>NC_073402.1:27536144-28136144 GCF_028641065.1 Leucoraja erinaceus | reverse complement strand
GTGTTTAACATATTAATCAAAACAGAAAAGGGCTGGAAACACTCAGCATCTCTGGAAATATAAAAGTTTAAGTTTTGGGGACGGGGCCCTTCCAACATGAGCTACTGAATATTTTCTGCGTTTTCTGTTTCTATTCTAGCATCTGCATTTTTGATATTCAGTTGGTGGTTACATTATTCTCTTTCTACGTGCCTGATTTGTTGTATTCAATAATGCCTTTCTCTTTACTTGACCAAAGGTAGTGTCAGCATATTGAATGTTCTGCAGATGCTGGTTTACAAAAAAAGGTACAAAGTACTGGAGGAACTCAGCAGGCCAGGCAACATCTCTGGAGAATATGTATAGGTAACATTTCGAGTCGGGATCTTTCTTCAATCTGCGTAAATGCGTTTCGTTGTCTCTGTACTGTACACTGACAATGACAATTAAATTGAATCTGAATCTGATCTGACCTGAAATGTCGCCTATCTATGTTCTCAAGAGATCCTGTCTGGCCCACTGAGTTATTCCAGCACTTTATGCTTTTACCAGCCACAATGAATGTACTGGTGACTGTCATTATCAATATCTGCTTTTCTGAGAGCTGGATTCCAAAATATGGGAAGTGGACTGCAGTTTCCAGGCTCCAGCTGTAAACCTTTATTATCGGAGGTCAGTGTGCATGCAACAGGGGCAGGTTAGTAGGGGACTACTATTATGCCAAAGTTGAGAGTAACACCTATCCTCTCATAAATTTCAGTGAAACTTTATCAATGGGCAGAGGTTGGCTTCTGAACATTGTTGTCTGCAAATGTTTATTATTGTCATGTATACCACGATACACTGAAAACCCTTGTTTGCATGCTATCCAGTCAAATCATAGAATACACGAGTACAATCAATCCATTACGCAAGTATAACAGGTCGTGCAAAGAGAGGAATGCTAGATTGCAAAATATAATGTAACAGCATTAGAGCTACATAGAAAGTGCAAGTTAATTTAAAAAAAGGACAATGAGGTAGGCTGGAAGATCGGAACTACACGCTAGCTAATGGGAGGACCGTTTAGTACAGCAGAGAAGAAACTGTTCCTGAATCTGATGGTACATGCTTTCAAACTTTTGTATTCTTTTCCCGACAGGTGAGCGGAGAAGAGGGATTGACTGGGGTGAAAATGGTGTTTGATAATGTTAGCTGCTTTTCTGAGACAGCATGAAGTATAGATGGAGGGGGTGGGGGGGGGGGGGGGGGGGGGGGGGGAGAGGATTAGGGGGAAGTCTGATCTGTGTGATGGTCTTTACTGTCTGTGATTACTTGTGGTCTTGGGCAGAGCTGTGATGCATCTTCATAATGAATGTTTTTGTGTTTCTGGTGTAATCACTGCAGTTTGACCATTTCTCCATTAGTTCTAAAATGCTGGTGGTGCAATGTTGTTGCAAAACAGATTGAGAGAAATGTTGAGGTGATGATACGGCATTATTTGGGGACGAGGCTTTGGAGTGTTGGAGGCTGAGGGAAACCATAACAAAACATAAGAGCCAAAGATAGGGGAGACAGTCAGAATCTTTTTTCTCAAGATGGAAATTTGGAGATTTGCAAGGCAATTCTTTTCACACTGAGAATGATAGGTGCATGGAATGTTCTGTTGGGGAAGGAGATAGAAGCAGATATAAAAGCAGAGTTTAAGAGACATTTAGACAGACGCAAACAGACTAAGACTAGGGAGATACAGACCATGTTTGGGCAGATGGGATTAGTTTAGATTGGTATCCTGGTCACATAGACATAATGGACAATTGCCTGTTCCTGTAATGGGCTGTATTGTTCTATTTTCAATGTCCTTTTTTCCTAGTCATGAATATATTATGGGACAATATCAAATTTGGTATCAAAGTAAAGGGATATAATAGTTATTCACAACTGAAAGTATCAAGATTTTGTTATTCAATGAACTTTTCATCAAAAGACTCTAAGCTGCATTTTTATTTATATATAAAAACTTCCACACATATTGTCACTGCAACTTTATTAAGAGCCAGAGCCACTATGGTATTAGTCAATGTGCAAAGAGCAAAAGGAGCGCACTGTTTCCTAAAAACCCATCGACCTACCCCATGAAGTACCATTTGTTGTACCTGTGACAGAGTCCACTGATCACAGACAGTACTTTACTGCCACTCGGGAAAGGGAAACAAATAATCACTGAGCTCAAGAGAATGTCTAAGAAGGAAATACTTTACTTATAGACACAAAATGGTGGAGTAACTCAGTGGGACAGGCAGTGTTTCTGGTGAAAAGGAATTGGTGATGTTTCGGGCCGAGACCCTTCTTCAGAAAGAGTCAGGGACCTTTCCATATCTCCAGTTTCCCTCTCCCCCGGCTTTCAATCTGAAGAAAGGTCCCAACCCGAAACGTCACCCATTCCTTCTTTTTAGAGATGCTGCCTGTCCCCCTGAGTTACTCCAGCATTTTGTGTCTACCCTCAGTGTAAACCAGCATCTTCAGTTCCGTCCTACACTGGACTCCACTAATGACTGTCTCAATACGCAACAGTGGGAGGCTGCACTTGCAAAAGTTAATATAATTGTGGCCAAAATAGCTCTGCAGATCGAGAATATGACATCCACCCAGTGATTTGTGGTTTTGCTTTATGCCTGAACACCCTAACATCTTTTTAATGGCATATTTCACGATGTAGACATACTGAAACACAGTCAATGGTGGTGGATGTCAGATATTTGGAAATATTTCGCAATTATAAAGTTTTCAACATTGAAATCATGTAATTTTAGTAAGCAATGAATTAGCAATACATCCTCTCAGTTTATAATAACTTTTAAAGGGACTATTAGCTTCAGAGAGATATCTTGATCGACATGGATGAGTAGTCATGGGATTGGTCGTGCCCTATATTACTCCATGATCTCTGTGACTTATCTCGATCTCTACCTATCCCTCTATCTAATGTTCACTAAATCCTCAGGCACTGATCACCATTCAACCATGATATATGCAAGTGGCAGATTATGCTCTCTCTGGCAGCACAAGATGGTACACAACTGTCATCAACAACACATTGCAAAAGATATTGTCAGTGGCCCCAGGGACAGACATTCACACATTTCACGTCTGCCTTCTTGCTTCCCAGTTCCTTACTTCATAATCCCTTCTGACATTGTACACAAGTAGACCCAAGGGACTGCAGATGCTGCAGGAAATCAGTTGGTCTGTGAGCCAACGTTTTGGGTCGAAACCCTGCGTCAGGACTGAGAGTGGAGAGGGAGATTAGCTGGTACAGAGAGGCAAAGTGGTGAGATAGAAACGAGTGGAAGAGCATGACTCAGTTTGACAGGAGAGGCATTAAATTGGCATTGCATGAAGACTGACTTCACACACTGCCACACAAAACAGGATCTGCACTTTTTAACTTACTCAGTTTTACTAAACTATCTCTAAACTAATTCCAATTGTGTGTTTTGGATCCAGTAATGAAATTCTGAAGAAATAGGCATTGTATCATCAAAATAAAGCATGGGACAACTTAATTTGGTGGCCAAACTATTTTATTGAAATAAATACTTAAACTAAATTTAGGATTGCCAGCCATAAACCAATGGTGGCCTTGCTTCTACTAAATAAATGGACTAATCTGCACTGCACACAGAATATTTAAAGTAGCTGAGTCATTGGGTTGGGACTCATACTTTTACTGATGACTCACTGCCCAGAAAGACATTATGCTCAGCAAACAGCACAACGAAGAAACATAAGATATATTCCACTGCATTGAGAAACGCGTTAATAAAAGATCAATGGGATACAAAGCATTAAAAAAAAAAGAATAACAATTGTCCCATCAATATGTCTTCAGAATTCATCCAGGTAATGGCAATATATTGTGCAGCAAGGAACTGCAGATGGCGGTTTATACCGAAGATAGACACAAACCGCTGGAGTAACTCAGTGGGTCAGGCAGAATCTCTGGAAAAAAAACGATTTCAGATTTGAACCCTTCCGTATGGAGAAATCTGAAGAAGTGTTCCAACCTGAAACATCCCTTTTCTCCTTAGATGCTACCTGACCTTCTGAGTTACTCCAGCACTTTGCATCTATCAATTGCCAATATATTGTTTACTTTGAAATATTAACTGTTATTGGCAACTTAAGGATATTATTTGAATATTTCTTTTTAAATATTTCAATAATGACCATTGCTACCATACCGCCTCCAAAGCCATACATGCATACAACTTCTGGGCTTGAAACAATAGCAGAATTTTGAGAGAAAAAACTGGGAGGAAATGTTTTTTTGCATCTTGCCTTATCTGCACACTGCAGTCGTAAATACGTAGCTAGCTCAAGGGACTTTCTGACTCTTTTATAGGAAACCCTCATAATCTTGAAATCAACACATGAAACAGCTTAAAGCGGAACCATCTGCTAGTGTCTTAAATCATGAATGACTAAAACAAATAGTTGCCCTCAAGATATATTTAATTTCTTTATTCAGAATAGGCAATGGTCGAACTCAAATATAAGTAATAAAATAACAAAGAACAAATAGCAATAGAGATAAAATATCCCACACTACTGCTCAGAACTAAGTGTTCCTGCGGCTGCTAGTTTTTGTGGCTCATATCTCATTTGCAGTAGGAATTTTAAGTAATTTAACAACAATGCCCACTGTATTGGTTTTGAGATATGGTAGTATATGTAGGACTTTCCCCTCAAAGTCCTTAAGGTCAATATACACCGACTAACCCATCACTGTGTATAAAAATCTAGATTGGCTGCCATTTCTTCTACACAGAAAGTTTCAGAAAGGTTAAAAACTGGTAATCTCCCAGGTTTATTTTTCCTATTTTCTGCTCATACAATTTGAAAGATTTAAAATCCAAACTATTCTTCAGATCAATATAAATTTCCACCCCACTGCAGATTGTATGCTGCGGATCAGATGAAGACGGCCTTTCAATCCATCTTGTTTGTGTATGGAATGCAAAACAAAGAATTTCACAGTTTCATGTCACATGTGATAATAAAGTAAAATAATTCTAAATTCCTACCTTGAGCACTGATTATTTGTCTTAAATTATTCAGAGATATTTGTTCAGGCATTACAGAGGCTGAAGATGGGTCCTGACCTGAAATGTTGCCTATCCATTTTCTCCAGAGATGCTCTTTGTGCCTTTTTATGTCCTAAAATGTTCACTTTGTTTCTCTTTCCACAGAAGCTGCATAGCCTGCTGAATTTCCCTAACATTTTCTGCCTATTATTAGACTTTATTTTTGTGATATCATTGCCTCAAGGGAGTAAAGGACTCTGAAGAAGGGTCTCGTCCCGAAACGTCACCCATTCCTTCTCTCCAGAGATGCTGCCTGTCCCACTGAGTTACTCCAGCATTTTATATCTTTCTAAGAACTCTAGACCAACATGAGATCTTACACCTGTTTTTTTTTCCACCCAGAAGCTTTTGAATGTAAACCAGGAGGAGAATGAAATATTGTGATTTCATTTACTAATAGATTGGAGTGCTGTCTTTTAGACCAGCCATCTGCTCCCTCTATGCAATCAGCAGAAGTGCTGGGACAATTCACCATCCAATATTTAATTCTTCAATCTTCCCATCACACTTGATAGGAAAACATTTATTTGTGAAACTTGCTACTGAGAAAGTGGTGGCTACAATTTTCTCTCAAACTTCAAAAGATTTTTTATTTCCTTTCATGCGCTTTGGAATATTGAAAAAGATGTTATGTATTGTAAACATTCCCTTTTGTTCTTTAATTGGGGCTTCCTGATGGTGGCACCTAAAGATTAGAGTATTAGAGAAATTCCTAAAGGCTGGATCTTTCACAGTGCCCGGATTAAAATTCCACAGCAGTTTTTGGACATTTTATCCACTTTGCTTGATTTTACTGGACGAGTTTCTTGGATTTACTGCTTGTTAAGTCCTACTCCAGCCTTAGTTGAAGTCAAGTCAAGTCAAGTCAAGTTTATTTGTCACATACACATACGAGATGTGCAGTGAAATGAAAGTGGCAATGCTCACGGACTTTTGTGCAAAAGACAAACAACAAAACAACCAAACAAATTATAAACACAATCATAACACACATATTCTTTTACATAATAAATAATAGAAGGAAAAACGTTCTGTAGAGTTAGTCCCTGGTGAGATGGGCGTTTACAGTCCGAATTGCCTCTGGGAAGAAACTCCTTCTCAACCTCGAAGAGATGGTGTCAATAGAAGAGATGGTGTCAATAGCATGACAGTGAAGCAAAGGCACAGACTGTTCAAAAGAACACAAAGTGCTTGAGTAACTCAGCCGGTCAGCTGGAGAACATGGATAGGTGACGTTTCTGGTCGAGACCCAGAATGTTGGTGGATGGATTTGATGACCTTACCTTTTGTAGGGTTCCCTATGACAATGATGACACTCTCTCATCCTGGGTTCTTCCTCAATAGTATGATTTCCAATGCAAAGTGCCCAAATGACTCCTGGCATAAAGGGCAAATATGTCACAAGAAACAGGAATCATTGAATGAAGAACCACACACACCACGTTTCAAAGTTCATGCTTCTACTTTTGCATGTGATTTGGCTTATAATCATAGAGAAAGCCCAAGATTCATGATTCATATTTACATGCTATATTTTATATCATACTTGAGCTAATGTCACTATTATTCTTGGAGTTTATTGCTTGCATTTTCCTCTTTGTTTTGGTCTAATTGAAATTTTGCTTTTTTGCTGAGTAACAATTGACCAGTGGCCATTATGGACAGTAAAGCTTTTCAGAGTTCATTAAAAGGAATTATATCTGAACAGCATTAGACTTTGGATGAAAGATCACTGATCTGAAATGCAATTCTATTTTTATTTCTCAACAAAAAGCAAATTGCTGGAGGAATTCAACGGATCAGGCAGCATCAATGGAGACAATGGACAGACAGTGTTTTGGGTCGGGACCTTTATTCAGTCTGAGTAGGGTGAAGAAAGGTCCCAACTCTAATTGTCGTCTGTCCATTTCCTCCGGAGATGTTGCCTGCAGCTTCTCAGGAGAGCATTTATAGGTGATGTTTTGGATCAGGACCCCTATTAATACTCAAGAGTCATACATACACACACATATATATATGTAGTGGAGTAGAGTGTGAAATGTTTATAGACACAAGGAACTGCAGATGGTGGTTGACAAAACCCCCCATAAAATGCTGGAGTAACTCAGCTGGTCAGGGAGCATCACTGGAGAATATGGACAAGCAATGTGTGTGTATGTGTATATGTGTATATGTATATATATATAAATAAATAACACACACACACATATATATAATAATATATACACGTACACACACAGACACACACACACACATATATATATATACACACATGTGTGTGAGTGTGTGTGTATTATTTATTTATGTATTTTATATATGTATACCAGCATCTGCAATTCCTTGTGACTATAAACATGCCATACTCTATTCTCATTATTCAACACCCTTTTGTCTCCTTTTCACCTCAAGCCTTTGTCATTTATTTACATACAAGGAGGTACAAGCTAGCAAGGACACTTTTAATATTTGGTAAAACACAACATGTTCCATGAAAACAAACAGATAAATTCTTGCTCTTGAGGAAGTGCAACGTGGGTTCACCAGGTTAATTCCTTGGACTGATATAGGATGAAAGAATGGATCGGCTAGGCTTATATTCACTGGAATTTAGGATGAGAGGCGATCTTATAGAAACATATAAAATTCTTAAGGGATTGGACAGGATGGATGCAGGAAAAATGTTCCCCATGTTGGGGGAGTCCAGAACCAGGGGACACAGTTTAAGAATAAGGGGTAGGCCATTTAAGACTGAGATGAGAAAAAACATTTTCAGCCAGACTGTTGTGAATCTGTGGAATTCTCTGCCACAGAAGGCAGTGGAGGCCAATTCACTGGATGGATTCAAGAGAGAGTTAGATATAGCTCTTAGGGCTTACAGAATCAAGGGGTATGGGGAGAAAGCAGGAACAGGGTACTGATTCTGGATGATCAGCCATGATCATATTGAATGGCAGTGCTGGCTCGAAGGACCAAATAGCCTACTCCTGCACCTTTTTTCCATGTTTCGATGTTTCTAAATGAACAGATAAAAATATAGAGTTGCCATTATACCATTGTGACCACCCACACACAGACAGCAGGAGAAAATCCAGCAAAGAACCCAAGGATAGAGTGTGAGATGCAAATAATGTCAATAAAATACTTCATAGTCACCACATGGTAATTATGCATCATTCATCCAGCTGACACACACACACACACTGAACGAGGCTATGATTATGCACACACATTGTGTGTGGGTTAGTCTATTCATAATATTTTGTCTTATTATGCTTGCATTCTGTTAGTAATTATATCCTTGGATCAGAGGGAAATAGCATTGATGCACCTAAAAGGAAATTACACCTATCTACATAGGCACTACACATATCTTTGCATTGTTACTTTTACCTCTTTGGAGATAAATTCAAGTATAACGATTTAAGGACCATCATTGACCAGACACTGCCAAATTTCACAAGAATGGTCCCAATTATTTCTGGATTCTGTTATAAAGCCACCTGAGGTTTTTAGGTAGGCACGTGGATAATCAGAGACTCACACCTCCCCCAGGCATCACCTTCATATCACTCCTGCCTTCAGGAAGAAAGTAGAGGAGTCTGAAAGCTGTAACATCCAGGTTCAGGAGCAGCTTCTTCCCAATAACTATCAAGCTATCTCCAGCCTGAAGAAGGGTTTCAGCCCAAAACGTTGCCTATCTCCTTCGCTCCATAGATGCCGCTGCACCCGCTGAGTTTCTCCAGCTTTTTTGTGTACCTTCGATTTTCCAGCATCTGCAGTTCCTTCTTAAACAAAAAGCTGGGGGACAGGCAGCATCTCTGGAGAGATGGAATGGGTGACGTTTTGGGCCGTGACCCTTCTTCAGACCAGCTTTTTGGGTCTATCTTCGGTTTAAACTAGCATCGGATGTTCCTTCTTACACAGGCTATTGAACATGGTGAACTCCAACTAAACTCCGAACTGCTTGGATTGCACTAGGGACTTTGGGTTTGTTGTGTTTTTTGCACTATATTGTTTTTTTTAATTTATTGAACCTTTTTTTCATTGTTTATGTCATCTATTGGGCACTGTGTTTACAGACATATGTTGCTGCTGCTGATGCAAATAAGAATTTCATTGTGGTGTTGTCAGTGCACATGACTATAAAACACTCTTAGATATGCAGGGAATGGAGGGATACGAATCATATGCAGGCAGAGGAGTCTACTTTGGTTTTGTGTACAGCACGGTCACAATTGTGGGCCAAAGGGCCTGTCCTGTGCTGTACTGCTCTATATTCATCTCTCCCCCTACCATTCTGTCTAAATTTGTATTTAACAATTTAGGGACTGCCTTTGCCAAATGCCACAAGAATGTTCCCTAAATTATTTCTTGATTCTATAATAAAGTCATCTGTTCCCCTAACCTGTTGCCTCGTTCTTCTAATTGCTTAAGCCATACCTCTTAGTGTAACTGCCCTCTTTACACTTTTTTTTTCTGCATTAGTTTTATGGTTATTATTATATTTTTGCTGAATGATGTTTGTGGAAAGAATGTTGGCTCGGATATTGGAAGAAATTGATGCCCTTCAAATGTTGTCAATGGATCTTTTTTCCTCAAAATATACTTTATGTATAAAATATACAAATACTTACAATTCAATACGTCATACGTTGTCATTGGTAGTACAAGCTGTATTATTCCAAGATCAGTTTTTCGTTATATATATTCCTCGAGTCCTAGGGTTTTGTGCACACTGTCAGAGCATGCTGACCGGTTGCATCGTGGCTTGGTTTGGCAATTTGAGCGCCCTGGAGAGGAAAAGACTACAAAAAGTAGTAAACACTGCCCAGTCCATCATCGGCTCTGACCTCCCTTCCATCGAGGGGATTTATCGCAGTCGCTGCCTCAAAAAGGCTGGCAGTATCATCAAAGACCCACACCATCCTGGCCACACACTCATCTCCCTGCTACCTTCAGGTAGAAGGTACAGGAGCCTGAAGACTGCAACAACCAGGTTCAGGAATAGCTACTTCCCCACAGCCATCGGGCTATTAAACCTAGCTCGGCCAAAACTCTGATTATTAATAATTATTTGCACTTTACCAGTTTATTTATTCATGTGTGTATATATTTATATCATGGTATATGGACACATTTATCTGTTTTGTAGTAAATGCCTACTATGTTCTGTGTGCTTAAGCAAAGCAAGAATTTCATTGTCCTATACAGGGACACATGACAATAAACTCACTTGAACTTGAACAGAATTCAGTGCCTAAGGTTGCAATGATAAGAGGGACCTTAAACTGTGACCCATCTGTATGGAGCCTTTTTGCCTCCTGACATGCATGAAGGATCTGATGCTGAGGGCCTCTCCTCCTGATCAGCTACCCAATGTTGTTGGGTGTGAGGTTCCCTGTGATGACGTATTCTGCCCAAAGGCCCTAGCAGTCCACTTGGGGATAGACACACAGTGCTGGAGTAACTCCGCTCAGTAATGGGTCAGGTTAGCATCTCTGTAGAAAAAGAGTAGGTGATGTTTCGGGTTGGAACCCTTCTTCAGGCAGCATCTGCAGTTACTTCCTACACATTTAGTCGGCCCCATAGCAGAAGTGTCCACGTGGCGGGGCTGGGAACTGGAGCTAATCCAGAGCTAATTCTGCTACCACCATCATCTATTGCAATGTGACAACTCCCACTGATTGTCACCGGAAGCTTGCGTCCTTTTCAGGATGGACAATGACAGCGAGGTCAACATTTGAAACATGGACGATGGACACGAAGGAAGACACATTGAGTCTCCTTGGGGAACCATCTGGCACTATCCACCATGCATTCTCCTCCAGGGTTTTGAAGACATTCTGTGCAGAACTTGGTCTGAATGGCATTCTGGTCATAGATGTTCTTCTGCATAACTGTCCTAACATGGACATGCAGTACTGCATTGTTGAACATTGTTCCTGCCACACCCGTCATTGCAGACAGAACCTCAGCATGAAGTGATACATGGTGTAGCCATGTACAAGGGTAGCCATTCGAGTGATGTTTTCACTCCACAAACCCTCACCAACTTTTCTCCTTGTCCTTCTATGGATACGGTGCATTTTCAATGACCAGATAAACCATTACAGACTGTTATGTGGTGACTGTTCAGAGAAGGCACTAGGGTAAAGGCCACACGCACAGAAACACAGAGGCAATACTGAGAACACTCCCATCTGATGGTTATGTTCTTTCCCACGGTCAAGAGGGAATGTCGCTGCCATAATCCCAATTCCTGCTTTTCCTCTTGTAAACGCTCCATCTGATTTTTGATGCAAACCCTAATCCTCCCAACCTGAATCCCTAGCATCACAGGTACATAGGGAGGTCAAAAAGGCTTTTGGCTCTTTAGCTTTCATCAGTCAGAGCATTGAGTATAGGTTGGGAGGTCATATTGCAGTTAGTAACATGGTGAAGCCACGTTTATTGTGTTTAGTTTTGGTCACCATGTTAAGAAAAATGTTGTCAAGCTGGAAAGGGTACAGAGAAGATGTACAAGGATGCTACCAAAACTCAAGGGTTATAGGGAGCGATTGTAACTGAGCTATAGGGAGAGGTTGAGCAGGCTGGGGCTTTATTCCTTGTAATGCAGAGGATGAGGGGTGATCTTATAGGTTTAAGGTGGGGGAGGGGGGAGGAAGATTTAATAGGAACCCAAGAGGTAATTTATTTTCACACAAAATAGTGGTGGGTTTATCAAACAAGCTGCCCGAGGAGCCAGTTGAGGCAGGAACTATCGCAACATTTAAAAATGATTTAAACAGCTACATGGATAGGACAGGTTTAGTGGGATATGGGCCAAATGTAGGCAGGTGGGTCTAGTCTTTCCCTTTCCCCTTCTCCCACCCCCCCCCCCCCCCCCCCCCCCCCCCCCCCATCTTTGCACATCCCCAATCCTGGACTTTCCATGTCACTTTAATTTCATATTTCATGTCTACTGTTGTGTTTTTGATGACTGTTGGCAGACCAATTTCTCTCCCGGGTCATGTCATATCTATGAACTTATCAGACCCATGTGTGAGAGAGAGAGACAACAGATTGGAGGACCATTTGCCGAAATAATATGGGCTCAGGTAACTCCGTTAAAAGGACACAAAGTGCTGGAGCAACTCAACCAGTCAGGCAGCCTTTCCGTAGAACATGAATATGTTGGGACATATTCATGTTGGGACCCTTCTTCAGACTTATCTTTAAATCAATTAAAAAAACGTTGCTTCCAAAATTTCTCCAACACTGGAGTTCTCCTCGTGCCATTTCTCCATCTGATCAATATTGATTGTTTCAATGAATCAGAAAATACAACCAACAGCATAAGACACGAGGCTCTGTTATTCTAGCGATACAGGAACTATTGGAAAGACCAACATCGTTTGGCTCCCAACCTACCATGATGTTAATGTGTAGGGAGGAACTACAGATGCTGGTTCATACCGAAGAGAAACACAAAATGCTGGAGGAATTCAACGGGTCCGACACTGGGTTACTCCAGCACTTTGTGTCCAGTGATGCTGCCTGCCCTGCCGAGTTACTCCAGCACTTTGTGTTTATCTTCGGCATAAACCAGCATCTGCAGTTCCTTCCTACACATTAACGGCATGGTAGATTGTAAACCAAATGATTTAGGTCTTTCCAATAATTCCTGTATTTCAAGAATAGTATGGCTGTCAAATCACTCCATCACATCCTGAACCGCAACTTTAATATATTACTTTGGGAAATAAAAATTTGCAGGAAATTTCTGTTTGCCAAGGATGTAATCGTAATAATTGTTTCTTCAGTTTCCAATTGACCTTGTCAGTTATATTTAAAATAAATACCTTTCCAGATGTTCAGCAAAGCTATTTTTAAGATCATTTCCTTAATGGGCAAAGGTTAGGTTCGTTAGATCAGATTTCAACAAAAGCCATTCATATGCCAAGATATTTATTTACAGAAATTCATGGGAAAGGCTCTTGCGTACTCATTTATTTGTGTAAGGAATTTGCTTTGGGCTTGTATGGCAGGAAGTACTTTGGAATCTGTGAAACAGAATAGCCAAACATGCTTTGCTGCTGATGTACCAAAGCACCACAGAGCAAATGGGTTGGTGGCAACACTGGGAAAGTTGGTTAGTTATGCCCGTCCCACTTAGGCAACCTGAACGGAACCCTCTGGAGACTTTGCGCCCCACCCAGAAGGTTTCCGTGCGGTTCCTGGAGGTTCCCGGAGGATTTTTGTCAGTCTCCCTACCTGCTTCCACTACCTGCAACCTCCGGCAACCACCTGCAACCTCCGGGAACCGCACGGAAAACTTGGGTGGGGCGCAAAGTCTCCAGAGGTTTGCGTTCAGGTTTCCTAAGTGGGACAGGGGCATTAGATAATTAGATTGGTTTATTGTCACGTGTACCGAGGTACAGCGAAAATCTTTTGTTGAATGCGAATCAGTCGGCAGAAAGACAATACACAATTACAATCGAGCCGTCCACAGAATACAGATACAGGATAAAGGGAATTAGGTTTTGTGCAGAATAAAGTTCTGTTGCCTGATACCTGTCCCTGGATCTGGAGGTGTGCAGTTTCACAAGGTTTGGTCAGGCTTATTGTTAAGTTTGAAGATTGTCTGAGCAGGCTTTATGAATTTACAGATTTGTAGGGAAGACTCTTTCTGATAAGGGAGTAGTTGGCCATGGTCCTTGAAGGAGTCATTGAGTCTAGAGGGCCCTGAAGTGTTGAATTGGTTCTTTGGCCTAAACAGGATCCATATTCACCATTAAGATGAATAAGATGTTCAAAAGTTCATTTAGTAGCATCAAATAATTTACCACTAAGCCAAGACTGAATCCCAACAAGCTTGAGGCAGCATCATTATTCCCCTCTCAACTCTATTGAGAGCCTACAAATTAATTAACACATTTTATAATTTTTACAAAATCTGCTGTTTATGTCCCTGCACTACACCATCCAGATCATTCAAATTTAATTTGGAAGTTAATGCTTCTGCCTTCAATAACAAACCCTGTCAGTCAGCTATGATTCAACATTATAGAGTTATCAGCAATCATCAATTTTGTCATGACAGGATGCTTTGTTTAGGGATTATGAGGTTATCTTTGTTTTTTGGGATGGATTTTGCTGGCTGGATGGTCTATTTTAGAGCGACTACAATTGAAAAGAGCGAGAGAGAGCGAGGGAGGTGTGTGTGTGAACGTTTTATCATAATGTGCTGAATAGCAATTAGCACAGCTGCTCGTGTTAATGACACAACAATGTTCTCGAGGCCCGCAAGCGCACAGTATGGTTCAGCATTTTCCATTCATCTACGACATATTTATCTGCAATGTCCAAGCAACCCCAGCCAGAGCCACTTTCAGTAGAAGGGGAACAGAGAGACGGAAATCAGTCCCACACATCACTCCGATTGTAAACAGTCACAACTGCACTGCTACTCAGATTCCTGCTGTTTTGCAGCAGAAGTACCAACGCGTGTCAAACCCACCCAAGCATCAATTTGTTGTCCAACAGCACCGTTTCACCTCTGACATAAAACAAGTTGACAAACCCAACAAATGCAGTAATGCGACTTAAAAGCACGATTCCCATTTGAGAATAAACGGCAAAGCTGTTGAAAAATTTACACGTTATCTATAAAGAATAAAACCAGGCATGGGGTAGCTCTTCAAGGCTTCTTGGGTCCTTAAATACATTTCAAGGACATATACTTGCAATAGGAAGATAGACACAAAAAGCTGGGGTAACTCAGCAGGTTAGACAGCATCTCTGGAGAAAAGGAATGGGTGATGTTTCGGGTCGAGACCTTTCTTCAGATGGAAGGGCAGCTTCATATCTCACTCTCTGTATCTGTCCTTATACTGTTTGTAAAGTGCCTTGGGGAGTTCAATGTAGCTGATAATATTATGGATGCCATTGTTAGCTATTCTGCAATGTATTCTTTGAATTTAGACTTACAGCATGGAAACTGCCCCATCGGCCCACTGAGTCGTCACCTGTACACTAGTTCTATCCTACACACTAGGGACAATTTTACTGAACCTAATTAACCTACAAACCTGCATGTCTTTGAAGTGTGGGAGGAAACCGGAGCACCCAGAGAAAACCCACGCAGGCCACGGGGAGAACGTACAAACTCCACACTCGGACAGCTTCTGAGGTTGGGGTCGAACCCGGATCTCTGGCGCTATAAGGCAGCAACTCTACCGCTGCGCCACTGTGCCGCCCCTTTTACCCCACCCTTTTTTTTAAGGAAGCAAACCCTTCGGGCCCACCGAATCCACACTGAACCATCGATCACCCGTTCACACAAGTTCTGAGGAATCTGGGGAAAGACTTTCTTGCCATAGAGGGAGTACAGAGAAGGTTCACCAGACTGATTCCTGGGATGTCAGGACTTTCATATGAAGAAAGACTTGGCTTGTACTCGCTAGAATTTAGACGATTGAGGGTGGATCTTATAGAAACGTACAAAATTCTTAAGGGGTTGGACAGGCTGATGCAGGAAGATTGTTCCCGATGTTGGGGAAGTCCAGGACAAGGGGTCACAGTTTAAGGATAAGGGGGAAATCTTTTAGGAGTGAGATTAGAAAAACATTTTTCACACAGAGAGTGGTGAATCTGTGGAATTCTCTGCCACAGAAGGTAGTTGAGGCCAGTTCATTGGCTATATTTAAGAGGGAGTTAGATGCGGCCCTTGTGGCTAAAGGTATCAGGGGGTATGGAGAGAAGGCAGGTACAGGATACTGAAGGTCTGAAGGTCTGGAGAAGGATTTCGGCCCGAAATGTCGCCTATTTTCTTCGCTCCATAGATGCCGTGGCACACGCAGAGTTTCTCCAGCAATTTTGTGTACCACAGGATACGGAGTTGGATGATCAGCCATGATCATATTGAATGGCGATGTAGGCTCGAAGGGCCGAATGGCCTACTCCTGCACCTATTTTCTATGTTTCTATGTTATCCCAATTACTTATTGGGGTGCTACACACTCGGGGCATTTCTCTCCAAGGCAAGAACCTCATTTAGTCTCATAACCTTTTAATGCCACCTGCTCGACATAACCCTGGTGTCATTGGAGGGCCCTCAATCATTGCATCTCAATTGTCAAAGGGCTATTTCCCAAACAACTCCCACAGGTATCTCCCATCCCGCCCATGTGCATTGTCCTGCCTGCCATCTCAGAGCCCAGAAGCAAGTCATCTTCAACCCAAAGTGTCCACTTGAGAAGATCATCTCATGGTTTACATCCTTCCCCCCTCCCCCCCTCCCCGCTATCCTTTCTCTGCAGCCAATTTATTACTGGGAAACAGAGTGGCAGTCCAAATGCCAAGAGCACTAAATGTGGCCATTATAAATAAGAAAAACTATAATTGTCACATGCATGGAAGAATATATCAAATATATTTAATATGCACAACATGACACGGAACAAAAAGTAATAAATATAAAAGTTATGATTTGAAGATGTAATTGTATTGCTTCCCTTATTGCAATCTACATTAAAAAATGAAGGTAGACAAAAGTGCTGGAGAAACTCAGCGGGTGCAGCAGCATCTATGGAGCGAAGGAAATAGGCAACGTTTCGGGCCCAAACCCTTCCGGGTTTGGGCCCGAAACGTTACCTATTTCCTTCCTGAAGGGTTTCGGCCCGAAACATTGCCTATTTCCTTCGCTCCATAGATGCTGCTGCACCCGCAGAGTTTCTCCAGCACTTTTGTCTACCTTCGATTTTCCAGCATCTGCAGTTCCTCCTTAAATACAATAAAATATGACATTGTTTTTAAAAAAAAATATTTTATTTTATTAGAAGTAAGTAGTCATATGGCACCAAAGTGCCTAATATATATTTTCATAATACATTTTATGTACAACTTCTTTTTTTTTTTGTTACATTGAAAAGAGATGAGAATAAGAAAAAGAAGTTAGATAGTAAAGGATAGAAAGATGTGAAATATATAGTGTGTGAAGAAAGAAAACGAGTAAATGAAGAAAGTTGAGAGAGAAAATAGAGAAAAGAAAAGAAAATAAAAAAGAAAAGGAGATCATTATTTATAATCTTGACCAACCCTCGTCCAGTCCTGAAACAGTTATTTTTTATAATTGTGTTGCACCATATGATTCCAAAAAAACGACGAATGGAGACCAACACGTTATGACATTGTTAAGCATTTATATTCTATAAAGTAAATGTGTATGGCTCCCCATAAACCAGACATCCTCCCATTGCCCAGTCTGAGGAAACCCACCATGTTATTTGTCACGTGTACCGAGGTACAGTGAAAAGCTTTTGTTGCGTGCTAACCAGTCAGCAAAAAGACATGTATGGACTACATTTGAGGCATTCACAGTGTACAGATACCTGATTAACATGAATAAAGGTTTACAAGAATGGAGCGATTGTAATGTGTGATTGCAATAATAATAATAATAACTTTATTTATAAAGCACTTTAAACAACTGCAGTTGCCACAAAGTGCTGTACATGAGAACTCATGGACAAGAAGTTAATACAAACCATTACAAACCGTAAAACAAAGGAATATAAAACAGTAAAAATTAAAAGACATTAAAAGCACTAAAAACAGGAGCAATGTCTCAGCCAGTGTCGAAAGCCAGAGAATAAAAATGAGTTTTTAGGGTGGATTTGAAGATGGACAGAGGGGGCCCGTCTGATGTGCAACGGCAAGGTGTTCCAGAGTGCCGGAGCAGCAACAGAAAAGGCTCTATCCCCTCTGAGCTTCCGCTTAGACCTTGGTACCTGGTCTGCAGACCCACTTCTGTGACTAGCACACAAAGAATCATCTGGGTCAATAGACAATAGGTGCAGGAGTAGGCCATTCGGCCCTTCGAGCCAGCACCGCCATTCAATGTGATCATGGCTGATCATCCACAATCAGTACCACGTTCCTGCCTTCTCCCCATATCCCCCGACTCCGCAATTATTAAGAGCCTTACCTAGCTCTCTCTTGAAAGCATCCAGAGAACCTGCCTCCACCGCCCTCTGAGGCAAAGAATTCCACAGACTCACACTCTCTGTGAGAAAAAGTGTTTCCTCGTCTCGGTTCAAGGGTCGGGCGCCATCTTGATCACAATTTTGTTTAGGATCGTGGATTCACAATGATGCTGGAGGTGTGATTCTGCCCATGGGACGCATGTTGGCACCTGGTGGACCAAGCTATTTTATCCCATTTCCCCATGGCCCAGAAACATATATTTTCCTCAGATGCATATCCAATCTTCATAAAGAAGTCTCGCAAAACCCCGTTTCCACCATCCTTGGATGCAGTTGAAAGAGCAGAGCATTTCCCAGACAACACACCACCCGTCTCATCAGCATCTCCAACCCCACCCATGTTGTTTCACCAATCATCTCAGAACACAGAAGCAAATTACCTGTGGCCATTTAAGATGACCCTGCATCAGTCTGAAGAAGGGTTTCAGCCCGAAACGTTGCCTATTTCCTTAGCTTCATAGATGCTGCCTCACCCGCTGAGTTTCTCCAGCAATTTTGTCTACCTGGCCATTTAAGATGATCATTGATAGGACAGGTTTGGAGGGATATGGAGCAAATGCTGGCAGGTGGGACTAGTGTAGCTGAGAAGTGTTGGCCGGTGTGGGCAAGCTGGGCCGAAGAGCCTGTTTCCACACTGTATCACTCTATGACTCTCTCTGACTCTATGATCATCTCATACTTCCCACACATCTCGCCACATCCCTCTCATCTTATTCCCGTCATTCCTAATCTACTTTACTTTGTGTTTGAGCTCGAAGGGCCGAATGGCCTACTCCTGCACCCATTTTTCTATGTTTCTAACCATCTGATCCTGGAACAATTTCTCTCAATTTATCCCACCTAAAATCAATCATGAGTGTTTTTAAACCAAGTTTGGTCTCAGTCTTCTTTGCACTGACCTTACAGCTGCAATCCCTCGGCCCTGGAATCATTTTAGTGAAACCTGCCTGCACCTTTTCTCCAAATGTTACATCCATCCAAGAATGCGGTGACCTTGAACTGAATGCAATGCTCCAGTCATTTACTTTCCTACATTCTTCCCATCAATCAGGCGTGTAGACAGGTGTGAAGGCAAGATTGGGGCGGAAAGACCTGAAGCAAAGGAGGAGAAAGATCAAAAATGGATTACGGACATAAATTACATTTTAAAAAATCATAAATATTCCCAATAAGCTGTACAGCTGCTTTTCCCACTTTCATTACGGAAGCCAAATGGCCAGGAGGCTGGTTAAAATAAACTTTGAACCAATTATTATTTGGATATTATAAGTTACATTTAGGCAGCTGCTGTATACAACATGCCCGCTGTTTTAGGTGCAAACATGGAAGTATATGTAATTTGGTTGATCATTTTCAAAGGCTCTTTAGATGGTAGTACATTGGTCCATACACATGCAATCCATGAAACTTCACAGGCAAACGTGCACCGTGTTGTGAAAAAAAAGCTCAAGGTGTATCTGTATTATTATCTGGCTAGGGTCTCATCAGACACATTGGAGTTACCAGTATAGAGTCACTATGGATCACAATTGATAGCTGAGTTTAGTTAACCTCAGCACAGACTAACACTTTCTAATCTTCATACCTGGACCTTCTGTTCCCCGACTCTTAGTCTGATGAAGGGTCTCGACCTGAAACGTCACCCATTCCTTCTACCAAAGATGATCCTGTCCCGCTGAGCTACTCCAGCATTGGGGTGGGAGATTGCAACCTTCACGTGGTCCATGTATTTGTGTTTCGACTAATGCAATCAAACTGACGGGCACAAACAAGATCAAATAGAACAAGTTGACCAACAAGTTTATGCTGTGCACGCCATACGCAAGAAGAAGACGTGGACTCCAGCATTTTGTGCCTATCTTCCTTCTAATCTTCATGCCTTCATTTCTGGGACCTTCTAATCTTCATGATGTCACTGGCGTCCAGTGTCTGTATTACAAATACTAAACGATTTCATCAAGAGATCTATCATTTGTAAATATGCCAGGGACAAAATACAATTTTCAGACAATTACTGGGATGTCTATAAATGCACCCATGCATTTAGAACATAAAAACCTAGTTTCGGTACAGTTTGGGCTTGTGTTCCTTGTAATCACGTTACAACCAGAAATTGGCCACAGCCACCAATTTCTGCTCTCAAATGAGTTTAGCAGCTTTTTGTCTGGAAAAATGCATCAAACATTTTAATGCATCGGGTGGCTATTTAAACCACCAGTTGAAATCAAAGATAGCAGAGTCAGGGGATATGGGGAGAAGGCAGGATCGGGGTACTGATTGGGGATAATCAGGCATGAGCACATTGAATGGCGGTGCTGGGTCGAAGGGTCGAATCGCCTACTCCTACATCTATTGTTTATTGTCTAATGTCTAAATTCTCTAAGGCGTTCCAGAAGGTCTGAAGAAGAGTCCCAATCCCGTTCTTTTTTTCCCCAGAGATGCTGCCCGACCTGCCAAGTTACTCCAGCACTTTGTATTTATCTTCCAGAAGGCATGTCCATAGCTGAGCTACACTGCCAGCTTTAGCACATTAATTCTTGACATTCTTGCCATAGAGGGAGTACAGAGAAGGTTCACCAGACTGATTCCTGGGATGTCAGGACTTTCATATGAAGAAAGACTGGATAGACTCGGTTTGTACTCCCCAGAATTTAGAAGATTGGGGGGGGGGGGGGGGATCTTATAGAAACTTACAAAATTCTTAAGGGGTTGGACAGGCTAGATGTAGGAAGATTGTTCCCGATGTTGGGGAAGTCCAGAACAAGGGGTCACAGTTTAAGGATAAGGGGGAAATCTTTTAGGACTGAGATGAGAAAAACATTTTTCTCTGGAATTCTCTGCCACAGAAGGTAGTTGAAGCCAGCTCATTGGCTATATTTAAGAGGGAGTTAGATGTGGCCCTTGTGGCTAAAGGCATCATGGGGTATGGAGAGAAGGCAGGTACAGGATACCGAGTTGGATGATCAGCCTTAATCAAATTGAATGGCGGTGCAGGCTCGAAGGGCCGAATGGCCTACTCCTGCACCTATTTTCTATGTTCCTATGTTAATTAAAGGTAAAACTCTTGAACTTTTAAAAATCTTGAAATTAGGAAAGCTTATTTTAAAACCACAGAATTAAGGCTGGTATAAATAGCACTCATTTAAAATGGCATCTCGAGTTATAGAAACATAGAAACATAGAAATTAGGTGCAGGAATAGGCCATTCGGCCCTTCGAGCCTGCACCGCCATTCAATATGATCATGGCTGATCATCCAACTCAATATCCCGTACCTGCCTTCTTTCCATACCCCCTGATCCCCTTAGCCACAAGGGCCACATCTAACTCCCTCTTAAATATAGCCAATGAAGTGGCCTCAAGTACCCTCTGTGGCAGAGAGTTCCAGAGATTCACCACTCTCTGCGTGAAAAAAGTTCTTCTCATCTCGGTTTTAAATGATTTCCCCTTATCCTTAAGCTGTGACCCCTTGTCCTGGAGTTTAAGGATTATAAATTAGACCTGCTCTTTCATTGGATGACAAATGGGCTGCTTTATTTAAATAATTTATTATTCTGGAGGTTCATTTGAGTTAAATCCAAATAATCACATAAGATTAGGGTTTTCAGTCTGCTTTTAAGTGAACCAGAATGTTTTGTATGGACACACATGCATTTTGTAATTGATGTCGCCTTGTTTATAGGGCCAGGGATGGAATGTTATTTAGTGGGTCCGATACAATCATTGGTGTAACAGTTTTACATTTAGTGATTTGGTAAGATTTCAGGATAAACATGTTTTTTCTTTCACTCTTGGAAGGGCCAGAGGGACATGCAGGCTGAGATCATCTTCCTTTCCCTCTTGCAGGCAGTTAGCCAGAGTGTGAAGAACATTCACCAAGATGGATAGCTACTTTCACCTGCTGTTTTTATCGGTCTGTCTGGCAGGCTTTATCCACTTACTGACAGAAAGTTTTCTTTTTGAAGGCTTTCAGTCACAATTTGGAAGCAGAAAGCTATTAGAAAGCTGCTGCTTCTCCTTGGTGGCACAGTGAAAAGCACATTGAATATGCTTGGCAGGGGTTCAGGTGTCAGGGGTTATGGGGAGAAGGCAGGAGAATGGGGTTGGGAGGGAGAGATAGATCAGCCATGATTGAATGGCGGAGTAGACTTGATGGGCAGAATAACCTAATTCTGCTCCTACATAGAAACATAGAAATTAGGTGCAGGAGTAGGCCATTCGGCCCTTCGAGCCTGCACCGCCATTCAATATGATCATGGCTGATCATCCAACTCAGTATCCCGTACCTGCCTTCTCTCCATACCCACTGATCCCCTTAGCCACAAGGGCCACATCTAACTCCCTCTTAAATATAGCCAATGAACTGGCCTCAACTACCCTCTGTGGCAGAGAGTTCCAGAGATTCACCACTCTCTGTGAAAAAAGTTCTTCTCATCTCGGTTTTAAAGGATTTCCCCTTTATCCTTAAGCTGTGACCCCTTGTCCTGGACTTCCCTAACATCGGGAACAATCTTCCTGCATCTAGCCTGTCCAACCCCTTCAGAATTTTGTAGGTTTCTATAAGATCCCCTCTCAATCTCCTAAATTCTAGAGAGTATAAACCAAGTCTATCCAGTCTTTCTTCATAAGACAGTCCTGACTTCCCAGGAATCAGTCTGGTGAACCGTCTCTGCACTCCCTCTATGGCAATAATGTCCTTCCTCAGATTTGGAGACCAAAACTGTACGCAATACTCCAGGTGTGGTCTCACCATCACTTATGAACTTATATGTAGTCAATGGGAATTATCATAAAATACACTTATCTAATTTATTGCCAAATACAAGTCCTTGTTGCAGGGGTTTCACTGAGAATCTTTTGCTTTGGTTATAGTGGATCTTCTTCTTCTCCTTGCGTATGGCGTTCACAGCCTAAAGTTGTAGGACAACTTGTTCTATTTGATCCTATATGATTGTGCACGCCAGGTTGATTGCATTCGTTGAAACAGGGCAGACCACGTGAAGTTTGCAATCTCCCACCCCGTTTTAGGGGACGATGGAAACTTATTTAATTGACCACATCGTTTGTAAAACTACAATAAGCATTTTTTTTCTCTCTTGCCTTCCAGAAAGATTCTACCAGCTTCTTGTACTTCCTTTACTTGCAGGAGAAACATATTGGTCATGAACAATGACAGCCCACCTCACCCAACTGACCATCTGATTAGGTATGTGGATAGTCTTGTAAGGATATTTAAAACAGGAGGTCGCCACAATTAATTTTGTTTAAGAGGGAACTGCAGATGCTGGAAAATCGAAGGTAGACAAAAATGCTGGAGAAACTCAGCGGGTGCAGCAGCATCTACGGAGCGAAGGAAATAGGCAACGACATGTCGACACGTGACGCCCGTATGGTCGTGAGTAGTCGCCCATGGAATTGTACCTTTTTCTGGGCGCCGCTGGATTTTCGGAGACTATGAGGGATGCAGGGCAAGTCGCCGAAAAATAATCGCGTAAGTAGGACAGGCCCATAAGGCTACCATCCAACTAAATGGAATTAAGGCGAGGTTTTAGAAGGAAGCATCTGCAGGGCGTTGTTTTATAAACTAAAGAACAGTGAGAGAGCAGAGTTGTTTTTGGTGCCAGCAGAGTGAATACATTATTTAGTTCAATAAAACAAAGAGGATATATTAAAATGGAAAGTCTGGTGTAAAAGGCAATACAAGCACTCAGCTGGCCGTTGGCTGAGCTGGGCCATTGAATGTGGTGGTGAAATTCATTGTGCATTTCTACCGAGCACCGAGCAGTGGCTCCCAAATCGTGGGCAGTTGTTGCTAGGAACCGCAGATGTTGAAATGTGGAAGACTCTAGACATGGAAACAGGCCATTTGCCCCAGCGTGTCCCACCCTGACCAGCGATCTCTCCGTACACTAGCGCATCCTACATGCTGGGGGCAATTTACAGAAGCCAATTAACCTGCATGTATTTAGGGTGTGGGAGGAAACTGGAGAAAACCTATGTGGTCACGGGGAGAACATGTAAACTCTGTACAGACAGCACTCGTAGTCTTTAAGGATTTTAAGGATAAGGGGGAAATCTTTTAGGACCGAGATGAGAAAAACATTTTTTCACACAGAGAGTGGTGAATCTCTGGAATTCTCTGCCACAGAAGGTAGTTGAGGCCAGTTCATTGGCTATATTTAAGAGGGAGTTAGATGTGGCCCTTGTGGCTAAAGGGATCAGGGGGTATGGAGAGAAGGCAGGTACAGGATACTGAGTTGGATGATCAGCCATGATCATATTGAATGGCGGTGCAGGCTCGAAGGGCCGAATGGCCTACTCCTGCACCTATTTTCTGTTTCTATGTAGTCAGGATCAAACCCAGGTCTCCGCCTCTGTGCCGCCCTGCAAATTGTTGGAGGAACTCAGCGGGTCAGGCAGCATCTGTGGGAGGTAAATGGACAGTCGTTGTTTCAAGTCGAGACCCTTCGTCAATCCACATATAGGGTCTTGTCCCAAAACGTTGACTATTTCATTTATCTCCACAGGTGCTGCCTGGCCTGCTATTCCTCCAGTAGTTTGTTTTCTTCCCTTGGGAAGCTGTCCGTGTTTGCAGGGTCACACCAGGAACCGTCCAGTGTCAGAGGTTAGTACAGTATCGTCCAACTCATGATCCACCGGCCAGCCATGATCTGTATCTCCCAAATGCTTTTGAAACTTGGCCTGGCTATAGCCAACACCTCAGGTCCCTGGGGAGAGGGCACTAATGCTGAAACATGCTCCAAACTCACTAACAATACATTTTACCATTTTCCATGCACACATGGTTAGCAAAAATATAACATTTACAGTTCCTATCATTCGAAAAAGACTCAGCTATCTTTAAGAGCCCTATCTAGCTCTCTCTTGAAAGTATCCAAAGAACCTGCCTCCACCGCCCTCTGAGGCAGAGAATTCCACACTCACAACTCTCTGTGTGAAAAAGTGTTTCCAAACAAACAGACTTGTCATTTTCCTCTTCTGGGGGTACGTCCCCACCAATGGGGCCCTAATCACTCGGAGATTGTTGTGTTAGTCAGACCACACTGGTCACATGGACACTCAAGAGACTGCAGATGCTGGAATCTGGAGAAACAAGAAATCTTTTTGCATGGGCTCGATGGGTTGAGCAGCATCTGAGGGTGGAAACATACGGTCGATATATTGGGTTGGAAGCCTGTCAATGGAGCAGGAACCGACCTGAAACAGACTCGATACTTCAAGATTGGGCCGGGCGCCGCTCCAAGCGGCCCAGCGCGTGGATCAGACACGACCTGCAGTGGCACGGAGAGGCGGAGGACACCAGCGGCCTAACTTGGCCAGGCCGACCCTGCAAAGTTGCCAGGACAACGGGCCTTTATTGCCAAGTTAAGAACTCTACATTTGTAACAACTTAGACTTGAATTAGGAAAAACAGCACCAAAACCTGGTGACTGTCTCAATGTACTAGTCCTATACATTTGTCCTTAACTGGGGTGGGAGATTGAAACCTTCACGTGGTCCGCCCTGTTCAACGAATGCAATCAACCCGGCGTGCACAATCAAATAGACCAAGTTGTCCGACAACTTTAGGCTGTGCACGCCATACACAAGAAGAAGTACTTAACTAAGATTGTGTATGGTAATACTTTTACTGAATTGTATGCAAGAAAAGGACTTTCACTGTACCTCGGTACACGTGACAATAAAGTCCAATTGAACCATTTAACCCATCATGAAAATACATGACCAGGCAGACAGCATTGTTTTAGGGCGTTCTTTGAACCTCCTCACCAGGGGTCAGGTCATCAGAAGCCGACCCCAGGAAATTCTGGGCCTTATAACTGGACCATGGAGAAGGAGCATTCTGGTTGGAATGGAGAATCTCGAGTTCATGAGTTATGGGGAGACAAAGGCCAACATAAACTCTGCACGGTGAAGACACGCACAGGATATACCCACACAAACCCCTTGCCCCATCTGTGGATGTCTGCGATTCCCAAATTGGCCTCATCAGTCATTGCTGACGCAGATAAATGGAGTCATCCTTAATCCCAAGGGACTGTCTAAGAAGGCGAGGAGGATGGAATAAAGGGAACAGGCCTAAACTAATGAAAATGTTGTAACCAAACCAAATAACACAGGAGTTAGGATATGTGTTGGCTTCAGTATGATTGTTACATCAGAACAATGGAATCAGTGTAAATAGCCACAGATGTAATCATTCTTGAGTTTTCTGTTGATAAAGTTACGGAGTCGAGGTTTCATCATTAATCAAGAACCGAGAAATGAGAATATTCATCACCAAGGGGACCAGAGAAACTGGAGCAGATGGCTGATGTGCAGAGCACACGGGCAAATTAGCACAGCTTGAAAACAGAGAGGCAAACAGCAGCTGTTGGAAGAATTAACAGCGAAGAGGTGCGGGAGTGCCCCAGACTAATCGGGTGGCGAGATCCGAACAAGAGAGAGGAATTTTAAATGTTGCGTGCTTTCCTCAATTTGTGCACATCTTTCCCTGAACTTGCAAGAGAATACCGATCTAGTAAGTTGCACGTTCTGGCGGCTTGCGATGTGCAGCATGGTAGAGTTGATAAACAAGCAGTGGTTTTAATCAGGATCATGCATCGGGGTAAAAAAAAAAAATGCGCAAAGGCTGATAAAAGGCTAACACAAGCAATGATCAAGAGGGTGTGACTCGCACATTACTGTTCTCTGTTAATATAAAAAATCTCAAGAGACACATCTTGCTGATAATTTTAACTTAATAATGGGTAATAAAGTGGCTATCAATGTAACATTAAAAATAATTAAACATAAAAATATTTGCCTATTAAAAAAAGTGCATCCATTTCCAACATAGGTTTGTTGACAACAAATATTATCTTTCTTATGACGTGCTTAGTTGTTTGGCACTGGACCCTTCTGTAAATTAGGCGTCACACCCTTCCCTGCATTTGATATTCTCCCATTGCCTCCGATTATCTTGTTCCCTCTTCCAGTGTATCGCCCCTCCGCTAAGCAATGACACTGGAGAGGGCAACGCCCAGTTGAATTCCCAAAGAACACTTGGCTTGGAGCCTCAGCCACTTCAGCAACACCTCGTTTCCATATTCACGTCTTAAGAGCAGAATGGGGTGGGAGATTGCAACCTTCACGTGGTCCGCCCCGTTTCGACGAATGCAATCAACCCGGCGTGCACGATCAAATAATATCAAATAGAACAAGTTGTCGTACAACGTTAGGCTGTGCACGACATACACAAGAAGAAGAAGAGCAGAATGAAGTCATTTGGCCCATTTCGTTTAGTTTAGAGATACAGAGCGAAAACAGGCCCTTCAGCCCACTGAATCCACACCAACCAGCGATCCCCACTCAATAACTACAAACTCTGTACAGACAGCAGCTGTAGTTGGGATCGAACCCGGGTCTCTGGCGCTGTAAGGTAGCAACTACTACTGCTGCGCCACCGTGCCGCCCCACAGAATGTGGCACCGAGCAGAATTAGACCATTTGGCCCATTGAGTCTACTCCGCCATTCAATCATGGGCGATCTACCTTTCCCTCTCAACCCCATTCTCCTGCCTTCTCCCCATAACCCCTGACACCCGTACCAATCAAGAACACAGTGGCGCAGCAGTAGAGGTGCTGCCTTACAGCAAATGCAGCGCAGGAGACCCGGGTTCGATCCTGACTAGGGGCTCCGTCTGTACGGAGTTTGTACGATCTCCCCGTGATGTGCGTGGGTTTTCTCCAACATCTTCGGTTCATTCCCACACTCCAAAGACGTACAGGTTTGTAGGTTAATTGGCTTGATAAATGTAAAAATTGTCCCTAGTGGGTGTAGGATGGTGTTAGTGTGTGGGGATAGTTGGTCGGCACGGTCCCAATGGGCCGAAGGGCCTGTTTCCGCGCTGTATCTCTAAACTAAACCTGTTCATCTCCACTTTAATAATACCCAATGAATCTGCCTCCACATTCTTCACGTGCCAGGCCGAGAGCGGCAACATTTTTATTTATTTGTCCATTTGACATGATGCAGGCATCACTGACAAGGCAGGCATTTATTGGCTGGAGCCCTTGGAAATAGTTCTGGTCACTCCATTACAAGACAGATGTGAAGGAACTAGAGAGGAGGTTTACCCGAACGATGCCTGGATTACAGGGTTTCAGCTACAGGAGGAGGTTGCATACACTTAGATTGTTTTCTCTGAGACTTCATAACACTATAAAAAATGATGAGAGGCATAGATAGGGAAGACAGTCAGAACCTTTTTCATCATGGTGGAAATGCCCAACAGTAGGGGGCACAGATAGAAGGCGAGAGGGGAAAGTTGAATAGACAAGTTTTTGTTTTTCTAAAACTGAGAGTTGGGGAGTTTGGGAACGGGGTACTGATTGGGGATGATCAGCCATGATCACATTGAATGGCAGTGCTGGCTCTGAGGGCCAAATGGCCCACTCCTGCACCTATTGTCTATTGTCCCTGGTGTGTGGAGAGTGGATGAGGAAGTGGGATAACATATAACTACTGTGAACGAGTGACTGATGGTCGGCGCTGACTCGGTGGGCTAAAGGGCTTTTTCCCAAGCTGTGCCAGTTCTTGTACTGCCTGCCTTGGGTCTAGGGTGTATGCACCAGGCTTCATTGGTTATGATGCCTCAGTGCTACATCCAGATGAATTATAGCCACAAAGCTGGACGAAACCATTGCCAAGAGCGCCCTCATGTGGTGGAGGTAATAAAGTGGTTACAGCAAGGACAGACCTCGATTAATTGGACATCTTTATGATCTGGTACATCCAGGTTCAGGAACAGCTGCTTCCCCACAGCCATCAGGCTATTAAACTCACCATCAAACGAACTCTGAACCATAACAGCCTATTGCACTTTGTCTGTTTATTTATGTATATATATATCTATATCTATATCTATCTATCTAGTCAATGCTATAATAGACACACTGAACTAGAAACATAGAAAAGGTGCAGGAGGAGGCCATTCAGCCCTACGAGCCAGCACCGCCATTCATTGTGATCATGGCTGATCGTTCCCTATCAATAACCCGTGCCTGCCTTCTCCCCATATCCCTTGACTCCACTAGCCCCTTGAGCTCTATCTAACTCTCTTTTAAATCCATCCAGTGAAATCCATCTGTTCTTTATTTAGGGTTTCGGCCCGAAACGTCGCCCATTTCCTTCGCTCCATAGATGCTGCTGCACCCGCTGAGTTTCTCCAGCAATTTTGTGTACCTTTGTTCTTTATTTATGCCTACAATGTTCTGTTGTGCTGCAGCAAGCAAGATTGTCATTGTCCTATCTGGGACACATGACAATAAACTCTCTTGACTTGACTTGACTTGGTAACACATAGGTTACAAGGTCGCATTATCCTGCTTACAGCACCACAATGCAATCGTTAAAATAAGCAGATTAACTCAGCACGGGCGATAATTAAATCTGATCAAGTCAGCCTTACATCAAAAATCAGTAGACAGTAGTAATGTCAAATTTGTTCACAGTGCAGAGTGAGTAATAGTTTAGTTTAGTTTAATTGATAGTCACGTGTACGGAGGTACAGGGTTTTTGCATACTAACCAGTCAGCGCAAGGACTAGATTACAATCAAGCCCCTCACAGTGAGTGTACATATACATAATAAAACAGTTTCTCCTTCACCACCTTGTTAAGTCCTTTATTTGTCTTGGACATCTCAATTAGTTTACTCACCAATCTGTTGTACTCACGGGAAGGCCATAATCCATGTATCCATATAATTTAACCTTTTAACCCAGTATATTCTTCTTCTTCTTCTTAAGCCCTTTGCTCCTCGAAGAAGGACAGGCCATTGACAAATGTCCTCCACCTCGATCGGTTGTTGGCAGTTCTTTCGAGATCTCCTCAGTTGAGCCCACTCTCAGACATTTCTGTCTGAACACCCCTTCTCCAGCTGTTCCTGGGGCAAGACCCTTTGTCTGAAGAAGGGTCTCGACCCGAAACGTCACTCATTCCTTCTCTCCAAAGATGCCGCCCGTCCCGCTGAGTTACTCCAGCATTTAGTGTCTATCTTTGGTTTAAACCAACATCTGCAGTTCCTTCCCACGCATGCAAGTAGAGTTGCAGGCAGATTTTCTTCCTAAAAAGGATACTAGAGAACTAGCATTTTTTAAAGAAACAAAAATCCATGAACTCCATGAAGTACCATGGAATGAAAACTTTTCAAAACATTTGTGATTAGTTAATAGTCTTAATTCACTTTGCCCAGAGGCTGTGCTGGGATTTGAATCCATGTCCTTTAATAAATGCTCCAGGTTTCTGGTGCTAATCTAGTTACTCAGCCCATAAATTCCCAATTTATCTTAATTATCTTTAAATCAAAGGCATAATTACCACTAAATCAGATGCTGATCAGAATGGTTCTGTTGCTGGTGGGTCTGGCTGGTTGGAGGACCTCTTGAGGACATGAATGACTCAGTGCAGTACCCAACTGCTGTGTGGCAGACTGCAGTCACCAGGGAATTCACAGCTCTGCTCCGGGTGTGGTGCATGGGGCATGGGGCATCAGGCCTGGGGATGGTGCATGGTGCATGGAGCCTGGTGCATGGGGCCTGGAGCCTGGTGCCTGGTGCAGGGGACCTGGTGCAGGGGGCCTGGTGCAGGGGGCATGGAGCCTGGGGCCTGGAGCCTGGTGCCTGGTGCATGGGGCCTGGGGCCTGGGTGGAGCATGGGGCACATTCAGCATCTCAAGGGGAAATTAAACTAACAGCAGGCAATGGGACCTCCTTAATACAGCAGAGGCAGCTCAATTAAACTGAATGAAGCTAGCTTGTTGACATCAATCATGATATCTCTTTCTCCACAGGCTGCCTGTCAATTGAGATTTCCCAACACTTTGCTTTTGTTTTCGGTTTCCAGCATCTGCAGCATTTTATTTTTGCTGAATTACTGCCTCGGAGAATGGAAAAATGCATTCTAAAATGGTTCAATGGATATTTATTATCACAAATGCAACGAACTATTAGGCAGTAACATTTATTTTGCATGTAATAATGTGTGCCACTATTTCATTGAGTTTAAAGCCGTTCGTTCTAAGGGAGCGGCTCCCAGTCCCCGCAGTCGTCCACGACCGGCATGGCCCATTGTTCCTCCCATCTCCTCGCCGGCCATCTTGTGTCCCGGGGGCAACCTCCTGCAGCCCACCTAAAGGCGTTAGAGGCATTACCCCGGTTCATGCCCCCTTCCAGCTCTTGCTCTCTGCCCCCGATGTCACCAGCGAATCCATTCCACGCCCGACGAGCTATCGGAGGTGTTCCGCGTCCTGCCCATGTTCAAGGCACAGACTATTGCCCTGCCAGGGGACAAGGATCTGTGCTTGGCTTGCAGCCATTAGATACCCAAAGCTGGTAACGGTCTTGAGTAATCTACCTTTAGGCTGCTTACAGAACCCTGTTGGCTTCAGGTTAGTAATCGATGTTACTATAGCAGGTGCACAAACATATCACACCGACCAGACTTCCCACCACGGACTCCATCTACACTTCATGCTGCCATGGACAAGCAGCCAACGTAATCAAAGGTAGAGGGGTCTCGACCCGAAACGTCACCCCTTCCCTCTCTCCAGAGATGCTGCTTCATCCACTGAGTTACTACAGCAATTTGTGTCTATCTTTGGTATAAACTAACGTCTGCAGTTGTTTCTTTCTGCAACATAATCATAAGACTTGTCCCACCCCAGTCATTCTTTTTCCCCCCGCTCCCAGAAGATACAGAAGCTTGAAAGCACACATCACCAGACTCAGGAACTGCTACTTTCCCTCCATTAAGTTCGAGTTAAATACAAAGTTATTCTTTATACATTTTGAGCAAAACCCCATTATAATGGTACTCCATTAACAATACAGATGAAGCCAGAATTCATAAGTGATAGGAGCAGAATTAGGCCATTCGGCCCATCAAGTCTACTCCACCATTCAATCATGGTGATCTATCTCCCCATTCTCCAGCCTTCTCCCCAAAACCCCTGACGCCCGTACTAATCAAGAATCAATCTAGCTCTACCTTAAAAATATCAATTGACTTGGCCTCCACAGCCTTCGGTGATGCTGCTCTTACAAAGATAAGAATGAACTTATTTCCTGAATTCCATTGATAATTAATAATCTCATGTACACACTTATAGCTCTACATTATCCAGGTTTATATTCAGTGTTTAGCAGAAGGCTCTATCTATGACAATGTGATGATATGTGCTGTGGAATCCCCACATCTTCAAGGTCCATTCATAAAACATTAATTCGGCTTTGTGTTAAGAAAAAAAAAGTATAAAGCATTTGTAGAAAAATAGAATTTTATTCTAAAAACACAGCAAATATTTACTTCTTTTCCATACATTGTCTATAACAACGAGCCCACGATTCAAAACACACTGTGCTAATATAAATTAGAGTATAAAACTGTACACTTATTTACACTAATCACAAGTCAATCTTAAAACAATGGTCTCTTGTGATATACGTTTGGGTTTCATTCAAGAAATAACTGATTGCATGGGACACAACCTGGTCACGAGTCAAAAGGATCAAAACTGAAGGAGATTTAACCGAGTGCTCATCAGCAATGCTGCAGTAGGCTCAATAACACCGCTCCAAACCCCATTCATGGTGTTCACGTCAGGGACTCGATATCAGTGATCCTTGACACCACCGTAGGGAAAAAATGTTGGAATAACTTGGGGGGGACAGGCAGCATCTCTGGAGAGAAGGAATGGGTGACGTTTCGGGTCGAGACCCTTCTTCAGACCAAAAGTCACGGGAAAGGGAAAAGAGAGACGTGGGCGATAGTGTAGACAGATATAGAACAATTGAATTGAATGAAAGATAAGCAAAAGTGTAACGTTGATAAAGGAAAGGTCATTATTAACAGTAGCTAGGTGGGAACGAAAAGTTGGCGTGACTTGGGTGGGGGAGGGATGGAGAGAGAGGAGATGCAAGGGTTGAAGTTAGGGAAATCATATTCATAACGCTGGGTTATAAGCTACCCAAGCGGAAATTGAGATGCTGTTCCTCCAGTTTGCGTTTAGCCCCACTCTGACAATGGAGGGGACCCAGGATAGAAAGGCCAGTGTGTGGGAATGGGGAAGGGATACTTCCAGTGTGTATGTGAACACAAAGGGGTAGGGAGGGTGGGTTGGTGAGCCTTGTTCACAGGCCACACAAGCCCTACAATCATTAAAGAGCAACAGATACAATTTCCCCACTTTGTTCCACAGTAGCTCACCGCCACTGTCCTCTGATCTTTCAACGCTGGTTGAAAGCAGAGCTGTTCATTTATTAGGACGCAAGCCTAGACTGCGCGGTGAGAAATTAAAGTACGGGCGATTGGACTAATTTAAACATGCTTGAGTTTCCAATTTCACATCTCCGTTAGTGACGTTGAAATATTTGACTGCATTTTACGGCACTTCACACAAGGACAATGATCTCACCACATATGATGAAAACAAGAGTTTGTGCATAATCAACTATCCCTGTAATCTGAGGAAAAGCACTCTAATATCTGCAAGCATTTATTTGTCTTCGGGTGATGTTCACAGGGGCTGCTCGAGCCAGTCAACGATGAGATGCCGATGCCTTTTATGCAGCATAGTCACCAATCATTCTCCTGTAGTAGGTGGACAGAAAGATGTCGTTGTCGGACGGGCAGTCGCGGTGGCAGGAGCAAGTCTTGATGAACATCATCTTCTTCTTCATCAGTTCTCCGTCAGGACATTTAAACTCCACGTGGAGGGTGGTGGTGGAGTGAGGGGTGCAGCACCTGCCGTCCGTGCACACTCCGCAGAACTTGGGCCGGTAGGACCGCGTGCTGGTGCAGCCGGAAAATTCAAACTTCATCGACTTGGACAGCCTCGGAGTACGGACACACTTCTTGCCTTTCTGCGAAGGGAAGGAGGACAAGATAGTGTTAGTGATTTACTGGGAAATTCTACATCACCTACTGAAGAGCCATTCAATAGAGGAAAATCCTAAGCTGAATTACTCTTTGGATATTATATATACACACACACACACATAAAATATTAGATATATCTAATATTTTATATATCCAAAATATTTATATATATATCTTCTAATAATGTTGTAATATTACATATGTCATCTAATATGATATATTTATATCTGTGTGTGTTTCTATATTATAAGGATAAGGGGGAAATCCTTTAAAACCGAGATGAGAAGAACTTTTTTCACACAGAGAGTGGTGAATCTCTGGAACTCTCTGCCACAGAGGGTAGTTGAGGCCACAGTTCATTGGCTATATTTAAGAGGGAGCTAGATGTGGCCCTTGTGGCTAAGGGGATCAGGGGGTATGGAGAGAAGGCAGGTACGGGATACTGAGTTGGATGATCAGCCATGATCATATTGAATGGCGGTGCAGGCTCGAAGGGCCGAATGGCCTGCTCCTGCACCTAATTTCTATGTTTCTATACACACACACACACAATATATAAAATATTAGATATATATATCTTCTAATAATGTTGTAATATTACATATGTCATCTAATATGATATATTTATATCTGTGTGTGTTTCTATATTATACACACACACACACACATACATCCACACACAATCTATTCCATAGGTATTTCTTGTGTAGGAGCAGTAATTTGTAAAACTTTTAATACAATATAAATGGATGAGTTTCCATGATCACTGGACAACAGTCCTGAGGGCAGACCCCCCCTCTCTCATGGAAGCGAGTGTTTGACTGGGGTTAATGTGTTTGACTGGGGTCAATACCTTGATGCTGCGCTGGAGCTGGGTGTTGCAGGGACGGATCATGCACAGCCGGCTCTGCTTCTCCAGGCGGCATTTCTTGTTGTCGTTGGTCACTCTGGTGGAGATGTCCATTCCGCACTTCCTTGAGCACGCACTCCAGTCAGTGGTCTGGACAATACAGTTCTCACGCACTTGGCTCAAGTCAGGTCCATAAATAGCTTCTTGTCTATAAACTGAAACATTTTTTTTTAAAAACACGTTAAATAGGCAATAAAATCCCCTCTGCAAATCATTACATTGAGTACTGGGAATACAATGACTGCTGATAGTGCAAAGATTTTTACTTGCATTGGAGAAAGCTAAATCATAAGATGATAAGTGATAGGAGTAGAATTAGGCCATTTGGCCCATCAAGTCTACTCTGCCATTCAATCATGGCTGATCTATCTCTCTCTCCTAACCCCATTCTCCTGCCATCTCTCCATAACCTCCGACACACGTACTAATCTAGAACTAGCTCAAGGCTTGATATGTGCTACATTTCCTGACTGTGGTGGCATTGAGGACATTAGTATCGGGGTTAATAAGGTGTTACGTTTTTGGTTCTTAAACTGTATATTAGCGACAGGACTGATACGCTGCTACAGGTAAGAATTTCATTGTTCCATTATCGGTACTTATGACAATTAAAACACTCTTGTCTCTTCCATTACATTACCATAATTGGATGAAAAAAAGACACAGAGTGCTGGAGCAATTCAGCAGGTCAGTCAGCATCTCTGGAGCATGTGGATAGATTACATTTTGCATTGGGACCCTTCTTCAGTCACTCCAGCACTTTGTGTCTTTGTTTGTAAACCAGCATCTGCAGTTCCTTGTACCTCAAGTAATTAGGTAGGTGCCTGGTTACCGATGTTACATTTTACTCCAATGCTGCTGTCTAAATCTGCTGAACATACTCAATATCTGAATATCAGGATGATCAGCCATGATCATATTGAATGGCGGTGCAGGCTCGAAGGGCCGAATGGCCTACTCCTGCACCTATTTTCTATGTTTCTATCATATCTGAATATTTATGCACAGGGACACTGTTTAACAGCTACATTTTTGTGAAGATGTTTAGCAGCTACAGTTTAGTGAAGAGGCCCAGTTCATGAACAATAAAGAGTTAGTCCTAACCTGCCATGGCAGCATTGAAGACAGGTCGATCACGCCGTGTGTCACAAACCCACTCCTCGCAACATTTTCCAGGGATCTTGATCCGTCTGGGAGAGGGACAATCCGGGCTGGGCAGACGCACATCGTCGGAACAGAAAGGAACGCAGCCGATGGCTCCATCCATGCAAGTACACTGATACTTGCAGCTTGGTTGGAAGGTCTCCCCGCTCCTGTAGACCATTCCTCCCATGTCGCATGTTGCACCCTCCCTGGCTGAGAGACAATCACAGGCAGGAATTAGAAACAGAATCTCAAACATACATCTGGTGACCGCTCATCCACGCCAGCGTTCATCACCAAAAAGCACGTTAAGTGACGATCCCATTCTTGTTTGAGAGACATCGAGGCTTGCAAAAATTATGTGGCATTGTCTATATTGCAACATTTGGACGTACGTGTGTAGGAAAGGTTCTGAGGGACAGGGGCCAAAGATATTCGTCACTTTCAAGTAAAACTTCAAAAGACATTTGTACAGAGTATATGGATAGGCAAGACTTAGAGGGATATGGGCCAAATGCAGGTAAATGGGACTAGCTTAGATGGGGCATCTTGGTCAGCATGGACAACTGTATAACTACAATCACAATAACACTTTATTAGCCAAGTATGTTTCACCATATACGAGGAATTTCATTTGCCAAGTCAGTCATACAAATAAAAAGCAACGGAACACACAAAATACATTTTAACATAAACATCCACCACAGTGACCCCTCCACATTCCTCACTGTGATGGAAGGTGAAAGGTGACTTTCTCTGTCTAATATTGCCTTTGATACAAAGCATAGGATGCAGAAAATATTAGGTTCAACTCACTCACAGTTCAATAATCTTCCTGCAACGTTTGACCAAAGCTCAAGTAGTGGCAGAGGTGAAGTGTTAACTCATCTTCTCCCTCTCCCCAGAGAACCTGTCAAAGCCTGTTCTCTTCTGTTCTTAAGTGGTTGTGATAATGGTTTAGGGCAAACAGTTTGACCTCACCGCCCGAGGATTGTGCATTCAAATTCCATACTATTGACACAAGCCCATAATTTGAAACTTGATGCTGGAGTACTGAGTGATATGACATGGTTAATGTCCCGGTCCCTTAAAAGGGAGATTAACTGGAGAACTCCATTACTGTTGAGTTACTGCAGCACTTTGTGCCTATCTTTGGTATAACTTTGCTTCCACTCATTAAAAGAGTAAATCATCCTTGTTGCATTGCTGTTTGGAGGGACTGCAGAGGTCAGGTCGGCTACTCTTGTTCCTGCATTAGGGGTATGGGTATATTATTATCATCACATGTATAGTTGCTGCTACACTGACAACTCCCAGGCTGAAGGGGGGGGTGGGAGCTGCAAGTGTGTTTTGTATACATACAGTTGTTAACGTGACTCAAGTCTGACACTGACATAAAGTGCTGGAGGAACTCAACAGAGTCCTGGCAGCATCTGTGGAGGAAATGGACAGGCAACATTTCAGGATGTGACTCTCCCAACCTGAAACATTACATATCCTTTCCCTCCACAGATGCTGCCTGACCCACTGAGTTCCTCCAGTACTTTGTATTTCACTCAAGATTCCAGCATCTGCAGTTCCATGTATCTCGGAGTGTGACACTATTGAATGTACAGACACTAAAATGTTTAGTTTAGAGATACAGTATGGAAACAGGCCCTTCAGCCCATTGAGACAGCACTAGCCATTCACACTAATTCTATGCTATCTCATTTTCACATCCACTCCCTACACACTGGGGGGGGGGGGGGGGATAATAGCAGGCCAATTAGCCTGCTAACCCGCACGACTTTGGGACGTGGAAGGAAACCGGAGCACCCGGAGGAAACCCACTATGTCACGGGAAGAACGTGCAAACTCCACACAGGCAGCACTTGAGGTCGGGATCGAACGGGGATCTCTGGCTCTGTGAGGCAGCAACTCGACTGGCTGTGGTTCGGAGAAGTTGGTTTTTTTTGCACGGTTTCAGTTTTGTGTGTATGTATATATATATATTTGTTTTACTAACAAATGGAGTTTATTTAGCAATGAACAAAGGCGGTGTTGTTTGAGGAGGGGGTCTTGCCTTACTTACCCAGACAGATGCCGCCCTGCCGGGTGTTGTGTGTGGGCAGCTCGCAGTACAAGCCCCGGTGCCGGTCGCAGGGGAGCAGGGAGTTGCAATCGTCCCCCATTTGCCGAGCGCAGACCTTGCAGCAACCGCAGCCGTCAGTCAGCACACTCACCCCGGCCGGGCAGTGCAGGGGTCTCGGGTCACAGCGACAGGGGTACACGCACTCCTCGGCACCGGCTCCGGCTCCGGCCTGGAAAAGAATCACAACGTTAAAAAAAAAAGAAGAAAACAAGAACAATTAGACGGGGTTAGACACAAAATGCTGGAGTAGCTCAGCGGAACGGGACAGGCAGTATCTCTGGAGAGATGCTGCCTGCCCTGTCCTGTCCTGTCCCGCTGAGTTACTCCAGCATTTTGTGTCTATCTTCGGTGTAAAGCAGCATCTCATCTGCAGTTCCTTCCTAGAGTGACTACACCGGGTTCATACCACGCGTGAATAGGTTGGAGTTTAGAGACAGACACGGCATGGGGTTTTAAGAAGGAAACGGCAGATGCTGGAAAATCGAAGGCAGACAAAAATGCTGGAGAAACTCAGCGGGTGCAGCAGCATCTATGGAGCGAAGGAATGGGTGACGTTGCGGGCCGAAACCCTCCTTCAGACACAGCATGGGAACAGGCCCTTCGGCCCACCCAGTCCGTGCTAACCACCCTTCACTCGTTCTATGTTATTTCCATTTTCGCATCCACTCCCCATGCATAAAACTAGGGGGGCAATATACAAAGGGGCCAGTTAACCGAAAAACATGCTCGTCTTTAGGAGCACTCGGAGGAAACCCACACGGTCACGGGGAGAACGTGCAAACTCCACACAGACAGCACTCTGGCGGTGAGGAAGCAACTCCACCAATTGGAGAGGTATCCCAGAGTCAGTGGGTAGCAAGGCTCGGTTTAAAAAACAAAACTTGTTATAAACCCGTAGGTAGACACAAAGGTGCTGGAGAAACTCAGCGGGTGCAGCAGCATCTATGGAGCGAAGGAAATAGGCAACGTTTCGTCCCGAAACGTTGCCTATTTCCTTCGCTCCATAGATGCTGCTGCACCCGCTGAGTTTCTTCCAGCACTTTCGTCTACCTTCGATTTTCCAGCATCTGCAGTTCCTTCTTAAAACACAAGTAAACCCGCCCCGCTTCTACATAACGTATGCACGTCTAAAAATATTAATATAGTATCTAGCAATACATTTGCAAAACTTGGTTCAATTAGCAATCTGTTGTCAGAGTTTAGCGGAAGGTGGGTTTCTGCTCCACATAGAGGATGCATCTTGCACCCACCACCTAGTGGGAGAGCCTTCACTGTACAAAAACCTACCCAACTCAAGGCGAGGGTCAGTGCAAGGCACCATGCGAGCCGCGATTCCAATCCACCGGGCATTTTTAATTCTGAAGTTCTCCGCCTCTTAAAATCTCAAAGACCAAAACAAAAACGTGTCCGAAACTCTTCCAGAGCTGAAATTCTGCTGAGATCTCCGGCGTTCGGCGGCTGTTTAAATAAGCCAGGGAGAGGGCGGGTCACACCGCAGAATGGCATTCCTCAGCGGTCAGATGTGGCCAAGATTCCTCCCGCATGCTTTCAATTCCTGAATCCCAACGCGGTTTCAGAGCAGAACCACGAATGATTACTCGAAATGGTGTTATTTTTATTCAATAAAAAAAATGATCCCACTTAAAAGACCAGGAACTTCATATATATATATATATAACAAAAACATCAAATTAGTCTTCAAAGCCAAATGGGATGCTGGATCAATAGACAATAGACAATAGGTGCAGGAGTAGGCCATTCGGCCCTTCGAGCCAGCACCGCCATTCAATGTGATCATGGCTGATCATCCCCAATCAGTACCCCGTTCCTGCCTTCTCCCCATATCCCCTGACTCCACTATTTTTAAGAACCCTGTCCAACTCTCTCTTGAAAGAAATCCAGATATCCAGATCTGCAGTTCCTTCCACTTCACCCGTTCCTGCCTTCTCCTCATATCCCCTGACCCCATTATCTTTAAGAGCCCTATCTAGCTCTCTCTTGAAAGTATCCAGAGAACCTGCCTCCACCACCCTCTGAGGCAGAGAATTCCACAGACTCACCACTCTCTGTGATAAAAAATGTGTCCTCGTCTCGGTTCTAAAGGTCCGGTGATGAAGTGTGGGCTGAAGAGGCAAGATGTTTCAGAGGGGGGGAAAGGCACAAAAGTGCTGGAGGAACTCAGAGGGCCAAGCAGTATCAGTGGATAGGAATGGACTGGTGACGTTTCAGGCCGAGACCCTTCTTCAGGCAGGAGGGCCAGTTGAGCCCAAGGTTCCAGAAACAAAGAACTGCAGATGCTGGTTTGTACCAAAGATGGACACAAATGGGACACACTGCCATGATGGGCCGAATGGCTTCCTTCTTCAGAATGGAGTCTGAAGAAACAATCATTCCAATAAGAATTCAGTTGAAGGGTCTCGACCCAAAAGTCACCCATTCCTTCTCTCCAGAGATGCTGCTTGACCCGCTGAGTCATTCCATCCTTTTGTGTCTTTCTTCAGTTTGAACCAGCTTCTGCAGTTCCTTCCTACATACTGTATTCCAATAATATGTTGCATTATGCCTGACCCACTGAGTTGCCCCAGCACCTTGTGTCTTTATCTTTGGAACCTGTTTATATGCTGTATAACACTATACACTGTAGGGCGGAAACAAATTTCCCCATCTCAGTCCTAAATGGCCAACCCTGTAAACTTAAACTGCGAGCCCTGGTTCTGGACATGGGGAACATTTATCCTGCATCAAACCTGTCCAATTCCTTAAGACATTTATATATTTCTATAAGATACCCTCTCATCCTTCTAATCCTCATCATCCTTTCATAACCTCTGAATATCACTCTGCATTACAGTCAGTGGAGTGCATTGTGTAGTGTTGCCAGGTTTTATGTAGGAACCAAGCAGTCAGCCCAGCCACCTCAAAAATTCAAATGGGTTCTTTAATTCACTGAAACAGGGCTCACCCCCTCTTATCTGACCCTGCTGGACAACCTGAGGATTTCCACATTTATCCTATGGACTGTATGGAATTGTCTAGCAAGGTTGAGAGGCAGTGGGTCTGAAGACGTTTCTCAACCTGAAACATCACTTGTCCATTCCCTCCACAGATGCTGCCTGGCCCCCTGCGTCCCTCCAGCACTTTGTCTTTTCCTCAGGATTCCAGCATCTGCGGTTCTTCTTGTCTCTCAGGTTTCAGAGGGGGAATGCGTACCAACAACATCTGCTAACAACATCACAAGGAGAGGACAGGCTCTACTCGGGTGTCAGCGACCTCACCCTGAACCTTTGCTGATCTTGTTTAAGGTGAAAGGGGAAAGATTTAATAGGAATCCAAGAGGTAACCTTTTCACAAAAAGGGTGGTGGGTGTATGTAACGAGCTGCCAGAGGAAGTAGTTGAGGCTGGGACTTTCGCAACGTTTAAGAAACATAGAAACATAGAAATTAGGTGCAGGAGTAGGCCATTCGGCCCTTCGAGCCTGCACCGCCATTCAATATGTTCATGGCTGATCATCCAACTCAGTATCCCGTACCTGCCTTCTCTCCATACCCCCTGATCCCCTTAGCCACAAGGGCCACATCTAACTCCCTCTTAAATATAGCCAATGAAGTGGCCTCAGCTACCCTCTGTGGCAGAGAGTTCCAGAGATTCACCACTCTCTGCGTGAAAAAAGTTCTTCTCATCTCGGTTTTAAAGGATTTCCCCTTTATCCTTAAGCTGTGACCCCTTGTCCTGGACTTCCCCAACATCGGGAACAATCTTCCTGCATCTAGCCTGTCCAACCCCTTAAGAATTTTGTAAGTTTCTTTGTGAACACAAGAAAGTTGGACAGGTGCATGGTTAGGACAGGTTTGGAGGGATATGAGCCAAACGCAGGCAGATGGGACTAGAGTAGATGGCGCATGTTGGTGAATGTGGGCAAGTTGGGCTGGAGGGCCTGTTTCCCTGCTGTATGACTATAACTCTGTGACTCTATCTATTTTTCACTTCTTTTTCTTCCTGAAAAGCAAGAGAGAAAATAAATGGAGGAACGCAGGGTTGTGTTTGGGTTAGCTCATCGACTCACACTAGACCACAAATAAAACGAGGTCTTGTTTAATGAAAGGAAAGGAAGTGGCCATATTTGTTCTAAAGTAGAACATTGGCTTCAAAAAACAATAGAATATTTGACAGAACGCAAGAGATGCTGGTAAACCAGTGCCAGTTAATCTTCAGTCTTCACTACAGATGACACTGGAGCTTGGCGATGAACTGGTCCCAGAGGAGGATCTCCAATCATCTGATTCAATCACTATTACTCGTTTAAATCTCTTATTGTCTGTAAATCTTGCAACATTTCTAGTTGTTCTAACTATTTTCTGCACCCTGGAGCTTTCCTTCATTCTTTCCTTTGTTCTTGAGTTGGTTTCATTGTATTCATGTATGATATTATCTAATATGACTGGATAGCACGCAAAATAACACCTTCCATGTTCAAAAATCTCAGGAGCAGAATTGGGCCATTCAGCTCATCAAGTCTACTCCGCCAATAGACACAAAATGGACGACGTCACCAATTCCTTCTAATCAGAGATACTGCCTGTCCCGCTGAGTTACTCCAGCATTTTGTATCTGCCTTTTCAGTAGAAACTAGCATCTGCAGTTCCTTCCTACACAAGTCTACTCCACTATTCAGTCATGGCTGGTCTATCTTTCCCTCTCAATCCCATTCTCCTACCTTCTTCCCTTAAACCTTGACGACCTTACTAATAAAGAATCTGTCAATCTCAGCTTTAAAGATACCCATTGACTTGGCCTTCACAGCCGCCTGTGGCAATGAATTCCACAGATTCACCAACCAATGACTAAAGAAATTCTTCCTCATCTTCCTAAAGATCCTGAGCCTTTCACTGTACCTCGGTAGACATGTCAATAATAAACTTAAACCTTAACCTAAAGACATTTGGACATAGATATGTGGAAATTAGATATTTAGTAGAATACTAGACCAAGTGCAGACCCGTTGGGTCTGCTCCCCCAATGGTGTGATCCCCCAAGCCAATATTCCACCATGCACCCGTCTCCTCCAACGGAACTGAAGCCGTTCCCAAATGTAAGATTCCAGCACTCCCCTGCCTCCCTCAGCAGTGGATTGAAAAAAAAAATCAAATTGCACCTACCCTGCCTGCTGCAGCAGTTCCAATTGCAATACCAATTGGCCCTCCCCCTCCTGTTGAAGCACTTGCTGTGATATTCCATTGAGGTGAAAAGTTCAGAGTGTTCCTGTCTTGCAACTTTGTATTGAAGTGTGTTGGAAGCTAATAGGAAAGAGCAGCCATCAACGAATCAAAAGGCAGAAAGGCAGCCGGACGGACGGACGGCAGGCGGCAGCCACAGAGTTTTATATAATAATAGATAGATGGGCCAAATGTAGTCAAATGGGACTAGCCCAGAATGCCATATTGGTTGGCATGGACAAGTTGGGCCGAAGGGTCTGTTTCTATTCTCTATGTTGCTGTTGACTCTATATTTAGGCTTCTCGTTATTCTGGAAAACGCAGCTAAGACGGAGAGAGACAATATATTCGGGAAGAACTCACCACTTGTGCGGGTTTGGAGGAACTCCATTGCATTTATTGTTGAGCATCTTGTAATTGACGAGGCACCAATTCTATGGATGTGCTTCTTTTTCATTAGGGATAAGCCAGGGGCAGTGCCTACGGAGTTGTGCTGGGTTTCAGCTTTCTAACCACATTCTGAACATTCCACACAGCGCTGTGGTTTTGAATATTTGCCAGGAGTTGCTTCCTAACAAACACAAGGCAGATCGCGATTCCCTGGACACAGTAGTGTACACATTAAACGGGAAATCTTAATATTTACAAATCAGCCATTTTCTGTAAAGGCTCAATAATATTTACTAGAGGGTGTATATTTTACATTGTGAAAAACATTGGCTGTTTTTTTCCTTTCAATGTGTGGATTTACGAGTCACCCATAGAGGGCGCACTCAATTCTCTGAGCAACAGCTCACGTTAAACAGATGAAGTTGCTTCTTAAGACCAAACAACCTATTTTTATAGATTTTCCCCCCCAAAAAATCCAGACAAATCATGGGTGAGAGTTGACGTACCTTATCCCCAACCAGTCCTTGATGCTGGGGATAGACACAAAAAAAATGCTGGAGTAACTCAGCAGGATGGGCAGCATCTCTGGAAGTCAGAGAAGTGGGAAGCAAGAGTGTGTTAGACAAGTCTGTGTGTTGAATGGGAAAGGTTCTGATGATAGTTTAGTTTAGTTTAGCTAAGTTTGGCTTAATTTAGTTTATTGTCACGTGTACTGAGGTACGGTGAGAACATTTTTAGTTGTGAACTGTTCAGTCATCAGTCATGGTTACAGTCACGCCGTCCACAGTGTACAGATACAGGATACAGGGAATAACATTTAGTGGAAGATAAAGCCCAGTAAAGTCTGGTTAAAGATAGTCCGAGGGTCTCCAACGTGGTGGGTGGGAGGTGTGGACCGCTCTGTAGTCGGCGGAGGAATAGTTCAGTTGCCTGATAAAAGCTGGGAAGAAACTCCCTGAGTCTGGAGGTGTGCGTTTCCACACTTCTGCGCCTCTTGCCTAAAGCTCCTGACTGTGTTCCCGCTCCCGCTTGCAGCCCACAAGAATCCAGGCTGACTGTCTCGTGTGCTCACCAAGACCAAACAATTCACATCGGCCCCTTTTCGTCCGCCCGCTCACGATGCAAACAAAATAAAACCCAAGTACCGGTTGGAGTAATGCCAGTCTCACCCCACCAACCTCGGATGCGCTTGGAGTAAACCCTGGCCCACACTATCCTGTGTGGGGGAGACGAGATGCAGAGCCCGTGCCTAAAATAACATCATCAGATGGCCACCAGCTTCAAAACAGGGAGCAACCCCCCCCCCCCCCCCCCACCACCACAGTTAGAGCCTCCCTTCTCATCATATGTTGCCCTAGACTTGGTTAGTGTGGGAACACTCTTCCACAGCACCGAACTGGGTAGAGTGGATGTGGAGGGGATGTTTCCCAGCGTGGGAGAGACCAGGGCTAGAGGGCATAGCCTCAGAATAAAAGGATGTACCTTCAGAAAGGAGATGAGGAGGAATTTCTTTAATCAGAGGGTGGTGAATTCATTGCCACAGATGACTATGGAGGTGATTGATAGAATCTTGATTAGTATGGGTGTCAGGGGGTCCATGGGGAGTGGGGAGGGTGGGGGGGGGGGGGGGGGGGGGGGGGGGGGGGGTGGTGTTTCGTTATTACCTATTGTTCGCTATTACCGAGTAAGATATTATCATTGTATAAATAGTAGAAACAAACAGCTCCAGTTGCTGGTTGATACAGAAAAGGGACATAAAGTGGTGGAGTAACTCAGCTGGTCAGGCAGCATCTCTGGAAAACATGGATAGGTGACCCTTCAGACTCTCAGTCCAACATTTTCTCCATGGCAGCTATTAAGTTTCGTTAACCTGCCCACACTTTCTTGCATTCTGCCTCCCTCCACTTCTGAAACAAAGGGTGCTGTCTGTGTGGAGTTTGTACGTTCTCCCTGTGACCATGTGGGTTTCCTCTCGGTGCCCCGGTTTCTTGCCAATCCGAAAGACGTGCAGGTTTGTAGGTTAATTGGCCTCCGTAAATTGCCCCGAGTGTGCAGATAGTGGATGCGAATGTGGGATGACATATAACTGGTGTGAACGGGTCGCATGGACTCGGTGGGCCGAAGGGCCTGTTTCAATGCTGCATCTCTAATCTCTATACTATACCAAATGAAGAATGTTCACGGCACAAATATGTTGATAATACCGGGGGGGAAAAGGGAATTCATAATACTCGGAAATATAAAAGATGAGCTGAGATTACTGGAGTAAAGGGAGCTCAGAGGAGATTTAATGAATGCAGCCAAAATTATGAAAGGATTTGAAAGATTAGTTCCACGATAAGATGAATTGGTTACAAGGAGGATAAGCTTTTTCTTTGATTGATGCTTGAAGGCCGTGAATGAATAAAATATAAAATATTGAATGGTACAGCTTGACCCATCCATCTCTTTGAGTGGTTTGTGAGATGTGTCTCTGTTCATGGATAATGACAACAACTGATGGATATACAGTGAGTCCATCAGTGAACTGGGCTATTTTCTCGGTGATAACTGGCCACAATTCTGCGCTGTGACCCTCTCGAAGAATCCAGTCCATAAAGGAACGGTTGACACAAAAAAAAAATTGTCATCTCATCTAGTTTCTCCTTAAAGCGCAAGGTCATAGCGATCATTTAGACAGCGACACTTCACTTCAGAAAGTGAAGGCACTTTCTCAGTAACTGAATATGTGCTGGGTTGACTTGTTGACAAGGCAACCACACATACCCTTTAGAAAATGTCACAATTTGGCACCATGCACTGTTAGGTAGCTAGGTGGAACAAATCCTTTACTGAATGGGCTGATGTTTATTTAAATGAAACATAGGTTTTTTTTAACAAGACAAACAGCTACAGTGAAATTCCAAACTCCACTTCAAGAACAGGCCTGACTAAAGTGATACATTTCAGCAGCGTGAAATACACACGCGTACTCTCAAAATAATGATATAAGGATAACTTTAGATTAAACATGATTCATTAAAATAAAAACAACTATTTTTAATTAGTTTAATTTAAATATACGTTTACTTTTGTTTAGAGATACAACGCAAAAACAGGCCTTTCGGCTCACCGAGTCTGCCCCAACCAGCGATCCCCGCACACTAACACTATCTCACACACACTAGGGACAATTTACAATTTTACCAAGTTAATTAACCTACAAAGCTCTACGTCTTTGGAGTGTGGGAGGAAACTGGAGATCCCTGAGAAAACGCACGCAGGTCACGGGGAGAACGTGCAAACTCCACACAGACAGCACCCGTGGTCAGGATCGAACCCAGGTAGCAACTCTACCGCTGTGTCACTGTGCTGCCCTTACAGTTAGCATAGTTCTGAGTTATTGAACCTGGAAGTTTAATTCCCGGAATTCACAATGCTGCTTGTCCATGCAAATACTGCTGGCAACAAATATGTCTGAAGAAGGGTCTCAACCCAAAACGTCACCCGTTCCTTCTCTCCAGAGATGCTGCCTGTCCCACTGAGTAACTCCAGCATTTTGTGTCTATCTTCTGTCTATAAACTTCCCCTGGTAATTTGGGTCAAACATCATCCATAAGATTCTGTCTAAATATATGAATAAATGATGTTTGTGTTTTTTGACTTGCATTCATATCGGGTTGCACTGTGGTGCAGCTGGTAGGGCTGCCGCCTAACGTCGCCAGAGACCCCGGTTCGATCCTGATCTTGGGTGCTGTTTGTGTGGTGTTTTCACGTTCTCCCTGTGACAGCGTGGGCTTCCTCCAGGTGCTCTGGTTTCCTCCCACATCCCAAGGACGTGAGGTTGTAGGTTAATTGGCCTTCTGTAAAATTGCCCCTAATGTGTAGGAAGTGGGGTAACTTGGACTGGTGTGAATAGGTGATCGATGGCCGGTGTGGACCTGCTGGGCTGAAGGGCCTGTTTCCTTGATGAAATGAAACTAAAACAAACTAAACTAAACAAAACATTGAGTATAGAACAGTACAGCACCACAGGCCCTTTGGCCCACACTGTCCTTGCTGTCCATGATGCCAAGACCATCTTTATCTACCTGCACATAACCCCTATTCCCCAAAAAAACTGTATGCATGTGCCAATCCTAAAGGGCCTGTCCCACTGTACGAGTTCATTCAAGAGCTCTCCCGAATTTAAAAAAAAAATCAAACTCGTGGTAAGTACGTAGAATGTACGTAGCTGGTACGTCGGAGCTCGGGGACGTCCCTTAGCGGCTCGTAACGCTAACGGCAGGTACTCGGGAAACGCGGTAAGCTCGTGAGGTTTTCTCAGCACTGTGAAAAATGTCCACAAGAGCCCCGAGTACCTACGAGCGGCTATTACCGTAATTCTCTGGGTTCGAATCAGGGGAAACTCGGGAGAACTCTTGAATTACCTCGTACAGTGAGACGGGCCCTAAAAGCCTCTTAGATACCACTAATGTATCTCCCTCAACAACACCCCTGTACCTGGAACTCACCAATCCTCTGTGTAAAAATGATGTGCTGCACATCCCCTTTAAATCTTTCCCCTCTCACCTTAAAGCTGCGCCCTCTAGTATTTGATTTCTCCATAATCTCTAAATGAAGTGCCTCTTATGACCCCAGAATGGACCAAAGTATCGCACGCTAATTAAATACTTTCCCAAGTTTATCTGCTGTGTCAAGTGGGGGTAATTTCAACTCAGTAAACTCCCTCAGTGATAAAAATAGAATGCCAGAGAGTTATTTTCTAGTGCAGCTAACCAGGGTAAAATGTTAGGTGCACAAAAGTGCTGGAGAAACTCAGCGGGTGCAGCAGCATCTATGGAGCGAAGGAAATAGGCAACGTTTCGGGCCGAAACCCTTCAGGAAGGAAATAGGTAACGTTTCGGGCCGAAACCCGGAAGGGTTTCGGCCCGAAATGTTGCCTATTTCCTTCGCTCCATAGATGCTTCTGCACCCGCTGAGTTTCTCCAGCACTTTTGTCTACCTTCATTTTTTAATGTAGATTGCTATAAGGGAGGCAATACAATTACATCGTCAAATCATAACTTTTATATTTATTACTTTTCGTTCCGTGTCACGTTGTGCATATATTAAATATATTTGATATATTCTTCCATGCATGTGACAATTATAGTTTTTCTTATTTATAATGGCCACATTTAGTGCTCTTGGCATTCGGACTGCCACTCTGTTTCCCAGTAATAAATTGGCTGAGGAGAAAAGATAGCGGGGGAAAAAGAAATGATGTAAAACATGAGATGATCTCCTCAAGTGGACACTTTGGGTTGAAGATGACTTGCTTCTGGGCTCTGAGATGGCAGGCAAGACAATGCACATGGGTGGGGTGGGAGATACCTGTGGGAGTTGTTTGGGGAAATAGCCCTTTGACAATTGAGATGCAATGATTGAGGACCCTCCAATGACACCAGGGTTATGTTGAGCAGGTGGCATTAAAAGGTTATGAGACTAAATTAGGTTCTTGCCTTGGAGAGAAATGCCCCGAGTGTGTAGCATCCCAATGAGTAATTGGGATAACATAGAAACATAGAAAATAGGTGCAGGAGTAGGCCATTCGGCCCTTCGATCCTGCACCGCCATTCAATATGATCATGGCTGATCATCCAACTCAGTATCCTGTACCTGCCTTCTCTCCATACCCCCTGATCCCTTTAGCCACAAGGGCCACATCTAACTCCCTCTTAAATATAGCCAATGAACTGGCCTCAACTACCTTCTGTGGCAGAGAATTCCAGAGATTCACCACTCTCTGTGTGAAAAATGTTTTTTCTCATCTCTTTGTCCTAAAAAATTTCCCCCTTATCCTTAACTGTGTGACCCCTTGTTCTGGACTTCCCCAACATCGGGAACAATCTTCCTGCATCTAGCCTGTCCAACCCCTTAAGAATGTTGTAAGTTTCTAGAAGATACCCCCTCAATCTTCTAAATTCTAGCGCGTACAAGCCGAGTACAAGAACCCTCTTCCGCAGGATCTCTTGGAAGAGCTCTTTTAACGATGATTTACGCTGACATGGAAAGCAAGCAATTGTCACCGTGGGCATTAAGTAACGAGTGTGGATGAAGAACGCCGGGCCTTCCCACCCTTACCCCCTTACACCGATGATTCCCGCAACTGCTTGAAAAAGAATCTACACTGCCAATTTTAATTTTTTTTTTTTTTTTTTTTTAAACATTTTCTTTCTTTTCCTTTCTAAGCTCCGGGAACAAAGCTACTGATTTATCTTTGTTTCCCACATTCTGCCAACCTCACAAAAGCCTCGTTGATCCATGTGAGACTTGTCAAATGAAGCGATTTCTGCCATGGAATGTTCGCAACTCAACCGTATGAAAGAGTTAGTACCCACTTTCACACTCAGGAAGCCTGAACCAGCTGCACCTATTGTGTGACACGCATTCCCCTTCACAGACTTTGTTCATTGTGATGATTCCCTCTGCTGATGGGAATCATGAGATGCTTTACAAGAACAACCTTCGCCTGCTGAAAATAACACTGCTCCCCTTTACACTGAAAAGAAATTAGATTTGTTTGGGACCTTTTGTTCCATATCTTTGTTGCGACTCCATTTGTTATTTTGACCCAGTTCCTGAATGGTAATATTGTTCCGTTTGCCGTCCATTGGAGACTGATCTACACAGATCTACTAATATTCATGGGTGGAACCTAACAAAAGGATGGAATGTGGACAGAGTTTGGGGGCGGAGAGCTGGGGGGCAGTGGTGGAAAATGAAATAACATGCTTTATTGAGGGGCATTTTAATGAACATTTCATTAAGGATCCAGTGAATTAAGGATCCAGTCAAGACATAGGCTCATATGGTACAGAAACAGGCCTTTCGGCCCATCTCGTCCATGCTGACCAAGATTATCCATGTAAGCTATTATGTGTCAATATTTGGCCCATATCCCTCTAACCCATGAGAGTGGTGAATCTGTGGAATTCTCTGCCACAGAAGGTAGTTGAGGCCACAGTTCATTGGCTATATTTAAGAGCGGGAGTTAGATGTGGCTAAAGGGATCAGGGGGTATGGAGAGAAGGCAGGTACAGGATACTGAGTTGGATGATCAGCCATGATCATATTGAATGGCGGTGCAGGCTCGAAGGGCTGAATGGCCTACTCCTGCACCTGTTTTCTATGTTTCTAGTCCCAATGTCCGAAATGTTTAGTTTAGAGATACACCGCGGGAACAGGCCCTTTGGCCCACCGGGTCCGCGCCGACCAGCGGCCCCCCTCACATTAACACCACACTACACCCCACTAGGGACAATTTTTACATTTACCAAGCCACTTAACCTACAAACCATAGGGTCTTTGGAGTGTGGGAGGAAACTGACGATCTCAGAGAAAACCCACGCAGGTCACAGGGGGAATTATACAAACTCCGTACAGACAGCACCCGTAGTCGGGATCGAACCCAGGTCTCCGGCGCTGTATTGGCTGTCAGGCAGCAACTCTACCGCTGCGCCACCGTGACCACCCTTAGTTGTGCGCCACCGTGTTATTATAGTACCTGTTCCAACTACCTCCTCTGGCGGCTCATTCCATATACCCACTACATTCTGGGTGAAAAGGTTGCCCCTCAGGTTCCTATTCAATTTTGACCTTCTCACCTTAAGGCTTTGAGTCTGAAGAAGGATCCCAACACAAAATGTCACCCATCCATGTTCTCTAGGGATGCTGCCTGACCCGCTGAGTTACTCCAGCCTTTTGTGCCTTTACTTGTGAACCAGCATCTGGTGTATTTGTTCGATGTCTTCAGCCACACTCTGAGCTTCTGCCTCACAGCGCCAGTGACCCGGGTTCGATCCTGACTACGGGTGCTGTCTATGCGGAGTTTGTACGTTCTCCCAGTGACTGCGTGGGTTTTCTCCGGGTGCTGCGGTTTCAATAATAATAATAATAAACAACAGGTGCAGGAGTAGGCCATTCGGCCCTTCGAGCCAGCACTGCCATTCAATGTGATCATGGCTGATCATCCCCAGTCAGTACCCCGTTCCTGCCTTCTCCCCATATCCCCTGACTCCGCTATTTTTAAGAGCCCTATCTAGCTCTCTCTTGAAAGCATCCAGAGAACCCGCCTCCACCGCTCTCTGAGGCAGAGAATTACACAGACTCACCACTCTCTGTGAGGAAAAGTGTTACCTTGTCTCCGTTCTAAATGGTTTGCTCCTTATTCGTAATCTGTGGCTCCTGGTTCTGGACTCTCCCAACATCGGGAACATGTTTCCTGCTTCCAGCGTGTCCAAACCCTTAATAATCTTATATGTTTCAATAAGATCCCCTCTCATCCTTCTAAACTCCACAGTGTACAAGCCCAGCTACTCCATTCTCTCAGCATATCCTCCCACAATCAGGTTTACAGGTTAATTGGTTTAACACGTTTACTGGTAAAGTTGTAAATTGTCCCTAGTGTGTGTGTAGGTTAGTCAGAGGGTGTGGGGATGGATGGTCGGCACGGACTCGGTGGGCCGAAGGACTCGTCTCCGCGATGTATCTCCAAACTAAACTAAACATGTGACCATAAACTAAACTCAAAACTCCAACTCAATCCTGTCTCACTCCACCACTTGAGTGTGAAACCTTTTATCTTAGAGCTGAAGAATTTTTGCCAATGCCTTAACACCCTCTCTGGCAATAAGTGGCTTGTGAAAGATTTCATCCATTCATCTAGTGGACCTCTTGTATGCACACCTGCAGAAGTCCAGGAAATCTGCCCCGCACACATGCACATTTCTCCCTTTCATCAGCCACCATCTAAACAGTTGCACTGCTTAAGTTTAGTTTGAACAACCAAATCCTGTGTTTCACGTTTGACATTCACGAGCAGCGTTCAAAGTGAACCCGTGGCCCTCCCAGCCCAAAAAGGAAATGAACCACGAACAAAATATTTCATCGACTGTTAGAACATAGAAACCACTTCTATGGTTTCCCACATGTCAGGAGGCATTCCAGGAAATAAACGAAACATTCCTTCAATGGGCTTGACGTTTCCTCTTTTTAAAGTGCATGATATTCGCAGAGCTTGCATTTAGATGAGATATTTATAGGGGGTCCTTTTTCAAGGGCTCTAGGACTCATTCATCACCGGCACAGAGGTGTGGCTGGCCACAATGCCAGAGACCCGTGTTCGATCCTAACCTCTGGGTGCTGTCTGATTGGAGTTTGCACATTCTCCCTGTGACCGCTTGGGTTTCATAAGGTCAGAAGTGATAGGAACAGAATGAAGGGGCCACAGGTTAAGTACAATCTTTTGGATCCTTTGATCTTCCTCTTGTTTTTGCATATGTGCAAAATGCCAGAAATTTAGATCTGCTTAATCTCAATAAGGTTTCTCGTCAGTTCCACCAACAATCAGTAAAGTTGAAAAGTAATTTCTAAAAAAAATATTTTCATTGAGTGAAAACCAACTTCAAAGTTTATCTCAGCCTGTAAACTGCTAGAACTTTGAAGCCATTTTTACACAAAGGGTGGTTGGTATATGGAACGAGCTGCCAGAGGAGGTTGTTGGGGCAGGTATTTTCACACTGTTTAAAAAACATTTGGACAGGTATATGGTGGCGCAGCGGTAGAGTTGCTGCCTTACAGCGAATGCAGCACCGGAGACCCGGGTTCGATCCCGACTACGGGTGCTGTCTGTACGCAGTTTGTACGTTCTCCCCATGACCTGCGTGGGTTTTCTCTGAGATCTTCGGTTTCCCCCCACACTCCAAAGACGTACAAGTTTGTAGCTTAATTGGCTTTGTAAATGTAAACATTGCCCCTTGCGGGTGTAGGATAGTGTTAATGTGTGGGGATCGCTGGACGGCGCGGACCCGGTGGGCGGAAGGGCCTGTTTCCGTGCTGTATCTAAACTAAACTAAAATAGGTTTAGAAGGATATGGGCCAACTGCAGGCAGGTGGGATTGTATAGATGGTCTGTCTGGGCACATTTGGCGAAGGACCTATTTGCACACTGTATGACTCTGTGGCTCACAGTCAGATACTTTTACTTGATAAATATATGTAATTATCAGTCTCATTATTAACCTTTCAGTATCAAACTGGCTACAATTAACCTTATGAGCCATATCACACACAACTGTAGGAGCTTGCATTCATACAACTATAACACTACAAAGGGTTATTCAGGAATAATTCCCAGCTACTGAACCATAAAGTTGGCCAGAGAACAGGTCTCAAAGAATGAAAGGGAGAAAAAAAGAATCTGTGTATTTACCCTATCTATTCCCCTAATGATTTTATACACCACCATAAGATCATCCCTCATCCTTCTGTGCTCCAAGGAATAGTCCTAACTTGCCCAACCATATCCCTGCAGCTCAGGCTCTCAAGTCCTGGCAACATCCTTGTAAATCTTCTCTGAACGCTGTCCAGCTTGACAACATCCTTCCTCATGGCAGGGTAACCAAAATTGAACACAATATTCCAAATGCGGCCTCACCAACGTCTTGTACAAAACCTGCAGTTGGATTGAATGGATCTTTTGGGACTGAGATCGTTATTTTTCTGTGGTGTAGGTACATTAAGGGAAATGGATCAGATACAATATGTCAAAGCGGAAGCACAGTTTGAATGGAACAGCATCAGGGATGAAGGCTGAATGGCCCACCCCTCTTCCTATTAATCTTGAACATAGAAAATAGTCATACAGGTCTAATGTCAAATAGTCATAAATAATCCCTCATTTGAAGTGATTTATAGACAATAGACAATAGGTGCAGGAGTAGGCCATCCGGCCCTTCGAGCCAGCACCGCCATTCAATGTGATCATGGCTGATCATCCCCAATCAGTACCCCGTTCCTGCCTTCTCCCCATATCCCCTGACCCCACTATCTTTAAGAGCCCTATCTAGCTCTCTCTTGAAAGTATCCAGAGAACCGGCCTCCACCGCCCTCTGAGTCAAGAGAATTCCACAGACTCACAACTCTCTGTGAGAAAGTGTTTCCTCGTCTCCGTTCTAAATGGCTTACCCCTCATTTATTTATCCGAATTGCAGTCTTATAAACTGTAAATACTTTACAGGTTGTTAAAGTGTATAGGTTGGGGATTTGTAAGTGGAAAACTTACAGAAAATTATGGGGTGAAATGTTAATAAAAGATGAAGAGCATATTTAACTCTGAGTCACAATGGGTCATCAAAGGGCATTAATAACTGGGCTGACTAGCAGAGTCCACAGTAACAAATAGATTCCATTCATTTAATCCTCCAACGTCCTGTGATTCAGTGTTGGTCATTGAAGCAAATGTTAAAATTTCCATAGTGTCGTGTTGGTCCGTATATGATGTTTGCTCCAAGTTCAAGCCTCGCCCTTGACATTTTCATTCTGTGGAGAAAATAGTCACCATTCATAAATGGGCCACTTTATGTCTGATGATATTGTCAGGGAACAGGCTTATCAGCTGGCAAGTATCACATCCGGCAGGGTTTGTCATTACAAGAAGAGTGATTGATGGATATAAGCGAGGTCACATTCATTTCTCCGACATGAATGGGCGCTCGTGTTCCACCAGGAAGGCAACGCAGAAACATTGCTGGAAACTGGCAGAGCAGGAGAAAGAGATCTAGAAAAGTTTGGGTCTAGGGTCAAGAGTTCAGTTGAAGAAAAAAATTGTTGAATCCATCTTCGAAGCAGCCAAGTTAAGGCGATTTAGGAAAGGGATTCTGAAACCATCTATACCATGGCTGGAAGAATGGTCAGTAATGGAGGCAGAATGATTCACCATCAATGGACAAGTAGGCTCTGATTCGAACGTCTAACCCACCCAGAGCCAACTTGTTCAATGATGTTCGGACTATTTGTCCACCATTTGTTCCTTTTTCAGATGTGTCTTTAAAAGTCCATCCATTTGCACAGCATCAATAAAGGCAGTGAGAAACTCAGAATGATCAAAATCTACTTGTACATTCTTATCATTTCATGAAAAGAACAATTTCGCTAAAAGATTAACTTTCATATAAATATTCTACAATTGTTATCTGTGAATCTGAAACATAATTATCTGCACTTGACCTACAGCTGGCACATCTGATTCAGATTCACAGATAATCACAGCCACAGAGACCCAGATACGATCCTGACCTCGGCTGCTGTCAGTGTGGAGTTTGCATGTTCTCCCTGTGACCGTATATGGGGGGCTCCAGTTTTCTCCCACATCCCATAAATGTACGGGTTTGTCGGTTACTTGGGCCTCTGCAAAAAAATTCCCTTTAATGTGTTTGCAGTGCGATAACATACAACTAGTGTGAACGGATCATCACTGGCATGGACTCTAACTCCCCCTCCCATTCCCAATCCGACCTCTCTGTCCTGGGTCTCCTCCATTGCCAGAGTGAGCAACACCGGAAATTGGAGGAACAGCACCTCATATTCCGCCTGGGCAGCTTGCGTCCTGATGGCATGAACGTTGAATTCTCCCAATTTTGCTAGCCCTTGCTGTCTCCTCCCCTTCCTTAACCCTCGAGCTGTCTCCTCCCATCCCCCCGCCCTCGGGCTCCTCCTCCTCCCTTTTTCCTTCCTTCTCCCCCTCACCCCCCATCAGTCTGAAGAAGGGTTTCGGCCCGAAACGTCGCCTATTTCCTTCGCTCCATTGATGCTGCTGCACCCGCTGAGTTTCTCCAGCAATTTTGTGTACCCTCGATCTTCCAGCATCTGCAGTTCCTTCTTGAACACTGGTATGGACTCAATGGGCCAAAGGGCCTGTTTCCATGCTATATCTCTAAACTAAACTAGTCAATAAATAATAGGTACACAAAAATGCTGGAGAAACTCAGCGGGTGCAGCAGCATCTATGGAGCGAAGGAAATAGGCAACATTTTGGGCCGAAACCCTACAGGAAGGAAATAGGTAACGTTTCGGGCTGAAACCCGGAAGGGTTTCGGCCCGAAACGTTGCCTATTTCCTTTGCTCCATAGATGCTGCTGCACCCGCTGAGTTTCTCCAGCATTTTTGTGTACCTTCGATTTTCCAGCATCTGCAGTTCCTTCTTAAACAATAAATAATAGGTGTTCGTGTTGGGCGTCTGAACACAAAATTTGCAGAATATTTCTATGAAAGTTCACGTTTTAGCAAAATTATTCTTTTCATAAAATGATAAGAATATCCGAGTAGATTTTGAAAGTTCTGAGTTTCTCACCCCCTTTATTGATTGCAGTAGATGTTGTGGGAATGGACATAGTTTTAAAGACACGTCTGAAAAGGGATACAAAGTTAAACAAAAAAGAAAAGTTAGACCGGGTTAGACACAAAATGCTGCAGTAACTCAGTGGGACAGGCAGCATCTCTGGAGAGAAGGAATGGGTGATGTTTTGGTTCAGACTGAAGAAGGGTCCCGACCTGAAACGTCACCCATCCATTTTCTCCAGAGATGCTGCCTGACCTGCTGAGTTACTCCAGCATTTTGTGTTTATCCTTGATATAAATGAGCATCTGCAGTTCCCTGTTTCCACAATGTTTCTCCATGGTATTGATTGTTTGCTAGGTGGCTTCCAACAGATGAGAGCGTGTGTTTCAAGCATGGCTCAGCTAGGAAAAATGCCTGTGGTTTGTCTGTAATATCCACTGACTAGAATTGGCCGACAGGGCCAGAGATTAATTTGTGGGCTGGAGTTGTGGTGTTGAGGCTGCAGGGAGATTAATAACCCAAAGATAGAAGTAAGGGGTAGTCACTGGAATTTGGCAAGGGTCAGGGCGTTGCAAGTGCAGGAATTTGTTTGTGGTGTGTGGAGGGGAGAGGCAGGGGATAGACTTTGTTCTGTAGTATCATTTGAAGGGTACCATCTCCAGTAATGCTGGTTTGCACTCAAGTGCCAACCTGGCTCAGATTTAACACATGTTAACTGGGCCCAAACTCTCACCAGGGAGGATAATTCCTCGTTAAATATTCGGGTGTCATCCACCAGAGAGTTCATGACTGCACCTTTTAGTTTAGTTTAGAGATACAGCATGGAAATAGGCCCTTCGGCCCACCGAGTCCGTGCTGAACAAAGACCACCCGTACACTAGTTTTAGGTCACACACGAGAGGGACAAGTTACTGAAGCCAGTCAACCTATAGACTTACACGTCTTTGGAGTGTGGGGGGAACATGGAGCACCCAGAGAAAACCCACACTGTCGCAGGGAGAACGTGCAAACTCCATACAGGCAGCACCCGTAGTCAGGATTGAACACGGGTCTCTGGCGCTGTAAGGCAGCAACTCTACTGCAGCTCCACCGTGCTGCTCTGGTTGGCCATGTATAGATAGGTAGAAGTAATGCTGGAAAATATGAGTATCTATCTCATTGGGTACGAATGTTCCTTATCAGATGTTCTGTAAGATTATCCATGCACACAAATGCATTTGTATATTTGTACATATTATACTGCACTGTATATATATCCCCATGTAATTAAATAAGCAGATTAAAAATTAAGCTTGGTCTTCAGGTGCATAAATTATTTGCGTTGATTTTTTTCATATTCTGAATCTTAACCATATAACCATATAACAATGATAGCACGGAAACAGACCATCTCGACCCTTCTAGTCCGTGCCGAACACTTACTCTCCCCTAGTCCCATCTACCTGCACTCAGACCATAACCCTCCATTCCTTTCCCGTCCATATACCTATCCAATTTATTTTTAAATGATAAAATCGAACCTGCCTCCACCACTTCCACTGGAAGCTCATTCCACACAGCTACCACTCTCTGAGTAAAGAAGTTCCCCCTCATGTTACCCCTAAGCTTTTGTCCCTTAATTCTCAAATCAAGTCCTCTTGTTTGAATCTTCCCTACTCTCAATGGAAAAAGCTTATCCACGTCAACTCTGTCTATTCCTCTCATAATTTTAAAGACCTATATCAAGTCCCCCCTTAACCTTCTGCGCGCCAAAGAATAAAGACCTAACTTCTATGGTGATCTCTTGGAATCAGAGATGTCTTTCTTCCGCTCATTTTCTGATTACTGGGAAGGACATCATTTATTCAAGAAACTCTTCCAATGGCACTAATGAAGCAGCTCTGTAAAAGGCTGCCATGATTATTGAGGGGAAAAGTTGCTCTGCACATCTCCTTTAAGCTTTCCCCCTCTGACCTTAAAGCTATGTCCAATCATCTTTGACATTTCCACCCAGGGACAAAGTTCTGACTGTCTACCGCTACCAATGTCCATCCTTCCCTATGTATAATGATATATTCATCTAATTGTCCCAGGAAAGGGGAGAAATAATCTAAATGGAATACTTATTTATGTCAGATGCAAAAATAGCTGCATGAGAAGCATCCACTATTATAGCTCTGTCCCACAGCATTGTGAGAGCAACTGTGTAAAAGGCTGCCTTGGGTATTGAAGATTAAAACAGGCTTGGCAATCAGCGCAAACTTCCCTTAGCCTAGCTCACCCCCCACGAAGATTGAACCATGTGCTGTGAATGGGTCCACAATGCTGCGAGTTGGGGGTGGGGAGTGGGGAAAACACACAGATTGGTCTCAGTATGGGGATACTATTGTCCCGTGTACCAAGATGGAGAACATTGTTTACGCACTATCCAGTCTAATCAATTGCAACCAATCTGTAGGCAAGTATAACAGGTAGTGTAAAGAACAAATGACCAAAGTGCAGAATATAGTGGTACAGGATTATAGCAATGCAAAGAAAGTGCAGGTAAAAAAAAAGTTCAAGGTCTGCAATAAGGTAGGCTGGAAGATCTGATTACACCCTAACATTTGGGAGAACCATTCAGTGGCCTGACAACAGCTAAGGTTTGATGTGCTAAATCCAAAAAATGAGAGTATATGCAGTGACGAGGCTTGAGATATCCTCACCATTAGAAATGGAGGCTGGCTTTTGCTGGGTGCAAGAGTGGGGCCAAAATGGAGACCGTTCCCTCAGTACTGTGGCGCAATGGGCAGCACAGTGGCGCAGCGGTAGAGTTGTTGTCTTGCACTGCCAGAAACCCGGGTTCGATCCTGACCACAGGTGCTGTCTGTATGGGGATTGTATGTGTATGTTCTCCCTTTGACCACGTGGGTTTTCTCCAGGTGCTCCAGTTTCCTCCCACACTCCAAGGTTTGTAGATTAATTGGCTTCAGTAAAAATTGTAAATTGTCCCTAATATGTAGTGTACAAGGTAATCACTGGTTGGCACGAACTCGGAAGGTCTCAAGTCTTGAACTGGAATCTCATTGGGGATTTCAGTGCTGTATTCACCCTGGAAAATCTTTTCAACAAAGGTTTTGGAGGCTGCACCCAAGAATTGCTAGTTATATCAGCAAGGCAGAAAATGCATAGTCCCTATGTTCATGCTGACTCTGAAGAAGGGTTTTGGGCCTAAACGTTGCCTATTAATGCCCCCGTCCCACTTAGGAAACCTGAACGGAAAGCTCTGGAGACTTTGTGCCCCGCCCAAGATTTCCGTGCGGTTCCCGGAGGTTTTTGTCCGTCTCCCTAACGGTTGAAAGTGGATTCCGCTTCTTCTATGTTCCGGCGATTATTTCAAAAAATTCAAAACTGGCCGCAACTAAAAATAGGTTGCCGTTTTAAAGATCGGTAATTTATTAGTCGTTCGAAGCCGGTTGCGATGATGGTTGAAGGTGGTTGCCGGAGGTTGCAGGTACCTGAATGAAACATCCTCTCCACATTTACTTTATCCAGGGCTTTCACTTAGAGGGTATTAGAGGGTATTAGACGGTATTAACTGTACATTGAAATCAGAGAAGCTTGGGTTGTTTTATCTGTAGCGTCGGAGGCTGAGAGGAGACCCGATAGAAGTATAAGAAATGGTAGAGAATCAGAATCTTTTTCCCACGGTGGAAATATACTATACTAGAGGACACAGCTTTAAGGTGTGAGGGATGGTGGGGAACTGGAAGACATTGTGAGTAGTGGTGATGAAAACGGATACGACACTGGCATCCAAGAGGCTTGTAGATTACATAGATATGTAGGGGTCTGTTGGGACATGAGTTACATGCAGGCGGAGAAAATTAGTTTAACTCTGCATCATGTTTGGCACGGACATTGTGGGCCGAAGGGCCTGTCCCCTGCTCTGCACTGTTCTATTTTCTACGTGAGATTATTTTTATCTCCATATTTCACCATTGATTAGATTAGATTAGATTAGATTCGTTTATTGTCATTCAGACCTTTCGGTCTGAACGAAATTTTGTGAATTGGCCCTGGATACCTTGTGGCATGAAATATCACATTGTGGCCAGGTGTTTAATGTATGAATACTTGAATCACGTATAGACATAGACCAGTCAATCAGTCCTGGCTGTTCAGCCCATTGTGGCTTCACGCTGGCTTAACTCTGTTCAAAGAATTGGCATTGAGTCCAAGTGTCTCGGCTGGAACCGACATTGAGAAGATAACACTAGCATTGATGGTTCAAAATGAGTCATTTAATAAGTACTCCAAAAATATTTCTTGTATTACTCAGTAGGGAAGTTGGCCGGACATTCTAGTTATAAAAAGGAATGTTTTGTACTATTTAAATGTTAGATCTCTGCTGAAGTTCAAGGGTTCTTTTGCTTTACCAATCATACATTGTTGACGGTAGATAAAAATGCTGGAGAAACTCAGCGGGTGAGGCAGCATCTATGGAGCGAAGGAATAGGTGACGTTTCGGGTCGAGACCCTTCGTGAAAGGTTCAACTAGAGATCAACCAAATTTCCTTCCAGATTAGTCTGTTAATATTTCTTTATATTATTGCAAATCAAGTTGACTTCATTTTGCAGTATCTTTTAGAGTGGAACTTCTTTTGAATCACGAGGTTGGAATTGAAATGACTCCAAAATTTGTTGCCAGCCACTCCTTCCTTTGTAGGTCTTTGGGGCAGAATTACTGATTAGAAAGATACATTTACAGATCTTAGTTTAGTTTCGAGATTCAGCTTGGAAACAGGCCATTCGACCCACAGAGTCCGTGCCGACCAACGATCACCGTACACTGTCTCTATCCGACACACTCGGGACAAATCATACAAGCCAGTTATCAGAGGCATACAATAGTGGCGTTTAAGACACACACATGGATGTGCAGGGAATGGAGGGATATGGATCATGTGAGATTTGGTTTATCTTTGCATCATGTTCGGCACAGATATTGTGGGGGGGAAGGATGTGTTCCAGTGCTGTACTGTTCTATGTTCCTTGTTCTATGAAACATTCTTTCCACATCCACCCAGTTTGGACTCTTCAGAATCGGACTATTTTAAATATAGCTCCTTCTCGGTCTCCTAAACTCCAGGGGTTATATCCCAGCCTGACTGATCTTTCCTCTTTAGAAAACCCACTCCTTGCAGGCATCAATCTGGTAAATCTTTTCTCAGCTGCTGCAAACGTTCTTGCAAACTTCCTTAAATAAAGGCTCACTTTGTTAACTTTATTTTTCTTTTTTTTTTTCCGTTAAACAATATCTGTAAAAACTCACACCAGCACAGATGCTTTCTCGGGCTGAGTGAAGATTGTGTTTATTTCCCTCTGGGACAGAGCTTGCGGAGCAGATGTGATCAGCGGTGGTGGTCCATGACACACCTGCTGTCATCTCCCTTGGAAAGACATGGGACCAAGAATGGCTCTGTGTTCCAGCAGCTCGTATTCCTTGGTGAAAATGACCCTTCCATTTGGGAATGTTAGTCTGACCTGAGCCATCACCGTCTGAGCTGCTGCTAAAAATACTCACGTTGGTTGCATACCTTTGACCCTTGCCAGTAACGTGTCATTGACAAGCTGTAATGAGAGTGAAATGAGAGGTGCAGAGAAAGGGGATGCAGTGAAGTTGCTTCCCATTCACAGAATCCCACATGTGCGTTTCTAAATATAACTCTATTTGTTTTAGTTTCCTTTAGTTTAGTTTATAGATACAGCACGGAAACAGGCCAAGCGGCCCACCGAGTCCGCATCGACCAGCGATCCACGCACACTGACACGATCCTACAACCATCGGGACAATTTACATTTATACCAAGCTAATTAATCCTCAAACCTGCACGTCTTTGGAGTGTGGGAGGAAACCGAAGATCTCGGAGAAAACCCACGCAGGTCACGGGGAGAACGTGCAAACTCTGTATAGACAGCACCTGTAGTCGGGATGGAATCCGGGTCTCATGTGCTGTAAGGCAGCAACTGTGCCACCCTTTTGTTTTCCCTTTTGGAAACATTCCTGTCTTGGATCTTAAGATCTTTTCTCCAGTCCTTGCAAACATCCAAAGGTCTGTACGGAGTTTGTACGTTTTCCCCGTGACCTGCGTGGGTTTTCTCCAGGAGCTTCGGTTTCTTCCCACACTCCAACGACGTGCAGGCTTGTGGGTTAAGTGGCTTTGGTAAATTTGCAAATTGTCCCTACTGTGTGGGATAGTGCCCGCGTATGGGTGATCGCTGGTCACTAGGGACTCGGTGGGCCGAATGCCCCTGCTTCTGCACTGTATCTCTAAACCGAACCAAAGCTAGTGCCAGGTGAGTGAGACCCTTGGATGGGATACCCTTGAGAAGATCAACAGACAAAGCTCACAATGCACGCATTGAGCTGGGGAACTGCCACAAAACTCATGCCCTCGAGGTGCAGTGGAAGGGAGAGATTGTGTGAATGTGTGGGGATGGGCTTTGGGAAGAGGTTGGTGACAACATTGTTTTTGAAGAAACTTGCTTTTACATAGCAACTTCCCCTTTGCTCCATCTATTGTACTCGACTTGATTGTATTTAGTTTAAAGGGCCTGTCCCGCTGCAGGGACCTAATTTGCGAGTTTGCTCTCGACTCAAACTCGTAGCATGGTCGACACATGGTCCTAGGAGGTCACTGTAACTCTCCTTCATGCTCGAGAGAAGTTCCCGCATACTCGAGGCTTCAGTTTGGTCAAGGAATATTTTTTAGCAAGCTGAAAATTGTCCGCGAGTAAAATTGGTCGGCAATGAAAAAAATCGATATTTTTTTACTCGTAGGTTTTGTCGTAGTAGGTCGGCATGTTATTCGTAGGTAATCGAGGGCAATCGAAGGTAACCAAAGGTAGTCGAAGGTGGTTGAAGGTAGTCGTAGATGGTGTTAGTATAGTCGAAGCTAGTCTTCAACATAGTTGAAGGATGTCAAAGGAGATCGAAGGAGGTCTACATAGTCAAAGGAGGTCACAGTCAAAGGACTTTTTTAAACTCTTTTAAACTTGCAAATTAGAAACATAGAAACATAGAAATTAGGTGCAGGAGTAGGCCATTCGGCCCTTCGAGCCTGCACCGCCATTCAATATGATCATGGCTGATCATCCAACTCAGTATCCCGTACCTGCCTTCTCTCCATACCCCCTGATCCCCTTAGCCACAAGGGACACATCTAACTCCCTCTTAAATATAACCAATGAACTGGCCTCAACTACCCTCTGTGGCAGAGAGTTCCAGAGATTCACCACTCTCTGTGTGAAAAAAGTTTTTCTCATCTCGGTTTTAAAGGATTTCCCCCTTATCCGTAAACTGTGACCCCTTGTCCTGGACTTCCCCAACATCGGGAACAATCTTCCTGCATCTAGCCTATCCAACCCCTTAAGAATTTTGTAAGTTTCTATAAGATCCCCTCTCAATCTCCTAAATTCTAGAGAGTATAAACCAAGTCTATCCCAGTCTTTCTTCATAAGACAGTCCTGACATCCCAGGAATCAGTCTGGTGAACCTTCTCTGCACTCCCTCTATGGCAATAATGTCCTTCCTCAGATTTCGAGACCAAAACTGTACGCAATACTCCAGGTGTGGTCTCATCAAGATCCTGTACAACTGCAGTAGAACCTCCCTGCTCCTATACTCAAATCCTTTTGCTATGAAAGCTAACATACCATTCGCTTTCTTCACTGCCTGCTGCACCTGCATGCCTACCTTCAATGACTGGTGTACCATGACACTTGCAAATTGCATAAACTTGCAAATTAGGTCCCGCAGTGGGACAGACCCTTTAGTTTTAGAGACACAGCATGGAAATAGGCCCTTTGGCTCACCGAATTCTCACCGACCAGTAATCACTGTACACCAGTTCTATCCTAGACAGTAGGGACAATTTACAGAAGCCAATTAACCTACAAAGCTGCACGTCTTTGGAAAGTGGGAGGAAACCGGAGCACCCGGAGAAAACCCACGTCAGGATCGAACCCATGTCTCTGGCACTGTAGGGCAGCAACTCTATCACTGTACTACTGTGCCGCCTCCTATGTATAGTATTCATAGCATTATCTGAACTGTTTGGATAGCATGTAAAACAGAGCTTTTCACTGTGCTTTGGTACATATGACAATAATAAACCGAACCTCAATGGAGTTTTATGTGGACGCAAGGAACTGCAGATGCTGGTTTACTAAAAAAAAAAAGCACAAAGTGCTGGAGTAAATCAGCGGGTCAGGCAGCATCTCTGGAGAACATGTGTAGGTGACATTTTGGGTTGGGACCCTCCTTTTGACTTTTTTCTTCTCTCAGCTGGAGCTGTTAAATGTCGCCAGCACGATCCATCCCCTGTACACTGAGCCTGAGCTGCTGACTGCATTCACCATTTTCTCTCTTCACTGCAGATTTCTCAGCGTCTTTGATTGAATTGATATTATTTATGAGGACCTCGGGCCAAGGATTTCTGGTTCTTCGGATGTGATCATTCCTAGGAGATGTGCCACGAGATTCCTAAGGCACATCTCATAGGAATGACTGTAGCCTAAATTGGTAGACAATAGCTGCATTGTATCACAAAAAAAAACATGGTCTATAATGACCCCAGCCACTGAAAAATACATCCCAGAGTTTTATTTGAAACTTTAAATGTCTGCTGGCTAGCTTCACGGCCGATGATGCAACCACAGCAGTCTGTTGCTCCCAACATTTCATCATCCCACTCTTTGGCACCAGATCCATCCAGTTGTCCATTAATCCCCCCCAATTCCGCATGCTAAAGGATACATTTTCCTTTGGAATATTAGTGTGGTTTCAGCAACGGAGTTCCTTTGCAACATCAAAACAAATACACCTTCAAAACATTCCTGCTGGAAAGTTAGTCAAGTAACTTCCAGAAGATGGAGTTTAGTTTCGAGGCTGGACGGGAAACGTTAAGTTTTGGAATGCATACTTGTTTTCTAACCTTAAGGACACAAAATAACTCAGAAAGATCAAGAAAGCTACACATTGGTGTTTTTCCGTTTAAAAAAAAACTCCCTCTGTGGTATTTCCAACCCTTGTACAACGAATAACATCTGTGTACCAGATCCTTGGAAATACCCAACAAACTGTATTGCTGATGCAGAATTAACATCCAAACTTCTCAGGACACTGTTGTGGATGTTTTGCTGGTTCATTAAGTACAAAGAACCTCATTCTAATAGCCCTGTCCCAAAGTACGAGTTTATTCCAGAGCTCTCCCGAGTTAAAAAAAAAATCAAACTCGTGGTAAGCACAGAGAATGAACGTAGCGGGTACGTCGGAGCTCGGGGACGTCTCTTAGCGCTAACGGCAGGTACTCGGGAAGACTCGCTGACGGCAGGTAAGCAGGGGAAGAGTTGTGAAGATTTTTCAACATGTTGAAAAATGTCCACGAGAGCCCCGAGTACCGACGAGCGGCTCGTTACCGTAAATCACCGAGTTCGAATCAGGGCAAACTCGGGAGAACTCTTGGAATGAACTCGTACTGTGGGACATGGGTTTAAAATCTTCATTTTCCTTTCTAAGTTTTTACCAATTTCAATCCAATGGAATGATTCCCTTTATCCTGTGCCCTGTACACTGTGGATGGCTTGATTGTAATCCTGTATAGTTTTCCTGGATAGCAGGCATTAAAAAAGCCTTTGATTGTACATGGCAATGATAATAAATTAAACTAGTTTCACACTTCCAGTCGGAGAAACAACCCTCCACCACTACAACCCTCTGACATTTATCGTCAAGTCAATTTTGGATCCAATTTGTCCCAACTTTCTGGACTTGCATTAGTCTACTTGCAATAGCCCTGCTGAAGTCTATCTTTACCATGACTACCCCAGTGCCTTCATCAATATTCTTAGTAACCTTGTGTGTGGGGTGGAACTAATGTGCAGCTGATTGTTGGTCGGAGTGGACTTGGTGGATATCTGGAGAAGCACTTCTTAACAAAATGCAAGGGTCGGGCAACAGGATAAAGGTGCAAACTATAAGAACACCTTTGTGTAGGTAGACAAAAGTGCTGGAGAAACTCAGCGGGTGCAGCAGCATCTATGGAGCGAAGGAAATAGGCAACGTTTCGGGCCAAAACCCTTCAGGAAGGAAATAGGCAACGTTTCAGGCCGAAGCCCTTCAGGAAGGAAATAGGTAACGTTTCGGGCCGAAACCCGGAAGGGTTTCGTCCTGAAACGTTGCCTATTTCCTTCGCTCCATAGATGGAGTATTGTGTGCAGTTTGGTCCCCTAATTGGAGGAAGGACATTCTTGCTATTGAGGGAGTGCAGCGTAGGTTTACAAGGTTAATTCCCGGGATGACGGGACTGTCATATGCTAAGAGAATGGAGCAGCTGGGCTTGTACACTCTGGAGTTTAGAAGGATGAGAGGGCATCTCATCGAAACATATAAGATTGTTAAGGGCTTGGACACGCTAGAGGCAGGAATCATGTTCCCGATGTCGGGGGAGTCCAGAACCAGGGGCCACAGTTTAAGAATAAGGAGTAAGCCATTTAGAACGGAGATGAGGAAGCACTTTTTCTACCAAAAAGTGGTGAGTGTGGAATTCTCTGCCTCAGAGGGTGGTGGAGGAAGGTTCTCTGGATGCTTTCAAGAGAGAGCTAGATAGGGCTCTTAAAAATAGCTCCGCTATTTTTAAGAGCCCTATCTAGCTCTCTCTTGAAATATGGGGAGAAGGGGATATGGGGAGAAGGCAGCAACGGGGTACTGATTGGGGATGATCAGCCATGATCATATTGAATGGCGGTGCTGGCTAAAAGGGCCGAATGGCCTACTCCTCAACCTATTGTCTATTGCCTAATGACAAAAAGACTACCTGATTTGGCCTTTCCTGCATTTCCATGAATTTCTTTCTTTACTCATATGTATAGAATTGACAGAAAGCTTTGCACCCGTGCCAAAAAAATCCTTGACATGACTTATTTTTCTTGGATGCACCAGAATAAACAGCAAGATCGTCCTAAATCACTGCTTTCTTAACCGGGATCAACTGAATGTAATTCTGATTGTTTTGCTTAGACCTGCGCCAAATAAAATTCTATTTCGGTGCCAATTAGAAGAAATTTGGGCTAGAAGCTTGACTGGATGAATTTTCCCTTCTGTTGTCTCCAGAATTAGATAAATAATTTCATATCCATGTTTTGTGAAAAACAAGTTGGTGCAGCTGCAGCTAAACATATGGATTAATATTTGACTGAACTTAATACGACTGAGTGACAGGGGGTTACAATGGGGAAAACATAGACTATCCTGAACTTTGACAACTTATTGGTCCTGTAAGTCTGTGTCCAAGATGGCTGCCGTGAAGAGAGAGTGGACGCTGGCGCGCTTTGGCTGCCGCTGCTCTCTCTTCACACTGTGTTTTTGATTTTCTGTTTTTGGATTGAATTCTGTTTTTAATTTGTGTCTCTGTGATGTCTTTATTACTTATTTTATTCCGATTATATGTTTTTATTCCGATTACTATGTAAGGTGTCTTTGAGATGCCTGAAAGGCGCCCATTAAATAAAATTTATTATTATTATTATTATTATTACTGCAATTCACAACCAAAAAATAAAATGCTGGAGGAACTCAGCATCTGTCAGGCAGCATCTGTGGAGGGAAATAAGCAGACGATGTTTCAGGTTGGGGCCCTTATTCAGAATGAACAACACAATGCAGATCTGTATCGGTGAGACCAAGCGGAGGTTGGGCGATCGTTTCGCCGAACACCTCCGCTCGGTCCGCAATAACCAAGCTGACCTCCCGGTGACTCAGCACTTCAACTCCCCCTCCCACTCCGCCTCCGACCTCTCTGTCCTGGGTCTCCTCCATGGCCACAGCGAGCAGCACCGGAAATTGGAGGAACAGCACCTCATATTCCGTTTGGGGAGTCTACACCCCGGGGGCATGAACATCGAATTCTCCCAATTTTGTTAGTCCTTGCTGTCTCCTCCCCTTCCTCAGCCCCCCTGCTGTCTCCTCCCATCCCCCAGCCTTCTGGCTACTCCTCCTTTTCCCTTTCTTGTCCCCCCCCACCCCCGCCCCCGATCAGTCTGAAGAAGGGTTTCGGCCCGAAACGTTGCATATTTCCTTCGCTCCATAGATGCTGCTGCACCCGCTGAGTTTCTCCAGCTTTTTTGTGTAACACAATGTGAAGTAGGTTCCCAACCCAAAGTGTATTTTATCCACTTCCCTTTGCAGATGAATGAATGAATAAGTTTATTGGCCAAGTATTCACATACAAGGAATTTGCCTTGGTGCTCTTAGAAACATAGAAAATAGGTGCAGGAGGAGGCCATTCGGCCCTTCGAGCCAGCACCGCCATTCATTGTGATCATGGCTGATCGTTCCCTATCAATAACCCGTGCCTGCCTTCTCCCCATATCCCTAGACTACACTAGCCCCTAGAGTTCTATCTAACTCTCTCTTAAATCCATCCAGTGACTTGGCCTCCACTGCTCTCTGTGGCAGGGAATTCCACAAATTCACAACTCTCTGAGTGAAAAAGTTTTTTCTCACCTCAGTCTTAAATGACCTCCCCTTTATTCTAAGACTGTGGGCCCTGGTTCTGGACTCGCCCAACATTGGGAACATTTTTCCTGCATCTAGCTTGTCCAGTCCTTTTTATAATTTTATATGTTTCTATAAGATCCGCCCGCAAGTGACAACATGACATACAGTGACAGTTAGGAATGATACACATACAACATTAAACATCAATAATAAAACATTATCGATTAAACATGTGAATTAAATTAAATACCAGAGCAAAAGGAGGCCACATATTTTTGGTTATTGAGTAGAGCTACTACTCGTGGAAAAAAAGATGTTTTTATGTCTGGCTGTGGCTGCCTGACCTGCTGAGTTCCACCGGCACTTTGTTTTTTGCTCGTGATTCCAGCATCCGCAGATCCTTGCGTCTCCTTCGTAACAATTTAATACTCTACTTCTGCCTAGGACGAGCATGTTCCTGGCAACTAAGACATGCGTTACGTGCCTTGAACAACTCACTGTGCTGCGGTCTAATTCTCTGTCAAGACATCTCATTCTTTCATCCAAAATGAGTCAGGATTCCTTCAGCCAAACTTCCTGTTCTCAAAATTCCACTTTGTCTGACTTCGGAACCGTTCGTTATTAAAAACAAATATTTCATGCCGGGGGAAAAGATCAAGTAACCTACAAAATATATCGTTTTATATTTTTGGAATATATATTTAAAAATATTGGCACGGCATGTTGTTTAGTGAACATCGCAAAAAAACAAACTGTTGGCATGCAATGACCAGGATTATACCATAGCATGGTGTGTTGCCAGAGGCACATACTGTAGGTCAGGAAATTATTACTGACAATTTAATATACGTGTCCCAACTCTGCTGCATTTCTAGGCCTTGGAAGCTCTCCGTCGCTAATCAGACTTCAAGCTTACTTTTCTATTAATCTCTTGAAAGTGGTACTGTTACACTGACGTTATACTAATCCCGTCATTTGATGGTAATGGAGTAAAAGGCTTTAGAGATACGGCGTAGAAACAGGCCCTTCAGCACACTGGTAGACAAAAGTGCTGGAGAGACTCAGCGGGTGCAGCAGCATCTATGGAGCGAAGGAAATAGACAACGTTTCGGGCCGAAACCCTTAAGGAAATAGGCAACGTTTCGGCCTGAAATGTTGCCTATTAAGGAAACGTTGCCCATTGTCACCCTTACACTAGTGTTTAAGAAGGAACTGCAGATGCTGGAAAATCGAAGTTAGACAAAAATGCTGGAGAAACTCAGCGGGTGCAGCAGCATCTATGGAGCGAAGGAAATAGGCAACGTTTCGGGCCGAAACCCTTCAGGAAGGAAATAGGTAACGTTTCGGGCCGAAACCCAGAAGGGTTTCGTCCCGAAACGTTGCCTATTTCCTTCGCTCCATAGATGCTGCTGCACCCGCTTGAGTTTCTCCAGCACTTTTGTCTACCTTCGATTTTTCCAGCATCTGCAGTTCCTTCTTAAACACCTTCAGCACACCGAGTCCATGCCGACCAGCCATCACTCCTACCCAAAAACTATCCTACACACACTGGGAACAATTTGCACAATGAATGAATGAATGCATGATTGAATGCATGAATGCATGAATTGAATGAATGAATGAATGAATGAATGAATGAATAATTAATAAGTTTATTGGCCAAGTATTCACATACAAGGAATTTGTCTCAGTGCTCCGCCCGCAAGTGACAACATGACATAGAGTGACGGAAGCCAATCAACCTACATACCTGCACGTATTGGAATGTGGACGGAAAACCAGAGCACCCGGACAAAACCCACTCGGTCACAGGGAGAACGTACAGACTCCACACAATCAGCCCCCGAGGTCAGGATTGAACCCGAGGTCTCTGGGGCTGTGAGGCAGCAACTCTACCACTGCGCCACCGTGCCACCCCAAATGAGACCATATAACCATATAGCATATAACAATTACAGCACGGAAAACAGGCCATCTCGGCCCTTCAAGTCCGTGCCGAACACTTACTCTCACCTAGTCCCATCCACCTGCACTCAGACCATAACCCTCCATTCCTTTCCCGTCCATATACCTATCCAATTTATTTTTAAATGATAAAATCGAACCTGCCTCCACCACTTCCACTGGAAGCTCATTCCACACAGCTACCACTCGCTGAGTAAAGAAGTTCCCCCTCATGTTACCCCTAAACTTCTGTCCCTTAATTCTCAAGTCATGTCCTCTTGTTTGAATCTTCCCTACTCTCAATGGGAAAAGCTTATCCACGTCAACTCTGTCTATCCCTCTCATCATTTTAAAGACCTCTATCAAGTCCCCACTTGGTCTGTTTTAATGCTTAAGCCTGAAGGTGCCTATCAAAACTAGAGTTGCCGTGTGAGCAGCGTAAGTTCTGAATCCTCGTGCTTCCAGCTGCACAGGAAGTCAGAGTTACCGCAATATTTGCTGACCGTGGAGAAAGCAATAGGTGAGGATGCAAATTCCTTTCTGCAAGATAGAGCCTAATTTACAATCTCCTGGCAAGCAACCAGACAGTCCAAATAAACAAACAGTTGCTAAAAACAGGGCTTTCCGCAGAGCAGATGGTTGCCGTTTGTTTTGCAAGGCTTCACGTGGAACTGAACCGTTCTCTGCATGAGGCCAACCTTTGTATACAAAGCTGCCACATGCTGTCGGGAGGAACAGCTGATGCTGGTTTAAACTAAATATAGATACAAAATGCTCGAGTAACTCAGCGGGACAGGCAGCATCTCTGGATAGAAGGAGCGGGTGGGTGGTGCTTCTGGTCGAGACCCTTCTTCAGTCTGTGGAAGGGTCTCGGCCTGAAACGTCGCCCGTTCCTTCTATCCAGAGATGCTGCCACATTAGGAGAGGAGCCGCCTCCAAGTGACTGACAATGCACGCTTATGTTTCATAGAGAGCTTAAAGAAAAGACACAAAGTGCTGGAGTAACTTAGCGGCATCTATGGAGAACATGGATACGTGACTCTACCCAACCCGATCTCCAGAGATGCTGCCTGACCCGCTGAGATACTCCAGCGTTTTGTGTCCATCTTTGATATAAGCCAACATCTGCACTTCCTTATTTCTGCAATTTTTCACACCCCATCCATTCTCCCCTCTCCCCTCTTTTGTCGGGCTGAAAGTACAAAGCAGGTACCATCAGATTCAAGAATTACTTCTTTCTCTCTGTCATCAGAATCTTGAACAGACAAATTCTTGGTCTTCCAATCTACCTCGTTGTGGCACTTGTTATTTTTTATCTGCACTTTCCCTGATGCTGCAACACTATATTCTGCATTACAGCGCCAGAGACCCAGGTTGGATCCTGACTACGGGCGCTTGTCTGTATGGAGTTTGTACCAAAGATCCTACAGCGAACAAGATAGATCACTCGACGAAAAATACGTAGTACGGTCATGGGCAGATTCATGGGTAATTTTCGGCCCCATTTCCGTAACCGGCTTCCATAGCGGAGCAAAGATACTAGTGCGGAGACGGAAGCCGGTTACGGAAACATCCTCGTAAAAATAAAAGTTCTTTGGTCAAAAATCTTCTCCTCATTTTCAGAATTATAATTTATTAACACAAACTGTTCCCCCGCAACGTTGATTACACTGCGAGTCGGGTCGGGTCGGATCGGGTTACTGAAATGGATGAAAAAAAGGCCCACGTTCCACTCCGTTGCGTACTACACATCAGCCCATTGCATTTAGCAGGAGTGGTCTATCTTGCTCCGCTATAGGAACTTTGGTTTGTACGTTCTCCCCATGGCCCACGTGCGTTTTCTCCGAGATCCTCGGTTTCCTCCCACACTCCTACGACGTACAGGCTTGTACGTTAATTGGCTTGGTGTAAATGTAAAAAATTCCCCTGGTGTGTGTAGGATAGTGTTAATGTGCGTGGACTGCTGGGCAGTGCGGACTCGGTGGGCCGAAGGGCCTGTTTCTCCACTGCATGTCTAAACTAAACTAAACTAAACCACCTTGGTGTTCCTACATATGGTCGGGTTTGACGAGAGAGCAAGCAAACAAAGTGTTTCACTGAATCACTGCGCAGGTGATCAGAATTAACCAATGCCAATACTAGTGTTAATTACTAGAGGGCACAGGCTTAAGGAGAGGAGAGGGTCTGAAGAAGGGTTTCGGCCCGAAACATTGCCTATTTCCCTCGCTCCATAGATGCTGCTGCACCCGCTGAGTTTCTCCAGCATTTTTGTCTACCTTAAGGAGAGAGGAGATAGATAGGCAAGAGGGATCACATGGGCAACTTTTTCACCCAGAGGGTAGACAGTGTCTGGAATGAGCTGCCTGAGGATCCTATAGAACAACTGCGACTTTTAAAAGACATTTGGACAAATATATGGATAGTGTTAGGGTTAGCGAGATATGGGTGAAATGCAGGCATGAAAATTATGCCAAATTAGTCAGCATGGACAGGGTGGGCCGAAGGGCCTGTTTCTATGACAATGAGCAACACTCTCACCTCTACGCCAATTGATTGTGGATTCATATCCCACTCCAGATCCTACAGCATAAAATCTAGGTTGATGCTGCCTGTACTATCAAAGATATTGGCATTCAGATGAGATATGAAATTTGGAATTTTCTCTTCAGTCTCACTTATAGGTTGTTTCACACTTTTTTTCAACAAAATTGTCTTGCCTACACTACCCGGCTGTACGCAGTTGGATTAGAAGCTTTCTGAAAGAGTAAATATTGATGCTAACCCTAGCCAATTATTCCATGGAGATATATACATCTTTTCATAAACCAGTGACCCTAGGCAGACGTTTGCACCACAATGGTTACAGCCATACTTTATGGTCAACATTTGCTTCTGAACTCAAGTGCTTCAATCACCCACGGTCAAAACCTTGGACCTATTCCATGTTCTTTTAATAACAACACAATTTCCTTCTTTTTGTGCAAAGATTAAATCTATCAAACTAGTCACAATCATAGTCATAGAGTCTGATAGTGTGGAAACAGGCCCTTCAGCCCAACTTGCCCATACCAGCCAACATAATCACTAGTCCCACCTGCCCGCATTGAGCCCATATCCCTCCAAACCTGTCCTATGCATGTATCTGCCTGTAGCCCCTGTCTCACTTAGGAAACCTGAACGGAAACCTCTGGAGACTTTGCGCCCCACCCAAGGTTTCCGTGCGGTTCCTGGAGGTTGCAGGTGGTTGTCGGAGGTTGCAGGTAGTGGAAGCAGGTAGGGAGACTGACAAAAACCTCCGGGAACCGCACGGAAACGTTGGGCGGGGCGCAAAGTCTCCAGAGGTTTCCGTTTAGGTTTCCTAAGTGGGACAGGGGCATAAGTGGGACAGGGGCATAACTTTCTTAAACGTTGCGATAGCACCTGCCTCAACTACCTCCTCCGGCAGCTCGTTTCATACACATTGTGTGAAAACTTAAACCTCAGTTGCCTGTTAAATCTTTCCCCCCCTCACCTTAAACCTCTCAATCAGAATACAATGGCACAAGTTTACTGGAGACTGGGGTGGGAGATTGCAACCTTCACGGGGTCCACCCTGTTTGGACTAATGCAATCAACCCGAGGTGCACAAACAATTAGATCAAATAGAACAAGTTGACCGACAACTTTAGGCTGTGCACGCCATACACTAGAAGAAAATTGGAGATTGGAGAAACAGAAATCACTGAAGCCAAATAATGTGATGAAATTTCAATGCAGATACAAACCTTGGTGAAATCCGTAATGTGACTGTGTAGGATACACAGTTATTAATGTGAGTGAGTCAGGCTGCTCAGATTTAATAACTGTGTATCCTACACATAGGTGCTGAAATACTTGTTCAATATTCGGGGTGACACAGTGGCACAGAGGTAGAGCTGCTGCCTCACAGTGCCAGAAATTGTGGTTCAATCCAGACTACGGGTGCTGTCTGTACGGAGTTTGCACGTTCTCCCTGTGACCGCATGGGTTTTCCCACTTTCCAACGACATGCGGATTTGTAAATTGTCTTCTGCAAATTGCCCCGTGTGTACAGGATGCGAAAGTGGGATAAAATAGAACTGGTGTATGGGTGATCAATATGAATGTATAAAAGTGATAACAGGCTTAAGACTTACACCCTCTTCAAACTTGAAAACCTAAATTAACACAGTCTATTAATACAGTAGTAATAATTTAAGGCATTTCAACGATTATTTGCATTTCTACCATGTGTGCTGTTGAAAGCACACTTTGCCATATCCTCTGTAACCTTCTGAGAAATAGGTGTTTATGCAAGGAAATTCCTGAGAACTCATTGCTTAATATAGAATGGTGGGGAAAGGCTGAAAAGCAAGGGATTGAGAGGCAAGTCAAGAGGTTAAAGCAACATATTTAGCAGAGTAGTGAAATGTTCAGTTTGCAAAGCGAGCACAGGAGCAAGACCAGGCAGGCACAAGACCTTCTGGTAAAAAGGCAAGCTTTTAGTCTTATGTTAGAAATACACCGACAGGCCTCCTCAGTAGGATGAGGTGGATGATAGGGTGGGGGGCAGGGGAGTAGGGGAAGTAAAAAGAAAATCTCTGATCAAGAGGGTGCATAACACTGTTAAATTGGAACGGAGATCAGAAGGAATGATTTAAAAGAGCTCACAGCTTGCCTCGAGCTTTAGAAGAAAATTAGGGGATCAATTAAGCAGGTGTCTAAACACACCAGCCACACCGAACATAACTGGTCCTTCTATAAAACAGTGTATTAAAATAAGACGATGAACAGACACAATTTAAAAAATTCTTTTATGTTGAAAATAAGAAGCTCTTGTTTCCAAAGGCCTAATCTGGACAGGGGACAACATACAAATATCGTGTTCGCAATATCTGATTTGCTTTGACATTGTAAAAACATTGTGTAGTCCAATGTCCACCGACTGAAAATATTTTTCCTGTGTAGATTTTCAGCTTGTTAGCCGAGAAAGGTAAGAGTTTCAATGTTTTGGTTAAGTCTGTGCTTTCAGTTGCTCTAATAAGACGTCCCGGGCGAATACTTCTCGTGCTGAAGTTAAATGAGCGTTTTTTTTTTTTAAATGGAAAGCATTTGATCATATTTTCCAGAGAGCATTTGAGAACTGTTTGAGATCCAAAGGCCTTGTGTAGCAGGAAGACTTTGATCACAGCTGAGTGTTACTTTGTAAGATCAATCCCTGTTATATAAAATAAATCCCGATGACCTTTCCCATTAAAATTAATTGGGAGTGTAATGAGTCAACGGTTTAGTGTAGAATGTCTTCTGGCCATTAAAAAAAAGAACTCTTTATTTCCCACTTTCAAGTTTCCCAAGAAACTGCAGATTGTTAAATCATCTGTTCACTTGACCATGAATCCTGACAGTTTTGAACTCTGGTTATCATTAAAGTTGATAACATTAAAATAATGAGTTTGACTATTAAGTGACCATTTCACTGTGTTAAAGCGGGCTGCCAATAATTGGAATGAAATGGGTTTAAATGACATTCATCTGAAGCCGATTCATTACATAGCTTAAAAAATAAGGAACAAAGTGCTGGAGTAACTCAGCGGGTCAGGCAGCATCTCTGGAGGACGTGGACAGGTGACGATTTGGATCGGGAGCCTTGTTCAGGCTGATTATGTTCGGGGCAAGTGATAGGTGAAGAAACAAAGAACTGCAGACGCTACTTTATACCAAAGATAGACACAAAATGTTTCAACCCAAAACGTCACCCATCCTTCTTGTCCAGAGATAATAAATTTTATTTAATGGGCGCCTTTCAGACATCTCAAGGACACCTTACATAGTAATCTGAATAAAAATGTATAATCGGAATAAAGTAAGTAATAAGAGATGCTGGCTGAACTGCTAGGTTACTCCAGAACTTTGTACTGGAAGTGATAGGTGGATACAGGGGGGTGAGGGGGGAGGGGGGAAGACTAGCAAACCCATGGATAAGGATAGAAGATGTTGAAATGTCACAGGTCTCTCCGTACAGCCAATGGTCAGGATTGAACCCAGGTCTCTGGTGCCATGCGGTAGCAACTCTACCACTGTGCCACCATGCCGCTCTGTGGCGTACAGTGGTGTAACTACAGTGACCACACTTCAAAGAGAGTCAATTGATTTTTAAATGCTTTGAGGTGGCCCATGGCTATCAACAGGTGGCTACACACAAGCAAATACTTCTTTACTTTTCAATAGAAGAACCGCAAAAATATGTGAAGATGTTTGTTCAAGTTGAAACTAAAGGGATGTCAGAAATGAGCAGAATGAGTTGGTGGTATTAGGACATGGGACAGTTCATTTCAAAACCACAGAATAGAGGATTAAATCCCACACTGCTATTCATTAGTAGGTTGCTACGGATTATCAAATGACTCTTCCTGTTTATATATGCATTGTCCAATTCCCAATTTGTGGAATTCATGATCAAGAGAACGGCGTGAATGATTTGAGGAGGAGGGTTATCAGTTTAAAACTCAATTTGACCAAATCTCCCAGCAAACCCTGAAGCTTAACCCCATTTTGAAGTCCTGACTGGACCAATTTAGCCAGGATTAACAACTTTTTAACTCTGTCCTCCAGTTCTTGATTCCCCTACTTTCGGTAAAAGACTTGGTACATTCACCTTGTCTATTACCCTCATGATATTATAAAGCTCTATAAGATCACCCATCACTGTGCGGCATGGTGGTGCAGCGGTAGAGTTGCTGCCTTACAGCGCCAGAGACCCGGGTTCAACCCTGACCACGGCTGCTGCCTGTACAGAGTTTGTACTCTCTGCCGCAGAGGGTAGTCGAGGCCAGTTCATTGGCTATATTTAAGAGGGAGTTAGATGTGGCCCTTGTGGCTAAGGGGATCAGAGGGTATGGAGAGAAGGCAGGTACGGGATACTGAGTTGGATGATCAGCCATGATCATATTGAATGGCGGTGCAGGCTCGAAGAGCCAAATGGCCTACTCCTGCACCTAATTTCTATGTTTCTATGTACGTTCTCCCACGTGACCTGCGTGGGTTTTCTCTGGGTGCTCAGGTTTCCTCCAACACCCCAAAGACGTTTTGGTTTGTAGGTTCATTGGACTTTGTAAATTGTCCCTAGCGTGTAGGATAGTGCTTGTGTACAGGGATCGCTGGTCGGTGCAGACCCGGTGGGTCAAAGGGCCTGTTTCTGCGCTGTATCTCTAAACTAAGCAGCTAAAGATAATGAACGGGTGATGTGGGGTGAAATTCACTCAGTGATTTACTAAAGAGCACACCGTTAGCTGCAGAGGGATAATTGTACCTTTCAGCACCCAGTCCTGAGCTTTGCAATAACACAACATAATGCAGAAAGGTTCACTGGACATGTTGGATAAGACACACAGCTGGGAATGATTAATTTTCTTCAAGGGTGTGATTTGTGTAATTGCTAATTAAAGCTAATTCAATTAAGGATGTATTGGTTGCATATAAAAGAAGTGACATTAAATTTCAGATTAATTTGCTGCCGGCTGCAATGTCTCGTCCAGCTGTGATTTAAAACATTAGACTTAAGTGTTTGGAAACTGCAGAACTATGTTCAATAATTGAATCTGCTTCCATCATGTTTGAGAAAATCGCTTTCTTAGACCCTTGAATGCAAGTCTTTTATTCATGTGTTTAATCCAGAAAGGTTACATCAGAGATATTCAACCCATGAGGTTGGAAACTGCAGGGGCTGGAAGTCTTATAGATAGACAGAGGACATCTGGGTGTCGGGACTGGATGGAGGCTCTGTGAATTCAATACTCCAAATGCATTCTGACCACCGCCTTATAGAGCCTCAGCATTACATCCATATTTTTGTATTCAAGTCCTCTCAAAATAAATGCTGTGTGCCAGTACCTGCACCTCTGCTCCAGTTTCACGACTGCAGAGATTTGACTCAGAAATTATGACTAATTTGATCTATTCCCTGTTAAATCGTGGCTTTGGTGAACTCCTATTTCAACAGGTCAAAGTCTTCAGCAGTGAGAGAGAAAGAACCAGGATTAGTCACCCTCCCGTCCACTGTAACTTTGGAATCATTTCTGTGGGAATTTGTATTCACCAGCCGAGCAGAGACTGGCCCACTATTAAAGCTTTCAATTGGTAAACAGTTAGCAAATAGATTTAATAACTGCGCCAGGGGACGGAATGGAATGAAGTTGTATCCTGTTTACATTTGAGAACCAGAAGTTTAGCCAAGCAGTTAATGTTTGATGATAGCCATTCTCCCATGTACATTCGAAGGAAAATAAAAGATTTCCTGGCATGGAAACACAATAAAATCTCCTTCACGGCTCCACACGAACCCTGTAACGGCTGCAAGACAATGCTAGCACAGCAGCTCTTTACAGGTCAGGTCGGGGGGGGGGGTGAGTTCCCCCCCGCCACGGGTACCATGTAATCCCGTGCTACCTGCTCCATGGTCAGATAGTCGGCGACTAAACCATCTCCCACCACCTGGTTTGCCAGGTGAGGAGGGGGCTGTGGACCCCCAGCAGGACCAAAAACAAGAGTGTGTCAAAGGGCGGATGAGCTCCTAGCGAGCCAACGGCCATCCACACTTCAGTAGAAGTTGCGATCACTGTAACATTGTAAGGCACCACCTTGTTGATGTTGCCAACAATGATCATCTTTACATAAAGGAAAGTAAACATCAATTTTCACGAAAGGAGGTGGCAGTTTTGATGGGACTGGCGTAGATGGCGCATATTTTCCCAGCATGGACAAGATGGGCCGAAGGGCCTGTTTCCATGCTGTATGACTCCATGACTCTTCTATGCCAGATAACTTTTTAAAAACTCCACACTTTCTTGGGGAAAGAGTTGCCATGGGGGATGTTAGGTTACATCGCACATTGTGAATATCCCAAAAAGACCCTCATTGTTCACAAACACTGTTGAGATTCATCGGCTTGGCAACAACTTCAATATAAATTAATACAAATTGGCAATAACAAAGGGATGTGACAATCCAGAGATCCCATTAAAAGTTGTTGGTCTAAGAATCAAACATTTGAAACAAGCCTTTCTCTTGAGCACATTCAAAGACTTTATAATGGTTGCGGTCACAGACTTTCTTGGTTCTTCTGGAAGAATGTGGTTGTTATGTGAATTGTTTGGAAAGAGCAAAATAAAATCACTTACGAGAAAAAATATGTTTTTGTGGTTTTATAGGCCATGAGAAAGGATTAATTAATAATCTTGTAAGGTCATAAAGTCAGAAGTGATAGGAGCAGAATTAGGCCATAAGGCCCATCAAGTCTACACCGCCATTCAATCATGGCTGAGATAAGACACAAAAAGCTGGAGTAACTCAGCGGGACAGGCAGCATCTCTGGAGAGAAGGAATAGGTCGAGGCCCTTCTTCAGACTCCCTCCTAACTCCATTCAGCTGCCTTCTCCCCATAACCCTGACACCCATACTAATCCAAAATCTATCAATCTCAGCCTTAAAAATATCCATTGACTTGGACTCCACAGCCTTCTGTGGCAAAGAATTCCACAGATTCACCACCCTCTGACTAAATAAATTCCTCTTCATCTCATTCCGAAAGGAACGCCCTTTAATTCTGAGGCTGTGACCTGTAGTCCTACCGGGAGCTCTCCCTTTTCGGGTGGAAACACTTCCCCTCCACATCCTCGGGGGTCGAGGGATACCTGGAGCAGAGCCTTACATCATCGCCTGGCGCGGCTTGGCTGCGGGACTTTGCTAGCGCCCGCCGGGGGCTTTGACCCGGAGCGCGGCCTTGCATCACCCGGCGCGGGTTAAGCCACACAACATCGCCCGCCGGGGGCTTTGACATGACTTCAGAATTAGGAGGCAGAATTGTGTTGTTGTGTATGACTGCAGAAACAAACATTTGCCTCTATGAGGTTCAAGTGGAAATTGTATTGTGTATTGTGTACTCTCTGCCTTAAAAAGATTGACTTGGACTCCACAGCCTTCTGTGGGTGAATTGGAATGAGCTTCCAGTGACTAAAGTGGTTCTCTTCATCTCATTCGAAAGGAACGCCCTTTAATTTGAAAATGTGACCTTGGATAGACTCTCCCATATGGATCCTGAGACAGCCTCAGAGGGCGGTGGAGGCAGGTTATGGTATGAGAGCTAGACCGGGCTTAAAAGGTGGGAGTCTAAGGGAGGAACGGGGTATGATTGGGGATGTTTGACACATTGTCTATCCACTCTATCCAATGGCGGTGCTGGTCGAAGGTCCGAATGGGCCGAGATTGGCCTGTTTCCGTGCTGTATGAGGTCCCCCTTTCACCCTCTAAACTCCAGCCAGTACAGGCTCAGTGCTGCCAAACGCTCATCGTATGTTAACCCACTCATTCCTGGGGTCATTCTTGTAAACCTTCTCTGGACCCTCTCTATCCTTCCAAAATAGTTCAAAATCCTTGAAATGCGGCCTGACCAGCGCCTTATAGAGCCTCCACATTACATCCCTGCTTTTGTATTCTAGCCCTCTTGAAATAAATGCTAGCAGTTATTGTAAGGGGTTCCCAGGATCATAGTATGATACCATTAAGTGAGTAAACGATGTGGTTTGGTGTGAAATCAATCTAACAAAATGAGATAATGAAGGTTTAACGGTGGGAACTAAATCGTGACAGTATCATTGAATCTGTGATCAGCCCATGACTGGTAATAAAAGAAAATGATGATTTTTAACAAACAAAAAATAGGAAAATGGTCTAACCAACAATTGCCATTAAATTAAATGTAGTTTTAAATTTAAAGATTTACGCATTGTCTTTATCTGTAGGCTTTATGAGGTATGCATTTTGTTACTTTTGTACTTCTCCCCTCAATCAAGAGGTACAGAAGTGTGAAAACACACACCTCCAGATTGTCCTACAGGCTTGTAAGTTAATTGGCTTTGGTAAAAAATTATAAATCGCCCCTAGTGTGTAGGATGGTGCTAGTGAACGTTGGTCAACATGGACTCGGTGGGCCGAAGGGCCTGTTTCCACGCTGTATATCTAAAGTCAAGCCCTCCGGTTCGTGCGACCTGTTCAGCATACTGTACTGTACATCCAAGAGTCATTGAAATCGAAAGATGCTGCATTGAAACAGGCCCTTCAGCCCACCGAGTCCATTTCGACCATCGATCGCCCATTCACACCAGTTCGATGCTATCCAACTTTCTCATGCATTCCCTACAAACTAGGAGCAATTGACAGAGGGCACAAAATCTCACGTCCTTGGGATGTGGGATGAAACTCACAGAGCCACAGGGAGAATGTGCAAACTTCATACAGACAGCACCTGAGGTCAGGATGGAACCCGGGTCTCTGACCACAGTACATTAGGAGTATCTTTTTTAATGTCGTTTGCTTGGAAGACATTTGTAAATTGCATTTGCATATTGTCCATGGTATTTAATCTATATCATCGAGGACTTTCCTCCTCATTTAATCTTCTGCTGGAATGTTCCTGCTTAACATGCTCTGTTAACTATAGACGGTAAATCATCTTAGTCTCAACATGCATTTGCATTTGTGGCAACCTGAATCTAAATCTTCAATGGGGCCCGACCTCTGCCAAGGTTTGCCTTTCAACATTTCACGCCGGGAATGAATCCGAGGGTAATTTTCCCTTATTTACCTTTAGAAAGATCTGTAGCCTTTTGCTATGGTTCAGCTTTAGATAATCAAAATTACTCCAAATTATTTCCCTTTCCCCGGCCAATTTCTTTACAATGCTTCTACATCTCATGAACAAAATAAATAGTGTGATTTTTGCAGAGGGATACTTATGTTTCATGCTCATGGATTTTCTAATTGCATAAGTTTTCACAAAAAATGCTTAGCTGCTAAAAATAGCGCCAAAGTCAAACGGAGGTTAAAATGAAAAAAATATATCTATTCCCAAACATCACCAGTTCCACGGAATGTTTATAAACATTTATCCGCTGTTATTTTTGGGATACAGTACAGCAGTGGGAATGTTCCCTTCATCTTACTCAAGAGGATCGTATGGCCAAATCATTGATGCTTGTGAACAAATGCTGCAGGGCTTAGACTAATCATCAATGTTTGTATCAGATCAATGCTTCAGTCACTAGGCTTCCCCTTATTCAGAGCGCTTGGACTATCATTATCAAAGTCTCTAGAGTTTATCTTCCCTGGATTGGCAGAGACTGAAGGGAAGACCTGACGTAAAAAATATGAGGTTTGTAAGCAAGCAACTGCAGATGCTGCTTTAAACCAAAGGTTTCCAGGACAAGGGGTCACAGCTTAAGGATAAGGGGGAAATCCTTTAAAACCGAGATGAGAAGAACTTTTTTCACGCAGAGAGTGGTGAATCTCTGGAACTCTCTGCCACAGAGGGTAGTTGAGGCCAGTTCATTGGCTATATTTAAGAGGGAGTTAGATGTGGCCCTTGTGGCTAAGGGGATCAGGGGGTATGGAGAGAAGGCAGGTACGGGATACTGAGTTGGATGATCAGCCATGATCATATTGAATGGCGGTGCAGGCTCGAAGGGCCGAATGGCCTACTCCTGCACCTAATTTCTATGTTTCTATGTTTCTATGTTTCAAATGCTGGAGTAAACTCAGCGGGACAGGCAGCATCTCTGTGTCCTCGCCTCTGTAAGTACACAGACACGCAGTATATCGGCGAGACCAAACGCAGGATCTGCGATCGCTTTTCTGAACACCTCCGCTCAGTCCATCTAAACCTACCTGATCTATCAGTTGCTAAACACTCACATTCCCACACCGACCCTTCTGTCCTGGGCCTCCTCCACTGTCAGAGTGAGGCCACAACGCAACTTGGAGGAACAGCACCTCATTTTTCGCTTGATCAGCTCACACCCCAGCGGTATGAAGATTGACTTCTCTAACTTCAAGTAACCTTTGCCTTCCCTCTCTCTCCATCCCTTCCTCCTCCCCCCCTTCCCAGTTTTCCAACTAGTCTGACTGTCCCCGTTTACATTTTATCTGTTTTATTGCTGTTACCATCTAGATAACAATGATCTGTTCTACATTTTCCTTCATCTCCATCCCTTATGTTTTGTTTTCAAACCTTACATTTCCTTATCTCTGTATCTCCCTCTCCCCTGATTTAGTCTGAAGAAGGGTCTCGACCCGAAACATCACCCATTCCTTCTCTCCAGAGATGCTGCGTGTCCCGCTGAGTTACTCCAGCATTTTGTGGTCTATCCATCTAAAAATATGATGAGGTTGGAGAAAGTAGGTAAAATAAAGCTTTCCCCCAATAGGTAGTACAATAGATCGGGTAGATGCAGAGTCTCTTGTCCAGAGTAGGTAGATCGAGGACTAGGGGATCTAGGTTTAAGGTGAAGGGGAAAAGATTTAATAGGAATCTGAGGGGTAACTTTTTCCACACAAAGGGTGGTGGGTGTATGGAACAAGCTTTCAAAGGAAATAGTTGAGGCAGTTCCCCCAACATTTAAGAACCAGTTAGACAGGTACATGGATAGGACAAGTTTGGAAGGATATGGGCCAAATGCAGGCAGGTGGGACTAGTGTAGCTAGGACATGTTGGCCGGTGTGGGCCCAAGGGCCTGTTCCCACACTGTATCACATTATGAGTCTATGGTGGGGTGTCAAAGTCAATTTTAGGTAGTTTAATAGATACAGCGCGGAAACAGTCCCTTCGGCCCATCGAGTCCGCACCGACCAGCGATCTGAGCACATTAAGGACACACTAAGGACAGTCTACATTTATACCAAGCCAATTAACCTACAAACCTGCATGTCTTTGGAGTCTGGGAGGAAACCAGAGCTCCCAGAGAAAACCCATGCAGCCACAGGGAGAACGTACCAACGGTACCCGTAGTCAGGATCGAACACGGTTCACTGGCGCTGTCAGGCAGCAACTCTACCGCTGCACCACCATGCCATAAAAGCAAAAGAATAGATAGCCTTGATATGGTAACATGCCCTTCATTCACTGGCCACTAAAAATGGCAGCTTTTGGCCACGCTGGGAAAATACTTGCAAGAAATTTCAAAGCTAACCAGCAGAACATTTTATAAACATATTTCAGTGGACGGAGGTAAAGGGGAATGTGGTCCATTGAAGGCAGATGGAGACTAGACTATAATGGATAATAAGACTTTGGCAGACATGTTAAATTTAATATTTTTTCTCTATTTTCACAGTGGAGGGAAAGAACAAAATAGCAGTGGAACAGGAGAACCTAAAAATAAGTCAAGAGATGGAATTTAATGGATTTAGTGGAACTAAAATAAATGATCATAGAAATAATATTGAGCTTAGAGAAGGGGGAGAAAGACGAGGATGCATTGGGTGATATTGTTCAGTAGGCAAGAGAAAGTGAAAATGCAAATCCCTGCAGAGCTGGCAATCTGAAATCTATTTCATTCGGCCCTTCGAGTATCTTCAAAATGATTTGATCTCTAATAGAATCCCGTACTTGCCTTCTTCCATACCCTCTGATCCCCTTAGGTGAAGGGGATATTCCCTCTTTTGCCAGGTTTAGAGAAACCCTCTGGGGAGAGAGTTCCAGAAGACCACTCTCGAGGGTATGCATTGGGTGTTAAGGATTTCCCACTTAGGCTTAAGAGAAAGTGAAAATCGGGAACAATCTTCCTGCAGAGCTGGAGAATCTGAAACTATAAGAACCAGAGACAAATTCTAGAGAGTATGGCACTATCCAGTGGATATTCCACAGTCCTGACATTGGAGGATTGTCTGGTGAACCTTCTCTGTACTCCCTCTGGCAAGAATGTCCTTCCTCAGTTTAGGAGACCAAAACTGTACGCAATACTCAAGGTGTGGTCTCACCAAGACCCTGTACAACTGCTGTAGAACCTCCCTGCTCCTATACTCAAACCATCCTGCCAGCTCCATGGCACTAGAGTGCATTCCTGAGTTCTGGCAGATTCAGGGACTACTATCTACCTCATGGCAGACAAAACCATCCTGCCAGAGTGCTTTGATCGAACGTTACTGGACTTTATCTTGCACGAAAATGTTATTCACCTTATTCCTTTTTATCATGTATCGGTGTACTGCGGATGGCTCGATTGTAATCATGTATATACTTTCTGCTGTTTAAGAAGGAGCTGCAGATGCTGGAAAATCGAAGGTAGACAAAAGTGCTGGAGAAACTCAGCGGGTGCAGTAGCATCTATGGAGCGAAGGAAATAGGCAACGTTTCGGGACGAAACCCTTCCGGGTTTCGGCCCGAAACGTTACCTATTTCCTTCCTGAAGGGTTTCGGCCCGAAACGTTGCCTATTTCCTTCGCTCCATAGATGCTGCTGCTGCACCCGCTGAGTTTCTCCAGCATTTTTGTCTGCCTTCGATTTTCCAGCATCTGCAGTTCCTTCTTAAACACTAGTGTAAGGGTGACAGTTGGTCAGTGCAGATTTGGTGGACGAAAGGGCCTGTTTCAACGCAGTTTATGTTGGCCTAAAATAGGACACCTTGATAGTGTCCTCTGTGATGTTCAAAGGAAAGACTCTGAACTCTTGAAGTGTTTCATGAACATTAACATAAACCGCAGACTAAATTAAAAGATAATTGCCTACTAAGCAATTCCTACTATTAACTATAGAAAATAGGTGCAGGAGGAGGCCCTTCCGGGTTTCGGCCCGAAACGTTACCTATTTCCTTCCTGAAGGTTTTACCTGTTCTTCATTCTAAACCCTTCTTCAGACTGATGTGGGGTGGGATGGGGGGGGGGGGGGGGGGGGGGATCGGAGGAGAAGCCCGAGAACTGAGGGATAGATGAGAAGGGGATATTCTTTCTGTTGCCAGGTTTAGCACGCAACAAAAGCTTTTCATTGTACCTTGGTACACGTGACAATAAACTAAACTCTAACGGCATTACAGGAAGGATGTGGAGGTTCTGGAGAGGGTGCAGAAGATGTACATCAGATGTATGTCAGCATGCTGCCACGATGAGGGGACATTAGCGGCAGGGAAAATTTGGATTGTTTCATCCAGAATCTCAACGGTTGAGGGGCAACCTGGATAGATGTACACGCAATTATAGGAGGCACAGATAGGGGAGACAGTCAGAACCTTTTTCCAAGGATGGAAGTGTCAAAGACTAGAGGGGGAGCTTTAAGGTGAGAGGGATAAAGCTTAAAGGTGGAGAAGTGCAGGGCAAGTTATTTTTGCGTTGAATGTGGTGCGTGCCAGGCACATGCTGTCATGGGTGATGGAAGCATCTAAGAGGCTTTTTGATAGGTACATGGATATGCAGAGTATGGGTGGATATAGATTAAGTATACGGGGTGATCACTGGTCAGTGCGGAGTTGATGGGCCGAAGGGCCTGTTTCCGTGCTGTATCTCTAGAGATAGGCACAGCCTAGAGTCTAGTGCAGATAGCGTGAGGATGCTGCTGATGGAATGTTCCAATGTAGGCAGTGAGTAGAGTTGGGATTAACAGAGGGGAAGAAAGGCGGACAGATCTACTGAAGTCGTTAACCGTAGAGAATAGAAGAGACAATAGGAACTGAGCGAGTCAGGCAGCATCTCTGGAGAAAAGGGATAGGTGATGTTATGCAATAAAATGAACTGCCAAAGATATACACAGCGTGCTGGAGTAACTTAGCAGATCAGGCACCATCTCTGGAGAAAAGGGATGGGTGGCATTTTGGTCTGAAGAAGAGACCTGACCCGAGACATCATCTATTCATGTTCTCCAGAGATGTTGAGCTCCTCCAGCACTTTGCTTCTATTTAAGGATCGGTGACATTTCGGGTCAAGACCCTTCTTCAGATGGTCTCCAGAGATGCACCTGACTTACTGAGTTACTCCAGCACTTTGTGTCCTTTAGTGCATTAATCAGCATCTGCAGTTCCTTGATTTTTTTCACATGAGAATAGAAGAATTCCATGTGCGATGGGAGATAATGTTATCACCATCCGAGATTGTTCCAACATACTTGAAGGTTTGGAAAAGCATGAAGGGTCTCAAAGGACTGATGTTACTGAGAGAGTGTTGTTGTTCAGACCCAACGAGCTGCCACTCGTGAATCACTTCCAGTTTTAATGTTTCCCTGCAGGATTGCTGTCTGTACACGGATCATTGTGTCCTCTGATGATTCACTATTGTTTTTGTAGCACCTTTCACATCTGCATTAGCTCACCAAACATTTCACAGACGATGGAGTCATCTTATCCAGACCGACACCACTGCTCCACACTGAGGGAGGAGCACTGTGCTGTTATTTAGTTTAGTTTAGAGATACAGCATTTAAACAGGTACATAGATAGGCAGGGGCGGAAAACCCGAGGGGGTGCAGAGGGGACACGTCCCCCCCCCCCCATGTTTTGAGAGGTGGGAGACACCCCCCCCCCCCAAATTTTTGTAATCCAAATTTTAAAATCTCCGCTTTTAGTGCTGGATTGAGCCTCCGAAGCCTCGCGCGCGTGCGTTTGAGTGTGCGTGTGCGTATGCGCATGCGCCCGCCAAAAAATTGTGTCCCCCGTCCCCTCCATGTTTTGATAGCGAGTTCCGCTCTTGTAGACAAGAAAGGTTTAGAACAGCTTACACTCCAGCGGTATGAACATTGACTTCTCTAACTTCAAGTAACCCTTGCCTTCCCCCTCACTCCATCCCTGCCCCTTCCCAGTTCTCCGACCAGTCTGACTGTCTCCGAGTACATTTTATCTCCATTTGCTTTGTTGTTAACACTGATCTATTCTACATTTTTCTTGATCTCCACCCCCCTTTGTCCTGGTTCCCCACCTTACACTTCCTTATCTATGCACCTCCCTCTCCCCTGATATCAGTCTGAAGACGGGTCTCGACCCGAAACATCACCCACTTCTCTGCAGAGATGCTGCCTGTCCCGCTGAGTTACTCCAACATTTTGCGTCTAGCCAAGGTTTAGAGGGATATGGGTCAAATTCATGCAAGTGGGATAAGCTTAGATTGGGCATTTTTATCGACATGGATAAGTTGGGCCAAAAGGGCTGTTTCTGTGCTGTACGATTCTATATACAGGTTCACACTTCAAGAGAAACACTGTGCCTTCAGTCCTTTGAACTGTATTGAAGTTTTGCTTTTGTTTAGTCTGGTTTAGAGAAAGAGTGTGGAAAGAGATCCTTTGGCCAACTGAGTCCGTACCAACTCAGAAATCAGGCACACACTAGTTCTATCCTACACACTAGGGACAATTTCCAGAAGCAAATTAACCTACAAACCTGCACGTCTTTGGAATGAAAGAAGAAAGCGGAGCGCCTCGAGAAAACCCACGTGGTTTTAGGGAGAATGTGCACACTTCAAGTCAAGTCAACTTTTATTCGGCATTGCACATAAAGTGCAGTGCAATGAATTTGCCAGCAGCGGTACAATAAAAAAAGAACACACAGTACACAATAGAAACTTAACACAGTGGAAGGCACAACATTTGGTCAGTCCTCCTCCATTTTCCCCCGAGGTCGGGACCACAACCCTCCGCAGTCGCCTCTGATACAGGAGCCTTAGTCAGGATCGAACCCAGGTCTCTGGTGCTGTAAGCCAGCAACTCTACCGCTCCGCCACTGTGGCACCCTGGTAGTGCCGTCCTGCATGAAATACTTACACCCCTAGAGCGGGCCCCTAGATGATATAACAGAATAATCCAGGCAGCTCTATTGCCCAATGTGTTTGGGTTGATAACAATAGACAATAGGTGCAGGAGTGGGCCATTTGGCCCTTCGAGCCAGCGCCGCCATTCAATGTGATCATGGCTGATCATCCCCAATCAGTACCCCGTTCCTGCCTTCTCCCCATCTCCCCTAACTCCGCTATTTTTAAGAGATTAACCAAATTAGGTAGCTAGGAAATAAAAAAACAAATATGTTTTTGCTCAGCCTTTGGGCCCTGAAATTACTGGCACAAAGTGCAGTGCAAAACAACATTTCTTTGATCGTTCCCAGATCTAGGAAGGGCCATGAGAGGTAGTGTGAGGCCACACACCGTTTGTTTCAATTTTACAGATACTTCAGCCCACTGAGTCCATGCGGACCATCAAGCACCCGTACCGCTAGTTCTATCCCACACACTTGGAACAATTTACAGAAGCCAATTAATCTGCAAACGTATACGTCTTTGGAACGTGGATGTAAACCAGAGCATCTGGAGATGTCCCTTGTGCCGATCTAAAAGCCTCAAACGCTATTATTGTATCTGCCTCCACCTCCACCCCTGGCATCATGTTCCAGGCACTCACTATCCACCGTGAAAAAAAAAACAACCTGCCCTCCACATTTCCTTTAAACTTTGCCCATCTAACAGCGTTGCCATCTCGTCATTGGTATGTACGCCCTGGGATAAATGTTCCTACTGTCTATCCTATCTATGCCTGTTATCATTTTAAATACTTAGAAACATAGACATAGAAACATAGAAAATAGGTGCAGGAGTAGGCCATTCGGCCCTTCGAGCCTGCACCACCATTCAATATGATTATGGCTGATCATCCAACTCAGTATCCTGTACCTGCCTTCTCTCCATACCCCCTGATCCCCTTAGCCACAAGGGCCACATCTAACTCCCTCTTAAATATAGCCAATGAACTGGCCACAACTACCTTCTGTGGCAGAGAATTCCAGAGATTCACCACTCTCTGTGTGAAAAATGTTTTTCTCATCTCGGTCCTAAAAGATTTCCCCCTTATCCTTAAACTGTGACCCCTTGTTCTGGACTTCCCCAACATTGGGAACAATAATCCTGCATCTAGCCTGTCCAACCCCTTAAGAATTTTGTAAGTTTCTATAAGATCCCCCCTTCAATCGTCTAAATTCTAGCGAGTACAAGCCAAGTCTATCCTGTCTCTATTAAGGCTTCTATTAAGTCTTCCCTCAATCTCTGGCTTTCCGGAGAAAATAATCCAACCTCTGTCAAAAACCTCTCCGTATGTCTAATAGACTATGATCCAGGCAGCATTCCGGCAGACCTCTGCTGCCTGCTTTCCAAAGCCTCCACGTTCCACATCCTTCCTGTATTGGGATGTCTGGTGTGGAGGTCAGACCAGATGAGGCTGGGTCAAGGCAGGTGGACAGAGACACAATGTTCAGTGATTAGTCCCAACCTCGCATTTGGCCGCTGGGTTCTGGTTTCTACAGTGCAACTGGGCCTGGGTGGAAATGTTGGCGTACATCCCCCGTCCAGAGGACTGGAGCAAAACAGATTTCTGGCCTAGTTCCAGCGCAAGTTGGTTGGAGGAAATGCCATGTCCCCCATGTTGACGGATACGTGTTGAGTTTTAACATTTTGTGTTTTGACATCAGGATATAGTTGGAAAATTTCTCTTGAAACGCAGCCAAATAAATACTGCATATTTTCTAGCCAGACAGCAGCAACTGAGGGTTTGACAAGAATTCGTCAAAATGGGGAAAATACCAATAAAGCAACAAACACGAGACGGAATTTACCACCGAACTTGTGTTCGCTCTAGATCAGCGCAGGATGCCATCTCATGCTGCTTTCAAGCCTTGGGATTTGGCAAGACTAATTATAGCATAGAAACATAGAAACATAGAAATTAGGTGCAGGAGTAGGCCATTCGGCCCTTTGAGCCTGCACCGCCATTCAATATGATCATGGCTGATCATCCAACTCAGTATCCCATACCTGCCTTCTCTCCATACCCCCTGATCCCCTTAGCCACAAGGGCCACATCTAACTCCCTCTTAAATATAGCCAATGAACTGGCCTCAACTACCCTCTGTGGCAGAGGGTTCCAGAGATTCACCACTCTCTGCGTGAAAAAAGTTCTTCTCATCTCGGTTTTAAAGGATTTCCCCCTTATCCTTAAGCTGTGACCCCTTGTCCTGGAAGCGCTGGCTCGAAGGGCCGAATGGCCTCCTCCTGCACCTATTTTCTATAGTTAATAGTAGGAATTGCTTAGTAGGCAATTATCTTTTAATTTAGTCTGCGGTTTATGTTAATGTTTATGAAACACTTCAAGAGTTCAGAGTCTTTCCTTTTGACATCACAGAGGACAATATCAAGGTGTCCTATTTTAGGCCAACATAAACTGCGTTGAAACAGGCCCTTTCGTCCACCAAATCTGCACTGACCAACTGTCACCCTTACACTAGTGTTTAAGAAGGAACTGCAGATGCTGGAAAATCGAAGGTAGACAAAAATGCTGGAGAAACTCAGCGGGTGCAGCAGCATCTATGGAGTGAAGGAAATAGGCAATGTTTCGGGCCGAAACCCTTCAGGAAGGAAATAGGTAACGTTTCGGGCCGAAACCCGGAAGGGTTTCGTCCCGAAACGTTGCCTATTTCCTTCGCTCCATAGATGCTGCTGCACCCGCTGAGTTTCTCCAGCATTTTTGTGTACCCCTCCACTAGCCCTATCCTACACACATGGGGGGAAATTTACAGAAGCCAATTAGCCAACAAACCTGCACGATTTTTTGGAAGGCAGCTGGAATGACCCCATGCGGTCACAGGGAGAATGTACAAACTCCGTACAGACAGCACCTGTTGGACAAAAGGGGCCTGTTGTTTCGATGCTGTATCTTTCAATCAATTCAATCAAACACTATCTGCAGAAAGAACCCGGGCGGTTTCGGTCTCAAGGCCAATGAGAAGGTGCAGTCTAGCAAAAGGGAATTTTTAATGAAGTATGTTAGCTTTCACAAAAGGATTTGAGTATAGGAGCAGGGAGGTTCTACTGCAGTTGTACCTTGGTGAGACCACAAGGAGGCGTACAGTTTTGGTCTTCTGAGGAAGGATGCCATAGAGGGAGTGCAGAGACGGTTCACCAGACTGATTCCTGGGATGTCAGGACTGTCTTATGAAGAAAGACTGGGTAGACTTGGTTTTATACTCTCTAGAATTTAGAAGATTGAGAGGGGATCTTATAGAAACTTACAAAAATTCTTAAGGGGTTGGACAGGCTAGATGCAGGAAGATTGTTCCCGATGTTAGGGAAGTCCAGGACAAGGGGTCACAGCTTAAGGATAAGGGGGGAAATCCTTTAAAACCGAGATGAGAAGAACTTTTTTCACACAGAGAGTGGTGAATCTCTGGAACTCTCTGCCACAGAGGGTATTTTTGAGGCCAGTTCATTGGCTATATTTAAGAGGGAGTTAGATGTAGGCCCTTGTGGCTAAGGGGATCAGGGGTATGGAGAGAAGGCAGGTACGGGATACTGAGTTGGATGATCAGCCATGATCATATTGAATGGCGGTGCAGGGAGGGCCGAATGGCCTACTCCTGCACCTAATTTCTAAGACGCAGATTGACAGATTCTTGATTAGTACGGGTGTCATGGGGTTATGGGGAGAGAAGGCAGGATAGTGGGCTTGAGATGGAGGGATAAATCATTGAATGGCAGAGTAGACTTGATGGGTCAAATGCCTTAATTCTGCTCCTATAACTTATGATACATGCAATTAAAAACAATATTATTTTTTTTCGCATTAACAAAAAGAAAACTTTCAAAGTCCAACCCAACCGATAACGTATCAGTCTTTTTAGACTGAAGCATGTGCTAGATCACGGACTGGCCAAACACAGATATTACAAGCGTACAACACAACAACACAGCCCATCTGCCTTCAGGTTACTGATGGAGAAACGCCAAGTCCTGTCCTTCCTCACGTCAGGTCTGCGATGTGTTTTGCTGCCCTGAAATCTAAATGTGGCTGTCCATGTAGTTTGCTGCCTGCTACAAAGAGCTCAGTGTTCCCCTCACTCCACTTCACTAGGAGGCTGCACTGCCATCTGGTTTGCAGGTGCAAGTTCTGCTTCAATCAGGACTAACATATACTCCTTTACATGTCTTGTTTACAACTTTCACTCTCCCCCCCCCTCTTCCTCTCTCTCCTCTCTCTCCTTCTCTCTTTACTTTCAATTTCCTGGCATCTATTTTCATTGGCATGTTTCCCGCTGAAGTGAAAGCTCGATTCCTTATTGAACCAAGGATCTAACATCATGAAAAAGTTGCTGTGGTTCAAGCTGGTTCTCTTGTGGAAAGTATCCTGATGCAGCAAACTATTGCAGGCATGGAAAGCGGAATTGGTGGTTGCAGGATCATTCTTAAAAAGAAATTATATAACTGCAATGCTATTTTTGATCTACAAACAGGAGCCCATTTACCGTAGGCAACACAAGTGCATTCTTGGCTGTAAAGTGGCAGAAGATAAACATGCAGCGGAGGCCACACAAACCTCAAATATCTGACGTATTTTATGCTGCACTTGAAGAGCCTCCTCCTCTTCCCACATGATGGAAGAGCAAAAAGAACACTCAAGTTGTTTTTTAGAAACAGGCAACATATTACGCAAGTTCTCTGTAAGTTCTTTCATTAGTTTGGTTTAGTTTAGAGATACAGCACAGAAACAGGCCATTCGGCCCACCGACTCCGCGCCGACCAACGATCCCTGCTCAGTTATACTATCCTACACACACTTGGGACAATTTGCAATTATACCAAGCTGATTTGTCTACAAACCTGCCCATCTTTAGAGTGTGGGAAGAAATCGGAGCACCCGGAGAAAACCCAGGGAGGTCACGGGGAGAACGTGCAAACTCCATACAGACAGCATCTGTAGCCAGGATCGAACCCGGGTCTCTGGCGCTGTGAGTCAGCAGTTCTACCGCTGCGCCCCTGTGCCACCCTACTTCATATTTTGTGCAGGAAGGAACTGCAAATGATGGTTTACACCGAAGATAGACACATAATGCATCTGGGGAGAAGGAATGGGTGACGGTTCGGGTCGAGACCCTTCTCCAGATCTCGATCCGAAACGTCACCCATTCCTTCTCTCCAGAGATGCTGCCTGTCCCACTGAGTTACTCCAACATTTTGTGTCTACCTACTTCATATTTTGTTCTGGTTAAAAAAAAATATATTGAATGGCAGGCAAGGTAAAAGAAAATAGTTATGTGAACTGGTTTAGAAAACCCAGAGTAGGTGGCGGGGTGTAGCTAAGACTGCAAAGATTATGGTAAAATTATTGGGTCTTAAGAGCAATAATCTTACAATATAAATATTAGAGAGACCATGGAGGCAATAAAATATTTCTAAGGTAGACACAAAATGTTGAATTAATTAAATTGCTTGAAACTGTTCAGTCCATGGCAGCCCATGTTAGGGCAATCCAATAATCGCCTGTTCATCCTTCCAAACCTGAATCAACTGCTGAAAACACTGTGTATGTAGGAACTGCAGATGCTGGTTTTACACCGAAGAGAGACACACAAAATGCTGGGGCAACTCAGGCAGCATCTCTGGAGAAAAGAAACGGGAGATGTTTCGAGTCGGACCCCAAGGGTCCGAAGAAGCGTTTCGACCCGAAACGTCCTCTATTCCTGTTCTCCAGAGATGCTGCCTGGCCCACTGAGCTACTCCAGCATTTTGTGTGTGTATTTGCTGGAAACATTGTAATAGTTTTAGTTTCAACATGAAAAATAACCAAAAAAAAGCATCTTTCCTGGTTGGGTATAATCCTCCAAGTTTCAATAAACAATAGACAATAGGTGCAGGAGTAGGCCATTTGGCCCTGCGAGCCAGCACCGCCATTCAATGTGATCATGGCTGATCATCCTCAATCAGTACCCCGTTCCTGCCTTCTCCCCATACCCCCTGACTCCGATATAAGCCCTTTCTAGCTCTCTCTTGAAAGCATCCAGAGAACCTGCAACCATCGCCCCCTGAGGCAGAGAATTCCACAGACTCACCACTCTCTGTGAGAAAAAGTGTTTCCTCGTCTCCGTTCTAAATGGCTTACTCCTTATTCTTAAACTGTGCCCCCTGGTTCTGGACTCCCCCAACACCGGGAACATGTTTCCTGCCCCTAGCGCGTCCAAGCCCTTAACAATCTTATATGTTTCGATGAGATCCCCTCTCATCCTTCTAAACTCCAGAGTGTACAAGCCCAGCTGGTCCATTCTCTCAGCACATGACAGTTTCCTGGTTTCCTTATTTGTAAATACATCACCTGTTCCTTCAATTACAGGACTTCTAAATCGAGCATCGCCCTAGTTTAATTTAGAGATACAGCATAAACAGATTGTTTGATTAGGACAGGTGCTAGGGGTTATGGGGAGAAAGCAGGCAGTTGCGGACTGGGTCTAAAAATATTGGTTGCCAGGAGACAAGGGGGCCCACTTGCCATCGGGCAAGCTGACATCCTGGCCAGTCTGCCACTGAAAGCAGGAGATTGGGATTGAGAGGGAACGATAGACTCGATGGGCCTAATGGCCTAAATCTGCTCCAATGACGTCTGAACTTGTGATTGTAACACATCTGCACCAAAGCAACACTCTCAGCCTCTGCATTCCACACTCTCTAGTTCCCAGAACCATCTTATTATCTGCACATCTATATTCTTTCAAAGCCTTCATCGCCCTCCTAAAGCCCGATGACCTGAATTGAGCACATTCTATAAGTGGAGAAAATTAGCCTCTTTTTTTTTGCATTTTATCTTTCTGTTATAAATAAGACATTTAAAAAAAATCTCTTCACCCTGACAATCGCTGGCAGGAAGCACAACACCAAATGGAGCATTTTCTCTCTGGGTTATAAATCATTTATTGGCGAGAAACAGTGAGAATGAAAATCTGCTTGTTCCCAGCACCTGATGTTACAACCTGAAGCAAAACACCCCGTGGCAACGGTCTTGTGTGCTTACACCATGAATGAGCATGAAACCAGTTACTTCACATCTTGCCTGGTGCAGGCTTGCCCGTCAGCAATTAGCAAGTATTAAAACTAGAAACATATTTACTGCATTGATCCAATCTGCCACGGGGATTTCACTGCCACACCACTGGGGATTGCCTGCTGCTTTATTCCATTGTCACCATCACTCCCTGCTGCCAAAAAACAGACTGCACACGCATGGAGGTTCTTGCAACTTCCTCTGGTTGAATTTTCATTATTCTCACCTGTTCAAAAGTGCTGCTGCAAACTGTGAAGGGACGATGCCAGTTTACACCAACGATAGACAGACACCAAATGCTGGAGTAACTCAGCGGGACAGGCAGCATCTCTGGAGAAATGAATAGGTGACGTTTCAGGTCGGGTCTAACCCTTTTTATCTCCGGAGATGCTGCATGACCCGTTGAGTTACTCCAACGTTTGTGTCTTCCTTCGTTGCAAATTGTAGTGTGGATTTACCACCTTCCATTCATGGTTCTGGGTTAAAGAACAAGGGGAGTCCACTGCCGTATTCTGGTGCTGTTGGTGTGCGAAACACACTGCCATAACCTTGCAGGGATTAAAGAACAGCGGCGCAGCTGCCCTCTACAGCGCCAGAGACCCGGGTTCGATCCTGACTTCAGGTGCTGCCTGTATGAAGTTTGTACGGTTGTGGGTTTTCTCCAGGTGCTCCCGTTTCCTCACACACTCCAAAGTTATGCAGGTTTGTAGGTCAATTGACTTCTGTAGAGAAATGTACATTGTCCCTGGTGCAAAGGATAGAACTCGGCGCCTTAGTTATCTCTAGTCTAAATGTAAGCAGCATGTTTCAGAAGGTACCACTGCGTGCCTCTTTTGGGTGAACCAGGGGTCGTACTTTCTATGCCGTTAGGTTCAGCTGTGGGAGGCAAAGGTTGAAGGTTGGCCAAGTGAGGAGAGGTTACTAATCGTGGATGATCAGCCATGATCACATTGAATGGCGGTGCTGGCTCGAAGGGCCGAATAGCCTACTCCTGCACCTACTGTCTATAGACGACGGATCGCGGGACAGCCGGATGGAGGCGATGGTTGCAACGGGCCTTTATGGCCCAAATGTAGCTGGGACTGTGTAATGATGCCAAACCCTGGTGTTCGACTCTTGCTTAAAGTCAGCTGTTTCTATGCATTCTGTATTTAACGAGGGATTGCATGTATGGTAATAATCTTATCGATCTGTATGTAAAAAAATAATCTCACTGTACCTTGATACACGTGACAATAATGAACGATGGCTGTTTAAAGAGTCCTTTAGGTTGTGTGTACTTGGCACATCAGCTTTATGTGGCACTTGTTTGATGTCACAGCACAGAGACACACTGGAGCATTATTGTTGATTACTGCTAGCTGCTGATTCAATCGACAACAGATAATAGGTGCAGGAGTAGGCCATTCGGCCCTTCAAGCCAGCACCGCCATTCAATGGCTGATCATCCACAATCAGTCTTCAGTACCCTTATTTCCTTCGCTCCATAGATGCTGCTGCACCCGCTGAGTTTCTCCAGTAATTTTGTGTACCTTCGATCTTCCAGCATCTGCAGTTCCTTCTTGAACACTTCAGTACCCCGTTCCTGCCTTCTCCCCATATCCCCTGACTCCGCTATCTTTAATAGCCCGATCTAGCTCTCTCTTGAAAGTATCCAGAGAACCTGCCTCCACCGCCCTCTGAGGCAGCGAATTCCACACTCACCACTCTCTGTGTGAAAAAGTGCTTCCTCATCTCTGTTCTAAATGGCTTACTCCTTATTCTTAAACTGTGGCCCCTGGTTCTGGACTCCCCCAACATCGGGAAAATGTTTCCTCACCTCTAGCGTGTCCAAACGCTTAACAATCTTATATGTTTCAATAAGATTTCCTCTCATCCTTCTCAACTCCAGAGTGTACAAGCCCAGCCGCTCCATTCTCTCAGCATATGACAGTCCCACCATCACCTTCGCCCATTCCCAGTGGAGCAGTCAAAGTTGCATGCTAACCCAAGCACACCAAGGCTGATGAAATGGCTCCATCTACTGCCGGCCCATGGTTTTACATCCACATTCTTTTTAAAGAGACAGGGTAAGAGGAAGTTGTAAATTGAACAGGTATTTTTAAACTCCATACATGATCTTATTAGATATCTGACAATTTGTGCATGATTATAGCTATTGCAAAACAAGTACATTTAGTAAACCAGTTACATCAGAATGTACAGGAGATAACACACACACTTTCCTTCTTCAACTGCACCTGTAATAAGCTCTTATGAGTGTAATTAGAAAGAATACAGATGCTGGTTTAAATCGAAGATATACACAAATTGCTGGAGTAACTCAGCGGGTGAGGCAGCATCTCTGGAGAGAAGGAATGGGCGATTCTTAAACTGTGGCCTCTGGTTCTCGACTCCACCAACATCCTAAAAATATTAACTGGGATCCAAATGAGTTAATACAATGCTGTACTCAGTCAATAATCACGACAACAACCTCTCTGGCTCTCCTGGTTAAATTTTACTGATAATATGCCTCGTTGTCTCCTTCCCCTCAGCTACAATTCCTTGATCACCATCTGCTTTGATTTGTCGTTTTCACACATTACCCTTCCATATCTCCAGTCTTCCTCTCCCCTGACTCTCATTAGTCTGAAGAAGGGTCTCAACCCGCAACGTCACCCATTCCTTCTCTCCAGAGATGCTGCCTGTCCCGCTGAGTTACTCCAGCATTTTGTGTCTATCTTCAGCTCAAGACTGGTCGACTTTTTCATACTGGTCGAAAAGACGTGGGAAGGAATGCAGAGCACATTGAGTCTCTTCAATGGTAGTAGCCATGTGGGGAACAAGCATACAATGTCAACAACCTATATGTGACAAGAGCGTACCTATCCTGAATAGGGCTCTTTGGACACCACAGAACTGCGATGAAACCCCGTGATCCTGAGGGACTGTGTTGAAAAAAAGGTGTACAATGCCTGGAGTCTCCACCAATGGTCCCTCCCAATGGTCCCTCCGAGCTCAGCCACAGCCATAATTAGGGAGCACAACTGCTGGCTGCAGATTCACAACAGGGCAGTCAGAGATGCTCATTAATTCAAGCGCTACAAGGCTGATGAAAGTGCTCCATCTACTGCCGGCCCCTGGATTTAACAATAACAATCTATTAAAGAGACAGGGAGGGAGGAATTTGTAAATTCAACAACTATTTTAGAATTGTTAGAACATGTTTCTTGTTGCAGAAGGATAGTAATTTCAGAACGTACTGGAGATAAAAGATTCTCCTACCTTTTTGAACAGCTTCTGTGGTAAATTCACAAGGCATCGTATCTTTGCAGTATCAATGCAGGCAAGCATAGTGTCGGATTTACAATTCAATCCTGACCTGCTGAGATAATCTGGTATTCGGCCTCTCAAGGAAAAAGACCGTTTATACAGTGCACTTCATACCATTGAAACATAGAAACATAGAAATTACCTATCAGGAGTAGGCACATTCGGCCCTTCGAGCCTGCACCGCCTTCAATATGATCACAGCTGCCATCCACCTCAGTATCCCGATCCTGCCTGCTCTCCATATCCCCCTGATCCCCTTTCCACAAGGGCCACATCTAACTCCCTCTTTATCCCAATGAACTGGCCTCAACTACCCCTCTGTGGCAGAGTTCCATAGACATACACTCTCTGTGTGAAAAATTGACTTGGTCAAATTGTAAAATTGTCCCCCTTATCCTTGTAGCTGGATAGTGTCCTCATGTCCCTAACATCGGGGGATTGCTGGTCTAGCATGGAACCCCTCGATTTGGTAAGCCGATGATCCCCTCTCAATGCGCTAATTCTAGAGAGTACGAAACCATCCTATAAACTAACAGTCTGACTATCCCAGGAATCAGTTTGTATTGCGGGCTCCCTCTATGGCACTGGAAAAAGGGTGCACTCCCTCTATACTTTTTCAATAGATGACCTATCCATGCGGATGGAGTGGTAAATTGAAGACCTGGACCACTGCGGCTGCTATCTATCCCCTTCCCCACCCAAGTCACACCGTGTCTTTTCGCCCGGGGGTTCCAGTTTCCTCCCACATTCCATAGACATACAGGCTCATTGGTTAATTGACTTGGTCAAATTGTAAATTGTCCCTAATGTGTAGGATAGTGTTCATGTGCGGGGATTGCTGGTTTGCGTGGACTATTTTATGGACATGTTTCTGCGCTATCTCTCTAAACCATCCTAAACTACCATCAGCTAATTACCACTTTGTATTGCGGGCGACTTTAACATGGAGAAAGGGTAGGACATTTTTTGTAGTGACCTCGATCCGATGGAGAAATTGTCTCTGGACCACAAACTCTCCAGTCCTCTCCCGTCCCCATTGTCACACCATTATTGTTTGTTTTTACCCAACAAACAGCTAACAATGGCTTGTTTCCTTTATCATCAATACCTTTTTGCATATATTTTATTCATGTTCTGATCTCTCTACACCACCTCTATATCATTGTACCCATTTCTCGTGATTTGTGCTGATGACAATCAAAGGGTCTCGAATCCGAAGAATTGAAAAAACGTCACCCATTCCTTCTCTCCAGAGATGCTGCCTGTCCCGCTGAGTTACTCCAGCTTTTTGTGTCTATCTTCTGCTATTGAGTGATTGATTCTAAATAACTGATAAATGTTGTGTAGATTTCTGGGGTGAGTTCCTCTGCTCCCCATTAAAAGAGCACCATAGGCTTCAGACAGTCTGAAGAAGGGTCTCGACCTGAAACGTCACCCATTCTTTCTCTCCAGAGATGCTGCCTGTCCCGCTGAGTTACTCCAGCATTCTGCAGTTTAAACCAGCATCTGCAGTTCCTTCCTCCACAAACTTATTTTTTTTTAATTTGTTTTATTAGAAGCAATGTACACATTAATCATGATATGCAACATAATACATTTCGTGTACAACTTTAAAAAAAAACTTTAACCAGTAATAGAAAAAGAGAAAAGAGAAAGAAGAGAAGAATGAGGATAGTAGTGAAGTGTAGTCCGCAGTAGTTAACGTTAAATGAATGATGATGGTTAATTAGACTGCTTGCTTGAAAGAGTGAAGAAAAAAAAAGGCCCCATAGAGAAGAGGGCCTTAAGAAAAGAAAAGAAATAAGTAAACATAGAAAATAGGTGCAGGAGTAGGCCATTCAGCCCTTCGAGCCTGCACCGCCATTCAATATGATCATGGCTGATCATCCAACTCAGTATCCTGTTCCTGCCTTCTCTCCATACCCCCTGATCCCTTTAGCCACAAGGGCCACATAAAGAATCCAAAGAAGGTGGAGTTAATAAAAGAGGGAATGTGCCAAATTCATTCCTCCACAAACTTAACATGTACATACGTTACATGTAGGAAGGAACTACAGATACTGATCTACACCAAAGATGGATGCAAAATGCTGGAGTAACTCAGAGGGACAGGCAGCATCTCTGGTGAGAAGGAATGGGTGACGTTTCGGGTCGAGACCCAATCTTCAGACTGGTTTGGGATAAGGGAAACAAGAGATAGAGACGATGATGTAGAGAGATAAAGGACAATGAATGAAAGATCTGCAAAATAGTAACGATGATAAAGGAAACCGGCCATTGTTAGCTGTTGGTTGGGTGAAAACGAGAAGCTGGTGCGACTTAGGTGGGGGGGAGGGATAGAGAGAGAGGGAATGTCAGGGCGAGACAAAAGTGCTGGAGAAACTCAGCGGGTGCAGCAGCATCTATGGAGCGAAGGAAATAGGCAACGTTTCGGGACGAAACGTTGCCTATTTCCTTCGCTCCATAGATGCTGCTGCACCCGCTGAGTTTCTCAAGCACTTTTGTCTACCTTTGATTTTCCAGCATCTGCAGTTCCTTCTTAAAACACAGGAATGTTGGGGCTACCTGAAACAAGAGAAGTCAATATTCATACCACTGGGCTCCTTCACGAATTTGCTTGTCATCCTTGCCCAGGGGCTACGCCAATCACGCCAATTCATAAACGTTCCATATTTTTACCCCTTCCTTCTCTTCTATCCAGAGAGGCTGCCTGTCCCGCTGTGATATAGGCAACATATCCTACACAAATATTACCAGCGGTCTAATTGAGTTTTTGAAATGCTGTACTCTGTCACAATTAATACTTGGCAAACTCTCTGGCTCAAGACTGCTCAATGTAGGCAAATATACATGGGAAGAAAAAGTGAGCATTGTGAGCCTCGTCGATGGTAGCATGTGGAGGCCACGCACACAATTTCAATAACCGTTCATCTAGACCCGGCGTACCTGTGGCAGTCTGCCAATCCTGACTAGGACTCATTAGGGATAGCAGAATTGTAATGAAAATCCTCGACCCCAGGGAGATCGCAGTAGAAAAACATGCACAATTCCCCACAAAAGGCATCACATTTGCTTTGCTTAATGGGCTCTACCAGGCAACTCCTGGCCTACTGTCAAATAATTATGGAGCACAATCCTTCCCCACCCCCAAATTAATCAGCACACAAAGGGAAACTCAAGTGAAAAACGTCCCTCCGCTGGATGCAAACGATCTTAGAACAGAAGAGAGACATTTAAAGCTGGAGTAACTCAGCGGGTCAGACAGCATCTTGGGAAGGAATACGTAACATTTCAGGTCGAGACCCTTCTTTAGTCTCGACACAAAATTCCTTTTGTCCAGAGATGCTGTCTGATCCACTGGGTTATGGGGCTGTCCCACTGTACGAGCTAATTCAAGAGTTCTCCCGAGTTTCCCCTGATTCGAATCCGGAGAGTAATAGCCGCTCGTAGGTACTCTGGGCTCTCATGGACATTTTTCAACATGTTGAAAAATCTTCACGAGATTACTGCGTTTCCCGAGTACCTGCCGTTAGCGTTACAAGCCGCTAAGAGACGCCCGAGCTCCGACATACCCGCAATGTACATTCTAAGTGCTTACCACGAGTTTGATTTTTTTTTAAACTCGGGAGATCTCTCGCATTAGCTCGTACAGTGGGACAGCCCCTTTACTCCAGCTTTTTGTGCCTATCTTCGGTTTAAACCAACACTCCTACACATTTCTTAGAACAGCCTTGCTTGTCTCAATAGTGTCCTGCCTAATGTTTATCCCCCCCCACCCCAATCAACATAAACAGATTATCTAGTCATTATTATGCTGTTGTTGGAGGCTTCATGTACAGTGAAAATGACAGTAAAGAACAGTAAGTACTTTGGGATGTCAACAGATTATGAAAGACAAAATAAATGTAAGTTTTCTTTCATTGGATGCAATAAATGCACAGTACAATAAGTAGGATTAGTTTTCAACCTTGAAGGACATTGAGTTCCAAACAAAGGAAAAGTAAAACTGTGCACAATATTCCACATTTTAGCTGAATATGATAAATCTGAATCACCTGCAGTTTAATCTGGCATCATGTTCTGGACATTGTGGCCCAAATTGACTATTTCTTTGCTGAACAGTTCTATGTACTGAGTGCAGACACAAAATGCCAGAGTAACTCAGCGGGTGAGGCAGCATCTATGGAGAGAAAGGAATTGGTGACGTTTCAGGTCGAGACCCTTCTTCAGAGCCGAAACGTCAACAATTCATTCTCTCCTTAGATGCTGCCTCACCTGCTGAGTTACTCCATCATTTTGTGCCTACCTTCGATTTAACCAGCATCGGCAGTTCTTTCTTGAACATATGTACTGAATGCCATGGATTTAAGAGCAATATGCGACTCTCTCCGAAAGGCCCTGCATCAGGATTAGAGCAGATGTGAGGACAGGCACAGAACATATTTTAAATGTGTGTTTAATCATGGAGTTAGGGAGTGCAAGTGCACCTGACATTACGCTGTCATTTCTGCTGTAAAAACAACCCAAAGGAACCAAACAGTTCTTACAATGTAATCACACTAATTACCTCAAAAGCAATAAAAGGGCTTTGGTTCTTTGTAGCTAATCATCATGTCAGTCATCACTTGGGTTCGCTGTATGAACCAAATTGCAACCTTGTTCGGTTCCATTAGAGCATTACTATATTCATTGATTCTCATCTGCTGTCATGTCCTTGTGGCAGCAGAAGCAAGGAAAATAGTATTTAACTTCCCTAGATCTGAAGTGCCCCATTAGCTCAATTCAGGGTACAAATGCTATTCAGGAGCAAATTGACTAAACGGCCTGTAATAGATTGCAACAGATGATGATGTAAAGCATTGACAACACAGAAGGCAAAGGGTAGAAAAATGGCACATTAAATAAATTGAAACTAAATGTCAGAAAGCAGATCCAATTATAGTTTGAATAAGTGAAAGAGTTGAGTAGATGATTGCTGGTTGTCAATTGAGTACTAGCTTGCAGTAAATCACTCTGGGCTTTACACAATCCAGTTTCATTTTGCTTCAGAGCAACACAAATTACAATGATCAATTCACTCAGTTTTAATAAAATAATTGGCAGGTTACTCTTCTCAAATCTAGTATCTGGCATACAGCACATGGGAGAACCTTCTCTTCCTGTTTCTCTCACCTCTCCATTTGGCATATGTTTGGAGGACCATGAAACCAAGAACCAAGAAGAACCTCCCACCCTGTTTGGGGTAAGTGGGAGCCCTCAGTCCAAGGACCAAGGAACTTTTCAAGACAGTGATATACCTTCAAAGACCCAAGGAAAGAATGGTGTTTGTTGCTTGGCGTTTAAGTGTTGGGAAGAGCATTTTCTAATGACATTGCAGCCACCTCTCCTCTTAGTTTAGAGATACAGCGAGGAAACAGGCCCTTCGGCCCACCACTCCGACCTGCCGACTCCACTCCGACCAGCAATCCCCGCACATTATCACAAACCTACACACACCAAGGGCTTTACATTTATACCAAGCCAAGTTACCTACAAACCTGTGCATATTTGGAGTGTGGGACGAAACCGAAGATCTCAGATAAAACACATGCAGGTCACGGGGAGAACATACAAACTCCGTACTGACAGCGCCCATAGTCAGGATCAAACCCAGGTCTCTAGCGCTGCAAGGCAGCAATTCTACTGCTGTACCACCGTGCCGCCCTGTAAATCCCGGAAGTGGCGGCGCTGCCCTGGCAGCAGCGGCTCGCCTGCAGTCCGTTGGTTTTTACTTTTTTTGTATTGTTTTTTTTCGTTTTTGTCTAGTTATGTTTTTGGTTTTTAGGCTGTGTTTATGTGGGGAGGGGGCTGGGGGGTGAAACGGGGGCTGCTGTCACTCCCTTCGGGGGAATACGACCTTTTTGTCGTATCCCCCTTCTTTGCCTCCGTCTACACTGAGGCCTAGCGGAGCCGGCGACCTCAGGACTCTGGAGGCAGCTGACAGGACTCGTCCTGGGCTCGCTCCTGGCCCAGCCCGGGATGGAACGGTGCTCCCGTGAGAGCAGCATGGTGAGGGGCTGGAGTGGCCCAGCCCAAGGGAGGAATGGCACTCCCGCTGGAGTGGCCCAGCCTGAGGGAGGAACGGCACTCCCGCTGGAGTGGCCCAGCCTGAGGGAGGAACGGCACTCCCGTTGGAGTGGCCCAGCCCGAGGGAGGAACGGCACTCCCGCTGGAGTGGCCCAGCCCGAGGGAGGAACGGCACTCCCGTCGGAGTGGCCCAGCCCGAGGGAGGAACGGCACTCCCGTCGGAGTGGCCCAGCCGAGGGAGGAACGGTACTCACGTGAGGGCGATCCGGTCCGGGGGCTGGGACGGTGCTCCGGTGGCTGGGACGACGTTCTGGCGGCGGTGTCCAAAGTCCTGGGTTCAGCTGCAGGCCGGCGGCTGCGTGTGCTGGACTGGAGGTGCGGCGGCTTCGACCACCCCGGGCCGCAGTGTTTCAACCGGCCCGTTCGCGGGGTTCGGTGAGCTGCGGGACTGTTTGTACCATCGCCCGGTGGGGAATCGCCTCAGCGCAGAGGGAGCAGAGGGAGAGACTGCAACCCTAAGATTTTTGCCTCCACCACAGTGAGGAGGTGTTTGGAGGGCTCACTGTGGTGGAAGTTAATTTGTGTTTATTGTTGTTATTATTGTATCATTGTATGTATGACTGCAGGCACGAAATTTCGTTCAGACCGTAAGGTCTGAATGACAATAAAGGAAATTCAATTCAATCAAATCTGGATCCTTTCCTTTTAGATTGTTTTTGGTTAAAATATCCCCCAAATTAATATCTGCTCCTTCACCAGAGCAATCTCATTAAATAGGTTGCAAACCCTGCTGGACAGGGAGCAGAAGAGCTATTTGTGTCCGCACAGCTGTCCGTGAGAGAACTTCAGGGCAAATTCATTCATTATGGGAATTGACATTCCTCAAAGACACAACTAAACACAGCTGCAGGCACTGATGCAGTAATTAAGTGGGGGGGGGGGGGGTGTCTTTAAAGCGGGCTTCATTGCTTGCTGGGACTTAATATATGATTGTCAGCACTTGAAATCAGTCTAGTGCAGGACTCAGTGTGCTGTAGTGCCAAACCCCAACAAGAGACTACAACTTAGTTTGACATGTGCCAAAGTATCTTCAAGTTTAAACTTCAGGCTGGAAGACAACACAGGCACACCAACATGAAGTGCAAAACAGACAAAAAATAAATAAAATCTCTGATCTCTAAATCTAAATACTACCGGGTCTGCATCATTTATGTATTCCCCAACTTTGTTAGAGAAACAACCTTGAAGTGTAGTTCAATTAAATTTCAATTAAAAAAAAAAGTGATATATGGATGGTCTTGATAAGTTTACATGAAACACATTGAAAAAATGTTAGATTGAGATTACAGATCACTCCTGTTGACCACTCCTTTAGAAAAGAGTTCAAACAATATCCTCTGACAAATGCTTTAAATAGAAGTTGCTTAAAAATCTTACTATCTGCAATCGTGAGTTCACCTATTCACCACCTCTCAATTTACAGAGATTTGCCACCTCGCTGCGTTCTTTTTAAAATGCACCAAAAAAGCCAGAATAATATTTAGAGAAACAAGAAGCAATGTTTAGGGTTCCATTGTTGGCACTGTCATTCATTAGATGGATGAGAGTCTGTGGCAATAATTCATACCAGACTTCCATTACAGTTTAGAGGAAAATACTATCCTTCAACTGTCACACAAATCAAACATAAAAGGCATTGCTCCATTGACATAATGCAATTAATGTCCAAGCGAAATTAATCAGACTCACAATTTGACATTTCAAAATGCAGAATTTACTTTCTGCCAGCCTTTAAGCAGTTATGGGACTATTGTACTCTCATATTTCCTCTCATAAATTAAAGGAGTAGAATTGAACTCCCAAAATACATCATTGCGGCCCTTGCACCCTTTTCCTTTTTTAATCTTCACTCTCTTTGCAGCTTTAATACTATATTCAGAACTCTAGTTATTTCTCCGTGTACTTGCTGTTGTACTTGTGCATGCATGGTATAATTTGGCTGGATACCACATAAAGTGTTTCACTGCATCACGGTACATACAATAATAGATCAATACCAACATCAATCCTGTTGTTAAAACAGTAGCACATTTTCCCCACTGCAACTATCATGGATTGTTGTTCCTGCAATGTTAACCTGGTAGAAAATGCCTTTCCAGCATCAGGTTAAAGGGGCAATTGCTTCTGTGTAGCAGTGTTGCTTTGGTAGATGACATGCCCATTCTTAAAAAGGGACAAAGAAAATGCAAACAAGGCTGATGTCAGAAAATCCTTAAAGCCAAATTTGATCAGCATTACAGAGCACAATCATTTATAATCTAACTATTACATTGTCGATTTCAGCTCAAGTTACATCTGAAGTTACATCAAAATGATGACTGCCAAATCACAAGTTTGTGGGAAGCAGAGAGATGTGCAAACAGCAAACTGCGTTGGTCAAAATTTCATCTGGTGCAAATGCAACTTTTAGATGAACCCAGGTGACCCAAACATCGGGTGAGCTGAACATCTCTTTATTATAGGGAGATGAATGACTGGTCTGATCAAAGTCAATCTGCCACCGAATTGTAAACACTCAGCCAGAGTTTCATTATCAGGTTTATTCAATGGCACAGCTAAAATCTATCATTCAAAAGCGCAGTATCTGTGGTATTAATACACCTTTATTCTCAAACTTATAATTTTCAAATATACAGGAGGTGACAAAAATCAAGTTAGGGTAAATATATTGAGCAAACACCAAAATCAAAATACCTTTTCATAAAGTATAATGTAATACAAAGTACATTTAGGAAATGGAATTGCTTTAGAGTAGACATTTAGATTTAAATTTCTATAGAGCACGTCCACAAAGCAGAGGAATTCAAAGCTGACGAGTGGAGTTATTTATACTCAATTCTGCAAAAACAACGGGGTACAAAATACATTAAAGGATATGTTCAATCTTAAAATTTGTTGAGGAAAGCACTATAAATTTAGATAACCTTGCTACTATAAATATTTTGTTTTGAACATTGACAAATGTGCATGATTAGATAAAATGAATCTTTCTAAAATCACACCTGGTTTTAAATTGAACTTTAACCGTTTCCTTATTCTTTTCTCAAGATGCGTGGCCCTTCCCACTTATCCTTCTGCTAATGGCCATGCAGGATGGTATAATAGCGGCCAATATTCCTCCACTCTCAACAAACCTTGGTGAAATTTCTTGCCTCGTTCTCAGGTCCAAGTTCAGCTAAGAACGATAAAATCCCAAGCAAGAATGTTGGGAGGAGTTTGAGCTCAACACTACTCGAGCAATTTTCACAGCACCATTGTCGCCCACATTATATAGTACTATGGAGTATTTCCCAGCTGATCAAAAAGCTCTGATGACCAATGTACTCCAATATTCTGATGGGAAGGAAAAGTACTTGGAGACAAGGATTTTTTTTTTTTTTTTTAAGTAGTTACAGTTGTGTCAAGTGATATAAACACACGGCTTTTTCAATAAAGGGGAAAGGAATTTGAGGGCAGTCAGTTCCCCATTCCTATGCAGCAACTATTCAATTTCTGCTATCGCTACATCACAATAATTGCAAGCAGGTGATTATATTTTCTAGTGATTCACTTTCAGTGTAAAGTTGTAACGATGTAGAACTGTTCAAGCATGCACAAGAAGCATTGAACAGACAACTTAGTCCGTGCAAGGATCAGATGAATTTCACAATTCGACCTTCGCTTTGACCTCGGAATGCTATGTCTGTGTAAAAACCGGAGCGTAAAAGTGAACCAAGGAATTTGGAAAAAAAGATGACATTACTAGACAGTAGATTTGCCCCGGTTGTATTAATAAACTAAGAATTAAAAAAAAATTAAAAAATTATCCACCCGAAAGTAACAAGTTGACTACAATAAAATTTGCCTTGTTTCACATTACTCATCCCGTAAATTATTGCTGTGTGCTATTAACATTAGGTGTCTCCAAACCACCAAGTGCGAGGGTTTCACCATGGCGGGATCTGAAGCGTGTTATATTCTATTGTTGAAAATCTTTGCTTTCACAAAATTGGGATAAGGTTTAAACAAATTAAAGTGATAAGAGTTGACAGTGGCAGTAGTTTCTTGACTTGCGAGGATCATTGCCACACTAGGCTCCCCCAAAGTGTAAAAGCTGGCCAAGCAATATTGAAAATCTGCATGCTATTACAAAATCTATTTGACAACACAATGCAATTATTCTGGTAAAACTTGAGACGATTTCATATAATTTACAGTGCATATACAGAATGGTGAAATCTTACTTGCTTTACATAAATTAATAAATAACCAATTTCTTGGTGCTTTGTTACAATCCACAAAATTCTCTGTATTCACCAAATTAGACCTTTACAGTATAGAGAAAATTGCCCATTGAAATCAGTTGCTGTACAGTTCTATTTTTTCTCACGTAGAGAACCAGCAGTATTTTAACAGGAAGTTTGTTATTTGCTTGCCCACCAGATGACAAGGCCCAAAATCATACCAACAACGGCAAGAATTACAATCAGAATGCATATTTTCTTGCGGGACTTTTTCTGAAAATACAAAATAAAGATTGAATCAATTTTGCATCAACTTCAGTAATTTGGTGACTTTATCATTGGAAAATGATCGTTTTTTTGTGCACACAACGAGCATTCCTATACTATACTGTGATTTTGTACAAAATATATAGTAGAGCTTTCACATGCAAGGAATTCTAAATTACGCAGATTAAAATATTCATCGTTTTTCTACCATAGAAAGGAGGCAGCCCCCTTGAAAGAAATGATTAAGATATTATGGATTTTTGCCCATTTGGAAATGGATCAAGTGACTTCACAAGACGCATGTGTGAAGAACAGGAATGAATAAAACAAGCAAACTATAACTGAAAAGAAAATGAGTGTCAATACATCAAAGTAGAAATATGCTATTGGTAGCTATCCAGTTAAATTAATATCCTGCTGTAAATTATATAAAAAGATTGACTATTATTTTGAACAACAAACTAAAAATACTATTTCTGTTGAAGACAGGAATTAACAACACCACTGAGGCCCAATGGGATCTGGCGTAATGTTAGATTTCAGTAAAATTTGACATACATTCTGCTATAATGTTTGGATTCAAGCTAAGCAATTACATGCTGGCATATCTCTCTGCTTTATCCCGGTTCAATTGGGGACAGTACAATCGTACCTGATAATAAGCTGCCCTCTGTAACTGGTGAGTTCCCTGCTCAACATGTACTTCTGCACTTTCCACATTTGCTTCAATGCTATCTGTAGGAAACAAAACAGAAAAGCATCAGACCCAAAGATTTAGACGCCTATCACAAAGCAAGCCTTTTTAAAGCGAGGTGAACAAAACTAGCATCTCTGATAATTGGCCCTGAATAAAAAATAATAGAGTTATTTCAAAATTAGCTATTCAGCAAAGCAGATCAAGATTTACTTTAAAGGTAGACAAAAATGCTGGAGAAACTCAGCGGGTGAGGCAGCATCAATGGAGCGAAGGAAATATGCGACGTTTCAGGTTGAGACCCTTCTTCAGCATTTTTGTCTTACCTCCAATTTTCCAGCATCTGCAGTTCCTTCATAAAGATTTGCTTTAAAACACTTTTTTTGGGTGTACAGACACGACTGGCAAGGCCAGAATTTATTGCTCATCTCAATGTCTGCTTGAAGTGGTTGGCATTGGTGGTCTCGCCTTCTTGAAACCTCCTCAAGATGATTTACCTCCAGTTCACCTGCTGCCTTTGATCATTTCTGGTGGTAGAGATTGTGGACAGACACAAATGCTGGAGTAACAGCAGGGCAGGCAGCCATTCCTTCTATCTAGAGATGCTGCCTGTCCTGCTGAGTTACTCCAGCATTTTGTATCTATCTTTGGTTTAAACTAGCATCTGCAGTTCCATCCTACACATTTCGGTAGAGATAGTGGGCTTGGGAAGATGCAGTGCACGTTGTGAATGACGCACACTACAGTCATCACCAGTGGTAGATGGAACAAATGTTTAGGGTGAGGTGCCAACCAAGCAAGCTGCTTTCTTCCTGTATGGTAGTTATCTGAATTTTCTTGAAGCAATACTCATTCAGGTAAGTAGACAATATTCCATCACACTCCATACTTATGCCTTGTAGATAATAGAAAACGGAATCATCTTCAGCAGGATATCAAACTTTCAATCTGCTTTTTGTAGGCAGAGATTATGCGGCTGACCTAGCTGAGTTTCTGGTCAGTAGCGACACTGAGGATGTTGATGGTGAGAGAGTTGAAGGTATTGCCATTAAGTGAGATGTGTCTAATCAGGCTAGGTCATATACCATGAATGGTCGAGGAATCGGGGGGAAGTGAGAAAGAGAAGGGAGTGTGATGTACAAATGCAAAGATCCCTGAAGGTGTCAGAAACAAGGGCAGCATATGGGGTGCCTGCTTTCATTGCCGATATATAAAAAACAAGAACAGAGGGGTGTGTGTATGTATGAGTGTGCGCAAGCACATGCACGCGCTCGTGTGTGCAATTACATGCATGGTAGCCAAAGGATGGTTTATGCTGTAATGCAATTCATTACATTTGAACACAAAATAATGGTCTTTTAGGTTTGAGACAAATGACAAACCAATGCAAAGTCAGTTTTACTCTGCATTTCATAGTGCTGTAGCTGATGGGACTCTTGTGGCACTCAAGAGATTTCTATCTTCCAGCAACAACTTAATTACATGATCACAAAAGTTGAACAAAATAATTAATGGAAGGTAGCACTTGCCAATCATATCTCCTTGATCATGGATCATTATTGCCAAGTCTTTAAAAATCTGGTTGACATCCAAGATGTTAGCCTAGATAAGAGAAGAGTTTAAAAGTGCTGTTTATGAAATCAGTAGAAAATCTGCACAATTCACAAAGTAGTAGGTTAGTAATATTGCAAATATGGTTTCTGTTCAGCATAATTTAACAACATTTTCATTGGTCAGTATTAAAAACAAAATATTTATATATTTTTTTAAAACTTATAAAACAAATGAAAAACTAACCTCAAGTTTCTGGATTGCAGTTTCTCGTTCCTTAATCGACTCCAGGTCTTCTTCTGTAATCGCCACATCTTGGGACTGAGCTTGCATCCGATTCCAATCTTCGTTACTAAAAAGTCAAATTCCTTCAACATGACTTTCAAATTTGGTCCAATCTATAAGCCCATTCAAACGTCACCAGGTGATTTATATTTGCTGAGTTACATCTAATATTTTGTAGTTTGAAGACAATTCACATCCTCAGCCTCTTACCCCAACTGGCTGTTTTACACTTTAGAAAAAAGCATTTCTATGACAATTAAGAATTGTTAAACAATCAACAGCATCAAAAGACTCTGCTACAAATCACTGCACTCATTGAATACACGCAAGGCAATAAGGCAAGATGTATTTATGCAGTATACCCAAATAGGCAGAGAACACAAGACCAGGACATGTAGATGGCAGCCATACTGCCCTTGTGTCAGCACCGAAATTCAGCAAGACCAGTTTATTATTTTACCTCAGTACCACTTTCCTGCACTCACCCCATATCTTTGACTGACTTCATATTCAGAAATATATTTATGTGAATGTCCTGAGCAAAGCCTCCATAATCCAAAAATTCACTACCCTCCAGTGAATACATTTCTTCTGATCCATCCTGTAAGACTAACCCCTTATAATGAGACCATGGTCCCTTGGTTCTAGGTCAACCAACTTGAGAAGAACATCATCCTGCATCTATCCTGTCTACATTTTATTAAACGCAAGATTAGATGCCGTCAGTTTAACATATTTTATTATAAAGCTACCATCTGCACAACCAACATGGTGAACCTTTACTGCATTCCCTTAATCACATATATACACTTAGGTAGAGAGGCCTAACCTAAACATTATATTCCACCATGTTCCATATAAATGGAGGATATCCCTTATAAATGAAGAAAGAGTTCTCCATTTTTGTGCCTATACCACGTGGCTCATCTCTTCCAAAGATTCAGCATCTTAGAACATTCAATTCCCAACACCTAATCACTATACAACTGTCTTTGGAATGGTTGTTAGATTGTACCCATTTATTTCTGTGTACTATTAATTCATTTTTCTACATATGGATGCTTTGCACAAAGAAAATATTAAATTTTGCTTTGGACTATTTTTCCTTAATCCACGCAGACCGAGACGGATTTGTAACCGACTCAAAAAGTGAAAGAGTAATCTTCCACTTCAGTCTCCCAAATAAAATTTTATGCTCTTACCTTTCAAATGACACAAGTTGTTCTTCTTTGTGTTCATCATCACTGAAACCACTCTGGAAACAAAACAATTCTTTCTCAGGTAAATTTGATGATGGAAGAGTCAGAACCTACACTCAGGACTTGACTGAAGATGACCAACGTACAAGTTGGTAGTCTGATACATTACCTCACTGCAGAAAAATACACAGTAACAGAAAGCTCCATCTGAATAAGTGAAGTATACATTTTACAAATGAAAAATGTTATTGATGATGGATATTCAAAAAAAACTCAAACATCATCCACGGGGAGAGAAAGAGTTAATGTAAGTCAAGGATTGATCAGAGTTCAAGTGAAAAAAAAACAAGCATGCTTTAAGTTGCATAGCGGGGATCAGGTGGAGAGAAGAATGCGAGACAGAGCACACACCAGAACGGTGACGAGGTTACAATTTTATCGATATCTTTGACCTGCACCCTATCTCCAAGTTATGTCCACATCTTAAAATGCACTTGTTTTTCCTTAGCTTTGGGAATTTTCTATTGCTTGTAAGAACTTTCTTTTATTGACCATATTGTACACTTGTAATTTTGTAATCCAAATTACTGCCAGGTGCACATATTCTGACCTCCTCCAAGCTAAAAATAAAAATACTCATTTACGATGTCCAAAAGTAATCAAACACAGAGCTTTAGGTTACTGATATATGCCAGACTCCCAAATGATAATAGGTACAAATCAATTCTCAGATTGGCCCGGGAAAACTCTTTTTTTAAACTTCCACAATCCCCATTGACTCGGTTCAGAAAAAGAATTCCCATTCCGAATTTAGAAAAAGTTTAAGCTGGATATCATTGGTTCGACTGTCCTGAGCCACAGCACAAGATATTAATATTCTTCACATGCAAAAAATGGGAAGGACAGTGGGAGGAGAGGGAGAAGAAAAACAAACTATCACTGATCACTCTCCCAAATCCATCAACAGCTCTAAAATAACCACCTGATCACTAGGAAGTTCTCCAGTTAATTGGACACGTAATGAAAGCAAGCAGTTTGAACAGAAAATGCTCTCATGTCACTCCCTGCAAAAAACCCTACCCTTCTATTGAAATTATAACTTCATCGTCAACTTATTTACATAGCTTTGTTTGGACACAAACTTTCTGGATAGGTTACACAACTTAACTCTGCACCTTGGTGATTGCCAGTCAACCACCCCCCCCCCCCCCCCCCCCCCCCCCCCCCAGGACACTCCTTCCCCCAGAAAAATTGCACTACTGCTACTGTATATACATTTATATATATTTTACTGCTCATTATTCTATGTTCGCTCCTCTGGGTGAGATGCTAACTGCATTTCGTTGTCTCTGTACTATACACTGCACAATGACAATAAAGATTGAATCTGAATCTGAAATTACAAGATTGGGGAGCAGCAATACCAATACATGTGATTTTAAGGTGCGGCCCATTTGTACTGTGTGCGCCTCTGATTTTGACTGCTCCTCCATTGGTGTCCCAGGCCCCAGGTTTGCTGCAATTAACTTCCAACGCAGCTTCACCACTCGTGGCCTTAAAACCTGGTGATTTTACAAGCCTTTTCCCATTTCAATATGCCTCCTCGTCGCTTTAACGTTTCAGGGCAAACTGTCGCAAAATTTGTCCAACTTACCTTGGTAGCATAACAGAAATGCAAATTCTATAGATTTTCCCTATTTGAACAGTAATTTCCCTATTTGTCCAATAATTTAATTTTGTTTACTCATTTTCCAGGATCTGAAAGGCCAGCATTTATTGTGAATCTAGGCCATTTATAAATTAATCACATTGGTGAGTCTGGAGTCACATAAACATCAGACAAGTATGCCAGGCTTGTTTCCTGTAGGACTTTAGTGAATGAGACTTTATAGCAACCCAGCAGTTTTCTGATCATTACAATGATACATTTTGAGCCACCCAGTAACTGTTACACTGGAACCATGCCCCACATTAGGGCGGCACAATGGTAGAGTTGCTGCCTTACAGCGCCAGAGACACAGATTCGGTGCTGTCTATACAGAGTTTGAATGTTCTCCCTGTGACTGTGTGTGGGTTTTCTCCGGGGTCTCTGGCTTCCTCCCACATTTCCAAGGACGTACAGGTTTGTAGGTTAATTGGGGTTGGTAACATTGTAAATTGTCCCTAGCATGTAGTGTTAGTGTATGGGGTGATTCCTGGTCAGCATGGGCCAAGGGCCTGTTTCTGTGCTGTATCTGTATCTCTAAAGTCTAAAGTAATTACAGATGTAGTACTGCAACCATTGCAGCAGCGTATTGAGGTAGACTTTGTGGTCTATTTTTTCTACTTACTGAGAGGCGTGATGCTGCTCTTGCCCTGGCTACAGATTCTTTCTCTTTTGCTGCGGCTTGCCGCTGTGCTGCTTGGAAGTTGTTCAAAGCTGCGGAAAAGTCATTCATGAGACGCTCCTTCTGTATTCTCTGCTGCCGCTGAAATTGTGAAAGGAAAACTGTTTGGAATTGTTAATTTGCAAGACATTTTACATTAAGACCGTGCCTTGAAACAGTAAGAACTTAAAGAAATGTATATCTTATTAATTCTTTCAAATGACTATTTCAAAGACGGGTTACTTCAGATAGAAGACAATGCTATTAACAGAAAAAAAAAACAACCCTTGATATTTTGGATTAGATCATTTTTGGCATAGTTACACATTGGAACATTGGCTTTGGAACATGCCTATTGTAGCCACTGTCACAGCTGTACCAAGGCAATACAGTCCACAAACAATGACCAAGCCATTGGCAGATCAGACATACGCCACCATGAATCCACATTTAAATGATCAAATACAAACAGAAAAGGCTATAATACATTTTTTTAAATAATTATTTTTTATTTCAAATTATGTACTTAGTTTTGTCATTGAGACAAAATTTGTTTCAAACCTCTGTGTACTAACATGAAATATTCAAATTAAAAACTATTTACCTTTTCCAATACAAGCAGGCAAAAAAGGAAAGAGGTAGACACAAAATGCTGGAGTAACTCAGCGGGACAGGCAACATATCTGGAGAGAAGGAATGGGTGATGTTTCGGGTCGAGACCCTTCTTAGGATCGAGACCCTTCGATTTAAACCAGCAGCTGCAGTTCTTTCCTACAAAATAGGAAAGAGGCTGTGCTAGATCTCTCACCTGCGGCTGGCATAACGCCAAGGGCCCACATATGAAGGGTATCTGACTCTCAGCAGGATCTAGCTGTGGAATATGGGCTTATTTAATGGACAATTTACATGCAGCAATTGATTCTGTAAATTATTTTACCCTTACCACCAGTTGCTTTCATGGCAAACCCTGTCCTTAAGCTCAGTTTCGAACTCAATCTTGGAGTTTGAGTTTTACCCACCATATACTCTCCCATTTTGAAAAGTCTCGCGTGCTCAAAGGACCTTTAAAATTATGAATCATTTGGAGAGAGAACGTGGATATTCCATAACAAGGTCCATGGATTCAGGATAACTATGAATAGATCCAATAGGAAACTGAAAAATGTGCTTACTCATTATCAAAGAATGATTGAGAGATTCAAATGCCTTCAAAGTAGATAGATGTGTGTAGATGATACATGATAGAAAAGAATAGAAAAAACAAATTAGGATTGGGAGAAGATAGATGGAATTGAAAAGTGTTTTACAAAAAGTGGGTAAAACTAAGAAACTGAGCCAGTGACATCAGCTATAAATTCCATTTAATTCTGTGGGGATTTGGAGTTTCACATGCACACATTGCGTAAGGCACAAAAACCTGAAGCATTAATCATCTTAAACAAAGCACGGCTTTGTTCAAACAGGTGGGCAGATGGTTAATAAGATGTCAAAATACTACGAAGTAGTTCGACAGGACTACCAGTCTCTAACTACATTGGGACTAACTCTTGAATTGTATACAGAGACTTACTAAGGTCATAAATTATAGGAGCAGAATTAGGCCATTTGGCCTATCGTCTATTCCGCCATTCAATCATGGGTACTCTATCATTACCTCTCAACCCCATTCTCTTGCCTTCTCCCTATAATCGCTGACACCCGTACTAATCAAGAATCTGTCGATCTCCATCTTAAAAGATTTTAAAACACCAATAGGATACAAGGTATTATTTTATGCAACGCGTCTAAACATAAGGATGATATAAAAATGTACAGAAATAATAAATCTATGCTAAAATCCATTGATCCAATAAGTTACATTGAGTGTATAATCAAATGAACATTTAATTACAGATTCAATATGACTTTCCAATTCGTCATTGTCCCTTACACTCTACATTTCCCTGGCCTAGTGATGAACAGTTAAACACAGGAGCTGCATCAATATTGCTGCAGTTATGTTACGGACCAGAGTTTCTAGACCGTATTTCCTTGTTGAGTCTGGATTCAAATTAAGGTCCTAGGTGAGGTAGCGCATCTTTTGTACAAACACTCACCTGCTCAGTATACGTTAAAGGTAGGGATCCAAGCTCCTTAAGGTGTTTATTGGTTTCCTTCGCTACCTGGTTTGTGTAGTGCTGCAGCTGCTGCCTGCAAACATGGATTAAATAAAATATCTTGTGGAAATCAAATAATTTTTAGCTTTGGCTATTTTTTGGAAGCAATTTTTTTTCTCTTAAAATGGGATCCACACTTGATAAATATGTACTGCAATAAAACAATGATAAGAGCTCAGACAAGTTTCACAGCATTGATAAAGGTGTTATCCATCTGTTGAATCATTCCTATACAGGAATTAAACCGAATGAACACAATATAGAGCACATCACCTTTACTAACAACAATCTCCTTAAATATTCTTGTCCAGCCACACAATAAACCTCTGCCCTAGTTTTTCTAACCAACATTATTATTGTTTTCTCTTCTATCTTCAATCAACCTGCCATGCGCGTCTGATCCATAACAATGGCTGTCTCTCATTTACATCATAGATCCAAATATATTCTAAACCAACAAACACTAATGATATCCTGTGACTGAACACAATGCATCATTCCTCTTCTGACTTTAGCAATTGACATCATAGCACATCTTTAAAATATTTCTATCACTGACCAGCCTTTGGTTAGTTCGACTTTTGTTTCTGTTTAGTTTAGTGTAGAAACAGGCCCTTCGGCCCACCGAGTCCGTGCGGTCAGCGATCCCCGCATATTAACACTACCCTACACGGGACTAGGGACAATTTTTACATTTACCAAGCCAATTTACCTACATACTTGCACGTCTTTGGAGTGTGGGAGGAAATTGAAGATCTCAGAGAAAACACACACGGTCACGGGGGGGACGTACAAACTCCGTACAGACAGCACCCGTGGTCAGGATCGAACCCGGGTCTGCAGCTTTGTAAGACAGCAACTCTATCGCTGCGCCACCATGCCGCCCCCTGTCTCATCTCTCCAGTTACAACTTCTCGTGATCTCAAGCTTTCAAGAACCTATATTGGGTGATACCCTCTCGGTAATGCAAACGAGTACTCCTCTAATGTTATTTCCCACAGACAAATCCAGCATTCACACTATGCCAGTGGCTGCCAATTTGACATCCAACTTTGAAGTGAATGTAATTCTCTCCAGCTAAACAATGGAAAAGCCAATAATCTTGTTACTAAAAAGCCTGTTGCCCCCTATTCTTTCCAATTGCTTTCAGTTAAATCGAACTGTTTTTTACTGCAGCAGCGTACTCAATCAGTGTTATCAAAGCAACCTCTAATTATGATGTTTGTCAGCCACCACCCAGTAAGAAACATAAAGAACCAATGTTAATCAAAGCAATCCAAACATTCAATGTTTGCACAAAACTTGGTTTAACTTGGCAAAGATTTTCAACATTCTAACGTTCTCATTTGGCAAAACGACCACCCAAAAGACATCAGACGACTAAAATGTCTACAACTCAAGAGAACACCACCAGTGTGAGATTGTAATTCAATCGAAATGGAGTCTTACTCCCAAGCAGGGGGGGGTCTATGAATAAGTTATGTACTAACATTGTTTTATTAACCACCACCCCCACATCATTTTAGTCTGGATTTTAATTCTTATTAAAAGCAATAGAAAAAGTACCAAAGCTAATTTTTCACACTTTTGACATAAATCCACAAATGCACCATCCAAAATATGTTAAAAAATTGTAAATTTACCATCTAAAAACCAAGTAGCAACATTAAACAGATTAACCAACTGCACCAGACATAGCCAAACTTAACACAACATAGTGACCAAGCAAGCAATACCTCAATTTTGTCAGTTTAAAACCAAAATCTTACAGCTCAACAAATGGACATTTAAATTATGAATGTTACTCCAGTTAATGGATGTATAGGATAGAAATTTTTCTGAATTAAAGATCCAGAATGCATTATCTTATCTGTAAATGATAGATTACAAACACAAGTTTAGTCAGGAGTACAGCAGGAATATGTGATTACAACATCCACTTAGCTGCACAATTTCTAGCATGGATCTGTAAAATATTGTATGTTGATGGTATCAAATGCTACTTCATTATCTCGTACAGAAAAAAACATACTTACAGTCTGTCCTGAAGTTCACTTGTATCTTGTTGTGTTCCTAGTTGTTGCACCAACGCATTTATCTGTGCAGCTGTCAGAAACACATAAATAACATTTATCTTGCGTTTAAATGTGATTGGAGCATGCCTGAACAGTGCAGGTACATGTTTAAACCATTACCCGATTGCAGTAACAGGGAAAGTGAAACATAACCAGTTCCTGCTAATCAAAAAAGCCCTTTATGAAAAGAACTTTGGTATCTTTATCAAAATTCTACGTAGAGATATGGGCAGCATTCTGTTCCATTCTAAATTTAATCTCCTGCAGGATTTAACTGCGTTTCAATGTAGAATAAGCTGCATACTAAAACTATTCGGCATTTACAAACACAATTTTAAAACTCTTGTTCGTTTATGCATAGACATACAAATTTTCAAGTCAAAAGAGAAATTTTGCAACTTATGGACAACTGTATGAACAAAGCTGGGAGGCCACTCACTAGGGCTTAATACTGGCAACGATCATTTGAGCTTAAACGCCCATTTCTGTGCTCCATATCCTTTCAGGTTTAATGCAGTACGAGGGCAAGGCTACAGATTGATCAAGACTGAGAGATATAATAGCATACATAACTTTTGTAAGAAACTAACAAAATTGGAAGTGTCGATGGGCATGGGTATGGGCAAGCATGACAAAGAAGGGCAAAAACTAAAATTTCTGAAGTTTATAGACCTCCAAATTGGAGCTACGGTGGAAGGCAGACTTTAACATCTAAAATGCACAAGTGCAGCTTTAATCTATATGTAAACTCAATTTGCAGTAAAAGCTCATGGAATGCAGAGCAGGTTTTATTAACCATTACAACACAAAACCAACTGCAGAGGAAAGGTGGTGTAATTCTATTAGACTCGTTTTTGAGAACAAAGGTGTAAAAAGCAGCATAAATAGGACAAAGACCACAAAAATTCTAGAGTTTAATAGAGGCAATCAGGTTAAAACAAGTATTGGAAGGGCACAGATATTCACCGAGATAGCTTAGATTTAGAACAATCTCTGAAAAAAAGTCATCCCTGTTAGATTGACAAATAAACACTTCTTCATCAATTCTTAAATACCTTTTCTCCTCCAAAGATAGGGAAATTAGGCACCTGGCAGCCCTGTCGCGACCATCTACACCCACAATAACAGTGGCCAATTTTTAATACTGTGCTGTATGATCATAATTAACATGCAACTGATTTATCTTTGAAGGTGGTTAGAACAGATGATGAATTTGATCTGTAATCATTTATTTGACCAGCATGTCACATGTTACTGTGTTCGTGAGTTGGGAGGTCATGTTGCAGTAATACAAGACATTGGTGAAGCTACATTCAGAGTATTATGTTCGGTTCTTGGCCCCCTTGTTATTGGTGAGATGTTGTCAAGCTGGAAAGGGTGCAGAGACGATTTATGAGGATGTTGCCAGGACTCGCGGGCCTGAGTTATAGGGAGAGGTTAAGCAAGACTAGAACTCTATTTGTTGGAGTGCAAAAGGATGAGCGGTGATCTTATAAGGGTGTACAAACTCATGAGCGGAATAGATCAGATAGATGCAGAGTCTCTTGCCCAGAGTAGGAGAATCGAGGACATAGGGTTAAGATGAGGGAAGACAGCTTTAATAGGAACCCGAGGGGTAACCTTTTCCACAGAGTTGTGGTTGTATGGAACAAACTGCCAGAGGAGGTAGTTAGCATCGCAATGTATAAGGAACATTTGGACATGGATAGGACAGATTTAGAAGGATATGAGCCTAACGCAGGCAGGTGGGACTAGTGTAGAAGGAACATGTTGGTCGGATTGGGGAAGGTGGGCCTAAGGACCCGTTTCCACACTGTATGACTCTATGAGGAAACAGCAGAAACCAATGTGAGCAAATCAATCATGGTAATCTTGATGATTCAGGTTGCAATGAAGTTTCAAAAGGCAATAAAAAGATTGAAAGTTTTTGGAAAGCAAAGTTTTGGAAGTCCCTCAGCAGAAGAAAAATAAGAAGAAACTAACTGCCAGAGTTCAGAGTTGTCAGCATCTTTGTCTGAATTGAATGTGGGATCCATTTTAATACGTGCAGCCCAACATTTGGCAAAGCCGACTGAACATGAAAACTGCTGACTGTTCCGATATATGAAATCACAGACCAGTTTTGCTGCACCCTCCAGGGTTTGGATTGTATAATGAACATGCAATCAAGGTTTACTATGGTTCAAAGTCAACAAACAAAAACTAGCAACCTCATCCACTTTAAAACTAATTCTAACTAATACTGTTCTTTAATAGCCTTAGTGTTGATGTTGTTTCCTTTCATGGCTCACAAACGCATCTATTTGCAAACTTAGACAATTAGTGAAATAAGCCAAGCAGTTTATCCTCTAGTTTAAGGTTTCAACACAACGTTTTCCAGATTGTAGAAAACGCCAATACTTACTATTCTGTGTAATTTTCTGGATGTTGACACTGCATGTTTGAATGAGGGTATTGAAGTCCTGTGGCTGTGAGTGGTAGCTAAAGCGGTTGTCCTCAATTCTTCCGTACGACATGGCTGAACCAGAGATCAGCACAGAACCAGCACAAAGAGTGATCAGATGTACGTGCCCCCTTCAAATCTTATCAAAGATGAAAACTGGAGAAAAAGGAAACAGAACTTGAAGTGCAAACATAAAAGTTAAAGTATTTTGCAAGCAACAGAATTAACTGCAAAGTACACCAACTCATATATTTCTGCTCTCTCTGAATTTAAACGTATTTTTTTGATCCATAATAGTATTAGGTAAACTGAGTGTGCCAATAAATGTAATGAGATTGCTTAGGACATGAACTGGTCATTTGGACCACTGTTCCATCCCAAATGGCCAAAGTAGGACTTCCTTAGCAAAGATAAAGGAATTTTTCAGCAGGACATCACCAGTCTTGGTCTGCAGGTCAGCTAGTGCAATAGAGAAACCGTGGCCATTATTCCTAACGGTGTCCATAAATAAGTGATGAACTCTTTGGTCGAACCCTTAATGCTGGTTTTTCTGATAACTGTAAATCAATACATAAAGATAACTTGAAATCAGCTATGTTCCTGTTTTGGTGTACATAAAGTACAGATCCTAATGTGGCAATGACATCACTGCATTCAGTCAGCATTGTCATGTAAAGGAAAAGAGGTCATCCAGCCTTAAGGTAAAGACTAAACATTTCATTGGAATGCCAGACTCAATATTGAATTCTCCAATTTTGGATAACTTTTGTATCTTCTGGCCTGTTGAGCATGTCCCAATAGGTCAGACTGCAAAAAAAAGTACCTAGACCATTCAATCTTACCACATCTCAAACATGCACAGAAATGTAACGCTATTCCGCTTGCTAATACCTCAAAGAATAGCACAGTTGTCAAACAGTATCTCCCTTTCAGAAATCTACACAGACTCATCATATCGTTTTATAACAATCTAGATCTCATATCTCTCATTACAAACCAAAAGATTTTTCTTTCTACCAATGTCAGGCGAACAGGTCAGTGGTTCCCCATTTTCTTTCTTAAATTGTGGGATCACGTTTGCTACTCACAAATTTGCAAGAACCATTAGAACTTTGAATGATAAAAACCATAATATCTATTATAAGCAGCCTCTTTCAAAACGCTGGGATAGAGATTAAACTTTTGATTTATCAGACTGTTCTCAAAAGGTATTTCTTTCCCAGTACTTTTAATTCCTCCACTGCACTAGATCTTGGCTCTCCAGTAGCTCCAGTTTTTGTGTCTTCTTCCATCAAATTCTTAGTCCCAATTGTAAATTCCCTTGCCTGTAGTTATGTTCTGTATTGCCCTGCCAATCTTTTCCTTTCTATGTACCAACTACTTTTTTTAATGTTTATCATTAGTTTATTCTCATTTACTATTTTCCCTTTATGAATTTCTTGGCAAATCTTTACTGCGCTCTTAAATAAAAATCTTCCATCACTCAGGATCACTGTTTATTCCAGCCAATTCATCAGTCTTTTGAAAGATACAACACTATATTTAATTTCTGCTGTAATCCACAGTAGAACTATTTCTTTCCTATTGTGTTTTTTATCCCTTAAATGAATGTACATTCATTGATGCAAATCATGCATTGAAGATTAGCCACTGCCTGTGAACAATCTGACCTTTTAGTGCAGCTTCCCAAACAATTTATATCACCCCTTATGACCAGTTTCCTTTGTTCAAGTGGAACACTTTGATTTCAATTCAAACAAACTTCAAACTCTATCTTTTACTATAATTCAAGGTACATTACCCTAGTCACACTCATCAAAAAACACCTATCTAAGGGGTTGACATCCAACTTCTTCAATGCTTTCATTGATTAGGATTTTGAATCAATGAACATGCATATCAATAATATTATTTAAATTAATTCGCTTTTAGATCACTACTGCCCCTGATTTCAGCCCCAATGTATAAACTTGTATGTGGCACATCAGAGATCTAATAAAGAGTAGAGCCAATATTTAACCATATAACCATATAACAATTACAGCACGGAAACAGGCCATCTCGGCCCTACAAGTCCATGCTGAACAATTTTTTTTCCCCTTAGTCCCACCTGCCTGCACTCGTACCATTTAAATAGATAAGTCCTTGTCTCATTTATAAATGAATTATGAAAGGTTCCATCCCAAAACATTAACGACCCACGTTCTCCAGAAACGTTGCCTGACCCACTGACTTACTCCAGCACTTTATATCTTTTATCTGTAAACCAATGTCTGCAGTTCTGAAAAAGTCTGAAGAAGGATCTCGACCCAAAACATCACCCTTCTCTCCAGAGACGCTGCCTGTCACGCTGAGTTACTCTAGCATTCTGTGTCTGTCTGCATCTATCTATATCGTTATATAAAAGTACACAAAGTACTGGAGTAACTTAGCAGGTCAAGCCACATCTCAGGACAACATAATATAAATATTCTGGAGAACATACATAAATGCTTCGATGGCCACACCCCAATTTATCCCTGCAGCCTACATTTTTGCAGGTCAAACATTTTCATTTTTCAATATCAGTTTACAGCACATCCCCCACCCCCACCCCTCCCCTCATCCCTTCCCCTTCCTGTTGTTCTTCAGTTTGTTGTCGCGTGAATCAGCCCTGCTCCATCTTGTAGATTCACCCTTCAAGTTGGTGGTGTTATGGTGTTATTTTCCCTTCTGTGCAGCACACATGACATGAAGGGTGCTGTATAAAGACAGCAACAAGCACTGTGACCCCAAATGTCAGCCCACAGCTTCCTCCATCTCCCTCCCACTCTCTCCCGCCTTTTCCCCCCTTTTTTCCCTTTCTCTCTCTCCCCTCCCTTTTTCCTTCCCCTCTCCCTTTCACTCCCACTCTCTTTTTTTCCCCTCCTTTCCTTCTCTCCCCCCCTCTTCCTTCCCTCCCACTTTCCCCCTCCCTCCCCCTTTCCCTCCCTCTCTCTCCCTCCCTTCCCCCTTTTCCTTCCCTCTTCCCCCTTTCGCTCCCTCTCACTCTCTCCCCTCCCCTCCTCCCTCCTTTCGCTCCCTCTCTTACCCCTCCCTTCCCCTCTCCTTCCCTCCCCCCTCCTTCCCCCTCCCTCCCCCCCCCTCCTTTCCTTTCCCTCCCTCCCCCTCCTCCTTTCCCTCCCTCTCCTTTCCCCCTCCCCCTCCTCCCTCCCCCCTCTCCCTTCCCCTCCCTCTCCTACCCCCCTCCCCCTCCCTCCTCCCCCCCCCCCCCTCCCTCCCTCCCCCTCCCCCTCCCCTTCCCTCCCTCTCCTACCCCCTTTCCTCCCCCTCCTCCTTTCCTTCCCCCTCCTCCTTTCGCTCCCCTCTCCTTACCCCTCCTCCTCCCCTCCCCTCTCCCTTCCCCTCCCCTCCTACCCCCTTCCCTCCCTCCCTCCCCCCCCCCCTCCCTCCCCCCCCTCCACCCCCCTCCCTCCCCCCCCTCCCCTCCCCTCCCCCCCCTCCCCCCCCCCCTTTCCTTCCTTCCCCCTCCTCTCTTCACCTTCCGCCCCTCCCTCCCCCCCCCCCCCCCCCCCCCCACCCGCCAAATGCTGCGCCCATGGCCACACTGCGCCTGCGTCCTTCCACCCAGCCCAATGCCAAGTGATATTTCTCCAGGGTCTCGACCCGAGACGTGGCCCATCGCCGGTCTCCACAGACGCTGCCCGTCCCGCTGAGTTACTCCAGCCATCTTGTGTCTGTCTTCGGTGCAGCTCCCTCCCTACACACACCCCGCCGCCGCCCCGGAGAGGAGAGGAGAGGCTGCCCACCGCCGCACGACAACTCCCTCAGCCAACCCACAGCCCTCCCGCCGCTGCCCGGGCCACGCCGGCTCCATTGGACGCCTCGTACCGGGGCTGGGTGTCTCTCGGAGTCTCCGCCACCGCCGCCGCCGTTGGGGTCACGTGATGTTGGCCCGCGTCATCGGCGTCGCCCCGCCCCGCTGCAACGCGGTGACGTCACCCCGTCAATCAGTTGGCCCGCGTCATCGGCGTCGCCCCGCCCCGCTGCAACGCGGTGACGTCACCCCCCCCCCGTCAATCAACCCGTGGCTGCAGTCCAGAGAAATAGAAATAAAAGAAATAGAGAGATAAATAAATAGAAAGATAGAGAGAGAAATAGAGAGAGAAAAATAGAGAGAAATAAAGCGTGAAAGAAATAAAGAGATAAAGAAATAAATAGTAATAAATAAATCAATAGAAAGGAGAAAGAAATAAAGAGAGAAAGAAATAAATAAATAAATATCAATAGAAAGGAGAAAGAAATAAAGAGAGAAAGAAATAAATAGTAATAAATAAATCAATAGAAAGGAGAAAGAAATAAAGAGATAAAGAAATAAATAGTAATAAATAAATCAATAGAAAGGAGAAAGAAATAAAGAGATAAAGAAATAAATAGTAATAAATAAATCAATAGAAAGGAGAAAGAAATAAAGAGATAAAGAAATAAATAGTAATAAATAAATCAATAGAAAGGAGAAAGAAATAAAGAGATAAAGAAATAAATAGTAATAAATAAATCAATAGAAAGGAGAAAGAAATAAAGAGATAAAGAAATAAATAGTAATAAATAAATCAATAGAAAGGAGAAAGAAATAAAGAGATAAAGAAATAAATAGTAATAAATAAATAAATAGAAAGGAGAAAGAAATAAAGAAATAAAGAAAGAGAGATAAAGAAATAAATATAAAGAGAGAGAAATAAATAGAGAGATAAATAAATAAATAGAAAGAGAGAGAGAAATAAAGAGAAAGAAAGAGAAATAAATAGAGAAATAAATTCTCTGCCTCAGAGGGCGGTGGAGGCAGGTTCTCTGGATACTTTCAAGAGAGAGCTAGACAGGGTTCTTAAAAATTGCAGTCAGGGGATATGGGGAGAAGGCAGGAACAGGGTACTGACTGGATGATCAGCCATGATCACATTGAATGGTGGTGCTGGCTCGAAGGGCCGAATGGCCTACTCCTGCACCTATTGTCTAAATAAAAGAGAGAAAGAAATAGAGAAAAAGAAAGAGAGATAGAGAGTGAGAGAGAGAGAGAGATAGAGAGAGAAAGAAAGAGAAAAAAGAAAAATAAATAGAGAGAGAAATAGAGAAAAATAAATAAAGAGAGAAAGAGAAAAAGAGAAGTAAAGAGAGAAAGAAAGAGAGAAAGACTCTCAGAGAGAGAAAGAAAGCAAGAGAGAAATAAAGAGTGAAAGAGAAATAAAGAACTGCAGATGTTGGTTAACACAAAAAGACACAAAGTGTTGGAGTCAAGAGTGTTTATTTATCATATGTACCGACAACAAAACATACAAAAGTGTCTTGACCCGAAACACAAAGATGCTGCAAGTCCTGCTGAGTTACTCCAGTTTTTTGCGTCTATCTTCAGTGTAAACCAGCATCTGAAGTTCCTCCCTACATATACAATCATACTTGCAGCAGCATTAAAGACTGTTAAACACAATACACACAAATAATCTTTAATAAATATAAAAAATCAGTAAATTAACAGCGATATAAGGAACTCCACATGCTGGTTTACAAAAAAAACAAATGCTGGAGTTTAGTTTATTTTCAAGTGTACTGAGGCACAAAGAAAACATTTTGTTGCGTGCTAGTCAGTCAGCGGAAAGACAATACATGATTACAATCAAGCGATCCACCGTGTGCAGATACGTGATAAAGAGAATAATATGAATAACATTTGGTGCAAGATAAAGTCCAGTAAAGTCCGATCAAAGATAGTCCCAGGGTCTCCAATGAGATAGATGGTAGCTTATGGCTGTTCTCTAGTTGTTGGCAGGATGGTTCAGTTGCCTGGTAACAGCTGGGAAGAAACTGTTCCTGAATCTGGAGATCTGAACCTACACCTCTTGCCTGATGGGAGAGGGGAGAAGAGGGAGTGGCCCCGACTGTTCCTTGATTTTGCTGGTGACCTTGCCGAGGCAACATGAGTCAATGGAAGGTCTGGTGTGTAATGGCCTGGGCTGTTTCCACAATTCTCTGCAATTTTTTGCAGTCTTGGATGGAGCTGTGTTGTGATGCATCTCGATAAAATGCTTTCTACAGCCCATCTTTAGAAGTTTGTGAGAGTTGTGGGGACATGCCAAACTTCCTAAGCCTTCTAAGAAAGTAGAGGCTGGAGTAACTCATGTAGCATGGATCCTTCAAAGTCGCCTAACCACGTTCTGATATGTTGAACCACTCCAGCACTTTGTATCTTTTTCAGTAAATTAATGACCACAATACTAGTGAAACAGAAAACACCAACATCCATAGAAGTTCATAGTTGAGGTTAGTGGTGTGAAGTGTGCAAGAGTCTAAAGGTTGTTGGGAAGAAGCTATTTTTGAACGTGTATTCCAAACTCATCTACCTTCTACCTGTTGGCAGGAGAAAATGGGAGTATGGCAATGGTGATGCGAGTCTTTGATGATATTGAATCACTGTCTTTTTTGAGGCAGTGCCTCCTGTACATCCCTTCTACAGTAGTGAGGTCAGGACATGTGATAGACTGAGAAATGTGCACCACTCTGTAATCGCCTTTGTCCCTGGGCATTTGAGTTGCCGAACCAGTGAATAGGCTCTCGACCATACATCACCTGCAGAAGTTTAAGAGAGTATCCATTGACATACCAGATCTTCTCAATTTTCTAAGAAAGTTGAGGCGATGATGGGCTTTCTTTGCGATTGTATCAATGTGCTGGGTCCAGCTACAGATAGGAATAGTAGCATTCCATTTACAAAAGTTCCTGCTTTTCTTGCCTCTTTGAGACACAGGATGTGCTCAAAGCCTCCTTGAAATAAACTTCAATCTACGCACTGACTCTTGGGGATCCCTGGTCCATGATTGGCTTTAAGAACCACGTCCATACATTAGGTGCAGCCATTTGTCATCATGATGAGAAGAAGGAGCACACTACTTCATAAATTATCTGCACCTTCTGTGGAAAAGCCTGCAGTTTCCTCATTGGCCTCATCAGTTTATTTTAGAGATACAGCATGGAAATAGGCCCTTTGGCCCACCAAGTCCACGCCGACCAATGATCGCCCATTCACAATAGTTCCATGTTATCCCACTTTCCCATCTATTCTTTGAATGTGAGGGGCAATTTAAAGAGGACAATTGACCTACAAATCCGCATGCCTTTGGTTGGGATGTGGGAGGAAACTGGAGCATCTGGAGGAAACCCACATCGTCACAGGGAAAATGCAAAATCTACACAGACAGCACACAATGTCAGGATTGAACCAGAGACTCTGGCGCTGAGGCTGCAGGTCTGCCAGCTGCACCACTGTGCTGCCCCAGTCAATGTTGTCACATCAAAACCCACAAATTCACAGTGGAAATAAATCATCCTTGATCTGGAGGGAATTTGTAAGAAGCTAGTATAACCCCAGAGGAGACCTAGAAAAAGGGTCCCAACCCCCAATATTGTCCATCTCCTTCCACAGATGCTGCCTGTACACCAAGTTCCTTCAGCAGTTTTTTTTTTGCTCTAATATGACCCCAAGTGCTTTAATGAAAATATTCTTCTGAAATGAGTTTGAACCCACTTCCTATCCATATCATTAGAAGAGTGTGCAATTTATTTCTGTTAAAATGAGAATGCAATTCAAACATAAAGTTTACAGCTTAACGGTCTGAGTTCTGTGTATAGAGCCATTATTCTATTTATTATTCTCCGTACAGTACAAATTTCTGGATTCTTTTTTAGGGCTTGGTTGGGTTGGAGAATTTCCTTACGTCGTATGATTCGGGCACTTTGTTTTTTTTAGCCTAGATATTATATCTAAAACAATATTGTATTGTTCATAACATTGCTCATCCTTTTCTCTGCTACTTCAGAATAAACCTTCCCAACAAAGGCTAATGCAAGGGAGGTAAATATATTACCAAGAACGGAAACATATGGCTATTGAACCAGAGAAACTTAAACAACATCTTGAGGATGCAGCAAACATTACAAATATATTAGTGCAAGGGTTTAGAAAAGAAAATATTGATCATGTAGCAATTTAATTCAAACACTGAATATTGTTATCATATGTAATCATGTGATATATGTTATATATGTTATATTTATATATTTATATAATGGTATATGGACACACTGATCTGTTCTGTAGTCATGCCTACTATGTTCTGTTGTGCTGAAGCAAAGCAAGAATTTCATTGTCCTATCAGGAACACATGACAATAAACTCTCTTGAATCTTGAATCTTGAATAATCGTGGTTAAGTCTTTTCCAGAATATGGTTTTCATTTTTGGTTTTTACGAATCTAAACTGAGAGCAGATTTTGGTCATCATTATAAATTGGAAGGAACTTACAAGGGGGAGGAAGGGAAAGATGTGACTAGTGGTGGGATAACATTGAAGGTGGCAGAAATGTCGGAGAATTATGTGTTGGGTGCAGAGGCTAGGACCAGGGGAACTCTATACTTGTTCTGGCTGGGGGGAAGGGGAGCAAGAGCAGAACTACAGGGCACAGAGGAAATGCTGGTGAGGGATTCCATCAATTACAGTAGTAGGGGGGGGGGGGGGGGGGGGGGGGGGGAGGCTATGTTTACTAAAGAAAAAGGATATCTGGAAATCCTAGAATGAAAAGCATCTTGGGAGCAGATGCGGTGGAGGCGGAGAAATTGGGAGTAAGGGTTAGCATCTTTGCAAAAGGCAGGGTTGGAGGATTTTGCAAGAGGCATTTCCAGTTTCAACATTTGTGCTTCGGTTAATGTCCAGTGCGTTATTAATTAAAATAACGAGCTATAACAGATCCAAATGAGCTCCCTGCAGAGATTTTGCCCCATAATCAGGTTCCGTTAATTTGTGACATTCAGATAGGGGAAAAGTACAGCACTCAGTCCAAAAAAAGCTCATAAACCGCATAAATTTCGTTTAAAAAAGATGCCTTTATTTTATTTTACAAAATAAATTTGCTTTCACGGGCTTCTGGATATCATAAAATTAGAAATTTAACAAAGGCATAACTAAGAAAATGTAAACATTAACACTTGCAATCAGGACTTAATAGCCTTAAATAAATGCCTGTCACCTTTTCTATTAACAAATAAGTCCCCACTATATCATAGCTTTTTATAAATTTACAAACCTTGAGTCCTACTCAGTAGTGAGACTGCAACCAGGTCATGGAAACAACGCTGGAAAAATACCCGAATGAAAAATGGTGAGATGCACAAGCAGAATTAACAAAATATTTTTCATTAATCTTACTCACCATTTTCTTTAAACTATAAATTGTAACTTTAGCTGGGGTGAACTGCAACTCTTTTCCGACAAAGATAAAGTCTGCTGCATGCAGTTCTGAAAGCAAATCTGACCCTGTGCCTTATCAAAGTGTGTAATCTCACAACCGTGCATTGGAGGTAGATGTTGAGTAGAAATTATACCAGTACCAATGTCCTACAGTCACTTTTTAATCACAACTACCATTACGTCCTGTTTTGAGAATCTTAAAAACAAAAACGAATCCTCTACTGTTCAAAGGTTCACAATGATACATCATAATGATACCTTTTTTTCAGCTGGCCTAGGGAGATTTTAACACAAAACTTCCCCAGAGGATTAGAAGTATCAAAATTCATGACATAAATGCACACACACAAGTATGTAGTGAATAAACCAGTACTGTATCAGGCTCTAAATGTGAATATTAATAACATTGTAAATTCTGCATTGTCGAATGTTGTACTTAAGCAAAAATACAGACATAATGCGAGGAATCTTTGTTACGGTGGGTATTTGAATTGTTTAGTCTTTAAACTCATTGTGTAAAAATATAACATATGCAAAAAAAGAATCATAAGGCACTCTTTGGTGTTATGATTCATGTAATACCTATGAACCTCTACTCATGGTTATGAAAACGCCATGTAACATCTAAGGCTCACCTACTCCTATTTAAAATCATATTTTAAAACATTCCAAAACTATGAATTAAATAGTTGGACAGCCCTAACTCTAACATTGTGGGAAGCAGATCCACTTTCTTAAATAAAAAAATCTTTTGAAATTATCGATTGCTTAAAACGTTGCACAAAATCAGAACAAGAGGATGCAGCATTTGTTTTGTCACAGTAAGAACCATATTAAACAAGAATTATGCCATAACCAGAAAATCATGAGAGCGAAGGGATAAACACATCCCACTGATTATCTGGAATTATGGTTTTTTGAAGCAATGTTAACCTGCTAGGCCATGGCCGATGCAGGGATTTCAGATGCAACGCTGTCCAATGGCTGCCAATGGCAATTCATGAGTGCGTCGTAGAACTCCTCACTCTGTTCCATGAATTGTGCGTTAGCTTCTTCGACATCCAAGTGAGGAACTGGATCTGGAACATGACAAATGTAACAATGGCACTTCAATATAGACGTCACACATCGGAGATGATATTCTACAGCACAAGAGTGAGAAACTTCATCATTCAATAGTAAAGGTTGAAAGAACTAAAGCTATAAAAACAGCACAACGTTAACCACCCATTTACACTAATCCCACACTAATCTTTTTTAAAATTCTCATCAATTCTCTCCTAATTCTACCACTCACCTACACAACAGAGGTAATGTACTACAGCTAATTAACGTACCAACTACACATCATTGGAATGCAAAGGGAAACTGGAGCACCCAGAGGAAACTTGCGTGGTCACAGGGAGAGCATGCCAACTCCGCATAGACAACATAGAATTAAACCCCGGTCTCTGGTGCTGTGAGGCAGCAACTCTACTGTCTTATATACCATGCATAGTCAAAACATTACTTAAGTAAAAATAATTCAAATCTCGTCATACTCTTTTCTTCCTCCCAGAAAATCAAATAAATGGCAATGGATTTACATTAAAAAGTTGTAGATCAAATGGTTAATAGTCCACAGCAGATTTAATTACTTACATCTTAATTTCTTTTAATCATTTCGTCCCTGGTTAAGAATATGGAAACAAAATAAGCCATGTAGGTACAAGGAACTGCAGATGTGTAAATTTTGGACAGAATACAAAGTTCTGGAGTAACTCAGCGGGCAGGCAGCAGTCTGAAGAAGGGTTCCCGACCCGAAAAGTCGGCTATTCATTTTCTCCAGAGATGGCGTCTGACCCGCTGAGTTACCCCATAATTTTGTGTTCTAAGCCATGCCAGCATTGAATCTATCTACACATTGCTAGTTGCAGTATCTCTACCTTTTCAATCTCAAAAAACGGCCATTGCACTTTGCTTTTCTTTTTATGTTTTTTTTGACTGAATTCCTGAAAATCTGCTCATGCGAGGTGGGACTGGATTTACAGAAATCATTCCCGTCGAGGAGGGAATCCATTGCATGTGGCCAAATAAAAGGTTTTGACTCCAGAGCGTTCAATCACGATAACACATCCATGAAACATAAAATCTTAATATCACAAAATATTCATGAAAATTCTTATTTCTTGCAATGTGCTCTACCTGGATATATGATATTATCATTGCCCTATTAATTATTAAGCAAAGTTATTTGGCACAATGTTAAAAAGATTTTACATCTAGATTTACAGATCTCCCTCTGCCCATGGTCTTTGGTGCAGACTCTAATATGTCTTCTGAGGCTATTTTAAGCTTCATATATTGGTGCTCTGATGCATGGCATCTAGAATGATTAGGTTAAAGAATCAGTGATGCCATTGTTGGATAACTGGAATATACTGGACAATTTTTAGTCAGACATTTTCAACATCTATCATCATCTCAAAGTTGCGGTGAGCAACAATAGTTCAGTGGACATTCTCTTTCTATTCGCTACAATTATCTCCCAATATTCTGCTCCACCCAAAACATCAGCTTGGTGCACACTGAGGATCTTGCTTCTGAATCAAACCCCATGGGTTCCAGACTATACCGGAGACACAAGCACAAATTCCAAACTGATAAGTGGAGCACTGAGGATGTATTATGTTGTCAGGTATACAATCCTCAAAACCAAAATGAACTAACTTGTTGGCCTATGGGAAAGAGTGGCACTCATTGTGCTTTCAAAGAGGCAGTATTGGTACATCGGGCCAAACTGTGGGGTTATGTAAAATTTGAATGTCAGAACTGTAAGAAGGTAAAAATTGTTGTTAACAAAGTGAAGTTTAAATAAAAATATGAAGGCAGTGAAGATACTAGCATGTGTATGATCTGAAGCAATTTTAGGTCACCTTTAGGTCACCATTTAGGTCGAAGTGCTTTTTCCTCTTGCCATAACAAGCACATTTCTTAGCCTGAATCTACGTCAGGCCAGGATTCAGTCTCAGAACTTGGTTCTCTCCAGCGTGCTATAATGGTGTGGAAATACATAACATGTGGGAGTTTGTTTAGCTAAATTCACTAATGGATAAATCGAGAAAGACAGTTGTTTAACAAAATTAGGCCATGATTTATTTATTTCACCAGTGGTTTGGTTTAGGGAACAGGAAAGTCCTGAATGATTTCCTTTGAAAAGAAAAAGGGTAGGGGGCATATTGCTGAATCCTACTGAGTACTAGCTGATGTGTTTAAGAAGGAACTACAGATGCTGGAAAATCGAAGGTACACAAAAATGCTGGAGAAACTCAGCGGGTGCAGCAGCATCTATGGAGCGAAGGAGATAGGCAACGTTTTGGGCCGAAACCCTTCAGACTAGCTGAGGTCCCATGGGGTCTTGTTAACAGAAGGTTGAGTGGTGACAGCTGCCCTGTGCTACTACACACCACCTGGGTCACAGTGAATCACATCATTGAAGATCTAGAGGTTTTCAACTTCAATCCGATATAACATTAGGCTTATCTGACATTTCTGACATTCAGAACTGTAGTTTGCTTTGTCAGTATTTACTTGCAACAGAAAAGCCAGAAGGAATTGGATTGAAAATAAAAAAAAAAAATAAAAGATGCTTGCATCAGCAGGAATAAGCAAAAAGGATCTGGAAATTAGGCTTTTAGCGAGGTAAGGAAGTGTAAAGAACAGAGTTGTGCAGAGGGAGGGCTGAAGAGATTTAATAGTTGGCAAGGGGAAAACATTGGGAAGTTTGATCCAGCACAATAAAATGAATGTTTGTTACAAAGCTCCTGTGAGAGTCACTTGATGCAGAACATGAACTAAGAATTTAGAAATAAATTGAAGCAAAATATCTGAAATTAAAATACAAAATCCATGCAGCATGGCTCTAGGAGGTGAAGCTTTTTTTACAAATGCCCAAACACCAAAGATCTATTCTAGGTGAAACAGCAATTTACTTTTCTCAATTTAGTACAAAGTATTTGGTGCACATTCTACACTGGCGAAAACCAAGACAGGCTAAGGAACAACTTTGAAGAAGATTCTGTTCAAACTGCAAGAATGGTCTTGGCACTTAAATTCTCCATCTTGCTCAGATTTTGATTTCTTTCATTAATCTCGTACAATAATCCAGAGAAACTCGAGGTACAGGACCACATCTACAAACTAGGTGCATCACAGCCCCCTATTTGTTCATACAATTCTACCACTCCCGTTTGCACATCCTCTCTACAATGTTTTGTTTCTTATCCAATTGCAACCGGTTAGTCATTCACCATCAGCCTTTTTGTCAATTTATCACAGCTGTTTCTCACACAGAGCTTTCCTTTTATTCTCCCCATCCTCATTTCTCAACATCATAGAACATGTATTACCTCTTGGATTTTTGCAGTTCTATCTTGACCCTCTATTTCTGTTTTTCATCTCAAAGATGTTGTCTAACACGCTGAGCATTTATCTTGAAAAATGCAATGGGTTTCATGCTCTAAATATCTATGTTACAATGTCCTTCATTGGAGTCTCCAACAAATATGCTACTTGGAGACACAAGGGGGATGATGCTGGAAACCTGAGCAAAAAAAAACCAAATTGCCTAAGGAACTCAATGGGTCAGGCAACATCTGTGGAGGGAAATGGACAGGTGACTTGGTCATGGCCCTAAATGTCGCCTGTCCATGTTACGCCAGATATGCTACATTTTTGCACCCGCTGGATTTTTCACCCTGCTTCACAAGAGGTCAGCCAAATTATGGGTTAAATACAAAACAAAGAATCACAGAATGCTGCATTCAAATCACCGATTGATGAATTGAGATTTGTGCCAAGAAAGTGACCGTTTAAAAAAATGTTCACAAATTTATTAATTTTTTTAAACTGTTCACTCAAATCCAGGTACTTGAAAGAAAAATTGCCGATTGTGACACTTCAACTTTCCAACCACGTAGCTCATTACTAAGTAGTTGCAACTTAAAAATCATAGGGAAGTTGGGTCACTTGTGAACCTCCCATGGGGTCTCTAGGTGGGGCAACCACTGAAAATACAGTTTTTCATTGGAGACATAGACTTACATTGTCTCGCCGAGGCAAATACAGCCCCTGTCAGCAGAACATGGAACAGCACTGGTGATTGTAGTCATGGAGAAGTCCTTGGCTCTGTCCACCCCATCCTCCTGGCTGAAGGAATATACCCGGAAAGGAGAGGCCTTGAGCAGGTAGAGGCATATTCCCATGATGCACTGAGCCAAATAAGTATAATCAGTGCATTAATGAGGCAGCAGCAGCAGTAACGATCCCTTAAACATACAGGAATTGTATTGGCCAGCACGGCAAAGGCTTTATAATTAAACTTTCAGTTTTTTTAATTCTTAAATAAATTCTTAAGTAACTTCCGAGCTAAAATTTCATACTTGCAGTGGAATGTTTTCTTAATGTGTGTTCTCTTCAAACTTCTTAAACACCAATCTCGTTTTTTTTTTTAAAATAAATAAAACTCCAACACTGTCAATCATACACACAGGACAGAAAATGGTAGTATCTCAGTCAGTCTGAGTCTGTGGCCAATTATCTAGCTTGAGCCAGAGGTATAGACAGGATGGTAATAAATAGTTTCCCTAGTTGGAGAGATGAAAAATAAGCCAAGGTTTTCCACTTCTAATCATTATCCAGTGCCTCCTGCTGGAATGTGTGTACACAAACACCATGAATGACTATGCTCAGCTATGATGTATGTCTCTGTGACTCAACAGCCTGACTGAGCTGCCAAAGTGAGATACCACAAGGTGGCTTTGCCTAAAGAACTGCAGTGGTGCAAAGAAAAAAGACAAACATGGAAAGAATAAAAACAAAAGCCGAAGACATTTCTGTATACAAACTTTCAATCCCATGTGGAATAATAATTCCAGTGAAACTGTATTAAAAGGCACAGTGTAGGCTACACAACAACCCGGTAATAAACTGCTCCATTACTGATGTGTAAATTTTAACGTGTCACAAATAGTGGCATGAAATCAAAGTTAACAGGAATATAACCTTGCAGCTCAATGTAAAAAAATATGTCAGTTAATCGGAGGCAGATATTGACTCAATGTAAAAAAAGATGTTTAATATCTGTATAACAGCAGGTGCTTGAACAAATTCCAAAAATCAAAGTCCCAATTTTCCTGCAAATGTGAATTCAGTGAATTTAAATATAATTTAAATCTCCCAATGGAACACAAACATTCATTTGATAATTTTCTGCATATTTTCCTTAATTAGAATGAATTGGAAATGCATCCAGCAACCAACCACCAGAAAAAAGATGACCAAAACATTGCCATATACTGGGACATCTATCTATGCACAGGGTGTGATGTTTCCTGCAAATATGTGATCCAATTGTAACAGATTGCGATTACTAATGAAGACTATTTAAAAAATGCTTTTTAGTTAAGGTTTGTTTAGTTTAGAGATACAGCATGGAAATAAGCTCATCGGCCCACTGAATCTGCGCCGATCAGTGATCCCCGCACACCGACAATATCCTACACACACTAAGGACAATTTACAATTTTACCGAAGCCAATTAAACTATAAACCTGTACATCTTTGGAGTGTGGGAGAAAACCCATGCAGGTCATGGGTAGATTCCAACCTGCATACAAACAGCACCTGTAGTCGTGATTGAACCCGGGTCTCTGGCCCGGGTCTCTACAGCTAGGCCACCGTGCTGCCACTTTTAACATGACTGTTTTGAACCCCTAAAATTAGTGCAATTCCACAGCCTTAAAATAATTAAGATTATACTTGTCAATTGTCACATAAGATCTTTCTTTCTTCAATATTGGCAGCTAGATAACTATGACAGCTTGCCTGCTGGCAAGACATCATGCAAGCTGAGAATCAAGCAGTATCTGACTGGCAGAACAGTTCACTGTGGTAAGAACCAAAAATAGCAAGGGACGCATCGTGAATTTAATAGTAAATTAAAATCATTTGCTGAGATTAGCCTGTGTTTGTGTGATAAAATCATCAGATAACAAGAAACAAAGATGTCATGTAACTTGAAGTTGCCATAATATATTTTGCCTTTATGTTAATCCATTTGTAAATCTCATGTTAATCTTTATGTTAATCCAAAAATAAATCTCATTTGATTAGAAACCACCATACAAAAAACATTTTATCATGCATAATAATAAATTGATATTTTGTAAGATATCATATTGGGAGTAACTTGGAGTAAATAAAAATCATTAAATATAATACTTATAAATCAATGTGGGATTGGCAAGAAAATAGCTTCAATCTATGAGAAAAGTGAATTGACTGTAATTGGGAGGAGTGTAATAATTAACTTCTAGGCATGGGAGGCAGCAAAGTGGCATAATGGTGCCAGGAAATTGTGGCGCACAGTGGCTCAGTGGAAGAATTGCTACCTTACAGGGCCAGAGACCGTGTTCAATCGTGACTACCATCTGAACGTTCTCCATGTGACCATTTGGGTTTTCTCTGAGTGTTCTGGTTTCCTCCCACACTCTAAAGACGTACAGATTTATAGGTTAATTGGCTTTTGTAAGTTGAAAAAAAATTTATCCCCAGTATGTAGGATAGTGTTAGTGTATGGAGTGATCGCTGGTCGCTGCTGACGTGGTGGGTCGAAGTGCCTTTCTCCGTGCTTTAATTCTAAAGTCTAAAATATCACTTGGTGTGTCATTACTCCATAACTTTCTGTAAGTTTTGCATCTTTAAAGAATATATCATTAAGGTAAAGAGATCATGTTGTTGTATAATTTTAGTGAAAATCTACTCATATCAATATCTACGTTAGAAACTTATATTAGGAAAATTCTGATCGTCTGAACAAAATTACTTAAAATGTCATGTAATGGGAGTATAGAATACATTCCCAAATCGACCACAAGATGATTTTGAAACAAAATTTGAGAGGGAACTGAATAAATAAATTTAATAAAACACTAAGAAAAACAAATGAATGGCAAAAGTATGAATTGGACAGCTCTAATTGAAAAACACAGAACAGATATAAAGAGTGAAAAGGGCTTCTTCTGTGATTGAGTTAATTATTATTTTCTAAAATAACAAACAAATAGTAATGCAAGTGTAAAGAAGAAGAAAAATATATAAGAGTCAGAGACAAATAAGGTATCAAGCTTGTGAGGATTTTACTGCTCCATCTGCAGTTCCTTGTTTCAACATGTGAGGTTTTCCTATGGATTGCTGTTGCCCAACAAGTTTGATTTTTTAAATCTTCTAGACTATAATAACTTTACAATTTATGATTAGAAAACATAGAAGTCAATTAAAAATATCACAAGGGTTTGGTTACAACTATATTGGACACGGAGGAAAAAATGTTCAGCTTACCTTCCAGAGCATCATCTCCAACTTCTTCGTAATTCTGTAAACAACAGGCATTTGATTTCAAATTCACATATCTAACATCTGACACCCTCTATATCTCAACACATTTCTGCTTATTTTGTCTGTTCGTCAACTTCCCGCACAAACTCTTTTGAAAGGATCCCATCAATGGAATGTTGAACCATGTGAATTTGTTAGTATTAATTTTAAAACAAAAAACAACTGAATGACTGTCGAAAGGGAGAGGTTGCACATGCTAGAAATGTGTGGTCACAAAACTTTTCAGTGAGGCTAAAATCAGACACATTTAGAGATCAAACTCTGTTTTACATTTAGAGAGAAAACCAAAAAAAATCAATAAGACAGTTGAATAATGAATATAGTGCGCAGAGAAATAATGATCTCGGTCTAGACTAATAATCTGGAAACAGGTGTCACTCATTCCTGTAGGAAAGGAACATTGTCATCTTTACGTGGCTTTCATGACATTTAGACCTACAAGATTGTGACTGACACAGACAAGGCCAGAAAGTCACCCAAGGATAATTAGGCATGAGCAATAAATGCAGGCTATGCCTACACTGAACACTGCCAGGATTTAATTTAAAACAAAAACAAAAATGGGCGCATCATTATGAGCAGCAGAAAGATATGGCAGGTACAATTTCACCTAAACTGTAGGAAAACATGTTATTGTTCATTCACTCAACTTTAACACCTCTCATATACTTAGCAATACTGGTGAAATTACTTTGTTGGGACTTTATTTCTACTAACAAAAATGCATTAGAAAATGCATAATGGAAGACAGACAATAATAAATAATTCAAGAGAGAGTTGGATATAGCTCTTAGGGCTAAAGGAATCAAGGGACATGGGGTGAAGGCAGGAAACGGGGTACTGATTCTGGATGGTCAGCCATAATCGTATTGAATGGCAGTGCTACCTCGAGGGACCGAATGGTCTATTCTATTCTATTTTCTAATTAAGATTATTTAAATGTATCCCTCATTTAACAGATCAGACAACATCAAAAAAGGTTGGGGGGGGGGGGGGGGGGGGGGGGGGGGGGGGGGGGGGGGGGGGGGGGGGGGGGGGGGGGGGGGGGAGGAAGGGGACAATATCTATTTCTCTTGATAATTGATGTTTAGTCATGGTATTTACAAGTATGGTATTCGTAGCACACATCTGTTATGATATAAAACACATTCTAAATAGATGCAGGAATAGACCAAATGATTCCTTGAATCTACTCTGTCAACAAATAAATTAGCTGATTTGATTGGTCAATATTCCATTTACCTTCCTAATAAAAATGTTGCACTGCATGTTAATTTGTTTCTTTACTTGTGCTCCCAGATCTCTGCGAACACCAGCATTCCTTGGAGTAATTCTATCTAAATCATTTTCTGCTTTTCTATTTTTCCGTACTATTTGACATGTTTGTCCTTTCGTTCAATGCATCGCAAAACCTACAAATTGTTGAATAACCTCCAAATTGAACATTCAAATCGAGCAAATATAACTTTAATTTATACTCTATAGCTGCTTTCTTCCACAATGTTTATAAATTAATGTAGGCGATTGATTGAAAACAAGGATAAAATCAATCTACAGCATTCAAGCCAAACATGAGAAAATTAAGTAGAATGGCAACAAAATATTCTGTATAGGAGATGTTCAACGATTAAATATTTAGATCAATTTAACATATAGTGGGGCTGGAGGTGGTGGTCTGGTTTTCAAACTTTCCATTACTTTACCTGCATGGTATTGGGTGTATAACCATATTGTTGGTAACTGTAGCTATAACTGCCAGTGTACTGATCATATCCCCAGTGAGTATAGTAATTCTGGTATGGCTGGTAATACTGGCTGTAGTTGTAGGTATATGTCTGGTTGTAGTCTGGTGGCTTCACTACACGGTTTCTGAAATTTAATTTAAAAGTCATTTTATTTGTCACATTATGGCAAAATGATACATGGTAGTCTATGCTAAGTAACTGAGATCTATCTAGTTTAAAAATTATTGTTGACTGTATGTTCTAGATAATCAGGATATAAATGCAAGTAAACATAGACATAACAGCAAAACGGTTAGTTTGAGCTCAATCCTGATTATAATTATTGCCTCTAGAACTTGGATATGATTTTGCTAATTAAATGTAATAATGTTTATCACACAAAGGGTGGTGGGTGTATGGAACAAGCTGCCAGAGGAGGTAGTTGAGGCTGGGACTATTCCAACGTTTAATAAACAGTTGGACAAGTACATGGACAGAACAGGTTTGGAGGGATATAAACCAAATGTGGGCAGGTGGGACTAATGTAGCTGGGACATGTTGGCTGGTGTGGGAAAGTTGGGATGAAGAGCCTGTTTCCACGCTGTATCATAGACAATGTGCAATTTTTTGTCGAAATTGACTCTTCACAGATCATCAACTCTTATCACGAACCAAAAAATCTTCTGGCTATATGCACGTTAGCATTAACGTACATATCTTAAAATATTCTTCTCAGCTTGGAACTGTTCCACTAAAACTGGTCATTGCAGGCAAGATCTTCTGCGATACTGATATATTTGAGTGGCACAATGGCATCAATTTACCACAGAGCATTCTACAATGACTTAACTAGATGTAGACACTGCTACATTGCCAAACGTTTCTAATTATAATTCAATAGTGTGGATCAGAAAGTGCAACGCCCAACCTTTGTGGTTCTCCAATGTTGCTTACGTTTTTGGTATTGCCACACTCAGCCTTAAAGCTTTTCCTCCGATGCCAATGGCACCTTGACACTCGGCAAGTGCTCGCTTCTGTTCAGCTTCATCCGAGAACTTCACAAAGCCGTAACCTCTATAAAAAAAGAGAAAAAAATCTATTGTTTTATCTCAAACTTGATTACTTTGCAATGGGTGGCCTGGGCATGGCAGTTTTGGGATTGGATGACTGTGGGGCCTCTGATATTGTATGATACAAGCCAAAACATTGTATTTGATAATAAACAGCATCTCGCCCCCATTATAAAGGACTCTGGTTGAAATGAATTGGGGACAGGAGCACATGGGCAAAGGGGTAGGAGCAAAGTGTGGAAAAGAGGAAATAGCGCAGAGGGGTGGATGGCACAGAGGGTATCAGAAGGCAAAATGTGAATCTGAGGTATGGTTGAGCAGATTATTATGTTTGGGATGTAGAGGTAGTTTGGGGTATGTTCATTAAGGGAACATTAAAGAAGCCAACTATCTGGAAGAAGATGCACATGTGAATCTAGCAACAGTCCAGGTGAAACAAAGTCCTTTAATAGTTAGATTAAACGAGTACTTACCAGTATGAAGTTTGATCTGTATTTTATGAGGAGTTACGGTGAGGTATTACGTGAAGAACCCAGCAGGTACTGCGCATGCGGCATACTTCGAAGCAGCGGTGTGGAATCACAGAATAGACACAATATTTGAAGTAAGATAGTAAAGATCACGAGACATCAGTTTATTAGCTTGATCTATATAATGAGGGTGGGAGCGGCGGGCACGTAATACCTCACCGTAACTCCTCATAAAATACAGATCAAACTTCATACTGGTAAGTACTCGTTTAATCTAACTATTTTACTTCGGAGTCACGTGAGTGATTCCGTGAAGACTTCAAAGGTCTGTGATTTCAAACCGTGTAACAGTTTTTATTTCACTCACTGCCGAAGTTTATGAGGGAGGAAGTGTTATCGTAATCAACCAGTTGATCTGCTTTCAAAAGAAACAGAAAGGTATTTGTTAACAATAACAACATAAAAGAGCTCCTCTGAGCTTAAATTAATATTGCAGTTTGTAATATTCTCCTGCAATTAAATCAGGTTTATCAACGGTTTGTAATAAAAACAAAATGTTCTGAACGCCGTTCCCTTGACCATTCTGCTGTATTGAAAATGTGGTCAACCGGGATGTCCATTCGTTCAGCCGCTGATACCAATGCTGCCCTAGTGGAATGGGATTAAATGTATTTATTATCTATTCCGGCAGCTTTCGGTACCTGTTCGAGCCACCTTGGAGTGGTTTGGCTCGTACCCCGTCTTGGGTTACTGTGGTTGACCCATAGGCTTTCCTCTCCCTCTAAGATTGTGGGTTGTGTCTATATATAGTAGTAGATGGGTCACCACACTCAACCTGGACTCTGGTGGGTAGGCCCGGAATCCCACCAGTGAATTGGGCGTTCCTGGTCCATATAGCCATATAACGACTACAGCACGGAAAACACAGGCGATCTCGACCCTACTAGTTCGTGCCGAACTCATAATCTCGCCTAGTCCCATATACCTGCGAGTTAGATTTTACCAGACCTAAATATGAACGTGATGCGTCTGGGGTAATCACCATGTTATCCAGTCTGGTTTATGGAGTGACTGGACTCTGTGAGCGTGTACGAGAGCCATAAGCACGAGCGTTTTTTAAAAACATAGATTAAGCAAGCTGAGGGATCTGGCTGGTGCCATCTCTGAGACATGTCAATGTCACACCAATGTCCCATACATGGGTATATACCTGGGTGTTTGGGGCTTATATTATAGTTGCCCTTCATACCTTCAGTGGATGGGATCCCATGCTCTGCTGACATGCTGTTTTAGATAAGCAGATAAGGCGCTCCATGCTGTATTTACGGCACTGTAACTCACCTTTTAGTCATGGTGTAGATGTTCCAGGAACTCCAATACGTCAGTGGTTGAATAGTTCGTTGTCCCTGCGTCGTGGCAGTATTTTACCCATGTTAGCTTTTAGTGACTGTTCGCAGGGATGCCGACATGGTGGTAATGGTTCCTTTGGATAATCCCAGTCCCTGGTAAGGTCTATTCAAACCCTGCACCCAGGAGTTTGATGTTTCCCTGGCATGGGTGGCTTGTGCCTGATACTGGGTTGAGTCAGCAACCATGGTCCACTAGGGAAATCCATAGGTGACTCGCCCACCGTGTCGTGATGAACTGGGAACCATGGCTGTGTAGGCCGGTCGGGCACGTTCAATATCTCGGAGACAGATCCCTCTGTATTGCGAAGTGCCCGTCTGATGAGGCAGAAGGGAGGAAGGCAAAGCAGAAATTCCCCCTTCCAGCGTATAGGCATCTATCGCTGCTGCCTCTAATCTGGTTCCTAAGTCACATACATGGGTTACTGGTGATTCCGTCTTGTGCAACCAAATTGATATCTGGCTTTCAAACTGCTTAATAAATTTAGCAGATATTTAGGGTTTGACATCTATTGAATGTAATCATGGATTTTACCCCGTGACATGGTGTCTCCCACTGTGTTCTAGCTTCCTAGGACATAGGCAGCTGATAGTTAAAATGTCTTTTGACACACCATTGCCAGATTTGTTTGACCATTTTGTTGCACAATAATGATTATTATGCTCCCCATATGGTTGATATAAGCCACCACCATAGTATTATCAATCCGTAACCACATATGTACGTGCTGCATTTGAAATGCATATGCTTTTTAGCCCAATAGGCGATCACCAATCCCAAGTAGTTGATGCCCGGTATGTGTAGTAACGATGTTTGTGAATTGGTCCATCTGTTACCTGTGCTGGATATGGAGTTTAGTTGCTCCCCAGCCTAAAGTACTGGCATCGGTTTTTAATAACCAGGTTGGGATTGGTGATGATAATAGGGCTGAAAACTATGCCAAATATGTCGCCCACCACCTTAATTGTGATATAGCTTCAGTGGGTACATTCATGATTTGATTATAGTGACCCAAGTGCCTTGGCAAAGTAACAGTCATATGGACGGAATTATTATTGAAGCCCAGATAATCCTTGGTAGTTAACGCTTCAATTCTGGTTTATCTGGGCGTGGGATAAACCTCAGCTTAGGGAGCTGTTTCGTAGCTAGAACTGCTGCCACAGCTAATTCCTTTGTTTCCCCTAATATGAGGATATCATCCAATATATGCCATGATTATGCTTGTTTTCTTAATATTTTCATGGCCATATATAATAGTTTAGGGCTGAGGTTAGACCATGGGGAATGCTATATGCTCCCATGGTTGCCCTAACCGGGATATCCATTATCCAGGTAAAATTTTTTTAGGTATCTATAATGATCCTAGTGTATGGGTATAAGATAGTTAGCATCTTCCATATCAATGCTCCCCATAGGTATCCTAGGGAGATCAGATGTCTGGCAGTGACAAGAACCCATGTCCATCTTAAAGTGTATATACTCAACAGATTTATTTAGTGATATTAGATCAATGATGATGCTACATTCACCATCTTTTGTAGTTTTGGTGAATATATTCGATACAAATTCCAATGGCTCATGTTTACTCCCTTGATCCGTTTAGTAATGAGCCTTTCTAGTTCAGCTTGACCTTCTCACTTCTCTTTTCTTAGAGGGAGAAAATGCCCTTTGGGCGCATTGCTGAACTGGCGGTAATATGCCCAATTTGAATTCGTTTTTATCCTCTAAGACTGTTGAGTATATTTTAGTTATTTGTGACAGCATCCCATGCTTTATCCACAAGTGTAAATGCCCCCCCACGCAGTTAGTAGAACACCCTTGTTTAGTGTAAACGGGAGGAACCAGACTACCTACCTCCATGTTTGTTGTTTTTTCATGAAGGCGTAGTTTGCTGGTATGCTGGTGCTGTCGGTGGGGCGGCGCATCTTCCCACGGCTCCGCTCTGGGCCCCGTCTAAAAAGAACTTTGGGGGTAAAGTGAAGCGGTCGCCAGGCTTTCACCAGTCCTTGTTTGATTCACTGGTGGATGCCGAGGGGTGCTGCCAGCTGGGTGTTGGATGCGATGTCCTGCTCGTTCCATGGCCTGCCTTCATGAGGCGCACAGGTTTATCTGCCTCTCTTCCCGCAGCAGCGGTTTGCATAGCCCCATATATTTGGGGTTGCGGGCAGGTCTATATGCACCATTGTTCAGTCGAGTATCCCAAATTTGGGAACATCTTAGGCGTCAGCCCCCTGGTAGTGCAATGGGATAGTCTCATCCTGGGAGAGTATAATCCGTGGAAAAGGCGAGCAAAGGCGGTAACATCTTGACCCTTCTGTAGAATTCGCTGCTTGTCTGCGAGTCTGCTGACCCAGCTGCCTGCGGATTTGCCTCTGGAAAGGCCTGCTCCTGCAGGACTTTTGTTGGGAAGATGGTCGCGTGGAGGAGCCATGTAGTGGCCCACGACACCCAGTAGCTCTTCCTGATCCTGCTCCCCTGGCATACTGCTGTTCTCGTCCGCCTGCCCAGCGATTAAGCCAGCCCAGCCCTGGCCTCCTTAGCTAGCCTCAAAAGAGGGAGCAAAAGGGTGTGCTAAATTGGAGGAGGCATAGCTCAAACTCCGCTGTTGCATCAATCCCTCGACAAGGGAGATGGCTAGTGCAATAGCACTGGGGTAGGAGTCAGCTCCCTTGGCATTCAGCCAGTGCCCCTTTTCTCCTGGAGGTGAACTCCATGACCTCCTCTGGCTTGGGGAGACAGACATACTTATTTTTGCCTTCTCCAACCTGTTCCAGTTTTGGAGGAAGTTGGCTCCTGTAGAACCTGTAAATTGGGAAGATTTTTCTCTTACCTGCATGTAGAGGCTGCCTGCCGTTTTCCAGGCGGCGTTGTGGCGGTTCCCGGGCGGTGATTCTCCTGGTCAGGAGTCTGCAGGGCTGCTGGTCGGGTTTTTTAAACTTCCCGCCGGTCCGCTGCTGTTCACCAAACAGCTGTTCAGCGGACCGGTATAGCGCAGCTCCTTGCAGCGGTCCGCAGCGTTTGCGGTCCGGGTAGCGCTTTTGGTCCGCAGCGTTTGCGGTCCGGGTAGCGCTTTTTCCCCGTCCACTGTCGGCTCCACGCTGGAGTCGAAACGGGGGCCGCTCACCATGCCTCTCTACTTTGCTCCCCCTGGAGCAAAAACCACAAGGCCCGATTAAGGTAAGTACTTACCTCTCGTTCCTTGGATGCGGGAGCTAGCCCGACTCCCGCTGGCCGCGTTGCACAGCTGTGCGATTATGCCGCATGCGCAGTACCTGCTGGGTTCTTCACGGAATCACTCACGTGACTCCGAAGTAAAATCAAGGCTAAAGCAGTTCCATGCAAGAAATGTCACATCTTCAACAATTTCAGCTCGTGGTCACAAATTTCCAATTAGCCCATTAAACATAAATATTTGGATGTCCAGATGTTAAATCCATGTAGAATTACATACAAACTAATAGAGCTCTTCATTTAAAATTGTTACATTTTATGTAGAACTCTATACAGAATTACTGAAAGTCTGAATTGAACATGGGTAACTATTTAGTTTAGTCTAATGTCATGTGCAACAAGGTGTTGTGAAATGCTTTTTGTTATGCGTTATCCAGTTAGTGGAAAGACTATACATAATTACAATCGAGCCGTCCACTGTGTATTGATGGAAGATAAATGGAATAATGTTTAGTGCGTGCAAACTGGAGGTGCAACAGAACAGTGACCTTGGTTCCAATAGATTAATATGGTTATTGGGTAGTGATTTGTGTTATAAGCTGTATGCACCAACTTATAACCTGCTAGTGGCGCCCAATGCATTGTTCTGCTCTATCCATACATTGCATAGATCAGTTAAAATATTTGGCTTTGAGATATCGCAAGAAAGGTTATTGACCAATATGGCAACTTCTAGAATATGGGTGGTATAACGAGAAACTCAAATACACAGAACATTAAATTTATTTCTCATAAAATCTGAAACTACTACATACTTGGAGTTTCCTAGATTGTCCAATACCACTTTTCCGCCTCTACATGAGGGATATTTTTCAACGAAAAATTCGTAAAGCATTCCATCATCCACTTCTGCGGTTAAATCTCCAACAAACAATGAGTATTCAGGACTAGAGAAAATACATGACAAATATTCATCCCCAAGCATTAAAGTTAAAAAATTGAAAACATGCATTAATGCATCTGTCATGAATATCACTTCAAATGTATTAAACTAAAGAGAAATACTGCTTAATTTTCAGCAATGACTTTATAAATGTTAATATGGACATGATCAATAAATCCTTTACATCTTGTTTCCTTCGCAACTTAATTTGTTTCACAACATGCTGTTTCACAGCACGTTTTAATTTAATGTTTTTAAATATTTAGGCACTGGTTTTATTATTTTGGTCAAGAGAAATAGATGTAGAAATTTAATTTTACTGAAATTTGTCACTGCTGGATAAAATTACCATCTTTTTACACTGGGTCAAGATTATAAAAACCATTCAACTTTTCTGAAAAGTTAATAACTAATTAAATGTATATGGGTAAAAGCACTTTGCAGGAATCTAATCAAACAAAAATTCACACCAAGCCACAGCAGAATGCTAGTGGGGTTAGTTAATTGTGTAGGAAAGAACTGCAGATGCTGGTTTAAATCGAAGATAGACACAAAATGCTGGAGTAATGCAGCGGGACAGGCAGCATCTCTGGAGAGAAGGATTGGGTGACGTTTCGGGACGAGACCTTCAGAATGATGTCCAACGTTTCGGGTCGAGACCCTTCTTCAGACTGATGTCCAACTGGGGTTAGTTAAATGTTTGGTCAAAGAGATAGACTTTAAGGAGAGCCTTAAAGGAGATGGAGAAAGAAATGTGAATGTTTGTGGATGAAATTCACAAAGGCACAGGCCAGGTAACTGAAGATATGACCACTTATGATAAGATTAAGGCAGATCCTGAAGGGTAGGTCAGAATTAGAGGAAAGCAGAGAATATTGGGTCTGGAGATGCTAACAAAGAAAATCAAATACATCTCTTCAGGTGATGGATGAGTGAAACATGATTCTGATTAGTATATGCAACAGTGTTATGAAAGAGCAGGTGATGGATGATAGGATATTGACCAGAACTTTCAAAAGAACTTGACCAAGTAATTCCTTTGCATGCAATGACTGCTTGAAGTCATTGCTGTATATCCCTTGCATGCCCAGGCCAGAACACCTCCACCAGCGTGTTTTACAGATGAGGCGGTATGCTTTCGATCTTGGGCAGTTCCTTCTCTCCTCCACACTTTGCTCTTGCCATCACTCTGAGATAAGTTAATCTTCGTCTCATCTGTCCACAAGAACTTTTTCCAGAACTTTGGTTGCTCTTTTAAGTACTTCTTGGCAAACTGTAACCTGGCCATGACTAACCAGTGGTTTGCATCTTGCACTATAGCCTCTGTATTTCTGTTCATTAAGTCTTCTGCGGACAGTGGTAATTGACAAAGACACACCTGACTCCTGAAGAGTGTTTCTGCTCCGTCAGACAGGTGTTTGGGTTTTTTTCTTAGAGAGAATTCTCCTGTCATCAGCTGTGGAGGTCTTCCTTGGCCTGCCAGTCCATTTGCGATTAGTAAGCTCACCAGTGCTCTCTTACTTCTTAATGATGTTCCAAACAGTTGATTTTGGTAAGCCAGAGGTTTGGATGATGTCTCTAACTTTTATTCTTGTTTCTCACTCATACTGGCTTATTTGACTTTCATTGGCACAACTTTGGTCCTCATGTTGATAAACAGCAATAAAAGTTTCCAAAAGAGATGGAAAAAACAGAGGAAAGACTAGGTGCTGAGAGCTCTCTTAGACCAGCATTAAGGAATCAATTAAATACACCTGAGCAATTACAAACACCTGTGAAGCCATGTGTCCCAAACATTATGGTGCCCTGAAATGAGGGGACTATGTATAAACATAGCTGTGATTTCTACATGGCGAAACCAAATGTATAAAAAATACCCATTAATAAAATCTGACAATGTGCACTTTAACCACATGGGATTTTTTTCTATTATAAATCTCAAATTGTGAAGTACAGAGACAAATAAATAAATAATGGGTCTTTCTCCCAAACATTATGGAGGGCACTGTATGTGTCTCAAAGGCTGTAGTGACTTCCTAGTGCCAGGGTTAAGGATAACTGCTCAGAATGAACTCTCTGAGTTCGAGAAAGGGGTAGATCCGAAAAGTGCGACCCGCATGAAGTCCCATTAGCCATGACGAAAAGGGAAATGCTGCTGAAGAAATATGGGAAGCTAGAGTTTGAATTAATAAGCAGAATTACCAAGGTAATCATCTTTAAATTACTCACAGAGACTCACGAAATGCACAATTAAATGAATGAATGAATATCCAGTAATAAATTACCTGTTATCTGGCTGCTTTCCATAAGTGGCATAGTTAAGCTTAAATCTTCTGGGCTGCTAGCAACAATAAACAATGTTATCTGCGGTAATGTAGTTTGATTTTAATTAACATGTATCGGTCTAACTGAGGATTAGAAGTGGTTAATATTGCTGGTAAAGCTTCAGAAGGTTATCCAATAATAAACTAATATAGTAAAATTCAAACAATTTTTTTTCCCGAAAGCTAGATGATTTGACACCTGTTAATGGTCCAGATTGCAAGCAAAGTGCAAGGCCACAGCTGAGAGTCTGGAGCGAGAGCCAGGTACAGTGACAGGGCCTGGACTGGAAGACTGGAGAGCCAGGAATGCGGTATGGGACACCAGAAATCAGAAGTGTGGTTATGTCTTTAGCCAGAGCTGAGGTCGGAATGCTTATAATTTACCCAACTTCCTTTAAACTCATTACCTCACTGGTAAATTTATTGTAATACTTTGTAATGTGTTAAAACAGTGACACATGGCTGGCTTTGGGTGGTAGAAGGAATACCATCCAACAGTCAGGCACCACAAAAGTTTCAAGGGTAATGGATTATCAGAGTTTCACTTTAGATATTTATCGTCATTTTTTTAGTTCCTAGTATCACTTAATTCCCTGCCTGTGCCCTCGCACATCTATGCTCACACTCCCCATTTTAGACCTTGGATCCACTTCTGTTCATTTCAGCATATGCTTCAGGAATCCTCCTCAAATCCTTGCCTCTCATACTTTCAAGAGATTTAATTTATTCACATTCTTCAGAGCCCTTTCCCTCATTACCTTGCTGGCAATATTCTCCTTGTGTATATCGTATTTATTTAGACCTTGTAATTATAAAGTGCTTCAGTATGTAAGGACTGTTATATAAATGTCAGTTACAAAACTTGATTTTTCAGAGGTACAATATGGCACTGAAATCTCATTAGACATTACATTTATTTGCAAATGTGTCCATTAATTACCTGGTCATGCATTAAAAGAACACAACAGCGCACTAGAATTGCAGTATTATTTTCATAGAGACAGCATGGAAACAATCCGTTTGGCCCAATAACACGTCGACCATAAACTACACATTAATCCTACACTAATCCCATTATTAAATCCCCCCCCCCCCCCCCCCCCCCCCCCCCCGCCGCCTCATCAACTCCTCCAGATTCTATCTCTCAGCTACATACTAGGGACATTTTACAGTGGCTAATTAACCTCCCAAAACAAAGACAAAAAATGCTGGAAATACTCAGGAGATCAAGCCACATCTGTGGGTGGAGAAACAGAGATAATGTTTCAGGTCAGACATCCTTTGACAAAACATTTTCATGTTGGTTTTAGATTTCCAGCAACTACAGTTTTTTTTTTAATTTCAATTTATGTATCAACCTCTATATCTTTGCAATGTGGGGAAAATTTGTGGGAAAGCTACAGAAGGAGAACTACAAACTTCACATAGACAGATCCTGGAGTCAGACTGAATCCATGTCTCTGGCGTTATGAGACAGCAGCTCTACCACCTGTGCAATGTGTCATATTGTTTGGGCAGTATTTGTGTGACGGGAACCCTTGGTATGCCCTTTCACAAATGTTACTATCAGTTAGTTCAAACTGTTCAAATTAAACATATCAGCTGAATAGAAAAATATTCTTAAGTTATTAAAATACTGAATTGTCAGAACATGAATTTAGACGGTCCAAGTATACAGTAACAATTGAGGTACAAACTAACGTAACATTGCCATATTACACACACCAGCATTATTGAATATATTTGTTCATTTATTAGCATCCTGCGCAAAATACTTACAGGTGAAGCACCTGGAAGTTTTTTTCCATTGATTTTAAGCAGGCATCGTTCTGCAGTTGCCTGATCTGTAAACTCCACAAAACAGTAACCTGCGGGTGTCCTGGATGTAAAAGAATAGTTAAAAGTTCATCTGATCGCCACGAAGGCCTGAACAATTGCAGTTACTCAATTATCACAGATTTTATCAACTATTAAGATGATTACATTAAAATGGAATAAATAATGCACTATTAAAGAGGAACCAAATATTATGTAATTACCAATTTAAATGTGTTATTTTTCACACCATGCAATAAGAATTTCTACTGATATATTGTATTTTTTAATTGTCATATGATGATAACATTTTAACAAATATTTTTTTCCCAAATAGAACAATTGCTCTTACCCAGTCACTCGATTACGAATAATTTTTACACTCATTACTGTTTCACCCATTGTGGCAAATGCCCTTGAGATGAAATTTTCATCCATATAATTTTCCAACTGCAAAAAAATACAGAGAATTAGGCCACTATGTTATTTCAACGTGTAACAATTTATTAAGAAATACATTTACATTTAGTCATTTCAATTTCAGAAATTATTTGTTAAAACTGACAATTATTCCAGTTAGAAATATTAAGGGATGCAGCTAGATTTTGACTAAAGAATTATGTGCAATCTAAAGAATGGTCCCTAGACATCGCCTAACCACGGCTTCCAAACATTCTGCCTGACCCGCTGAGTTACTCCAGCACTTTGTGTTTTTTTACATGTTGACTTTTTAAATGTTTACGGTCAATATTCTAGAACAAAACTATCCTTTACAAAATAAAATACTTTAATTAGTATGGGATTCTTCTAATGACAAAATCCAATTAGCTTTTTCCACTTGTTGCTCCCTTGGGCAACACATGATTTTGCATTTAGGTGAAAATTGCCATTCTACGATTAGAGAGAGGAGTCACACGGAATTACTGAACAAATAATGTTTTTTCTGGAGTTCTGATAGAAGTAGATCAAATTATGAGAAGCATAGATAGGATGGACAGTCAGAACTATTTTTCCAGAATGGAAATAATTGAGGGCATGGATTTAAGGTGAGACGGGCAAAGTTTAAAGGAGGTGTGGGGAAATTATTTTTACATAGGGTGGTGGGTGCCTGCAATGTACTGCCAGGGGTTGCGATGGAGGCAGGTAAGATAATGGCATTTAGAGACTTTTGGTAGGCAGAAAATGAAACTATATTGATTATGTGCAGGCAGATAGGAGTTAGTCTTGGCATCATGTTCAACACGGACATTGTGAGACGAAGGGCCTGTTCCTGTGTTGTACCGTTCTGTTCTAACTGCAGATACAGTAATCTTGGGTAAAACAGTTCTGGAGTAAATCAGCAGATCAGACAGCATCAGTGGAGGACAAAGATAAGCGATGTTTCGTGTGGGAACCCTTCTTCAGTTTAGGTTTATTATTGTCACGTGCACTGCGGTACAAAGAAAAACTTTGTTTTGCATGCTATCTAATAAAATCAGATAATACTATGCAGAAATGCAATCGACAAACTCTGGCACACTAGGTAGAACAAAGGGGGATTGAAGAGAATTTGTGAAGGGAATGGAAGTCCTCCCTTCCAGAGATGCTGCCTGGCCAACTAAATTACTCCAGCATTTTGTGCTTGATAAATAGGAGTGGTGATACATAACACTGGAAAATCACATAATCAAAGAACCAAAACCAGCAGTTTATCATAGTCTGGGTTCGGGACAGATGGGTGGGTGTGCTGAGCTACTGTTATTGTTGGGATGAGGCTGATCCAGGGGCCAGACCTAGTGGGAGAGTCCAGGACTAAGGAGGGGTCATAGCCTCAGAATTAAAGGGCGTATCTTTAAGGAGATGAGGAGGAATTTCTTTAGGTGATGAATGTGGATTTTTTTGCCACAGATGGCTGTGGAGGCCAAGTTAATGGATATTTTTACGGAAGAGGTAGATAGATTCTTGATTAGTACGGGTGTCAGGGGTTATGGGGAGAAGGCAGGAGAGTGGGGTTAGGAGGAAAAGATAGATAGATTAGCCATGATCGAATGGCGTAGTGTTTAAGAGGGAACTGCAGATGCTGGAGAATCGAAGGTTACACAAAAAGGCTGGAGAAACTCAGCGGGTGCAGCAGCATCTATGGAGCGAAAGAAATAGGCAACGTTTCGGGCCGAAACGTTGCCTATTTCCTTCGCTCCATAGATGCTGCTGCACCCGCTGAGTTTCTCCAGCCTTTTTGTGTAACCATCGAATGGCGTAGATTTGATGGGCCGAATGGCCTGATTCTGCTCCTATCACCGATGACCTGGCCGCGGCCCCCGACTGACAGCGGCAGCTGCCCCCAAGCCCAGCCCCTGGCAACGCTCGGCCTGCCCGCCGCCTCACACTCACATCGCCCATCCACAGGCTGCGCGACATCTTCCTCGCCCCCCGCGCTCTTCTCCTTCACAATCTACTCTCCCGGGGCGACCGAATACACCCCTCCTCACTCAGCCCCCGCGGGACGGGCAGACAGACGGACAGACGGACAGACGACGGCAGCCGGCCTCCACACGATCTTCCGCCTGAGCGGCGATCAGCGACGCTGTCCGTCCGCCCGACCCCCGCCCCGCCCAGCCTCCACTAGCTCGCTCGGCAGCGCCACCCGCAGCAGCGGAGGACCCGCCCGGACAAGGCTGTCGCGGTGGGGACACGGGGAACTGCAGATGCTGGTGTATTGAGCAAAACACTTGGTGCTGGAGTAACGGGCAGAAACAAGGAACTGCAGATGCAGGTTTACAAAAAAAGACACAAAGTGCTGGAGTAACTGGCAGAAACAGGGAACTGCAGATGCAGATTTACAAAAAAAAAAGACACAAAGTGCTGGAGAAACTGGCAGAAACAGGGAACTGCAGATGCAGGTTTACAAAAAAAAAGACACAAAGTGCTGGAGTAACGGGCAGAAACAAGGAACTGCAGATGCAGGTTTACAAAAAAAAAAGACACAAAGTGCTGGAGTAACTGGTAGAAACAGGGAACTGCAGATGCAGGTTTACAAAAAAAAGACACAAATTGCTGGAGTAACTGGTAGAAACAGGGAACTGCAGATGCAAGTTTACAAAAAAAAGACAAATTGCTGGAGTAACTGGTAGAAACAGGGAACTGCAGATGCAAGTTTACAAAAAAAGACACAAAGTGCTGGAGTAACGGGCAGAAACAGGGAACTGCAGATGCAGGTTTACAAAAAAAAGACACAAATTGCTGGAGTAACTGGCAGAAACGGGGAACTGCAGATGCAGGTTTACAAAAAAAAAGACACAAAGTGCTGGAGTAACTGGTAGAAACAGGGAACTGCAGATGCTAGTTTGCAAAAAAAAGACACAAATTGCTGGAGTAACTGGCAGAAACAGGGAACTGCAGATGCTGGTTTACCAAAAAAAAGACACAAAGTGCTGGAGTAACTGGTAGAAACAAGGAACTGCAGATGCTGATTTACAAAATACTGAGCGGAGGTGCAGAACCTGGCGGACTGGTGCACACGTAACAACTTGTCACTAAACACCCCCAAGACCAAGGAGCTGATTATTGACTTCAGGAGGTCCCATAATGGAGAATATGCCCCAATCACCATTTACGGGGAAAGTGTGGAGAGAGTGTCCAGCTTTAAGGTTCTGGGCACTCACATTTCAGAGGACCTCACATGGTCCACCAACACCGCTGCGCTGGTCAAGAATGCACAGCAATGACTGTTCTTCCTGAGGACATTAAAAAAGACTGGTCTGCCCCCAACAGCTGCTGACAACCTTCTACCGCTGCACCACAGAGAGCATATTAACGTACGGCATCTCTGTGTGGTATCTCAGCTGCACGGAGGTGGAGAGGAGAGCTCTTCAGCGCGTCGTCCACAGAGCGCAGAGGATTATTGGGACACAGCTACCAGCCTTGGAGGGCATCTACCACACATGGTGCCTCAGGAAGGCCGTCAGCATCCATAAAGACTCCTCACACCCTTGTAACGGACTGTTCGAACTACTTCCCTCCGGCAGACGTTACAAGGCCTTCTACGCCCAAACCTCCAGACTCAGAAACAGCTTTATTCCCAGAGCTATAGCGGCTCTGAACCGGCCCTGCTGAGTGCCCCCCACCCCCCCTGGACTGTCTCCCTCGGATGGTCACGCCGCCACGTTTATTTATTTATTTATTACATCGGTTGGAAGATGCATACTAAATCTCGTTGCACTGATGTGCAACGACAATAAAATATATTACTATTACAAAGACACAAAGTGCTGGAGTCACTGGTAGAAACAAGGAACTGCAGATGCTGGTTTACACATACTTGAGACTGACTGGGACTTACCTAAGAAGACTGGAAAGAATTGGGACAAAATGTGGGTGACAAAACAAGAACTAACGACACATGACTATTGTAGCAAGTCTAAGTGAGAACATAGCTGAAATTCAGCAAACACCAGAGGGGAAATATTAACATGGAAATCACTAATCAACAAGAGGAGGACATCTTCTTCAAAGCAATGGTTGATGAATGTTTGTGTATTGCTTTTGCCAATAAATTTCACAGTGTTTAGTATCTGGTGGCCCCATAGCAGAAGCATCCATGTCGCAGGGCTGGAAACTGGAAGTATCCTGAGCTTATTCTGCAACCATCATCATCTATTGATGGCTTCCACTGATTGTTGCCGGAAGTTGGCGTCCTTTTCAGGATGGATGATGACAGGTAGATCAGCATTTATAACAAGATGGACACAAAGGAGTATCTGATCCTTTGGTTTTTGTTGTATATATTTCTGATGAGGCCAAGATAAAAGTTTGCAGATAATACCATGACTGGTTGGCAATCAATGGTGTGGAAGAAAATATTAATATCCTTTCTTACTTAATTTTGATTGGAATTGAACAAGGTAACGAAAGGGTGTTTGGATGTGACAATTGGCATCTCTCGTTGGCCAGGTTTAGAAGAGGTTTGTGGGAATCGGCAAAGTAAGATTAAAGATATTACCTCTTGTCTAGGAATGTGTTGAAGGGTGGATGGTAAATTTAAACATGAAATAGTAGATGGAGATAAGGAAGCTTGTTTCTTTCAGCAGTGTGTTACAGTAGACCACCCACGCCCCCCTACCGCTAGTAGCGTAGATATGTTACAGTAAAAGGGGGCTTATGATTGGCTCAGAGAGGGGACGGTGGTGCGATCCGCCAAAAAGAGATAGAATCATGTCAAGATGCCAACGGGTCCCACTTAGTCTAGTATATTTTGGAAAGATACGTGGGATACTTTAATTAAATAGCCAATGTACACAATAAAAGAGCTATTTCATTAAAACTGCATGAAGTACTAGTTCGACTGCAGCATAAGCACCGTAAAAAATTCTGATCACATTATACAAGAAAAATAGGATTGCACTGGAGAGGGAGTCTAGATTTATAAGGTTGCCAGAGGGGTGGGAGATTGCAACCTTCACGTGGTCCACCCCGTTTCGATGAATGCAATCAACAAGGTGTGCACAATCTAATAGAACAAGTTGTCATACAACTTTAAGCTGGGCACGCCATACGTCAGAAGGTTGCCAGAACTCAAAAAGTTTAGCTTTGATGCATAGATCCTTTATTGTCATTCAGACCTTTCGGTCTGAACGAAATTATGTTGCCTGCAGTCATACACAGAATCAATAATAACAAAACACACAATAAACACAAATTATACATCCACCACAGTGAGTTCACCAAGCACATCCTCACTGTGATGGAGGCAAAGTCTTAATCTCCGTCTCTTCCCTCCTTGTTCTCCCTCTGCGCTGAGGCGATCGATCCAGGCCGAAGATGCCACTCTCCAAAGTTGAATAGGCTAGCATTGTTTTACTTGCAACAGAGAGTAAAGGGAGATTTTAATTGTGCCGTAGACATGAAATAGAAAAGACACATTTCCTTTACCTGATCAAAAACCAAGGAGCAAGAACCAAGTCATCAGCGGAAGTGTGAGTTGAGAATTAAAGGAAATGTTTCTCACCTAGAGGTGGAAAGGGCTACAGCCAGTTGCTGAAAAGAAATGAAATACTTAAAATGTACTTGAACGTATACTTGAAAAATCTTGATCTAAAGGGCTAGTCCATTGTTGGAAGGCGGGATTAGGCAAAGTAGCTTTTTTTTTAGTGCCAAAATTTTGGAAAGGGTTGTTTCCATATCATTAGTTGCCCATCAAGTTGGATGCAATCTTTGTTAATGTGGCCAAGTGTGGCTGGCAAGAGCCAATCTCTGGATTGTTATTCCAGACACCTGGTTTATGAGAAAAGGCACTAAGTCCTGGAGTAATTCAGCAGGTCAAGCAGCATCTCTGGAGAACGGGGCACTCAGCATCTCGACCCAAAACGTCAACTATCCATGTTTTCCAGAAATGCTGCCTGACCCGCTGAGTTACTCCAGCACTTTGTTTTGTTTTTTTGTAAACCGGCATCTGCAAATGTATCACTTGGTTTATGAATATTAGTGGTTATAACCACAGTACCACTACCAGACTTAAGATGACGTTGAAGAATTCCAAAAATATATGGAGCTTATGTCATAAATTAGAACAAAAACTGCCGTACATTTTACTCACATGAATCAGGTAGAAATTGATCAAATGTCAGTCATTAGTAAATTGTAATTGGTTATTATATGACATCTATATTCTAGGACATGTAAATAATTTGCAATCAATTTTAAACTGTCACAATTTAAAGTTTTTAATAGAAAGATTTTCAGTTTAAACTTACTTTGGAAATAACAGGCAGCTGATTCAGATGACCGGAACTTGCCTATTGTGCAAAGTACCACATAAATTCTTACATTCTAACTGATAATCTCAAAACCAATACAAAACCTTTTTCAGCCTCACTCGGAGCATACATTTGAAGGTACTCACGTTTCCTTCTGTGAACTTATTACAAATTCACATGGATGTAAATTAATGAGACAGCAACTGAAATTGGTTTACATTAAACATAACTCATTCTTACACATTTAAAGGTTCTGCTGTAAACAAACCTTCCAAGGAAACGATAATACCTCAATGTATCCTTTCAAATGAAATAGAAAAAAGGACCAATACGTATGGTTATGAAACCAAGAATGATTTTTAGTATCTGTATCCATCCATTGAATGTTACAAGTTGTACAAACCATTGTTCACAAAAAACAATGACGTTAGGTGCCCTTTTACAGGTTTAACAAATATGAAATACACAGCACTATTTAGCTACAGTAAAAAATAAGCAATGATGATATAGGTTAATGTAGTGCTTTATTTATTCTTTTTATTTTGCTTTAATACCACATTCCACCGAAAACATTAAAACCCTTCACTCTTCCTTCAGGTCTGCAGAAGGACCATTGACCTGTAATATCAACTGGTTTCTCTTTCCACAAATGTTGCTCGACTGGCTGTGTTCTTTCAACATTTCTGTGTCCTCCAAATTCCATTCCTAGAGTTAACATGTAAATGTTCAGGGCGGTTTCTCGTTGCAATCAATCTGGACTTGCAACCTTTGGATAATGTCCTGTGGCTTCTTCACCTCAAAAGGCCACACCTACTCAAAGCCGGGAAACCGAAACAAAGGTTGGCATATTTCACTTTAGCCCAGTTTCAAAAACATCCAGTGCTGAACCACAAGTACTTCATCAGTGGAGGATAGATCATGAGAAGTATGTAAAGTGGAGGTAGATACATTTTTCAAATATCAGGCATTGAGGGCACAAAGGAAATAAGGCCCGAGGTAGATCATCCAGTCATATTAAATGGCAGGCCAGGTTTGAGGGGCCAGGCACCCACCTTACTCTTTATGTGTACTTCACAGATAATTCCAGGAAACGCATATCCTTCAAAAAACAGCAAAGTTCCACAAGGGTTTTTATCCTCATTCTTTTATCCTCAGCTAGCAACATCTTATTACCCTCCCACTGTACTTCAGTGAATAACACATACATTTAAATAAATGAACAGAATTTCAAATATCAAGCAATGGGGCAGAAGGCAAAAAGGGTATAGATATGAAACCAAAATATAATTGTTCTACATTACAGGATTTCATAAATTCATATTTTTGCCTATCCTATAAATATTTTGGTTTTTCTGAGGTTGCTAATTGTTTACATTTTTTCAATTTTTTCATATTGCAGAATTTATCTTTTAATAAAAGTATGATTGAAAATCTTAAGTACAAATGCTATGTACAAATCTGAAATCCAAATATTGGACCTGGCCATTAGTTGTCTTAAACAGCACATTTCATTTTTTTGTCTCCACAATAAGTTTATTGTCCATAGTTCAAAGTTTCTCCATCAATAAGAATCGCTTGCCACACCTCAGAGAATTCCCCTCCTAAAATATATAAAGTATAAATTCATTGCTGTGTACTTGCAGTGCACTCTTTCTAAATCAATGTCCTAAATATTGAGTGAACAGTTCAACGACTTACAAGTTTTGATGTGAATTTCAACCACTGGGTAAGTCATAATTAAATCTAAAACTAAAAGTAATTTAGTATATTCATTTGTGGACAATTCATATTGACCTATCTTTTTCCCAACTAATGTAGACAAGCCTGATGCATAAATATTAGTAATTAATTTATACAGCTGCAGTTTCTTTTATGCACAAAGATTAATTTCTACGGTGGTGGTGGTGGTCAGATTTGAGGAATTATTGAAAATTAAAACCAATGTTATCATAAAACTGAACAGTACCATTTAATTAATGTGAAATATCAGACAAAGAATTCCTGGCTGTTTTGAATATAGCAAATTATCAGAAAATGACTGATCATTTAACTCAACCACCTGAGTTAATAGTTCTGCATTCTATTTTAGTAAATGTTTAATTTAATTAAAGTTGGTAAACAAACTTGCAGTTATGTAGCATGGATAACAAACCCAGTTAAATTTAGTTACATTCAAGGCTACAACCCTCAAGTAACATTGCTGCTGTGATGTAGGAGCCAATTTGGCAATAGTAAGCTTCAAACAGCAACGAATTAGGAGACTAGATCATGTTTAACGGATAAATCTTGTCAACATGATATAACATGTTTAACTGGCAACATGATATAAATGACAAGCTTTTTGTGGAATTATGCAGAGGGATCTTTTGTAACTTCCCAAGGAGCAAGGTCTTGGTTTAATGTCTAATTGGAAAGACTGGATTTCCAGCAGTGCATGTACCACGGTAGCATTAGCTTAGATTGATATCGGGACACAACCTGAATTTGTTTTTTCCAACCTCTTGATCCACGGTTACTTAAAAGTTAATTTGAAAAATGGAAATAAAATAAGCATACACCTACAGCTATACATAAAATTAAAAATACCCTAAAGTTAATCCAATATTCCTCAACTCAAAAGGCACAGTGGTGACACCTTAGATATTTAAAATATAAAGAGCTGTGAGTAATACATATTCAGTACACACCAATATAGTTAATTTTTGCAGAGATTTTTCAAAAAAAATTGAGTAGTTTTAATTTCATGACTGATTACTTCAGAATAAAACACAAGTGTCCACAATGGCCCCACTTCACAAAAATCAGACAATAAAGCCCCTAAAACATTGCCTCTCTTTAGAAAGAATTTTTCTCTAAATGACATTCCAGAAATTAAATGTCTAACATTTTGCAACTAGCAAACATCACTCCCAAACACAATCATACATGATTAAAATGAGCAAAAACTGGAAATGTGTAAAACAGTTATGAAGTACTAAGTAACAAAACCAGAGTAAATCATAAAAAAGGAAAAATAATGTGATGTGGCATAACATATTGCAAATTGACATCTACATTTGTAGCATAAATTTGCTATCCAAGTGTTGCATTTTCCATTAGCCGTCTCATTAGCTATGAAGTCGAGTTTGAGTGTATTTAATCAATGCCCCAATTATACAGTCTGTAGGTAATATTAGTTGTCCATCCACAATGCCCCCACTTCACAAAAATCAGACAATAAAGCCCCTAAAACATTGCCTCTCTTTAGAAAGAATTTTTCTCTAAATGACATTCCAGAAATTAAATGTCTAACATTTTGCAACTAGCAAACATCACTCCCAAACACAATCATACATGATTAAAATGAGCAAAAACTGGAAATGTGTAAAACAGTTATGAAGTACTAAGTAACAAAACCAGAGTAAATCATAAAAAAGGAAAAATAATGTGATGTGGCATAACATATTGCAAATTGACATCTACATTTGTAGCATAAATTTGCTATCCAAGTGTTGCATTTTCCATTAGCCGTCTCATTAGCTATGAAGTCGAGTTTGAGTGTATTTAATCAATGCCCCAATTATACAGTCTGTAGGTAATATTAGTTGTCCACTTTTTCTACTAAACCTAGAACACAAAATAAAAACACTGTGAAGCCCTTCACCCATTATCCTATTCCAGACATGGAAACAAAGCACACACAGCAGAAAAATAGTTTATGTGACTTTAGTCTAACAAAATGGCAATGCCAAATGTACTTTACACTGAAATACAGGTTAGAAGTAAAAAGCAGTAACAGTATATGTTGGAAAGGCTGAACCTATTACACAACTGTACAAACATCTGTACAAAGCTCATAAAAATTTTAGGCATATTAACAGAATTAAAAGAAAGCCCCTCTTGGTCCTTGAATCCTAGGTGACTTTATTATAAAAAAAGGAACAGATGATCAAATAAGCAGTGATGGAGTAGGCTTCTTGCCAGGCCAGGCTTCCTTGGCATATTTCTTTTTCTTCGGTTCATTAATAGATTCTGCATTGAACACGCCTGGATTGGTAACGGGGTTTATAGTCATGGTTGCCGGAACCACAGCCGGTGCCAAGTCTACTTCGGGAGCAGGATTTGGGAATGGCATAGGCAGTCCTCCTATCATAGCGGTTCCCATTGTATTGCCGTGTAGCTGAGAAGCAGAATCACCACTAGTTGGAGGGAGGCCACCATATAAACCAGCATTGAACGGGAAATTCTGCATACGCCGAGCAACTCCATCCTCCAGACCCAGTGGACTGGGGCTTTCCGTCTTCTTTTTCTGCAATTTTCAGAAGAAAGCACAATTAATCTCTGGAAGCAATATTTTTGTTATTGTTAACTTCAACAGGATTTCTTTGAATAAAATCGTGAGGGGAATAGATGATGTGAATGCCTTTTACCCAGAGTAGAGGTATCAAGAATCAGGGGACATAGGTTTAAGGTGAGTGGGACAAGATTTAATAGGAACCCACCAGGCAACTTTTTCACTCACTGGTTATATGGGTGGTTGAGGCAGGTACTATAACAGCCTTTGAAATACACTTGGATAGGTACATGGAAATGACAGGTTTAGAGGAATATGGGCCAAATGCAGGCAAATTAGAATAGCTTAGATGGGGCATCTTGGTTGACATGGATGATTTGGCCCCAATGACCAATTTTCATGCTGTATGACTATGTCTTTTTACAACACTGTGGAAATCATGATATATAAAGGTGAACAACTGTTGTAAAACAAGTAGTTGTACAGCAATAATACATACAAGAAGAAAAACATTAACTTTAAGTTAATATAGAAAGGAACTGCAGATGCTGCTTTATACCAAAGATAGACACAAAAAGGTAGAGTAACTCAGCGGGTCTGGCAGCATCTCTGGAGAAAATGAATAGGTGTAATTTTGGGTCAGTAGCCTTCTACAGACTTCACAACTTTGTTATGATCCTACTTGAAGAGCAACCAGATTAGTAACAATAACATTTGGGATGTCAAGGAACTACACGATATCCTATTTATGGGCCTCGGAAAATTACAAGTATTTTAAGATTAGTGTTAATAATAAAAACTAAAAATATTAGCTGCTACACAAAAAACAAATATTTCATAATTATAGCAAATATGTAAAATTCAAAAGAAAATTTGAAGACTACTGATCTGTAAGTTCAATAAATGATGTGAAACAATAAGTATATTATAAATTAAAATAACACATTTTATTGCCTAATAAATTTATGACAAAACAGGCAATGACTTATTTACCTTGAGTGGAACCACAGCTGTTTGAACCATATTTCTGAAGCGACCAACTGAAGGATCAATATCCTCTGGAAAAGGGATGCAAGGAAATAAATATTAGTTCATGCTCATATAATTTAAAAAATGCACGTTCAGGCTCATCTTCAAGGGGTTTCACAGACAAGTTTATGCTAAAGTCACGTCACTTTAGTCACAAAAGTGCCAGTTTGCCTACAAAAGCATCGAGAATGACAGATTAGCATTGTTCTGACGGCGTGCGTGTGTGTGTGTGCGTGCGTGCGTATGTGTTTCAGAACAAAAGTAGACTAGGGTGGAAAAACTCCCTGATTATTTTCAAACACCACCACACAGCTTAAATATCTACCCTTCAGACAATATCCAGATAACATTGACTGAAATCTTGCTGTTTTAAGCAGAGCAAAATTGTGAGCATTACTTGTCATTATAGCATGATCAGATTGCAAATTTGGAATTACTGTTTCCTTGGAGTTTGGCACAGAAACTACAATTTTGCTATTAGTCATTCAGCCTTCCTTCAGAAATTGTGGGGGTTTTTTGCCTTCTCTATTACAATCAAGGAACATTTAGAAGCTAAAGATTAAATTTAGCTGTAATATTCCCTGAAAATATTATGCGTTCTTGCACAAGATCCAAGCAAGTTTTAATAATATGCAAAACCAGATTTATTGGTTTAAAACACATTCTGCATATTGAAATTTCTTCAAATATTTCTAAGAGCATTAATTTTTTAGAAATCTTCAATATGACTGATTGCTCAGCCAGCTTGACGAATCATTATTATTTTGTATCAGGTAGCCTTTTGAGCCAAAATATGACACCAAACAATAAGGGAAAAGATGAAACCTTTCCAGAGACTGAGGGATCTTTGTGGACAGCTTATTTTTAGCTCAGTAAGCAAGCACTATTAATATGAACTCACCCAAAATCTAGATCAATCTGCTTGTTATCATAGTAGGATTACAAAGGACATTTATTGTCACGTACACCAATTGGTGTAGTGATATTTAAGTTGCCATTTGCAGCACACCAATAAGAATAAGACACAACATTGAAGAATTTAACATAAAACATAAAAACATCCCCCCCACAATGGTTCCCACTGTGATGGAAGGCAGCAAAGTCCAGTCCTCTTCCTCTGTTTCGGGCCCTCTCGTCGGATGATGGAGCTCCGGCGTCGGAGGAACACTCTCAACGGCTTGGAGTGTATGGAACGACCGCTTCCTCCCCGGAGACCGCAGCTCACGAAGTCCACAGGCCGCGCTGGTCGGAGCTCCGACACTGGCGATCTCGGCGAAAGATCCCAGGCTCCGCGGTGTTTAAACTCAGCGCCGCCCCGCAGCTGGACGCTCCGCGACCACAGCTCCGCGATGTTGGAGTCGGCGGTCTCAGCACTCCGGAGCTTACCACATGGTGACCCGGGTAAGGCATCGCCCGCTCCGCAATGGTGCTTCGGCGCTTGGTAGGCCGCAAGGAAAGCCGCATCTCCGACCAGGTAGGGACTGAAAAATAGTTTCCCCCTCCCCACCCCCCACATAAAAAGACTAGACCTCCAAAACAAAAACTTATCAACACCCTAAAAATAAAAAAGGGGTGAAAGGACGAACAGCTGCAGACAGGGCAGCCATACTTGACGGCGCCCCCACTCGCATATATTCATGTTAATATGAATCAAGAATCAATAATATTACGATTTTCCCTAGAATAAGTGATATTCAAATGTTAAAGCTAATAACAAGCAATTTAGTAACTAGTTATGCTATGGACATTTATATTTCACATGGCAAATTATATTTCCCTGGCAAACATGTGTAGGAAGGGTTTACAACAATGAGCACATGAACTAAACTGTGACAGCATGCTGTAGTAACAAACTATTTGGACTTTAGAATTAAAAATAAAAGGGGAAAATTTGCAAGTTATACCCGTTAATACTGAAGACTGCAACAAAATACAAAACAACATGCTTATTAAACTGGACAATGGCAATGTATTTTGGTAAGAAAAATAAGGAGACCTTATGCAAATAATGAAATTGGTTAATTTGACTGTATCAAGCAAACAAGCGTGCACAATATTTTCTACAGACATAGTGGAAGTACATAGAACCATTGGTTTAACCACAAGGCATAATGCAAAATTTGATTATCATATGAAAAAATGTTTTTTTTAATTTTTACATGAATGATGCCAGCATAGAGTGGTTAGGCATTTCAGGAAACACACTCTTTTGTCTAGGCAAGCCAATCTTGAAAGCTAAACCAAAAGGGGTCAGTGCTAAACTCAAGCTGGGAGGGTCCAGATCGCGGGGCAAAAAGGGAAAGAGTCACAAACAAATCCACAAGGAATTGAGATCTTCTTGAACCAGGCTGATCAGTGTGAAACAAACTAACGCAAGGAGCAACTGAGTTGACTTGTATTAAGGTATTGAAAGGTAGAAAGATAAACAGGATTTAGAAAAGGATAGAACGATGTCTGGATAGGGTTAGGTGAAGTGGTAGAATGGAGATAAGATGAGCTTGGTATTAATGGTGTAAAGTGAATGCTTTTTTGTGCTGTGTATTCTATATGCTGGTTCACAAATTTAAATTTCAATATATGATTATATCAAATTCCGCCTCGTCTCTTTCTGCAGAAGATATCAAACTATCCAACATAATCCAGCCAATATTATAAGGGATAGGAGTAGAATTAGGCCATTCGGCCCATCAAGTCTACTCCGCCATTCAATCATGGGTGATCTATCTCTTCCTCCTAACCCCATTATCTTGCCTTCTCCCCATAATCTCTGACACCTGTACTAATCAAGAATCTTTCTATCTCTGCTTAAGAATATCCACTGACTTGGCCTTTAGTCTTCTGTGGCGAAGAATTCCACAGATTCACCACCCTCTGACTAAAGAAATTTCTCATCTCCTTCATGAAAGAACGTCTTTTAATTCTGAGGCTATGACCTCTAGTCCTAGGCTCTCCCACTAGTGGAAACATCTTCTCCACATCCACTCTATCCAAGCCTTTCACTATTCTGTATATTTCAATGAGCTCCGTCCTCATTCTTCTAAACTCCAGCGAGTACAGGCCCAGTGCCGACAAACGCTCATCATAGGTTAACCTACTCATTCCTGGGATCATTCTTGTAAACCTCCTCTGGACCCTCTCCACGGCCAGTACATCCTTCCTCAGATATGAATCCCAAAATGGCTCACAATATTCCAAATGCAGCCTTATCAGCGTCTTATAGAGCCTCAACATTACATCCCTGGTTTTGTATATAACCCCTCTTGAAATAAAAGCTAGCAATGAGTTTGCTTTCTTTACTACTGATTTGACTTGCAGATTAACTTTTTGGGAATCCTGCACCAGCACTCCCAAGTCCCTTTGCATCTCCGATTTCTAGATTCTCTCTCCATTTTGAAAATAGTCTACGCCTTTATTCCTACTACCAAAATGTATGACTCCACACTTTGCTGCACTATATTCCATCTGCCACTTCTCTGCCCATGCTCCCTACCTGTCCAAGTCCTTCTGCAGAGTCCTTGCTTTCTCTACACTACCTGCCCCTCCACTTAGCTATATTTGTATCATCCGCAAACCTGGCCACAAAGCCGCCAATCCCCTTGTCCAAATCATTAATATACAACGTGAAGTGTAGCGGCCGCAGCACCGACCCTTGCAGAACTCCATTCTTCGAAAGAAGAATATTCTTCTTCTTACTAGTTCAGACAGGCATTTGGATACACCTGCACAGTAATGTCATGCAGGAGTTAATCCATCAGCTCACTATTTACATCACAGTCCAAGCTTTGACCTTGTACGACATTGCTGCAAGAGACAGAAAAGCAGAAAGCTAAAGATGACCATACCTGGATTTATTATCTCTTCATCATCACTGAATGACACCCTGTAGCTCTTCCTTTTACGTTTCGGCCTCTGCATTTCCAAATTTCCCTCTTCAATCGTCAGTGTTGATATTCTTTTGTTATGGGCTGTATTAAATTCTGTTAGATTCTAAGCAATTAACAAAAATTCAGTAACATAAATTTGAATTTCGAGATACATTCCTAAGAGTTACATAACCAATTAAACTGACAGAAACGTTGCTTCAGTCTCAATTGGACTGCTAAATGTGTTTCAATTAAACTGCTGTGAAATGTAGAAGACTTCAGAAAAAAATACTCCAGGGAGTATTATTGAAATGTAGCTTATCCATTGCAGTAATGTAATGGATAAGCTAACAACAAAATATATTTTATAGATCCAACAGAAGCAGATAGATGAAACTTTGACAATTACATGACATTTGCTACATTTTGAAATTATCGCGAATGTAATTCTAAGTCTAGTGGCCGGTGTGGAAAGTTGGGCTGAAGGACTCGTTTCCACGCTGTATGACTCTAACTACATAAATAAAAATTGATTTACTTCTTTTAACTAGTCAATACGGCTCAGAAGAAAAGAAAACAGATATTTAATTAAATTATCACTCACATCAAGTTCTGTTTCCTCTTCGGGCAAACCCAACAAACCCTTCAGTTCATCATCTTCTGCAGCATTTTCATCACCCTTTATTGTGGAGGGCATTGTCTGTGGTTTTTCTCGTAATGTGTAAGCTCGTGTTGATGCTCCAAATGATAGCGTAGAGTCTATGGGAACTTGCTGTGGTTTGTGTCCCTCTAAACGTAGGTGTCCCAAGTACGTTCCATGAGCTGCAACATGAAGTACATATCCAATCCTATTAATTTCTGGATGCAGAAATAAATGTAATTGATCAAATCCAAATTAGTTTAAAGCAGCATTCTGCAGTATATGTTTGTTAGGCAAGTATGGAAGACGTGAACGAAAATGGGAAGAGATAAAGATCAGACACAATTATTTCTAACCCGACAGGGCTGTTTTCAAAGATAAAACTCTCAATGAATGTAGTAATTTGTTCTCACTATTTATCCTGCAAAATTTGTCACTGTATTCCTAGTTACACAACCATATTTTCCAAATATTTCACATGAAACATCAGGTAGAAAAAAAATGCCAGGATTTATTCTTCTACAAAAGTGGAACAATGCATTCCATTAAGATTGCAACATTTCATACACAAGGCTTCAAATGCAGATATTACTGATGTTGTCACATGTTTTTTGGGATCGACCATTGGTCTAAGTTTTCAAATATAGACAAAGGGCAGCACAGTAGGATGTTGGATTACCGCATTTTCAAAATGTTTATTCAACTGGTCCAAGAATATACATTACTCAAATTCATCTTTATGCTATAATTTAATATCATCTCTAAATTGGAAATTATATTCTTTAAAGAGGACCACGGCAAATGTTTCCCATATAATACTAGTCAAATATAATAGCACTTACTACTATTCAGGTCTATGATGAAAACTCTCTTTAAATGTTTGTGATAGACTAATGCAGCGTGGATTCTTGAACATGACTGATGATCAATGGTAAAATCACATATGTCAGGGTTCCTTCCAAAGAGGTAGTATTTCTTCTCATCAATGATGAGTTTCTGCAGGAAAAGTAGCGATGCATGTTAAAATTGCATTTTAGGAAGTAAGAAATGGTAAAATCAGTTCATTATTTGTTACGATTCCAAATGAGAGGCAAAAAGTCATGAAAGGTTAGCAAGGAAAGCTGTTCTAGACTTGACATACAATGCCCTCCATAATGTTTGGGACAAAGACCCATCATTTACTTATTTGCCTCTGTACTCCACAATTTGAGATTTGTAATAGAAAAAAAAAATCACATGTGGTTAAAGTGCACATTGTCAGATTTTAATAAAGGCATTTTTTGTACATTTTGGTTTCACCATATAGAAAATACAGCCGTGTTTATACATAGTCCCCTCCCCCCCATTAAGCCATTATGAGATGGAGAAACACGAATAAAACTGTTTGAGACATCGGCCAAACCTTAGGCTTACCAAAATCAACTGTTTGGAACATCATGAAGAAGAAAGAGAGCACTGGTGAGCTTACTAATTGCAAAGAGATTGGCAGGCCAAGAAAGACCTCCATAGCTAATGACAGCTCTCTATAATAAAGAAAAATCCCCAAATACCTGTCCGACAGATCAGAAACCCTCTTCGGGAGTCAGGTGTGGATTTGTCAATGACCACTGTCCACAGAAGACTTCATGAACAGAAATACAGAGGCTACACTGCAAGAAGCAAACCACTGGTTAGCTGCAAAAATAGGATGGCTGGGTTACAGTTTGCCTAGAAGTACTTAAGAGATCAACCACAGTTCTGGAAAAAGGTCTTGTGGACAGATGAGACAAAGATTAACTTATATCAGAGTGATGGCAAGAGAAAAGTATGGAGGAAAGAAGGAACTGCCCAAGATCCAAAGCATACCACCTCATCTGTGAAACATGGCGGGTGGGGGGTGATAGTTTTATGGCCTGGGCATGTATGGCTGCTGCAGGTACTGGCTCACTTATCCTCAACTGTAACCCGGAAAGTGCAGCTGGTCCCTCAGCTCAGTGCATTGTTGAATTACCGAGTCGAGCACTGGTGCGAGATGTGATGTGCGCCGTCATCTCACCTCCCTGGGTTCTGCACATTCTCTACTGCATTACATGCTGAAATATGCTGACATGGGCACTGTAGCTAGTCAGTGATTCTCTACAAAACTGCAAGCTACTCATCAGCATTTTATTATAATGTCAATTTAACCCATGGAATATATTTTATAATTTCATGTTTATGATATTTTTATGGTATTTGCTGGGAGCCTAACAACTTTTACATGCTTTTAAAATTAGGTGGATTAAAAAAAAAAATCAGCAATTGATTACCAGATAAGGATAGGCTGCAAGACGAGAGTTGTTTTGGACAACTGAATAGATTGCAGAATGGTTGAGGCTCACGAAATCAGATTCCATCAATATTTCTATTATTAAAGCTTTTTTATACCTGTACCTCTTTTTCTTACTAAATCTAATCTCCCCTTATAATCCTTTAGAACCATACAAATATTATAGCAATATGAAGCTATAGAGGTAGATACAATGACGACTATCAAAAGACTTTGGGACAGATATACTGTATGAATGGGCAGACTTTAGAGGGACATGGACCAAATGCAACAAATGGGTCCAGCCTAAAATGCCAACTTGGTTGACAACTTTGGCCAGTTTCTGTGCTGTACAACTTTGTGACACTAATATACTCTATTCCTTTCACATTATTTGCTTTTTCTCTATCATTAAATGTTATTAAAACCATTGGTTCCAATATTTACCCCTGTTGACTATTACCAATTTTTATTTACAGTAATTTATTGGATGAAAAATTTGAGCTGTTCTAAAATAAAGACAACACAAGGCAATCTTAAATGTTCTGAGCAATTAATGTGAAATAACAAACTACAGATTGAACAAAAATGTGCCTCTGAGTTATAACTCATGGTGTTTCTCCATGCGCCGAGCTAATATACTCCAGGCTTACTTTGATTTAGCACCATTTGGACCCAACAATCATGGTTTGTCTCAGGTATAAAGCTGTGACATTGATAGCAAGGCTAGTATCTGGTGCACTGTCCTTTTAATGTAAATATAATATTATCATACAGATCCAGATAGGCACACAACATTTCCTGAAAGGAGTAAATCAGAGCAGATGACTTGATAATAACTATCACTGTTTCTCTTTCAAAGGATATCCCAAAGTATTTTCCTGGACAGTCATAGGAGGATGTGAAGCTACAGGGTGACATGTTGACGCAGCGGTAGAGTTGCTGCTCCACAGACCCGGGTGTGATCCTGACTACGGCTGCTGGGTTTTCTCTGGGAGTTCAAATTTCCTCCCACACTCCAAAGACGTACAAGTAGTAGATTAATTAGCTTTGGTATAATTGTCCCTGGTGTGGAGGATAGTGCTTATGTATGGGGATCACCGGTTGGCATGGACTCGGTGGGCAAAAGGGCCAGTTTCCACACTGTATCTCCAAACTAAACTAAACTAAAACAGACTGACATATTCGTAAAGTCAAGTCAAGATGAGATGGATTTCAAGGTAGTGCTTAAATACCACTTTAGAAGTAACGAAACCCCCAGGGCAGCTGGGGGAGAGTGTCAAGGCATAGGCACTCATTGCAAGGCACAAGAAGAAATTCACTGCAAGAGGCTGGAGGCCATGGTGAGTATATGGGGGGTGCACAATCTCAGAAGTGAGGAGAATCTTAAATTTCAACTACATTATCCTTATTAGTTTACAATAAAAATGGTAAATTATGAATGTCAAATGCATTTTCGTTGTCTCTGTACTGTACACTGACAATGACAATTAAAGTTGAATCTGAATCTGAATTAAATTGCCATTTTTTACGCAACCAGTAATTTCCTACAGTAAAACAGCTTCACAAATTACAGTTCAGACACAAATAAGATGCATTCAATATTTTAGGCACAGCCTTGAGCAGACATTTTCATCATCAAGATAATTGCCAGGGCATTTGTATTAAGGAATTCTGAAGGGAAAAAAAAAACAGGAAGTTAAATAACTGTTCACCTCTACGAGCTTGTCTCCTTTTACAACATCCAAGTGCAGTCCTGGTGGAGGCTTCCCCCCCCTGAAATGTAAAACAAAATGTTGGGTTACAACACATTGTCCAAAATCTATAAAATCTTGAAATAACGTTTCAAGACTGCAAGCGAAATGTCATAATAGAGGACTGGCTCTAACTTGTTTGTGAAAAAAAACATTGAACACTTCGCATAGTAGAATTAGCCAGTGTAATTGAAGCTAAATCTGATGTACTATCTTAAAGCTATTTTGTTTCCTTGATACAAACTAGAGATTTCAAACCTTGAAACTTAAGTTCTTGCATCCTTTGTAGCATTAATCAAAATTTGTTCCACTTAAAACCCATATCCATGAACAATCTTTCAATACTATATGAAATCCAAAATATATACCAGCCAGTGCTTTGCATTTAACACGTGGTCACTTGTGGAAGAGAGGAGCAGAGTAGTTCTAGCCCGATAAGGAGATTAGTGGAGGCAACAATTGATCGACAAGGAGATCCATCACTTTACAACTTTAAATGTCTCCCTTCTTGAAGACTATCATAATTATAATATCCAAGATCTCTTACTTGATGTTCTCTTCTTGATGCGAGAGACAAGGTCCCAAATTCTCATCACAAGCACTTCTCTATGATGTTTTTGTATTTCTACAGCTATTGTGTGCTCTCCCAAATTCCTCGTTTTACAGCCAATGGTTGGTTTTTCAACAGTTGTTGTGCTATGGCTAGTCCAAAGCTGTGATGGATAATGGTCCGTGGAATGGTTGCAAACAATTGCGTCAAAGATCAGCTCTTGATTGATAAAGTCTTTGGAGTACTTCTTTGAGTGAGCACTAACTGCTTCACTGTCCTTGAGGTTTCTCTGTACTTGGCTGTTAGTGGGGTAGATTATTGGGAGTTTGAGGTATAGATAGCCTCGGAAGCACTGAAGAATCCTCGCTTGTCATGGTTGTCAGATTTTGTGTTCTATTTCCATTCATGCAGGTGGTGTGTTTCTCCTCTTGCGTTGTGATGTTACTCCAGTCCAGGGACGGCTTGCATTATGATTTTTTGGCTTTGTGATATTCTCAGCAAATCAGTTTTGCTATTTTCTGCTAGGGAAACAATATCCTCTCTCTAATGTCAATTATGATGGACCTTAGGGCAGACCGGGCATTGCAGATGCTGTACTCCCAGTAAGTTGGAAGTTGCCAGGTTGATGAAAATGTGTTGACTGAGTACAGCTTAAAGCATGCATGTTGAGGATATGTATACTTATGCTATTAGTTAAAACATTTTGCTGTTTTACATTGAAATGCTTGCATATGAATGTTATATGCAGAGCAGCAATTAAAGTTGGTTTCAATTATATTTCTGAAGCTTTGTAATGCTTTTGTCTTTCAATATTAATCCCCTTTGGCAATTTCTGTTGCCACTTTTTAGGGAGCTGTTGATGGAAATGAAGAACAAAGTAGGCACTTGGTATTTCTTATTGTAAACTCTGGCACAGCACAGAAGCAGGCCCTTCACCCCACCACATCCACACCAACTCTTTTGCCCATTTACATGAATCCTATTTACCCACTTTGGGTCCATGTCAGTCTATCTCTTCCCTATTTAAATATTCCTTCCTAATTACGATAATCTCCACCACCTCTTCTGGCACAGATCAACCTTCTTAAACTCTTTTCCCTCAGATCCCCTTTAAAAGTCCTTCCTCACCTTAAACCGATGCATTGTTGCTTTACTATGGGGGAAAACATTCTATATACCTTATGTCTCTTATAATTTTATATTATCAGGTCACCCTCAGCTACCTTTGAACCAGGGAAAACCAAGTCCAGCCTATCCAATCTATTCACATACCAATCAAGAAAACATTCTCGTGAATCTCCTCTGCATTCTATTTACAGAGCAATCACTCTCATATAGATAGTACTGGCATCCTTATGAAACCTTCCTCACACCTTGACATAGACTAACAGATGCCAGTACCTTGGTCAAAATGTTGCCACGATGCATTGTATTTGTCTCTCTGACAAAACAAACATGGGATAGATTATGCCTTAAACTCTTCATTAGGAGAATGTCTCAGACTCTTACTGCACAAAATCAGATCCTATGGCAGACTGAATCCATGCCAATCATTCTACTGCACTATTCCCATTTACCCACATTTGGTCTGCGGCCTTTTACATCTTGGTGATTCAAGTACTTGTCCAGATGCTTCTTAAATGTCCTTAATATCTGCCTCTTTAGACAGTGCAGTCTAGACTCTAACTTTCAGGGAAATCAAATCTAGCCTACCCAGTCGCTCCTTATAACCAAGATGCTCCAATCTATGCCACATCTTGGTGAATCTTCTCTGCAGCTTTTACAGAACAATCACATCCTTCCTTTAGCATGGTAACCAAAAGTGCACATTGATGAAGCCTCACCAATGTTTTCTGAAGTTGTTACATGATGCCCCCGCTCTTATATTCTAGACCATGCCTGATGAAGACAAATGCCCCATATTGCTCCTTCATTACTTTATCCACGTGCTACCACTCTATAGACTTGTACCCAAGGTTTTACCATTTGCAGTGAATGACCTGCCCGTGCACGCCCTCTCACAATTCATCACCTTGCAATAGCCAGGACTATATTCCATTTAAGCAATTCCATGTTATAAACTGGTTCTGCCCAAATTACATTTAATCGGATTTACAAGAAATGTAGCCAGGTGACTATTTACTACAGACGGAATATATATTCATAAACTGGCAGCTTGTTAGCAGAGATACTGATTTAATCAGGCAGCAAACCATTTTGTATTAAAAATTGCAAGATTATTAGCAAGATCAATTCTGTACTAAAATTTTAAGGAATAACAAGGTAAACTTATGAGAATTCCACAATGTATACATGAACATAGAGAAATACACAGCTATCATTACCATCTTTGGTAAAATGCTTTGCAAAGTGTAAATGCTTTTGGCTAGAGTAAATTTAAGACCACGAGAAAACAGGGAGAAAGCAAAAATCAGCTTTAAAGTTTACAAAAGACGAAATAAAACACTATGGAAAGCAAATAAACAAAATATTACTTTTCATGCATAACCAGCTAAGGAAATTGAGTGACTAAAGAATTGGTCAAAGGAGAAAGTAGCAGGATGGTTGTTTGTAGATTGAGACATAGAAGAAAGGCTTGAATTCGTATAGCAACTTTCACAATTTTAGGACATTCTGGAGAATATTACAGCGGATAAAAGTACACTTTAAACACACAATGGAAACAAAGTTACTAGAGTAGGACGTGGACAGATCATTGATTCAGAAAGTCCTTGATGCAGATTTAGTTTGAAGTGTTGTGGAAGGATAGGATGTGGGTGGAGAAGCTGGATTTTGCAATGGAAAGGATATGGCCTTGAAAATATAGGATGTCTAAGTTTTTATAGGATTTTGGTGAAAACTGCAGGAAGAGCAGAGTTTACAACAGGGATGAAGAAAATGGCTTGAACATTCTCAATATTTAACTGGCAAAATTTGCAGCTCGTCCAATCACACTAATGCTGACCCTATTTTTTTGGACATCGTGGCTGAGAAATAACATGAAAATATGGAAGTAAAGCTGGAAGTAAAAGCTTTTCAGAATTTTTTCATGTTTAATATTGGGACAAGAGAAGTCATTGCAGGAAATGTTTAGCTACCAATGCAACAAACTATAGGATGGACAACAAAGTTACTGGATCGTTAAGTGCTTTCGGTATTTTTTGATAAGACACTTCAGTGAAACTACTATATTCCACAGGCTGACAAATTGGTTCTGCACCTACCTGGTCAACGGGTGATGTTTCCCGCAACCTCCTAAAATCTATTAGGATTATGTTTCCCGTGCTCCTCTGGGACAATGGTGCCTATGCACCCTTTCACTTAATTTGTTCATGGGAAAGTTTATTCTAATACTGTGTAACATCTTAAAAAAAAAAGTAAACTTGAAGTGTGTTGAGAATAAGTTCTAATAGTCTGTAACATCTGTACTAAAGTAATGAGCATACAGGATTAGCAGAGTTTTACTCCACTAGGAAAATAATGATATAATTTAAATAATTAAGGATAATATTTTAATTTATTTACAAGCAGCATGAGTACTTTCAATAATGTATCAATCACAGAATTCTTCAGGTTTATAAATCTGTATTTATATTCTGTCTTGGCAGCTAGTCTGCTACATGCAAAAAAAAGTCTGCTTTTCCTAGGGATAGGAAAAGTGACATTGCACCAGATTCGACTCGCAACTTACTTGTTTATTCACATATCTATCAACCACATTGGAGCATCCTGCTTCTGTTTATAACATCAAGTATGCCATTTCTTTTTTTTTCGTAATTGAACACTTGTTTCCATAATGATTCCAACATTTATCTTCAAGAGCAAAGCACACTTAAATTTAAGCTGGAAATCTGAACATGCATCACAATCTAGTTCTAAATAATCATGACCTTAAAAATATCTTTGGCAATTTTGCAAGTTTCCGCCTGCAGTGAAATAGTCGACAGGTCCTGAGATTCACTTTGCCATAGATCAAACAATTACATAATATACAATGTACTAATTTCAACATACGCCAACACTTTTCATTTGTAAAACTCAATCCTATAATTCTGAAGAAGGGTCTCGACCCGAAACGTCACCCATTCCTTCCCTCTGGAGATGCAGCCCATCCCACTGAGTTACTCCAGCATTTTGTGTCTATCTTCCCTATAATACAGTTTGTCTACACTAGATAGGCAAGCAAAATATTTTTAGCAAAACCTTAAGTACAAACAGTGCTGGAGTAACTCAGCGGGTCAGGCAGCATCTCAAGAGAACATGGATAGGTGGCATTTCAGATCAGGACCCTCTTCGTATGGATTGAGGGGTGAGATGGGAAGAAAGCTGAAAGAGAGGAGAGGCAGGACAAAGCGTGGCAGGTAATGGGTGGACACAGGCATAGGAGGGGCAGATGGTTGGAACAAAGGCTAGAGATAAAAGCATAAAGGGTGAGATAAGATTGAAAAGTTGTGCACAAAGCCAGAAATAGGTGGGGCACAATGATGGAGGGGTATGTGGGGAGGGAGAGGGTTGTTAAGAGTTTACCTAAAATTGGAGAATTCAATGTTCATTCCGTTGGGGTGTAAGCTATGAGGTGCTGTTCCTTCAGTTTGTGTGTGGCCTCACTCAGATAATGGTGGAGTTCCAGGACAGAAAGGTCAGTGTGGAAATAGGAGTTCAAATAGTTAGCAATCAGGAGATCCTATAGGCCTTGGTGGACCAAGTGTAAGTGTACAGCGAAACAGTCATCGAGTCTATGCTTGGTCTTGCCAATGTACAAATTTAGTTTAGATGAACTTTTGCAAAAAAAAAAATCACATTTACAAGAAGAGCAGGTAGTTTGTTTTAAAATCAAAATAATCTCACTCTAATTCTTTTGAGGAAAATAAATAATAGACAGTATGATCTCCCAATTATTGAAAAACAATGTTCTTGGACTGCAATCAACTCTGGAACCAATTGTAAGCAGAACAATTTGTCTACACCACAGATAATTTGCAAACTTTCCCTTTCAATCGTATTCAATTCTTCTGAGTGCCCTTTACCTATTGTTGAATACATTAGAACTTAGAAGAACATTTTGAAACAATCCATGCAACCGGCTACATCTAAAAAGTACTTCTGGAAATTTCATTGAATATGCCATTTCTTAACATTACAATTTGTTTGCATCCAATATCGAGGGGCCAGCTAAGAGAAAAAATAATACAAATAATTGTATTTTCCATAAGATCCATTGATTTATTCACATTTATTCAAGGTTAGCAGATCTGCTTCTTTAGTTCTGATGCTTATCAGTATCAATGAGTGAACAATTGAGTGAACAGATAAAACACACCACTGGGTACATTGGGGAGAAATCCCCAGCATTGGGGACCTGGATTTAATCCAATGTGTGGAGTTTGCATGCTCGGCTTGCAACAGTGCAAATTTCTCTCCAGTGCACTGGTTCGCTCCCACATCCCAAAGGCTGGTTGGGAGGCTGGCTAAATTCAAAACTGTGAATTCCCGCTACTGTAGATTGCTGATAAGAAAATTAGGGCAAAGAAGGGGGAAGGAGTGATGTTGATGTGCAGTTAAGAGAGATAAGACTACAGGAAAATAAGTGGGAGAATGTGATTGCTCTAAGAGCTAGCATAGAAGTGATCACATGGAATATGAAAAAAACATCTTAATTTTGAAGAATAGTAAGTTGTCTACTGCTTGAGATTTTACAATTACTAGTCATTATAAAAAAAACAAACTATTATAAATGCTCATTCTGCAGTTGTTCAAATTTATGAAACCTTTTTTTACATTTGTTTAGAACAATGTCACAATTTGCAACATCGCATCTAATTAGATTATATAATGGCACGCTGGGTAGCACAGTAGAGTTGCTGCCTTACAGCGCCAGAGATCTGGGTTCAATCCCGACTACGGGTGCTGTCTATACGGAGTTTCTACGTTCTACCCTTGACCGCGTGGGTTTTCTCCGAGATCTTGTTTCCTCCCACACTCCAATGTCGTACAGGTATGTAGGTTAATTGGCTTGGTGTATGCCTAAAAAAAATTGTCCCTAGTGTGTGTAGGATAGCGTTAATGTGTGGGGATGCATTTCACTGTACTTGGGTACACGTGACAATAATAAACTAAACAGAACCTTTATAGATTATAAATATCTTGCATTGTATTTCCAGCATTAACTTGAAGGTAGACACAAAATGCTGGAGTAACTCAGCGGGTGAGGCCGCATCTCATGAGAGAAGGAATGGGTGACATTTCGGGTCGAAACCCTTCTTCAGATTCTCTCCTTCCCTTCCCAGTTCTCCCACTAGTCTTACTGTCTCCGCCTACATTCTTTTTGTCCCGCCCCCTCCCCTGACATCAGTCTGAAGAAGGGTCTCGACCCGAAACGTTGCCCATTCCTTCTCTCCTGAGATGCTGCCTCACCCGCTGAGTTACTCCAGCATTTTGTGTCTGCCTTCGATTTAAACCAGCATCTGCAGTTCTTTCTTACACACTCCAGCATTAACTTCATATTTTAAATAGGACCCCTGCAGCCACAAAGGAATCACACACACACTGGCTCAAACAACCTAACAGGTACATTATGGATTAAAAATCACGCAATTACATCTGCTTACTACTTCAAATCACAGGGACAAGTTGCTACCACCTGCAGGCCAACATATATTTTCACCCTGAAAAGAAATAACATACCTGCCGTCAAGAATGTGGAAATCATTGACCAGCGAACTATTGGTTTAGGTTTAAATTTATTATTGTAACATTTACCAAGCTACAGTGAAAAGCTTTGTTTTACATGCTATCCTATCAAAATCAGATAATACTCTACATATATACAATCAAGCCAAACTCATGGACAAGAAGTAGGGAAAAGGGAGAGATACAGAGAGCAGAATATAATTCTCAGCATTATCGCACAACAGTTTCAGAGACAAAGTTCAATGTCTGCAAAGGGGTAAAGGAGAATTGGACTGAGCCATAGCTTACAGAAGGGACATTGAGAACTCTAATTAACAAAAAGGAACTTGTCTCTGAGTTTGGGTTCCAACTTCCATATCTTTTGCCGGACAGTAGCAGGGAGCAGATGGATTTACGGATGTGGGAGAGGTCTTTGATTCCGTTGGTAATGTCTGCAATCTTTAGATGGCAAAGTCAAACATAACCAGGACAATGTGAAAGGAGGAGAGGGCGCATGGGGTGGCAGAGAGTTGCTGATTGGGGAGGAGGGGTGGGGGAAAAAGGGGTTACATAGAAACATAGAAATTAGGTGCAGGAGTAGGCCATTCGGCCCTTCGAGCCTGCACCGCCATTTAATATGATCATGGCTGATCATCCAACTCAGTATCCCGTACCTGCCTTTTCTCCATACCCTCTGATCCCCTTGGCCACAAGGGCCACATCTAACTCCCTCTTAAATATAGCCAATGAACTGGCCTCAACTACCCTCTGTGGCAGAGAGTTCCAGAGATTCACCACTCTCTGTGTGAAAAAAGTTCTCCTCATCTCGGTTTTAAAGGATTTCCCCCTTATCCTTAAGCTGTGACCCCTTGTCCTGGACTTCCCCAACATCAGAAACAATCGGTTGAGAAGGCATGAGGAGGGGACGATGGAGTTGGGCCTGAGAGGGGGCAAGGAGTAGTTGTTTGGGGAAGAGGAGGTTGGGGACAAGATGGGTTTGAGAGGGCACGGATTTGGCATGAAGATGGGAGAACGGAGTTGAACACAAGGGGGGAGGCAGGGAGTTGTTGATTGGCGAGGTGGGGCGGGAGATAAGATGGGAGACTGGGAATGAGATGGAGAGGAGAAGGGGTGGGGATAAGATGGGGAGGAGGAGGAGGGGGGCTGGGGTTAAGATGGGGAGGAGGGGAGTGAAGGGGGTTGGGGTTAATATGGGGAGTGGAGGGGGGGGTTAAGATGGGGGAGGGGGGTTAAGATGGGGAGTGGAGGGGGGGGAACAGGGGTTAAGATGAGGGATGGTGAGGGGGTAAGATGGAGGATGGGATTGTGGATAAAATGGAAGGGGGGACTGACGATAAGATGGGGGACAAGATGGGGGAAGGGGGACAAGATGGGGGAAGGGGGACAAGATGGGGGAAGGGGGAAAGATGGGGGAAGGGGGTGGGGGGATGGGGGAAGGGGGTGGGGGATAAGATGGGGGAAGGGTGGGGGATAAGATGGGGGAAGGGGGACAAGATGATGGGGGATGGGGGAAGATGGGGGAAGGGGGTAGGGGATAAGATGGGGGAAGGGGTTGGGGGATAAGATGGGGGAAGGGGGTGGGGGATAAGATGGGGGAAGGGGCTGGGGGTTAAGATGGGGACTTGGGATAAGATGGGGGGAGCTGGAGATAAGATAGGGGAGGAGGGGGAGATGGGGGGGAGGAAGATGGGAGGAGAGGATGGGGGATAAGATGGGGGGAGGAGGGGATAAGATGGGGGGGGGGGGATGAAAGAGAGAACCGATAAGGATGGGGGGCTGGGGTAAGGGGGGGAGGGGATAAAGATCTGGGGGGGGATAAGATGGGGGGGGGGGGAGTGGGGATAAGATCGGGGGGGGGAGGATATAAGATGGGGGAGGCATGGGGATGATTGCAGGTGGATGGGGGTAAGAAAGAGGAGGGGCTGGGGGGGAGAGGTGGTAGGGGTAAGATGGAGGGAAGCAGGGACCGGGGTTGAGATGGGAGGTACTGGATACAAGATGAGGTGGGGGAGGGAGATGGGGGGAAGTAAGATAGGAGGAGGACCTGGGGGTAAATGGATGGATGGGGGGGGATGGAGGGAGGGAGGGGGACTGGGTTTGAGATGGGTGGGGCTGGAGGTAAGACGAGGTGGGGTATAAGATGGAGGGAGGGGGCGCCGGGCCGGGCAGCCACACTACGGCCGGGCCTGGCCTGGCCGTGTAGGCCGCACGCTCTACCTCTACCTCCACCCCCTCTACCTCCACCGTCAGGATGCCCCGTGTAGGGGGGAAGGGGGAAGGCCTCGGGCCGCCGCGCCGCGCCACGGACTCACCATGTGGGGCACTCGAACGCGGGTTTGATGGGGACGGCCTGCATCGGGCTGGCATGGAGAGCGCGGCCGCGGCGTCCGGCTGCTCGCTAACGCGCGCGGCGGGAAGGGCGGTGTGGGTCCCACCACGCATGCGCGCCGGGGCCCGCTGGGAGATGTAGTTCCAATTAAATCTGAAAATCAGAAGTGACAGGATAAGAATCAGGCCATTCGGCCCATCAAGCCTACTCTGTCATTCAATTATCTCTCCTTCCTCACCCCATTCTCCTGCCTTCACCCCATAACCTTTTCACACAGAGAGTGGTGAATCTCTGGAATTCTCTGCCACAGAGGGTAGTTGAGGCCACAGTTCATTGGCTATATTTAAGAGGGAGTTAGATGTGGCCTTGTGGCTAAGGGGATCAGAGGGTATGGAGAGAAGGCAGGTACGGGATACTGAGTTGGATGATCAGCCATGATCATATTGAATGGCGGTGCAGGCTCGAAGGGCCGAATGGCCTACTCCTGCACCTAATTTCTATGTTTCTATGTTTCTATGACAACCGTACTAGAATTCTGAGAATCTATCTATCTCTGCCTTAAATATATCCACCAAAGATCCTCTGTAATCTTTGATATCCACTGACTTTGTCTCCACAGCCTTCTGTGGCAATGAATTCCACAGATTCACCACAAGTCTGACGAAGGGTCTCGACAAGACAGCCTGTTTCCTTTATCATTGTTACTTTTTTGCATATCTTTCATTCATTGGTCTTTATTTCTCTACGTCATTGTCGAGATAGGGCTCTTAAAGATAGCAGAGTCAGGGGATTTGGGGTGAAGGCTGGAACGGGGTACTGATTGGGGATGATCAGCCATGATCACATTGAATGGCGGTGCCGGCTCGAAGGGCCGAATGGCCTACTCCTGCACCTATTGTCTATTGTCTATTGTCTATATCTCTCGTTTCCTTTTTCCCGAACTAGTCTCGACCCGAAACGTCACCCATTCCTTCTCTCCAGAGCTGCTGCCTGGCCCGCTGAGTTACTGCAGGTTTTTATGTCTACGGATTAAACCAGCATCTACAGTTCCATCCTACGTATAAGATCATACGTGATAGGGTAGAATTTAGGCCATTCAGCCCACCAATTCTACTCCGCTATACAATCATGGCTGATCTATCTCTCACTCCTAACCCCATTCTCGTGGCTTCTCCTCATAACCTCTGACACCCATACTAATCAAGAATCTAGCTACAGTATCTCTGCCTTAAATATATCTACTGATTTTGCCTCCACAGCCTTCTGTGGCAATGAATTCCAGAGATTCACCACCAGACTGAAGAAGGGTCTCGACAAGACAGCTAACAATGGCCTGTTTGCTTTATCATCGTTACTTTAGTGCATATGTTTCATTCATTGTCTTTGTCTCTCGTCATCATCTTTACATCATCATCTATATCTATCATTTACCTTTTCCCTAACTAGTCTGAAGAAGGGTCTCGACCCAAAACGTCACCCACTACTTCTCTACAGAGATGCTGCCTATCTTTGACTAGAAGCATCATCTCTTCCTTCTTTCCAGGGATACACACAAAGTGCTGGAGTAACTCAGCGGGACGGGCAGCATCTCTGGAGAGAAGGAATGGGTGATGTTTTGGATCGAGACCCTTCTTCAGACAGACAGTCAAGGGAGACGGAGATGCAGAGATAAGGAAGGGTAAGGTGTGAAAATGATACATCAAAGGGGACATTTATTAAGGAAAATGTAGAATGGATCATTGCTAGCTAGGAGGTGCTCATATTTCTTTGGGCAGGTTACACCCCAGCGGTATGACTCCTCTAACTTCAAGTAACCGTTGCTTTCCCTCTCCATTCCTGAAGAAGGACCTCAACCCAAAACGTCACCCATTCCTTCTCTCCAGAGCTGCTGCCTGTCCCGGTGAGTTACTCCAGCTTTATGTGTCTATCCTCCCCCTTCCTCGTTCCACGAACAGTCTGACCGTCCCCCTAATTAAATTTTATCTCTGTATGCTTCGTTGTCACCTTCTCCTCGCTAACAATGTTTATGAAGTGTACATAGTTACAATGGGCATGAAGTTTACAAAGTTCATCCTCGATTATGCTGGCGGCCTTGCTGAAGCAGCACGAAGTGTAGATGGAGTCAATGAAAGGGAGGTTGGTTTGTGTGATGGTTTGGGCTGCGTCCACAATTTCTTGCAGTCTTGGGTGGAGCTTTTCCCAAACAGTGCTGTGATGTGTCCCAATCAAATGGTTTCTACTTCTGCAGCAGTTGGTGAGAGTTGTTCATCAATGTTGTGCTTTGTTTTGACAATCTGACAATGATGTTCTGGGAACCTTCCAAATGGAGGTTGGGATTTGGGATATTCATTAATTACTCAGCTGAACCATTCAGTTCTGGTCTCTCTCTTTGCTCCACCATGCAGTGGGCCTTGCCTTTGTTTCACTCTGCAGTGCCCTTTCCCTTAATCTCCATCTAGAACCATAGAAACATAGAAAATAGGTGCAGGAGTAGGCCATTCGGCCCTTCGAGCCTGCACCGCCACTCAATATGATCGTGGCTGATCATCCAACTCATAATCCTGTACCTGCCTTCTCTCCATACCCCCTGATCCCTTTAGCCACAAGGGCCACATCTAACTCCCTCTTAAATATAGCCAATGAACTGGCCTCAACTATCTTCTGTGGCAGAGAATTCCAGAGATTCACCACTGTGTGAAAAATAGAATTCCAGAGATTCACCACTCTCTGTGTGAAAAATAGACTTTAGCATTATTGATAAATCTAGACTTCAGCGTTATTGTGTTCTGCCTTTCTATTTTCAATATCCATCCATTACGTCTCCTACGACTTGTTCATTACCTATGACTTGTTCTTCCCTACACTCCTGGTGGTCTTTACCTTTTAAACAACCCACCTGATAGTGACGTTCTCTTCTGCCGTCATGGCTTTCCCCTTTTCCTACGATATGCGCGACTGTTTTTAACTTCTGCACTGGGGTGCCCCTCACCCCTTTCTGTGTCTCTGTATTGGGCCTTGCCTATCCCTTCATCTTCTTTCCTTAGGTCTTAAGGTCAAGCTTTCAGTCTGAAGGATGAACATTTTAATCAAGTGAGACGTAGAGTCCAACAATCTCACTGAAATAAATGAGATAAATGAAGAGACCATCGCGCAAAAGTTTGAATGTTTTTGGCCACTTTTATTTTCCTGTTATTTCCTGACACAATACGGTTTTACCAAAGTGACAAAACAGAACATCCAAACAAAACTCTTAAGAATCCATAATATCTTTTCTTTTAAAATATACATATATAAATATCTGAATTTAAAAAAGACACACAAGATATTTTGAGCTAGAATTATGTCTTTGGTCACGAGCACCAAGAAGAATGTATATATTATTTATTATCCATCTGTTGCAATCTGCTCTGACATTCAGATCTATTAAAACTAATAGACCCTGTGATCAGGATGGGCGTGCAATAGGCAGGAGAAACTATGCTCTTGGCCATGCACAAATTTTAACCATTTCTGTTTCTTGATTTTGCCCAAAGTTGTCAGAGATATTACATATTTGTATTGTCCCTTACTATTACAACTGAACAATTATAGCTGCTCTGAACCGGCCCTGCCGAGTGCCCCCCACCCCCATGAACTGTCTCCCTTGGATGGTCACGTCGCACATCGACCCGGCACAGACATATTTGCACTTTAGACTGTTTTACTGTTCTTTTTATAAATCATGTTTCTCAGGGTATTTAAATTTTACCCAAATGTTATTAGTTGTTTAAGTTATGACATCGGATGGAAGCTGCATACCAAATCTCGTTGCACCTATGTGCAATGACAATAAAAGATATTATTATTATTAATATTATTATTATTATAGTTTACTTCTGTATTTCATTGCCACAGGCAAATAGAACCAGCTCAGTTATAAAACTTGGTCAGCATGAACGAGTTGGGTTCAAGAACCTTGTTTCCGTGCTGTGTGACTCGATGTAGTACTTAGCTGGTCAATTTTCAGAATATATGCTCTTTATTATAAAGGATGAGGTTACCGAGTTCTTAGAAGCACATGATAAAATGTATTATGATTCATAATTTTTTTTTACTAGAGGACAAAATATAAAAGCTTGTATTATACGCCAATGTTAGTATCAAACAAGTAAATTACAATATAAATACAAATGAAATTATGATTAAGTTTCGTATTTGGTGTCTTCCTTTTTTTAATATACAAAAAATATTGCCAAGAATATCAATGTTTCTGGCATATTTCAGTGCTTTGTCCAAATGAAAATGACTGCACTTACTGTTATAAGGTTCCTTTATAAGGAGAAGGTAACTAGACTAGACATTTTAAAATTAAAGCATTTTTTTTAGTAATTCAGATACTCTTGTATATTACATAAGTATGTTTTCAGTACATTTGATGATGTTAACAGTTGTCAGGAAAAGTGCAGTTGAATCTTTTAGACAAGAAGTCTGTTCTCAAGAGCTGCCAGTTTTTTTGCAAAGGTACCTAGTATAAAAATTGTTAAGGACCATATTGCATGAAAGTCAAAGCATTCAACCACAGTGCTAGATTCAGAAGTGGCTTCAAGTTTTAAATGAATTAGAAACATAGAAACATGGAAAATAGGTGCAGGAGGAGGCCTTTTGCCCCTTCAAGCCAGCGCCGCCATTCATTGTGATTATGGCTGAACCTCCCCAATCAATAACCCGTGCCTGCCTTCTCCCCATATCCCTTGACTCCACTAGCCCCTAGAGCTCTATCTAACTCTCTCTTAAATCCATCCAGTGATTTGGCCTCCACTGCCCTCCGTGACAGGGAATTCCACAAATTCACAACTCTCTGGGTGAAAACGTTTTTTCTCACCTCAGTGTTAAATGGCTTCCCCTTTATTCTAAGACTGTGGCCCCTGGTTCTGGCCTCGCCCAACATTGGGAACATTTCTCCTGCATCTAGCTTGTCCAGTCCTTTTATAACTTTATATGTTTCTCCAAGATTCCCCCTCATTCTTCTAAACTGCAGTGAATACAAGCCTAGTCTTTTCAATCTTTCCTCACAGTCCCGCCATCCCAGGGATCAATCTCAAATTAAGTGACTAAATTGAAAATCTTTAAGTATATGTAAAAGAAAGTCAACTTTCAAGTCAGTAGTTGCACTGCACCCTCCCAACTTTACCAGCTCTTCAGCCCGTATCTTCAGTCCCATCAACTCGATGGGTGGTGCATCTTAATATTGCAACATACTTTAGGGTTTGATTTGATTGTAAGTAATAATATCGATTCAAATTGTTATGCAGAAAAGTAGCACTGTAATGGGAACGGAAATACATCTGAGCAATTGTAAATGAAGAAGAAATTAAGGAGGCTGGAAATCCGAAATAAAAACGTTTTAAAAGTCATCTGTAATTTTTGTCACAGCTTTCCTCTCTTCATTGGTACAGCCCGACCTGATGAAAATATGTTGCTGCCCTGCTATTAGCAGGCCCAGACAGAGACATGTAACCACACTCAGTGCACCTTTAACCCATTTGGCCTGTTCGCACACAATCAAAGATATTCCCGTTGTCCTTAGCCATTCTTCCCCTCTCCCTTTCACCTTCTCTGGTTTAGTTTATTGCCATGTGTACCGAGGTACAGTGAAAAGCTTTTGTTGCGTTCCAACCAGTCAGTGGAAAACAATAGATGGACACAAAATGCTGGAGTAACTCAGCGGGATAGACAGCATCTCTGGAGAGAAGGAATGGGTGACATTTCGGGACGAGACCCTTCTTCAGATCCAAAATTTCACCCATTCCTTCTCTCCAGAGATGCTGCCTGTCCCGCTGAGTTACTCCAGCATTTTGTGTCTATCTTCGGTTTAAACCAACATCTGCAGTTCCTTCCTACACAGGGGAAAACAATACATGAGAGAATGATACTATATTAATTAAACTATGTTTATAATTCCTCGTTCCCAGCTCTGACTAAGGATCTTCACCCTGAAACATTAATTATGTTTCTCTTTATATCGGTACTGCCCAAACTACAAGAGAGAAGCGAGTGTCACCAAACTTCTGAATTCTCTGGGGTGGAACCCTCTCCAAGACAGACATGAAGCTCACCGTTTGACCTGTTTTTACAAGATGTTAAATGGTCAGCTCGACATAGACTACAAGACCTACACCAAACCCAAACTAATTAGGAGCCGGCGAGGGCATTCGATCCAATTTGTGATCCCAGCTACAAAGACAGACGTGTACAGCAATTCGTTCTTCCCCTGCACAATTAAAGCATGGAATAATCTCCACCCAACTATAGTTACCCAACCAGATGCAACTAAATTTAAAGTAGCTCTTTCTTCCCAATAACCCTTTCTGGCTTAAGCCCTCCCTTCACCACCTCCAGTTTAAATTCCATTTGGAATATTTTGGAGGACCAAGAAACCAAGAACCAAGAACTGCTGACATTTTTTTAAACTACAGAACAATATCTATTTCTTAAACCGTTCTATATCAGAACATGCTATGTGGTCTTGGCGTCTCTTGGACATGTAAAGGCATCAGCTTCACACACAGTTTTATTCTGTTGGTTAAAGAGATAAGGAACATTATTTATTGACGGATTGGAGAAATTGGACTTGCTCTCATCAGACAAGGAAATCTGAAGTGATTTTGTTTAAGATAAGATACAAAGTGCTGGAGTAACTCAGTGGGTCAGGCAGCATCTCTGGAGAAAAAGGATGGGTGATGTTTTGGGTCGGGACCCCTCTTCAGACTGAAGGAAGGAGGTGGGTGGGGAGGGGGGTGAAGATGAAGGGAAGAGTTGGGGGTTAGAATAGACATGACTAATCCGGGCCAGCCACAAATGACCTCAGGCAGGGGGGTGCCTGGTAGGACCATTGTTGGCTCGGGAAGATGTGATCTCAAGAGGGATACAATATGGAGAACTGTGGAACTGGTAAAATAACAAGGAAGGAGGGAGGGGAGGGGGATTGTAAGTAGAAGTTACTAAAAATTGGAGAATTCAATGTTCATGGAAAAGTTAAGAAAGCGAGGAAACAGATTTAAGATAATCAGCATGAGAAAAAAAAGCTTTTCCACTCAGCAAGATGATGTGATCTGGAATTTTTGTTTTATTCTTTCATGACCTGTGGGAATCACTGACTGGACCGACATTCATTCCCCCATCCCGGTTTGCCTTTGTACTAAGCGGGGGGTTTCTGGGCCATTTCATAGGGTGGTTAAAGTCACACAGAGTAACATATATCTCAGGCAGAATTCCTTGCTGAAGGACATTTGGGAATGAAAGGACAGCGGAAAGAAGTTCAAACGCAACTTCTAAAGGAGTTTTAAAAAGTACTCAAGGAATAAAGTTATCGGGCTATGAGTAAAGAGATTGAGGCCAACAAGAACCCAGCAAAGGTTTCCTCTACTTTAGTGATTCTATGATTCTAATACCTATACTGGAACATTAGAGATCCTCAGGTGGGGAATGTAGTTGAGATGGGGGTGAGTTGCGTTTATTCTCAACACCAAAGCAAAAAAAGTTAATGTAAGTGTGTCACATTAAAATATATTTAACTTTTTTAAAGTCCCAACTTCTACATAACATCCTCATTTTGGCTCCTTTGTTTTAGGCCTCCACAGGTTTTATACAGAAGAGACATTTGTAATACCTGCGGATGCAATCAGGCTTGGATCTTTGATTATATGAATTTGCTATTTGATATAATGTTAATGGACTCTAATGTTAAGACAATGGTCCCTTGATATCCAATGTAAACTCTCTCAATGGCTTCAGTTATTAAGGAAGCTTCCCACCAGAAGGGCCTGAAGACCACTCATGGATGCCTTGTGGCCAGTAGCTCCATCTAAAGTGGCCTTGCTGTTAAACTCTGAGGTCTGTGCCAAAAGCCTACTCTTGCCAGTTTCCTGACCTTATCACCACATCCTGGCCAGGAACTCACCTCTGGGGTCCATATCCCAGAGTATATCACTGGATAATCCGACAACGATCCTTGTACAGATAATAGTTTAGTTATTTTGCAAGCACAGCTTGGAAATAGGCTCTTTGGCCTATCAATTACCTGTTCACACTAGTTCTATGCCATCCCACTTTTGCGTCTGCTCAGTGCATCTACTTAGGGCCAATTTACCTACAAATCCACACATCTTTGGGATGTGGGTGGAAACCGGAGCACCCAGAAGAAGCCCACACAGTCACAGGGTGAACGTGAAAACTCCTCTCAGACAGCGCCCGAGGTCAGATTCAAACCTGGGTCTCTGGTGCTGTGAGGCAGCAGCTCTACCAGCTTGTAACTGTGGTTCCTTAAATTGAGATTTATTCAATTACTTTATTTTACCTAATTACTTTATTAGATTATTTTAGATTGCTCCCCTCCCCTCAAGGGCTTTGAACCCAGGTCTCTGGACCAATGGTTCAGATGATCGGCTACTGTTCCAGTAACTTACCCACCACCCTACCATATCCCAATGTTGTATCATTCATGGCTTTCGTTGATCATTCATTGTTATCAAATGTAGGGTGATCACAAACAGTAAGAGGCAAATTGCAATAAAAGTTCCAAAATGAACCCTGCCTACATTGCACACAATTTTTCAACATTAAGGTTAAACTAAATTTGAGATAATTTTATATGAGTATATATTTATGATAAACTGCACATGAGAATAAAAGGATATGTTTGGACGTCAGTGTTTTAATAATTTTCTCGACCTTTCTTTGGAACTCCACTAGTGACTCGCAGGCACATGGGTCTTTAGGTGCAGCTGAAAGCAAAAACAAGACAGGTGAGGGGACAATACCAATATTCTTCAATTTCTCCGTGAACCAAGGTTGCAGGTTGCAGTGTAGATATTTATTGGTAAGTAAACTGTTGCAAATGCTGGAAACAACGTTCTTTGTCTACAGAGTGGGCATTTGTTAAATCTAAAAATACTCAGCGGATCAGGCAGCTCCTGTGGAGAGAGACACAAAGGTAATGTTTTAGGTCAGTAACCGCTTATCAGAAACTATTCTGTTGCAAGATCATTGCCATTAACTGTCTTATATTCTTCACAGATTCAGATTCAGATTCAGATTCAATTTAATTGTCATTGTCAGTGTACAGTACAGAGACAACGAAATGCATTAGAGACAACGAAATGCCGCCTGATCAAATGAGTATCTCCTGTGTTTTTGTATTTATTGCAGATTTTCAGAATCTGCAGGGTTTTTTTGTGCTTTCAAGATACTTAGACGTAAATTTACATAATGCATTTCTCATTCATTCCTTCCACTGATTTACTTTACATCTTTAGATATGTTATTTGTGACCCGCTGGGTCAGTGGTTCAGTGACTTTGTTGACGATCCATCATAGATCCAGCATCACTGTGGCATTGATTACTAGCACCCTGGCAATGATTATCAGCTGGCAACAATGCCAGGTATTCCCTGGTAACTGGCATCTGGTAACACTCATGGCATTGACGGGGTGGGAGATTGCAACCTTCACGTGGTCCGCCCTGTTTCGACGAATGCAATCAACCCGGCGTGCACAATCAAATAAGATCAAATAGAACAAGTTGCCCTACAACTTTAGGCTGTGCACGCCATACGCAAGAAGAAGAAGATGGCATTGATATGGGCAAGTTGCAAATTCAATTGAATGTGTCTTACAAATGAATTTATAAACATTTCACAGTGTGTGAAATAAGATTGAAACTTTGAAGGAGAATCCGAAATCCTATAGAATGTTTTAACAATTTTTTTGTTAATTTCAAATTTTGGAATTTTGAGGTTTTAGTTTAGTTCAGTTTAGAGATACAGCGGGAAAACAGGCCCTTTGGCCCTCCGGGTCCATACCAACCAGTGACCTCCGTACTCTAAGCGCTGTGCTATACAATAGGGGAGAACGTCCAAACTCCGTACAGACAGCACCTGTAGTCAGGATCAATCCCTGGTCTCATTCTTAAGAGGTATGCTCAATTTCTTGAAGTAACTTAAAAGCTTTGGGGGGGGGGGGGGGGGGGGGGGGGGGGGGGGGGGGGGAGGAGGAGGGGGGGTGGAATCACCATTTTGCTAAATAACATACTTAATCCCTGGTCCATATCAATATTTATATTATGCACCTGTAGGAAAGGAATGGATAAAATAATTTCACGTGGCTGAAATTCATTACATGTGAATACTCTGTGAGGACGTGTGTTTATTCTGCCAGAATATTTATGTAATTATGTATAGTATGCAAATAATTATTTTATAATTTTAAATTTACTTCTGATGGAAAAATATACACAAATCCCCAACAGGTCTACCACCCTTTAGGGTTGCAATGGGATTCATTTTTACCAGTTTAGCTGAATAGTATAGTTATTTGTATTTTAACTAAAGCCCCACTTATTCCCCCAGAAGGAACTGCGATTACCAGGTCATTACTGAAAATTAGATGAAGAATCTTGAAAATGCAGATTACATTCGTAACAAGATGAGTAAAAAAGAATAGCTTCAGAGATGTTTATAGTTGATTTTGCATCACATTTCATTGATCACAATGGATTCTTTCTGTATCAGAAGATTGATGCCTCTCATTATACAGACACAACATAAGCTAAGCATCTGTTGTAGATATGCTTCTTCAAACCAATGTGATTTTTTTTGCAATGACAGTATTATATTCCTTTGAGTACTGTAGTTCATACTTTTGTTTGAAGTTAGGATTTGGGTTAATGGATATAACAGAAACACCTGTCCCTTTCACATCCTCAGAGGACTTTCTTCTAAGGAGTGTCCCACAAACAGCAGAATGATCTGGTTCAGTTTAGAGAAACAGCGTGGAAACAGGCCCTGCGACCCTCTGTGTCCGTACCCACCAGCTATCCCCACAGACTAACACTATTCCACACATTAGGGACAATTTTACATTTATACCAAACCAATTAACCTACAAACCTTTGTACAGCTTTGGAGCGTGAGAGGAAACCGGAGATCTTGGAGAAAACCCATGGGGTCACGGGGAGAACGTAAAACTCCGTACAGACAGCACCCGTAGTCGGGATCGAACCTAGGTCTTCTATGCTGTAAGCGGTGCAAGGCAGCAACCCTACTGCTGTGCCACCCTAATGACGGCATAATGCTCACTACTGTTCAATAAGGGATAAATATTGATCAGGAAACTGGGAAGAACTACCACACTCTTCACTGAAATAGTGATGTTTTATTTTATGTCCATTAAAAAGGAGCGACGGAGGAGTTTGATTCGCATTTCATTTAAAAGACAAAATCCTAAATAGCAGGCAAAGTCGTAACTACCCAACTACAGTCTGTCCAAATTAAACGTTTTTACATATGTGAATATTCGATGTCTCAGATAAACATTACAAAATTCCATTCCTTTTTGAAATTAATCAAAAAATTATTAGTTTGCGATATTTCGGTTTTCCCTTCAATCTCAGGGTTAAGTTTCACTGAATATTATCTGTTGTGCTGCTGCTGCTCGTAAGAATTTTATTGTTCTGTTTCAGGACGTATATGACTATAAAACACTCTTAGAAATCTAATACTTTGCAGAATGATGAGAGCATTTCACATTTGCAGTGCTTCCCAGTCTGAAAAGTTTAAAAAAAACCCTCTAGACTTACACCAACAGAAACAAGAGACCACATTTTGAAAAATGAGGAAAAAAAAGACCTTACCACATATTTTGACTTGTAATTTGTCTGCGATTTGGTTCATTGTTTTGAAGTCTGCGGTATAATGATAATGATCCTTCACTGGATCTGAAGCAATTATCCGTAATTCTTCCTCAAGTGCATTCCCAACTCCTATCGCAAACATCTTAATTCCTGAAAACAGTTAAGAATGAATCACAGATTGCATTTTGAAAACCTTCCAAGAGATCGTTGCTAAGAGCCTATGGGGGGAAATATCAGCATTACAATACTGTTCATATTGTTGTAAGATTTTGACATCATTCTGTCACTTATCATCAATAACTAAAATACTGAACTCTAGACGGTCGTGTAACGAGGAGAAAAATTAATGCTCTGGTGTCATCCGATAACTAAATGGTGCTGAGAAATCTGTACCACATGCTGCAGTCCAATCCTTAATTAGAATCAAGATGCCACAGTTGAGCTAATGTGGGAAATAGAAAACAAGCTTTGGGATTGCTCTGCTGAAGTTGGGCAGGGAATGAAAGGTCTATGTCTACTGTTATCAGGCAACTGAATCATCCTACCACAACCAGGGAGCAGTGCTGAACTACTATTTACTCATTGGTGTAATGACTATCAAGACTATCCTTGATCTGGCTTTACTAGCTTTAACTTGCACTAAATATTATTCCCTTAGCATGTATCTGTACACTGTAAATTGCTTGATTGTAATCATGTATTGTCTTTCTGCTGACTAGAGTGGAGCGGCTGGGCTTGAATGCTCTTTGGAATTTGAAAGGATGAGTGGGGATCTTATTGAAACGTATAAGATTATTAAGGGATTGGACACGTTAGAGGCAGGAAAGATGCTCCCGATGTTGGGGGAGTCCAGAACCAGGAGCCACGGTTTAATAAAAGGGGTAGACCATTTAGAACAGAGGTGAGGAAAAACCTTTTCACCCAGAGAGTTGTGAATCTGTGGAATTATCTGCCTCAGAAGGCAGTGGAGGCCAATTCTCTGGATGCTTTCAAGAGAGAGTTAGATAGAGCTATTAAAGATAGTGGTTAGGGGATGTGGTGAGAAGGCAGGAACGGGGTACTGATTGTGGATGATCAGCCATGATCACAGTGAATGGCGGTGCTGGCTCGAAGGGCTGAATGGCCTCCTCCTGCACCTATTGTCTATTGTTTATTGTCAATAGCACGCAACAAAAGCTTTTCACTGCACCTCGGTACAACTGAACTGAACTGTGAGGATTCCATTCTCAACAATGTAAGCTGCAGGCATGTGTTATTATGTGGAATACCACGGATGTGTTACATCTTGAGTGATTTAGGAGCGCCATAGCAGCAGCATAAAAGTGTATTCCTGTGTGTATTTTTATTTGTTTGAAACAACATTTTGCAGCCATTTACCGTCTGTAAGTAAACAAGCTCAGCCCCACAGTTAACTCTCTCAACCTATTAGCTGCAGAATTATGTTAAGTCATTTATGCACTGAAATGTTTGAGTTCAGTTTATCATGAGGCAAATTTGCACATTGTGAATTAGGTTACTTTAAGGAGATTTTTTCCCAGGGCAGTTATTAACGTCACCCGACTGAAGGGAGAAGCTGATTGTAGGCATGGTAGAGAAAGTGTGTTTATCATGTTTCTTACATACGTTTTATGACATTGAGCTCAACTGGAAAATTTACAGCAGGTTAGGAATAGGCCAGCATTCGATATATTGATTGTAAATAAACATTTGCTGAAGGGACTTTAAAAAACAATGGGGAAGGGTTATCATTGTTTCCTTACAGAATAGGGAATTGAGGGATATGGATTATGTGCAGGCAGATAAGAGTTGGTTTAGTTTAGAGAAACAGCATGGAAACAGGCCTTTTGGCCCACCGAGTCCATATCGACCGAGTCCATATCGATCATCTGCTCACACTAATTCTGTTATCCTGCCTTCCCATCCACACTCTACACACTAGGGGCAGTTTACAGAGGCCAATTAACCTACAAACCTGTGCGTTTTTGGGATGTGGGAAGAAATGGAGCACCGGGAAGAAAGCCATGCGTCCCCAGGGAGAACGTGCAAACTCCAGACAGACAGCACCCGAGGTCAGGGTCAAACCTGCATCTCTGGTGCTCTGAGGCAGCAACTCTACCTGCCAAGCCACTGTGCTGCCCAGGCATCATATCCAGCACAGATATTGTGGGCCAAAGGGCCTGCTCCTGGCCTGTACTGTTCTATGTTCTAGTATCAATTTCACAGTACAGAAGGAATATGTCTGCCAGATCTTTGGCAAATCTATTCAATTACTCCAATTTCTCAGCTCATTGCCCTTATAGACAATAGACAATAGATGCAGGAGTAGGCCATTCGGCCCTTCAAGCCAGCACCGCCATTCAATGTGATCATGGCTGATCATCCCCAATCAGTACCCCGTTCCTGCCTTCTCCCCATATCCCCTGACCGCTATTTTTAAGACCCCTATCTAACTCTCTCTTGAAAGCATCCAGAGAACCCGCCTCCACCGCCCTCTGAGGCAGAGAATTCCACAGACTCACCACTCTCTGTGAGAAACAGGGTTTCCTCGTCTCCGTTCTAAATGGCTTACTCCTTATTCTTAAACTGTGGCCCCTGGTTCTGGAGTTGGCCCCTTAGTTGTACAATTCCCTCCCATGCCAAGCATATGGGGGTCTATAAACAAGAGCGCTTTGTTAGCATCACCTTGATTTTTGATCTTTTCGGCAAAACTATTAATGTAATCTTGTGAGCGACCATCAGTGAAGACAATTCCGACTTTTGGGATGTTGTCCCTTGCTCCTAGGGACGGGAGAAAGACCTTCTCGGACAGGTGTTGCAGAGCCAGGCCTGTCATCGTTCCTCTCTCCATGTACTCCATTCTCTTGACGGCAGCCTTGATGCTTTGCTTTGTATTGAACTTGTTGAGGGGGAATTCTGTCCTGACCGTGCTCGAGTACTGGACAAGGGCCACCCGTGCCTGCTGGTCACCAATATCCAGGGAGTCGACAATCTGGTTGATGAATTTTTTCACCAGCTGAAAGTTTTCAGGTCTCACACTCTTTGACCCATCGATAACGAAACCTAAATCAACAGCTCCTGAACTGCAAGCTGCGAGGGAAAAAAACAAAAAAAAAACAAAACAAGAATAAATAAATAAATAAATACAGAGTTTACATTTATCTTGTGTCATTCACATTCTCAGGACTGAGGCTAACAGGCGCAGCAGTGATACAACTTCCTGCTGAGCGGAATAATACACTCTTGAAAAAGCCAGTTTTTCTTTGTAAGGGCCTGTCCCACTTGGGCGCCATTTGCACGTCACGCAGGTGGCGTGCAAAGGTTTTGTACATCCCAAAATCCTGGGGAGCGGCGCACAGCCGCGCGTCACTGCCTACGTCATCACGGACCATGCACGTATAATGCACAACATGCGCGCATCACGTGAGCGTCACAACGCGCGCGTCGTGTGTCGTGACGCGTAAATGATGTCTCGTAAATGACGTGTAAATGACAACCAAGTGGGACAGGCCCATTGAGGCAAGAATTGGGACGACAGATGGTGCAATGGGCTAAGTGTTCGGCTGGTGACCGGAAGGTAGCTGGTTCGAATCCCGCTTGGAGTGCATACTGTCGTTGTGTCCTTGGGGCAAGACACTTCACCCACCTTTGCCTGTGTGTAAATGTAATGTAATTATGTGAAGCACTTTGGGGTCAATGCAAGTTGACTAAAAATGTGCTATATAAATAAGATTATTATTATTATTATTATTATTATTATTATTATTATTATTATAAGAATCAATAATAACATTTTAAAATTAACAAGAGTCCTGTGGCCAGTCATGGCAGCCCAATCTACAATGCCCAGTTTACAAAAGGAAAGAAATGCCTTGTGTGTGTTTATGTTCATCTCTTGTCTAGATCTGGTGTTTCCAGTTTAGCATCACAAATCGTAGGATTTTCTCACCCCGGGCATTACTTCTTCTCCCTGCTCCCATCAGACAGGAAATACAGAAGCTTGAAACCGTGCACCACCAGTTTCTTCTCATAAGATCATGAGACATGGGAGCAAAATTAAGCCATTCAGTCCATCGGGTCTGCTCCAACATTCGATAGCAGATGATCTATTTTTCAATCTCAACCCCATTCTGCTGCCTCCACCCCATAATCTTTGACACCCTTACTAAACAGGAACCTTATCAATCTCCTCTTTAAAAATACCCAGTGACGTGTCCTCTGCAGCCGTCTGTGGAAATGAATTCCACAGATTCACCACCCTCTGGGGCTCCTGAACAGAGGCAAGGGAGACTTTTGAGGAAAAGTGAATTCGGAGAGGGATGATTGTCTTGGAAAATGTATAGATAATGTAAACTGAGCACAGCAAGGAGAACAACCTTTACCTTAAATAAGGTAAAATTGGACACATTTTTGCACTGTGGGCTATTCCATGATGAACTACAAACCTGTACAATCATCTTGGATTGTGTATGCTAGTGTTGTTCATGAGGTCATGCAGACTAATGGATAGTTTTGTGCATTTATGTAACTGATGTAAACAGATGAATAGGCTAGCTGATGTTCAACGTTTCAACAAAAATATTCTACACGTAATCAAGACTCACTCCCGCAAGTTTTTCCATCTGGGTTGAGTGTGAATCCTTCATTGCAGGCACACTTGTAAGAGCCAGGAACACTCACGCACACCTGCTCACAGTCATGGTCGCCGCTTGCACACAGATCCACCACTGAAACACAGAGTTCAAACTAGTTAAAATATCGTCAGGGAAAATAAGCAATTTCCAAATGCAAATTTGGCCAAAGAGAATTTCAAAAATAATTTGCCAATAGATCCAGACACCGCGTGCCGGAAGGAGCTGCGGATGCTGGTTAACACCGAAGATAAGACACAAAATGCTGGAGTAACTCAGCGGGACAGGCAGCATCGCTGCAGAAAAGGAATAGGTGACGTTTTGGTGATCGTAGAAACAGGTTCTTTGGCCCATCGAGCCCACATCGACCAGCGATCACCGATTGCCTGTACACTGGTTCTATGCTATCCTACTTACACCTCCACACCCTACACTTGACGGAGTTTACGGAGGCCAATTAACATACAAACCTGCACATCTTTGGGGTGTGTCAGGAAACCGGAGCTCCCCGAGGAAATCGACACAGTCACAGGGAGATCGTGCAAACTCTGCACAGACAGCTCCCGAGATCAGAATCGAACCCGGGTCCCTGGCACTGTGAGGCAACAACTCTACCGCTGCGCTGCTGTGCCGCCCAAACTGCATACAAGCACAGTTGAAGGATAACTCACTGTGTGAGGAGATACATTCAGCTGCAGTGTTTAATGGATGTAAAAGGCCAATAAACTTTGGCATTTATTTGGGTAATATTCCATGATATTTTAAGTCACATAGTTGGTTTTCGGTCTCTTGCGATATATGTCAAAGTATAAAGGTGAAGGAAATTCAAAGCCACAAAATCAAAACAATTAATTTATTGATCTGAATGTACAGCAGAATAGGTCTTGGAGTCTAAATCCACGTTACCTGTATGTTGGGGCAAATTGCAAAATAGCCTGTAGACTTGTGTATGCCTCCTTCATGGGATAAATTACACTTAAGATAGATACAAAGTGCTGGAGTAACTCAACGGGTCAGGCAGCATCTCTGGAGAAAATGGATGGGTGACGCTTCGGGCCGGGAACTTTCTTCAGACCTACTACTACTAAATTCTACCTAGTTCCTTTCAATAATGCATATGTATTTTACATATACTGTTTAAAAAATGTCTGTAAAGTATGGCGTTTAACATTGGCATCGCACAAGCATTGCCCCAACACCTGCTGACAATGATGTCCCTGTCTTGCAACATTACAAGCATGAGGTAGGCTCTGATATGCTGTCCTAACATCTTTCCGTATCTTTCCATATTCTTTGCTGTTTTACTCACCACAGAAAGCTTCCTTAAATTTTTTGGAAAGTTTTTCGATGGCACTGTAGCTCTCTACGTAGTCCAGGTGGTCTTCCAGAGGCTCGCTGGCGATCTCGCGGAGGGAGTTCAGCTCTGCCCTGCCCACACCGATGGCAAAGATCTCAATGCCTTTCTGTTTGGCACGGGTGGCGGGATCTCGCACGCGGTCCTGGGGTCGGCCGTCGGTCACAATGATGGCTACCTACGGGCAGAATGGGCACAAAGTTTGATTAGTACGGGTGTCACGGGGTTATGGGGAGAAGGCAGGAGAATGGGGTTACGAGGCGGAGTAGACCTGATGGGCCAAATGGCCTGATTCTGCTTCTATCACTTATGAAAGTTGGTTACCCTCTTGCATTAGTCACCAATAATGGAACTGAGTTCGTGGGCGATTTCAAAAGTTCACAAGTCATAGGAGCAGAATTAGGCCAATGGACACTACTCCACCATTCAATCATGGTTGATCTATCTTTCCCTCTCAATTCAACCCCATTCCCCTGCATTCTCCACATAACCTTTGAGAATCTTCCCAAACAAATACTTGCCAATAACTGCTTTAAAAATACCCACTGACTTGGCCTCCGTTGCAGTCTATGGTAATTAACTCCACATATTCACCCCCCCCCCCCCCCCCCCCCACCAATCCACACCTCATTTCTAAAGGTATTTATCCCCCGTATCACTCATTTTGTAATAAAGTGAAACTGGAAAGACGGTTACACTATCAAATATTGCAGCACGGAGAAAGGCCCATCAGCTAACTGAGTCTTCGCCGACCACCAACCACCTCGTACACACTAGGGACAATTTACAATTTTTACAAAAGAAAGCCAATTAATCTACAAAGATGAATGTCTTTGGAGAGTGGGAGGAAACCGGAGCACCGGGAGAAAACTCCTCACGCAGTCACGGGGAGAACGTACAAACTCCTTTCAGACAGCACCCGTAGTCAGAATTGAACCCGGGTCTCTGCGCTGTGAGGCAGCATCTCCACCGCTGCACCACTGTGCTGCCCTTACACCATTCAGTTTAGTTGACCTGTCCATAGTGGTTGGGTTGTAGGGAGACCAATCCCTTAAAGGCATGCATGTTGTTTTCATCAACTAGTTTCCCTGGGTCAGGAAGTATTTCCTTACAAGTGGTCCAGCGGTGGTAGAGTTTACACTAATGTTGGAATATTCGACTGCATTATTACTCATTTTCAGCAGTGGAATTCCATTCAAGGTTGGAGAGTAAATCAAGGATCAAGCGCACCAAGATGTGGAGTTTACGAGTTATTATTTATCACTAAACGAATGTCTTATTTCAAAAATGTTTCTGTTTATTTCTGTAGCAGTCAGCTGACCTGCCCTCAGGAATTTTGTCAGCTTTTTTCCCAGGCAAAAACCCGATGAACCTGTGATCGTTCCCACAATATTATCTTTCTCTCAGTGGCCTCTCCATGGTGCCCGCACGTATACAAGTTCTGTTAGTGAAGTGTGGATTCGAGCAAAAACAATGCGGTTTAGTGTAGGAAGGAACTGCAGATGCTGGTTTACACCGAAGATAAATGAAAAATGCTGGAGTAACTCAACAAGACAGGCAGCATCTCTGGAGAGAAGGAATGGGTGACGTTTCGGGTCGAGACCCTTCTTCAGACTTGACGTTTCCGGTCGAGATTCTTCAGTTTGAAGAAGGGTCTTGACCCGAAACGTTACCTATTCCTTCTATCCTGTGTGGTGCAGTGTTTGTGCAAGTGTACCGTGCCATTCTGCCATTGAACCATTAAAGGTCACAATAATGTGAGGGAAGGGACTACAGATGCTGGTTTACACCAAAGATAGACACAAAATGCTGGAGTAACTCAGCGGGACAGGCAGCTCCCTCTCCCCTGACTCTCAGTTTGAAGAAGAGTCTCGACCAGAAACGTCACCCATTCCTTCTCTCCAGAGATGCTGCTTGTCCCGCTGAGTTACTCCAGCATTTTGTGTCTATCAAAGGTTACATTAACATCCTTCATGCTGGAAACCAGTTGTTTATCGTGGTCTCATTGGTTTAATTATTTTTTAAAATAATGTTTTCTTAAAGCACTAATCCTTCTGTAACTGTAAGTTCATTCAATATTGTGCAGACATACCCTGTCAAACAATTTCACACAGCAGATGCATTATGCTGCGCTCAGACAGATCTCCTCCAGAACCACGACAGGAGTCTCTTTGTAGACTGTATAATATTCTCAGCTAGCTTTTTACCATTTGAAAGAGACGCCTTTTTTTTAAAGCCTGATTACAGGCAAACAAGAACCAGAATTCTTAGAAAATATTGCTTAAACGAACTCTGTGACACAATAACAACTGTAAGATTATGAAAAACCTGGAAGTGTTACAGAATGACGCGGAGAACTTAAATTTCCAGTGAAATGTAATCAATGAGTTCTAATGAAAAGCCAGTGACCTGAATTGCTAATTCAGTTTACTTTATCAAAGATGCTGCCTACCTCAACCTTTTCTCTCTCTTGTTCTCTCCTTTCTTTTCCTTTATTTTAAAGCTAAAAAGTTAAAATTGAAGCTGTACATTAACTGTATCATTTTTTATGCCGTTTGTTCTACTCTTGTACATTTGCTTCTAATAAATAAATAAATACATTTTTAAAAAAAGATGCTGGCTAATGAGCTGCGTGCTTTAAGCATTTTCTTATTTTGTTACAGAATTTAAGCATCAGCAGTAATTTTCTTTCTGTTAAGAAAACAATCATCCTCATTGAAACCAACGGATATTTGATTTCACATTTTTTTTAATCACTTGATTAGCAAAGTAGGTTTAAAGTTCCCTTCTTCAGACTGATGGAGTGGGGGTGGGAGATGAAAATGAGAGGTAAGGGTGGGGAAAGGCCTGGCAAATGATGGGTGGCTACACGTGAAGTTGGGGGTTTGAGGAGGGGAGGTGATCGACAGATGGGTGGAGGTGGTGACAAAGGCCAGAAGTGAAAAGGAGACAAGATGGTGTCAGATTGGGGAAGGAGTCAAATATAAAGCTGGAGAAAGGAAATTTGATGTGAGGGGACATTGGGGAGGGGTTGATAATGAGGGGTTGGGGAGTTCACTTGAAGTCAGCGAAGTCATTCTTTGTACTGTTGGGTTTTTCCACACCAACAGTAAGGACAACAACTCATATTTAGCTTGGGTCACTTAAAATCCAACAGAATGGGAATATCACAAGTTCCTCTTTTTAAATGATGCTGGGTACAGGCTTGGAGCAGGATGACCACACTGAATCAATAGATCAGTTATGATTTGACTGAGCGGGTCAAATAGTCTATTAGTTCTTAAATTTTCCTTCATTCATTTTAGCTAATTGAAATTGTGTATTTTTTGTATTCCATTTATTTCACTTGAACATTTGAACCACTTCAAAGCGTCAATGGATTCATGGATTTATCACAGGTGATTTTTCAGCTGAATGTTCATTAGATAGTTATCTGTATTGACTAAACAGTGAGCATCAAATCTGATGTTACTGTCCAAGTAGCAGAAATGGTGGAGAAGACACCAGGCCTTTCGATGAAGATGGAAGCTGTTCCTGGACATCACTGCACATCTCGTATGTGTATGTGACAAATAAACTTGACTTGACTTGACTTGACTTGGAAGGATGAAAGCCTATTGCTGAAGCTTAACACCACCAGAAGGCCATAAGGTCATAAGTGATAGGAGTAGAATTAGGCCATTCGGCCCATCAAGTCTCCTGCACCATTCAATCATAGCGGGAGAGATAGATCAGCCATGATTGAATGGCGGAGTAGGTGATGGGCCGCATGGCCAAATTCTAGTCCTATTCCTTATGACCATTCTGAAGAAGGGTCTTGACCCGAAACATCACCCATTCCTTCTCTCCAGGGATGCTGCCTGTCCCGCTGAGTTTATTCCAGCTTTTTGTGTCTATCTTCAACCTTATGGTCAATCTATCTCTCCCTCCTAACCCCATTCTGCTGCCTTCACCCCATAACCTCTGACACCCGTACTAATCAAGAATGTATCGGTCTCTGCCTTAAGAAATATCCACTATTATAGAAACCTGGTGTAAAATCAGACTGAATGGATAGTCTCTTTGGTTCTATTATTAAAAAGTAGTGATAGTTACCTTGCTGGCAGCGTTGGATTTCACCCGTGCTCCGCTGGCCTCATTGAAAGCGATATTGGTCGCAAAATTGATGGCCAAGCCAGTCATGGTGCCGGAGGAAAGTGGCTTGATCTGGGAGACTGCCCGCAGGACGGCGGCCTTGTTGCGGTGTGCGCTGAGGGTGAATTCGGGGTTGACCGTGCTGGCATAGTTGACCACTCCAACCCGGGTGGCATTTGGGCCGATGCTCAGGGATTCGATGACCTGCGACACAAACACTTTCACCTGTTCAAATTCAGAAGGGCGGACACTCCGAGAGCTGTCGATGATGAAGACAAGATCGGTGGGTTTAGTTCGGCAAAGACCTGCATGAAAGGGAAAGAAAGAAAGGAAGACGTGAAGGAGGGCAGAAATGTAGGTGACAACAAATTGAGGGATAGGAGCAAAAAAACCCCTAGCTTTCAGCTTATTGAGAGTGCCAACTTTGCAGCATTTGTTAAGAGTTCTGCTTCACAGCCAGTGGTATTGTGCATTTTTGTTTCAAATTAGCTTTGAATATTGCCCCTAAATCCATCGGACATTTCATCGGACACAATAGCTCGGGGAAGATACCAGTATAACGTATCAGCAAGACTTCATGGATTTGGGAATCATAAGTGAGCAATTCCATGTTCTTTGCGTTTTGTCTATGTTGCACGGTTTACAGCAGAGCAGGGTTAAGATAATTTACTGGTATGAATCTTCAGGGTGTATTCCTGCAGTGAAGGAGCAAAAGGACCAACTCAAGTCAAGTTTATTGTCATCTAAGCACAAGTTTGGGAAGGTACAGGTACAATGTTAATATTTCTTGCAGCACGTCACAGGTTTGTAGACGGCCAATGTACAGAAACCAAAATTATAAATTACACTTACATTCTGCAAGTCTGTGAAAAATTAAATACTGAATATAAAAAAACATTAATGCAAAAGACAATTGGAAAACAAGTCCATGGTATTGCACAAGGTGGTCCATGGTGTTCCATTGTCAGGGTATGATTAGAGATGTGTTGGTCGGTTCAAGAACTTGATGGTTGTAGACAATAGACAATAGACTATAGGTGCAGGAGTAGGCCATTTGGCCCTTCGAGCCAGCACCGCCATTCAATGTGATCATGGCTGATCATCCACAATCAGTACCCCGCGTTCTTGCCTTCTCCCCATATCCCCTGACTCCACTATTTTTAAGAGCCCTATCTAGCTCTCTCTTGAAAGCATCCAGAGAGTAGGAAAGTAGTTGTACTCGAACCTTGTGTTGCGGGACCTCAGGCTGTGCTGCATCTCCTGCCTGACAGGAGCAGCATGAAGAGGGTGTGTAGCAGATGATGGAGATGTTTGATGGTGGATGCAGCACCATGTGTAGCTGCTCTCCATGATGGGGAGAGCTGTGTCCATGATGGACTGGGCTGAGTCCACGTCTCTCTGCAGCCTCTTGCATTCCTGTGCATTGGACTTGCCATATCAGGCTATGATGCATCTGTTATTATATATATATGTATCCAGAAATGTGTTAAGAGTATTCGACGACATGCATCCCTGTGCTGAGCCCAGGATAGGTCACCCCAGATGTTAACGCCAGAAATTAGAAGCTGCTATCTCACTCCACTGTTGGCCCACATGCAGATGGTCTCCTGATTTCCCCTTCCCAAAGTCAATCATTACTTATTTTTGCTGACATTTAGCGAGAGCATGCTCGTGCGGCATCGCCCAATCACTCATAGAGTCATAAGAAGTCATACAACACGGAAACAGGCCCTTCAGCCCAACCTGTCCATGCTGCCCCATCCAAGCTGGTCCCATATCCTCCAAACCTTTCCTGCGCACCTACCTGTCCACTCTTGGCAACATTGGTGGTATTCTGATAATCTGAAGCGTTGCACTTGCTTCAGGCACAGCATTGATGCACAATTACTCAACCATTGCATTCTGCAAAGATTAGTTGGTTCCATCGACTTTAGCTGCAATTTTTATACATTATCACAAAATAAACTTTATTTTTATGGGGTGGTGCCAAAGTAAAAACTATGTCAGTTGTCACATGATGGATTTATAGATACCAGGATTCCCTGTTCCTTATGGTAGACAAAAGTGCTGGAGAAACTCCGCGGGTGCGGCAGCATCTATGGAGCGAAGAAAATAGGCAACGTTTCGGACCAAAACCCTTCTTCAGACTGCGGGGGGGGGGGGGGCAGGGGGGGGGGGGGGGGGGGGGGGGGGGGGGGGAAGAAAGGAAGAGGAGGAGCCAGAGGGCTGAGGGAGAGCTGAGAAGGGGAGGAGACAGCAAGGGCCACCGGAAATTGGCCTGCTCCTTATTCCTAGCACTTCCCATTTTTTTTACCTCTCTACATTTTAATCTGTAAAACCGATTTTAATCTGAAACTAATCTTTAAACGTAGCACATTATTTGTGGAAATAGTGTATGTGATTTTCCAAAAACTATTGGAGAACTGGAAGAAAACTATTGTCTGATTATAAACTATGGGTAGACAATAACATGTACTCAAGGAATTAAAACTAAAACTATGAAATAACTCTGTAAACTGAAAAGGTATACATCTGTTTCACAGTGCCAGTCCAGATGTGGATAATGTGTTATTACTGGGCCAATATTCTGAACGTAATGTTGGAGTATTGCCTAAATAGACAGTAGACAATGGGCAATGGGTGCAGGAGTAGGCCATTCGGCCCTTCGAGCCAGCACCGCCATTCACTGTTGATCATGGCTGATCATCTTTTGCTTAAATATTTTTGCAAGCTTCTGTAATTTTGTTTTTAAGTTTTGATCATATGATGTTCACATCTGGGCTGAAATAGTAATCATCAACGTAAATAACACAGCCAACAGCGACCATGAAAAGCACTCGAAATTATTAGAAATAGGTAGCTGGGCATTCAGTATGTGCTGTAACTAGTGACATAGTGTTGGACTTTTGCATCACATTTTAAGAATAAAGCAGTAATTTTCTGTGATAGGGTTGGGGCAGCTCAGTGGCGCAGCAGGTAAAGTGACTGCCCCATAGTTTCAGTAACCTGGGTTCAATCCTAACCTCTGGTATTGTCTGTTCAAGAAGGAACTGCAGATGCTGGAAGATCGAAGGCTGCTGCACCCGCTGAGTTTCTCCAGCATTTTTGTGTACCTCTGGTATTGTCTGTTCAGTTTAGTTTATTGTCACGCGTACCGAGGTACAATGAAAAGCTTTTGTTGAGTGTTATTTGCGTGTCCTACTTTTGACAGTATGGGTTTCCTAGGGGCATTCCAGGTTGTTTCCACATCACAAAGAGACAAGGTTTGGTACGTGAAGCATTATAAATTGCCCCTAGTAAATTCGGAGGGGAGTTGATGATAATGATGGGGAGAATAGATTTACAGGAAAAATTAGTGAAGAACTTGGATTGATCCAGGGGCTGGTGTCGAGTTGATTGCCTGAAATATGGAAAGAGCATAAAGAATCACAGTTAAGATTGATGGAACAAGCTGGCCTTTGTAATTTAGGCAACAGTTAAATAATTATGCACCAATACTGTGGCTGAAGCATGTGTGATGCGGTGACTTACCAGAACGGCATTAATGCTGCCAAGAGTGGCTTTTTTATTTTGTGCCTTTACACTGTAGAAATATGTAAAAGAAAACCAGTAAAATGCCTTAACCCTGCTCAGAGAATAATCTGTGATCTCACTGGCACCTCCTGAATGAGCACAGATTTTGATTTAATGTGTAACTTTTTACACCAAGTGACACACTAGCCATTCTGTTCACTCTCTATGGCACTGGGGACTTTTGGTTTGTTTTCAATAAATTGAACAGAGCAGGGTGGATGAAAACGATATTGAAAGATATAGGCGAATTTAAACTTCAAGCAAGCTTGATTTCTCGCAGAGTGCAGGTACAGTGCAAATCCTTTCAGATGACTTTCCATTAGATATAGTTTCCACTTGAGTGACATACATATTTGTTGGCAATTATTAGAAATTGATCATCTGAATATGGGCAATGCAACAAAAAGTATAATGATGGAGGAGAAGGCCATTTGACCCATCGTGTCCATGCTGGCTCCCAAGGAGGCAAAGGGGTAATTATTTCCAACTATCTGCTTCTGCCTGATACTTCAATCTTGGACGAATTTACAAGATGGAACTATGTGCTAAAATCAGATTTTCTATGCCCTTCAAAATTTACAAAAATTAAATCAATGTAACAATAAAACTAATGTACCAAGACCCGGAGCGCGACCTTGTATCACCCGGCGCGGCTTTATAATTGCCGCGGGACTTATTTACCATCGCCCGCCAGGGGCTTTGACTCTGACATCGGGAGGAGAACGAGGAGTGCAGGGGAGAGATAAGACTTTGCCTTCCATCACAGTGAGGAGGAGATTCGCTGTGATGGATGTTTGTGTAAATTGTGTTGTGTCTTGGTTCTTCTTCTTGTTTGTATGACAGCAGAAACCAAATTTTGTTTGAACCTCTGGGTTCAAATGACAACAAATAAATTGTATTGTATTGTACCTCTAAATGCTTATGTTCCTATCACTCATTTATGAATGGTACAAATGCTGTTTTTAACACAGGTATTTTTTCATTGAAAATTCCCACTTCCTCAGCCTGAATGCTTTATTGAGATGCAGTAGCACTATGGGACCCCTCTGTCCATGGGACATTCTTGGAATTGGAACAGCCGACCATTATTAGGACAGGGCTGGAGCCAATGCCACCCAATCCCCCTCACTACCTTCCAGTAGGGGTCACTGCAGTTATTTTCTCCAATGGATACGGTGGTCAAATGAAGTATTCCTACCAACCATGTAGAATTGGCTAAGTCAACAGTAGTCTGAACTGAACCCAATGTGTCTCAGCTGCATTGTAATAACACTACTCTCAACAACCACAAAGATAATAACAGCATTTAAAAAGTTAGGCTTTACTTTTCAACAGATAGCATCGTCTTTGCAATCTATTCCAAAACCCTGCAATCATACACATTGAATTCCATAGAGACAATTGAACAAAGTAGGGTGACCAGTTCCCAACAGAAGTGAGGCTGCTTTCAATGAGTACTCTTAGAAGGGTCAAGTACAACTTTTCACTTCCAATCCCATCAACTGTAAATCATTTATCGTTGTGACATAATAATCTGTTGCTTGCAGGCTGGGGTGAAACGCCAAGAAGCATGAAAAACACAGACACTGATCAATCATTTGGCAAAGTGATCGGAGCCGGATACATTATAGCACAGATGGACTGCGAAAGGCATTCACAACATTCGGGTGACACGATCACACAGAAGTACATAATGAAATGTGGAACACTGAAGATGTTAGCAGCTGAAACCTAATATTCATTTTATTGTCTGTAAATATTTACAAGGCAACTACGATAACGCTGGCATACGCTGCAACACGACCAATCCCCATCTAATAGTCTATATAACCAACAAAGTGGTGGATATGCAAAGAGAATTTCCATTGATATTTTCCCTCCACAAACCCATTGTCCCACAGCATCAAAATGGTTATTTTGAGGATGCTCCTGATACTGAAATAGGGGAATAATTTGTTTATTATAGTACGTCAGACACATGGAATTTATTTCAGCTTTCTTCCCCGCCCCACCCCCCCTACAATCAGTCTGAAGAAGAGTCCCATCCTGAACCATCACTATCTGTGTTCTTCAGAGATGCTGCCTGACCCCCTGAGTTACTCCAGTACTTTGTGCCTTTTCTTGTAAACCAGCATCTGCAGTTCCTTGTATCGATATGAAATTTCCCTGGTTTCATACCTGGTCAATGTCATGTTTGGATGATGGCTCTTTCGTTACAATGCATCTTGGAATTTTTATGTTGCAATATTGATGTTCACAATGTTTAATGCATGTCCTATGTAAGTGTTTTCTGCAATGATGTATTATTATCAATAAGACTGTGGAAAATTAGCTCGCATTTCTTAGCACTAACCTAGTCCAGTTGTTACACCATTAACATTATTTATGGTTTGACCAGTTAGAATGGTTGCCTCCCTCGTCACTTGGGGTTTAAATGCCAAATACAATTAAAGACGTTGCTAAAGTCTAGGTGTTCCTTCAGCAAGTAACCATGGCAGCACTGGGATGTCCAATTATAACTCCTGAACTAATACATGTAATCTGCAGGATGAATAATCTGAAGATCTTGAACAAAAGATAACACGAACAGTCAATATCGTTCATAATGTCAGAATAATATTGAAATTATATCATGAGTTGTGCTATTTCACTCAATATTGATTTGGATGCAAACAACTCCTTAAAACAGGTGAAATTCCTTAAGTACATGTTGGAAAAAATGCATTAACACTGGTCATTTGGGCAGGAGATATCTAAAGAGTAAGAGACATGAAATTTATACTTAATCTACCTTATGGGCGGGAGAGTTCTAAATTATAAGTTGATGGTACATACTGTATGGGCGGGGAAATTCTAAAGGATAAGTAACTGATGAAACATACTTGTTGTACTTTATGGGCGGGAGGGTTCGAAAGTATAAGAAACTGATTTAAAAAAAAAGGTGGAATAACTTTTGTTTTCATCAAGAGTATATAAATGTATCTTCTTACCGGCTGGAGTCTGTGGACCGGGTTTTACTTTAGGTTTAGGCACCCCATTGACCTGAACGAGGAGTAAGGCAGACAGGAGCAGTCCAGTGCAAAGTCCCATCATCTTGTCCAGCGAGTTGTTGTGAGAGTGCAGGCTGCAGTGTGGCAGGGAGCGCCACCGACTCCAGGTATTAACACTCTACCCCTTGCAGAGACTGCAACGCAGCCGAACACGTGTGAAAGACATTATAAAAGAGTTCCAGGAAACGCGTTGAAATTCAACTCTTTGATTTAAAAAAAAAAACCCCGGTCCCCTGGGTTGCCGCGGTTTACAGATAGGGGAGGGTTAATCGTGCCAGGGAGACGTGCAGACTTAAAGCAGGCGAGAGCCGTGGATAGAAGGTCAAGAGCATATTGGACTGACTGAATTTACATCACCTCGCCTGACATTCGAAGCCGTACCTGTCATACGAGAGAAATTATTTTTGTTAAAGTTTTGTAAACGCCGTTTGATTTCTCAAGACCTTTGTTTAGTGTTACGCGTAGATATGTAGCAGTTCCCAGTTGACACACACACACACACACATATCGTATCTCAGTCAACCGTGCTGGGATCTGACCACTCCCGCCTCTCACCACCGTGAAGATTTTAAATCAGCCACTCACTCACTGTCTCAGAATGTAGACAAAAATGCTGGAGAAACTCAGCGGGTGCAGCAGCATCTGTGGAGCGAAGGAGATAGGCAACATTTCGGGCCGAAACCCTTTCTTCAGACCCGAAACGTTGCCTTTCTCCTTCGCTCCATAGATGCTGCTGCACCCCCGCTGAGTTTCTCCAGCGTTTTTGTCTGCCTTCGATTTTCCAGCATCTGCAGTTCCTTCTTAAACACTCTCAGAATTACGCCTTTGAAGCCTTTTCTCAGCTCTTTTTGCAGGTTTTATTCTCATTAAATATGCCCCACTAATTCCACCCTGCTCGTTCCCAGCAGTAGAAAATTAACGCGAATCTACACTAGGGTTGAATACGGAATTTGAATGACTGAATGTGGAAAAGGAATTGCAGGTTTAAACCGAAGAGATGCTGGATTAAACAGTTGTTTATGAAGGAACTGCAGATGCTGGAAAATTGAAGGTAGACAAAAGTGCTGGAGAAACTCAGCGGGTGCAGCAGCGTCTATGGAGCGAAGGAAATAGGCAACATTTCGTCCCGAAACGGGACAATTAAATTCATGCCTTGCTTCAGCACAACAGAATATAGAAGGCATGAATGAAGAACAGATCAGTGTGTCCATATACCATTGTATAAATATATACACACACATCCGAAAGGTCACCCGCTCCTTCTCTCCAGGTGAGTTGTTACTCCAGCTTTTAGTGTCTTTCTTCTGAATGATTGAATATTTTGGGTCTGGGTGATTTTTTGAGCTGAACGAACGTCAGTGAACCGGCAACTTTTCAACACTGCCCTTGTAAGTGCTGCCGATTCAACCAGCCCTGAGGATTTCCCCGAGGACTTTTTTAAAATTTAAACTCAGGATCGCGGAGCTCAGAAGCGATGTTGCTTTTTTTTTTTAAAAGCATCTTTCACTTTCTCCACCCCATCTCTCCATCGCGGCACAGACCATCAGAAGAAGGGTCTCGACCCGAAATGTCACCCGTTCCTTCACTCCGGAGATGCTGCCAGTCCCGCTGAGTGACTCCAGCATTTTGTGTCTATCTTCGGTTTAAACCAGCATAGAAAAAAAGGTGCAGGAGGAGGCCATTCGGCCCTTCGAGCCAGCACCGCCATTCATTGTGATCATGGCTGATCATCTGCAGTTCTTTCTTGCACACTTCACTCAACCCATTCCGGGAACCTCACCCTTCGCTATGCAGCCTCCCCTCCATTCATAAATCATATTCAATATTTTGAAAAATCTTGTAGCCACATCCACATTTCGCCCAGATTGGGTTAACCCAAATTATGTGACTGCATTCCAGATCTTATGGGATGTTCTCTAGATATGTCGGAGTAAAGGGATTGACAACAGAATTTACCGGAAGGTAGACACAACATGCTGGAGTAACTCAGCGGGGCAGGCAGCATCTCTGGAGAGTCAATAGACTTTTATTGTCATGTGTCCCAGATAGGACAAATGAGATTCTTGCTTGAGAGAAGGAATAGGTGACGTTTCGGGTCGAGACCCTTCTTCGTCCGGAGACATATTTACTGGTCTGAATCAAAGATTATAGAGGAGCTCCTCTAGGATGGTCTGAATACCTATGGAGAACGGCACAAACATTGGTAAATCAAAACGTTTCTCTGCTTAAAATGTACCTTCCCCTGCTTCCCCTTCCCCATTCTGAATCGGATCTGATTCTGATCTTGCACGGAAGGCAACCTGACCTATTGCTTTGCCACCCCTCCAATAAGCGCCTTAAATAAGAGGCGGAGATTGTTAAAGGTCAGGACCACGTGGCCTGATAAATCACCATCGGCTTCAAAACTGTTTAAAAAAAATAATTTCCCTTTAATCATCGAAATTTAACAACGAACAGCCTTGGAAACGAAACATTCGACCCTCGGTGTCTGCGTCGGGACATGGATTACTCGGGAATATCCATTCTCCCGCCCTATTTTATCTAACCTCGCTGAATATCTTTTCAGTCCCGGTGCAGGATCTGTGTGAATTCTCGAAGATAGACACAAAATGCTGGAGTAACTCAGCGGGACAGGCAGCATCTCTGGAGAGAAGGAATGGGTGGCGTTCGGTAACTTTTGATAGTTTATTCACTCGTTCTCCATTCTCAAGGAGCAGGGAAAAATTATCTCCCAAATTTATCATTAAATTACGAAACGTATTATCGTTTATGGCCGTTAGTTTTGGACCCCACCAGCTGATGCCGAAGCATTGACTTTGAAGGCACTCTGGCGTCGCTCGGCTTTCCGCCCCATCCAGTAGCTAAACACGCTGGCTTCCAACACCCTGCGAAAACTATTTGCATCTTCTCCCGTGTCTCTCTACCCTTTTTGTGGCATGGACATGTAACGGGTTTGTAACTTGTAGCTGTATTCGGACTTCTAAATGTGGTGGACAAAATCTTGAAATATTTGACCCTTCTTCCCCACCCCACACACACAAATTTTGGAACACTTGCAAACGCAATTTCAGAAAATATTCCGTGAAATGTTACAAACCCCCAAGGCAAACAGCACACTGCTTTATATCCAGCAGTAGGGGACTACTACTGATTATCGCAGGAACAAACTCCGACTTAGTAAATATTTACTTACTCTGGTACTTTTCCAAAAATTCATTTTACAACAGATCTTCATCTATGCAAAATGGTCTGCATGAAAAATGGCTTCTTAAATGGCATGCTTTAAGGTCTGGGGGAAGAGTGGTTTAAGTGCAGGTGCCTGAATTTCCTGTGTTTGCAAATGTATAATTGATCAAACGATCTCAGAGTTTCATGTTTCCAACAACTGCACCTTCTATTGCAGAAAATTGATTCGTTGGCTGAATGCAAAGGCGATGGCAGCTTTTGATAGCAGAGGGTTAAATACAGCACAGAATCTGGCCCTTCAATCCAACGTCCATGCTGACCAAGATGTCCCATCTAAGCTAAGCTTGCGTGCGTTTGACCCATATCTTTATAAAAGGTGGCACAGCTGGTAGAGCTGCTTCCTCAATAGTGCCAGAGACCTGGGTTTGATCCTGACCTCAGGTGCTGTCTGTGTGTAGTTTAGACATTCTCTCTGTGACCGCGTGGCTTTGCTCCGGGTGCCCCTGCTTCCTTTCACATCTCAAAGACATACCCGTTTGATGGTTAATTGGCCTCTGAAAGTTGCCCCTAGTGTGTCAGTGTTGATGAGAAAATGGGATAAGATAGAACTAGTGTGAACGGGTGATCGATGGTCGGCCAAACAGCCTGTTTCCTTGCTGTATTTCTAAAACTAAATAACTAAACCCTTCCTACCCAGGTATCTTTACAAATGTCTTAAACATTTTTTATTGTACTTGCCTTGACTATTTTGAGTAGATTGATCCATATACTCACCGCCTAGTTTGAAAAGGTTACCTGTTAACTTTATATTAAATCTTTCCCTTCTCACCTAAAACCTATGCCCTCTAGTTCTTGATTCCCATCCCCTGGAAAAACTGCATTCAACTCATGATTTTATACACATCCCCTCAGCCTTCTGCGCTGCAATAAAATAACATTGTGAGCCTACCCAACCTCTCCCTAGAGCTCAGACATAAGGTAGACAAGGATACCAGCATGGGGTACAGTTACATTGCAGTGACAGAGTTGCTACATTAGTCATCCTGATATGATAACTGAAAACATTCAGATAAGTACTCTAGAAGCTCCTTCCAGCAGACTCGCTCATCCCATCTCATCTTTGAATTCAGTACAATTCCAGACCACTTCAAGTCCCTGATAGAGGATCAGGGTAACCTGGGTTACCATAACGTATAACAGCTCTTTGTTGACTGCATAAAGTTGTTGGTTGGAACATAACCAGGTCTTGGCACTACATACATCCAATAAACCAGGCAAATGAAAGGTATCCAGGTGGGTGGATACATTAAATTTCAAAAGGCAATATGCAAGTTGGCAGCAAGGAAAAGCCAAGAACAAACACGGTTCTCAGTTTAATTCTGAATGCATGAAGCAAATAATTAATCATCAAGCAAAGTAAATGTGATGGAAACCTTATATTTTCTAATTAAATTGCAATCTTTCCCCTCTTTTAGAAGGTTGCACATCTCGTCATTGTCAAACGTACTGCTGGTGGATTTTTGTAATCACTATGGTACCTATTTTATTTAAAACCTGCGCCAATTTTGACAGATGTCAAGTATAATGAATAAACTGAAGCAATGACACAGCTACATATACCGGAGGAGTTGCACATTTCAAAAACCATAACAACGATGAAAATGACTTTGAACAGAAATTAGGGAAATTAAATCACTGATTAAAACCTGATGTAATTTAGAGTGGAGTTTCCTCCACAGATATGTGAATGCAACCAAACCAGACATTCAAAAATAATGTAACTGTAAAAGGTATTTAAAATATTAAAGGGTCTCAGACTACTAATAACTACATTTTCTTACAAAAATTTGTGACAGGCTAAACAGCTTGTCAGATAATGCCATACAATTTAAATCGTTTTATTTTCAGTAACACAGGAATAATGTAAGATAGACACAAAATGCTGGAATAACTCAGTTGGTCAGACAGCATCTCTGGAGAAAAGGAATAGATGATGTCTTGGGTCGAGACCCTTCTTCAGACTGAGAGTCCCTCAGTCTGAAGAAGAGTCTCGACCTGAAACGTCACCTATTCCTTTTCTCCAGAGATGCTGCCTGTCCCGCTGAGTTACTTCAGCATTTTGTGTTTATCTTCAGTTTAAACTGTATCTGCAGTTCCTTTCTAAACAGGAATAATATAAATGTGCAGATTGTGCATTTTGTACATACAGCTTTTTCATCAACTACAAGTTTCCAACATAACGGATTTTTGCACAACTCAAAACAATTTGTATTGCTTGTATAATTTATTTAAATAAGCTCATTGTACAGAAGAACCAGCTAAAACAGATGATTTGTTACTGATTGCACTAAATGCGAGGACAACTGCAATTGCCACAGTTCAGCCATAACATATAGTACCACAGATTTCAAAATGATATAGAAAGCTACAAATATACCAAGAAAGATTATATTCTATTTGTACAATTTTACAGTCAAATTTAAAAGGGCACATTTACATCTCGCCACTTCAATGCTTCCCTATCTTTTCTCAAGTTGTGTAGTTTGAACAATTAAAAAATAATAATCAAGCCAATGTTCCTTTTAAATGGTCCATTCCACTGATAAACAAGGAACTTTACTTAAAGCACATATTATAGAAAGAGAAAATTATGGGTAATAAATAGAAAATAATTAAATACTTAAGCTATGGATTCCAAGGTTTAAAACTAAATTTAGTCAGAAAATTGTGATAAGTATTGAAAGCACGTGAAGCTTTCGTAAATAGTGACAAAAATCAAATATGTTTGAAGATGTTATTTAAGCTCAAATTCTAACTAATTAGCAGAAAGACATCTAGATGCCTTTCTCAGGTGGTCATCATGGATCAAATATTTGGTAGCCAATTGTGATTTCAAACATGAGCAACTTTGTTATTTTGAATAAAGGATTACAATATTTAAGTTCTGCTTTTTCTCTCAACTAGCCGATTGAAATCTGCTTACTAAGTCCCGCAAACAGGGAGCTCGCATGACAAATGGGTTCTGTTGTGTCGTCGCTCAATTGGTGGACTTATTGAGACTGGACAAAAATCCACTGAAGCTTCAAACTTCTACAATCAAAGTCTGATACAGGCAAACATGCAAACCCTTTCTGTCTGAGTAACGTATGACAGTACTGGAGGCAGATAAAGCAGCTTGTGCTATACATTATGATTCAGGTGCTTCTCCAGTATTCCACAAATTGCATATTAGTCCATGAGAAAATGATTGTTTAAAAATCTTAATAGTTGTTGAATTAGGCTGTAATTATTTTTTTAGTCAACTGCAACATTCCAAGCTGCTAGGAAATCATTCCTGAGTTGTGGCCATCATCTGATGACTATACTTTGGTGTCAGTAGGTATGGTAAATAAAAAGTAGTAGATAAAGAAAAACATAATGGGAAATGGATCTTTCTCAGCTCAAACGGAACCACTATAGGAGAAAAAAACCATTGTATTAGTACCGGAAGAGGGAGAAAACTTGAAATGTGTGGTTATTATCCGCTTATAATTCATTCCTGATGACCTGTTGATTCCTTTTCTAAAAGGAGTTGTTCTCTGCAGTCTGGAATTCATAGGATATAGCTCGCTGAATCTGCTGATTAATCCCAGTGTTTTGCATTTTATTTCAGAATTTTCAGGCTGCTGTTTAGTTTGATGGGCATGGTCTTAAACTATCTGGAAAACACCTGCAGCACCCAGGAATGGATGTTCATGGCCCAGGACTGAAAGTGTGACTAGTCGGCTTTAACTTTTAGCATTAAATGTGCCACTTTACAGACACACGTATGGTTTCTAATAGCTGTCAATATCAGAATTAGGTGTTTAGCAAGTACAATGGACAATAACCATAAGCATTCAAAATGTCCTCACGTGTAGGTTTTGAGATTATAATATACAACACAAAATTCTCAACGATCACATGTAACAATTATAAAACCCATTATACCCAAATAAAAAACTGTTTGAAGTTCAAGATTTTACCCAGTGCAATACTGCACGTTAACATTTTTCACAGGTACCGAACATACACATGTTCATGTCAGGCCACTGTTAAATACATTGTTGTGTCGGAAGATGGAGACTTCATCATTGGCAATTCTTCTAGTGTTTTGTTTACAACCTCCTCATTTAATGGCAACTTGATAATATGTGCTGGAGGCCGGGTCTGAATGAGAAATACATTTCATTACACACTGATAATAGTGAATAAAATAAATGAGAAAATGCAACAACTAAGGCAAATGCACAAAATAACAGATTTTTCCAAAAGGTTCATATAGTCAACATATCAAAACAAATAATGATAGAATTCGTAAGCATGATTATGGATTGGTTTAACTGAACCATGAAGCAAATGCATTTCAAATGACACAAAGAAAACAGTTGGACAGAATACATCAAATCTGTTAATATGCTACAATTGTATATCTACCCCCAAATTGTTTACAACAACTCGTTTTTTTATTTCTAAGGATGATTTGCATAATTTATAACTGCCTAAACTAAACTATACTCACTATTGAGTTTTCGGTTTAGGTGTTGGTGTAACTCCTTCCTATTTGAAAAACACAGAAACAATAAAAAAAACAATTTATATATTCAAGACTGAAACTATATACTTGACCAAGGAAAGTCAATTCCGATGTCCAACAAATACAGATTAACCTCTAAATGAACAGGCATTAGTTATCTTCATATGTTCCCAAGAAATTCCAACATCTTTTAGCAAATGAAATCAGTATCATGCTACAGACTTGTAATAAAGGTCAAGTATAATATAATTGGAAATCTGTTAACATAATATGTGAGTGAGCCATGTAATCAACACAGTTCCCATCTGATTTAGTATGTGTTGGGTCGCCTAAACATAGCGGGGCTACATGTCTTTAAAGGGCTGTGGGAAGGAGTAAGGTGAAGAGACGCTGTGGACACATGCTTTATCGCAACTTGAAATTGCACAAACATTCAATCTAACTACAACGATCCTGATACTTGAGTAACACATTGCACCAGGACAGATCAGTCAGTTGTGATGGTATCCGATCTACCTCACTGTTTTAGTTTCCAAGGGGAAGATTTGAGAGAATAATGACCCATTGGAAATGTACACATAATTAGTATAAACTCCACCAGTGTAACCATGCGTATTACCAGAAATTCTTACCAATTTCATAATATCCATCAGTATAACATTACAATCAGCAGACGTTCAGAGATAACGCATCCACATGGTTCATGGGCAAAATCTCCATATACTTGGCTTCTAATATAAACAGTTAAAATCTCTGGTTTGACCATAGCCAAAGGAAGGAAGGCAGCATATTTAATATACATCTATTTCCTGCTCATTGTTCAAGTGAAACCAACCCGAGCACGAAGATCAAGGAGCGTGTCCACCAAGCTGCTCTCGTGTTCCAAATCCTTAATAAACTTGTAGCATTTGTACACAGCACGGATGAAGTAGCACTAGAGTCAAAAATCAGAAGACGATTTGGGTCACAATACTTACATCAGCAATGTTTGTGCACATTCATGGATATCAAATAGGATTCACGCTATGATGTAAAAAATAGTTTTATTATTTTAATTGAAATTGCCTGGCAGTAAATAAAAATACAAGGTTTGGGAGGCAGCAACATATTAAATTCCTTTTAAGTTGTCACTGGTTAGTTTACACTGAACTTTGTAGAGGCAAAAAAAACAATAAGTACAATTCAAGTAACTTTTGTGTAGTTTGTGTAGTAACATTTAATGTTACCTTACGTTTTATGTCTCCTCCCATTTACTGTTCTTCTTAGATATTGTGAATATAGAGCAAATTGTAGTTTGAGGAAAGAATTAATTCCAAAACTATATGTATTTCTTAGCGGAAGCTATAACATGCCAATTAGCCTTCATGCTTTTACTTGATTTACTGCAGTAATCAAGATACCAACAAATAAAGTACAATTATCACTGCATAGAATTATTGGAATGTCAATCTGAACTAGAATTTACAAATCAGTGGAGGAACTATTTTAGCTTCCAACTATGACCAAAGCAAATACTTGAGTAAAGGAAAGGGGGAAGAACTGTCAAGGTCTTCAGTCAAGAGGCACCTTCCTGATTGCAGAAGTACAAACCTCTATTAAGCAAGAATAAGTATTAAACAAGCACCAGAGTTCCACTTTAAAAGCAATGGGTGCATTACTAAATGTACCACAGTGGGGCAGCACAGTGGGGCAGCTGCTGGATGGGGCTGCTTTAGTGATGCAAGTTCAAACCTTACCTCTGCTGTTGTGGACAAAGCAGTAGAATCTCGAGATGGGTTGATGGCAACATAGGCAGAATAGGTTACAGGGAAAATTAGTGAGGGAATGTGTTTGCTCTGCAAGCTGGCATAAACCCGATCGGCCAAACTGGCCTCCTTCAATATTGTGTGGAATTATCAAAACATTTGAAGTATCAAAATACTTCAGTACATCAAGCAGAAAAAATATTAACTCCAAAGAGAGGCAGAAAGGACCTGGTGTACAAGTATTTCAACAACCATTAATTTGACATTGCAATTCAAATTTAGACCAAAGATTTCACTTAAGATCTTCAGCATTAAAGAAGAGCAGTCAGTCGTTCCACTATATCTTGATGCACGTATTATGCAGTGAGTTATCAAAACAACATGCTGATTGTCCCTAATACATTTGTTAACATTATTACTGTTATATTTTATGACACCAAAATGAATTTGATATTCAGCAAGTTTGGATTTCTTACCTTTAAAAGCATAACTGATATGAACATAAGTGAAAACATAATCATTGCTCTTCTGCTGCCTGGGCCAGAAACAGCTTCCTTTTCTGGGAAAAAAAACTTAGCACGAAAAATATGATTTACTTAAAATACAACCCATACATACATAGCACAAGTTCTACATGCCAACCCTCCTTTGAATGTTAAAAAAGTAAGTTTGGTGAAGTTACTAATTATAAGCAGTGAAAATCAAATCAAACCCAGACGAATGGGATGAATATCCCGTCTGTACACTAGCTATAAAGAATCCATGTGATCAAATAAACATGTGGGATACTTCCAAGTGAAAAAAACCCACTTTAATTCCACCTGGGCAACCAAGCTGTACAATTGCAGAAAAATAGTGGTAAGCATCTCTTCAAAAAGTTAGTAAATTAACAAATATATCAGCATGTCAAGAAATGTCTTGAGATTAGAATCTCTGGATTGCAATACGTCGCAATGACAACAACATGACCAATCCTAAAATCTAGAAACAAAGACCTGCAGATGCTGGATAGTTTAAGTGCTGGAGTAACTCATGGGGCTCTGGAGAAAAATGATGGGTGACATTTCGGTTCTGAAGAAAGGTCCCGACCCAAAAGTCACCTATTCCTTTTCTTCAGAGATGCTGGCTGACCCGCTGAGTTACTCCTGCACGTTTGTCTGCCTAAAATCTAGAAGGTGAGAATACATATTGATCAGGAAATCTAAAAAAAATCTGCATTTATGTGGCATTTTTTCAGGTAGGAAAACATTCCAATAACTTGCATGAGAGTGAAGGTTGTACAAATGAAAATTAACATTAGCATCAAAAATGGATTAGCAGGAAAAAATAAAAGCAGGAATGTTTTAGGGAACATATCACAGAGTGAGGTGGGGAACAGACAGATTTAGGGAGGGGGATTTCACTGTGTAGGTCACAGATGACTGAAGGCACCACCGATGAGGATGAGAAAACCCCCCACAAATGGCCAAGTTAGAAGACTGCATGAAATTATTAAAATTCAAGATGTGATCTGAAGGAAAGATACTAAATCTGTGCAGATAGATAGGTGAGGAAGACCTAATGTGGATTAGGATATGAATGATGCACATTTATTTCTGGACTGGTGGGATATAAGAGCAGATGAGAGATTTAGCAATAGGTCACTTCAGGTGCAATAGAGCTGAGTGTTACTACATACATGGAAATAGACATTATGTGATAAGGATAATGTGACAGGAACTTAATTCAAGACCAAATTGGTCAAGCTGTCTGGGTCACCTTGTGACAGTGGACTGAGAGCAGTCAGATTCTCTCTAGAGGAATGATTATGGTTTCGCATGGGAAAAGTTCATCTGATTCTGTTTTCTTGTTTAAATAAAGGAACTTACTACTTAACTGCACTTTAGTTGAAGTAATTTGTAAAGTTGTCTGTTAACTCTTCAGTTTATTTTCACTTCCATGAGAAGTTTGTTAATGATGCTGGACAGGTCTGGACAGGCCAGACATCCAAAAAAAATAATACTAGTCCCAGTTCTGCCACCTGAACACCAGGAAGGCTGAACAAAAGGCAGGAGCGCTGAATGATGGGGAAGGAGATGATATTGGAGATTGAAGAGTGGCACCTGGATGTGTCATCTTCAGATGGAAGGAAGCATGCAAGATATAGTTGGTGGCAGCCAAGGGTAGATTCTAGGGATTTGTGATATTGCTGGTGGTTTAAGAGGAGACCCTGCCAAATATTTTTCTATCATGACTTAGAACTAGAAGACAACATTACCACTCAATTGAATGACAAGGATGTTGAAACAGTCAATTCTGCTGGAAGCTATAAAAATGGATGTGAACTGATGTGAATGTGCACTAGAAGGATACTACTTGTAAGTTTAAGCACTGAAGTAAGCTGGAAACATAAATAGCAGGGAACATGCCAGGGGACAACTGACATGATGGGATGCAAGGACAGGGAAAATGGTGTGTTATTTTACAATAGTGTGATAACAAAATATTTCTGGGGAATAACACCCAAGGCATGGGAACACCATTTACAGCAATTTAATAAACGCAAGCTGGAGAGGAACAAAAGAGCAATAATTTTCAATTCCAAGTCGAAAGCAAGCAAGTTAGGTACTTACCACGTTTTTAACATAATACTTGACATGTACGCGTTCTGGTAACTCAACGTAGATGCCAACTACTTCTATGCAATAGATGATGAAGTCCACTACCAGGTAAATTATAAATGGAATCAGAAAATACGGATAGTACTAGATCAGAAAATAAACATGGAAAAATAAATCAGTAGCAGTATTAAGTTTCCCATGTTAATGGGGTTGGTTAAACTGGACAACTATGAAATAATTACTTATGCAAGATATGTTACTTATGCTTCAATTGCCAGAAGAATTCATCCAAATCCATTACCAAATCAGTGCAAGATATCAAAGCATTTCGCGTGGATGTCCCATAAGTAAAAAGTACGTTTTACACTGGAGATATTTCCTACCCACAAACCAGCCACATTCAAATCACCGTGAGGAGTATCTATTAATTGTAGACGCTGGCACACCTTACTGAATGTTTTTTTTTTTTTTAAAGATAACATTTTAAGATAGGGTCTGTTAGCATAATTTAAAAAGTTTTCAAAAGTTATGGATGTGTCAACGTTAATTAAAAGCTTATTATTTGCTATATCTGTTTATAATTAGTCTATCAGAAGGCAGGCTCAATTCTTTTTTTTTCTTTTTTTTTTTTAATTAGAAGTTCAGTACATTACAATAGTACAAGCCAAATATATCTTATTACATTACATTATCAAATATATCTTATTACATTTATTGCACCACTTCATTTTTTAAGCTTTAAAGCGAGAGAGAGAGCAATGAAGACAAAGGCCGAAGCAGCAAATTTAATATCATACTTTATAGCACTATTCTAAATATAGAAATACCATCAATCGACGGTATTAGAAGTGACTGGGAACAAGAGCTAGCTATAAAATTTTCAAAAGAGAGGTGGGATAAACATTTACTATATGTGCATAAATGCTCAATCAACGTAAGACACACTCTAATTCAATTTAAAATCTTACATAGATTATACTATTCAAAAACCAAAATAAGTAAACTTTTTCCTAACGTCTCACCTATTTGTGATAAATGCCTATCTCAAGAAGGTACTATAACACACTCATTTGTTTTTTGTATAAAAATTCAAAGATTTTGGACAGAAATTTTGAAATCTTCACAAAATTATTTAAAATAAAATTGATACCAAAAGCAGAATGGATTATCTTTGGAACAATGGAAGGTAGCCCTGAACTAAATGTGTTTCAAAAAAGGCAGGCTCAATTCTAACACCATGGATATAGTTTGGATCAATTTACCCCCTTTTGCCTCTTGCTTCTTTTCACAACCTGAAAATAAGTTTTGCCATAGGACAGCTATACGATGATTGGCTGACATTTGACTCCTTTGGCAGGCAGATACAGAGTGGTAGCTGTGTGGAATGAGCTTCCAGTGGAGGTGGTGGAGGCAGGTTCGATTTTATCATTTAAAAATAAATTGGATAGGTATATGGATGAGAAAGGAATGGAGGGTTATGGTCTGAGTGCAGGTAGATGGGACTAGGTGAAAATAAGTGTTCGGCACGGACTTGTAGGGCCGAGATGGCCTGTTTCCGTGCTGTAATTGTTATATGGTTATATGTTTACACAAGTCTTTCATGTTCTCATGACATCCCAAAACTAACCAAATTGTTCTGAAGTGCAATCACTCCTGTAACATAGGAAATACAGTGCCCTCCATAATGTTTGGACAAAGACCCATTTATTTATTTGTCTCTGTACTCCACAATTTGAGATTTATAATAGAAATAAATCACATGTGGTTAAAGTGTACATTGTCAGATTTTAATAAAGGCCATTTTTACACATTTTGGTTTCACCATGTAGAAATTACAGCAGTGGTTATACATAGTGGAGTACAGTCATGAACCTGTACATGTGGAGATGTTCCTACTAGTACATAGCATCCTCATACTGGCAATCTTACCAGTTTTACAAGTTTGCTCTAATACCATTTTTATTGTGTATAAAAAGGAATGCGGCTTTGCACAATTTAAACAGATGCATACTTCAGATATATAGTTGCTAAATTACCATACATCTGGCAGCTTCTTACCTTAATAATTCCATAAACTGCCAAGCCACTGACAGCAGTCAGGAAAATGTCAAAAATAAGGGATGTAAAAGTGTCCACTGAAAGACATAGTACATTTTTAACATTAATAGGAAATGTCTGTGAATAATGTCAGTATACTGTTACAATTAATCATCAAATCAAATAGAACATTGCCTTAGGATTGATAAGCACTGTACATAGATTTTACCTAGAGTCCATAGAATTGCATTTTAATTGAATTAGTTAACATAATAGAATAATTAGCCAACATTTTAATAATTCCAATTCAACTGAAATTGGATGTGAAAGAAAACTACTGTGCATATATATATAGCACCTATTGCAAGCTCAATGTGGTCTTAAATGCTTTGCAGCTAATGAAGTGCATTAATCCTTTGATAGCAATCTTTTAGGAATGTTAAATTAGGGGCAAATATTGTTCTCTACACTGAATATGTGCTATTCATTAAAATAGTGTTAAAGGACTTTTTGCAGCACTTGAGGGGACAGATGAGATTTCAGTGCAAGATGCCATTCCAAAGCCATCTGACAGCTCTGACAGCAAAGCACTCTCTTAGTACTACACTGGAATGGCAGCCTGGATATGTGCACTGATCGATAAACCTATAACTTTGAGACAGAGTCAAAAACATTCAAATTCTCAGGCTATTTTCTTGTGCAGCCATGAGACTTTTGAACGTGCATATCAAGGCCAAAAAAAATAAATAAATAATAACAATTGCTCATCATGGGAGATGTGAGCGGAATAAGCATTCAGGATAAATGGGTTAATAAACCTTCATTTGATTTAATAACAGCTGCCAAATCAAGTCACTTTAGCAAGTTGTTTTCTTTTTTTTCACCAAATGATCTACAAATTTAGAATAGATTGTTGTGAATAACATTGAAGATTTTCTAATCTAAACTGCATTAAAAATCGGGAAAAAACACTCAAAGTATTCACCTACCTCCCTGAAAAAAGCCTTCAAAATGAATACCGACCACAGAAACATCTACTTTTGAATCTGGCCTGAATAATCTCACCAGTTCAAATCCAGCCATTACAGTCCAGATAACCTATCAGAATACAAATTATTTAGCTATTATCTAATGGGTACATCAACAGCCGTCAATCAATGTTCAATAAGAGTGGACATTCAATAACATTTTTTTTTTCTTTAAACCTCCACAAAGAGCGGAGAGGAACTTCTGCAAGGAGTTATCAAACATCTACTCAAATAAAAGATGAGCAGATGAATTTTCAGTTGTCTTACAAAGAGAAGATATTCTTTCCGACTGCTGTAAACACACAAGGCATGAATATTTTTCAATGTATTAGAAAAATCAATCAAGTAAAACTGCAATATTTCATTTTGCATGCATGCTTCTTGGATTCATCATATGACAAAAAGGTAATAAAATATGGATCAAAGTCTAAGTTGTTAACATCTCATGTCATTCAAATTGCAGATGTATTTATGATATGCAAGACATGAGCAGCGTATTTCGCTGATCACAAGATCACAGAGAGAACAAGTTAATAATAGACATATTTAATATTATTTGAGTGACAGTATCAGACCAGAACTAATCTTTGTTTGTCCATTGCACAAAAGGGTCTTTTATATCTGCTTGAGATAATAAACATACATTAAAGCAAGTCAAATACAAGTCAAGTTAATAATGCAACCTTGGATGTTATACTTAGGGTAAATCCTCTCAAATTTGAAAGGCAAACAAGCAAGCTCTAAGAGGATACGAAATAGAGCCACATGAACATTTAAAAGCAATCAGCACTTCTTTCAGGATTCATCAATGTATTTTTCTCTCAAGTACATGCCAAGGTCCCATTTAAAGATCAGTAGGAATTTAAAAACAGTGGTCAATAGTTAGTGAGCGTGCCCATAAAGCTGCTGCAATTACATTATATACGTGCTCTCCAACCTTGTCATTCTAAAACCTAACTGGATTGTATTCAGTCCCTTTAACATTTTTGAAAGCTTCAATTGCATGTATTTGTTTTCAGTCTATACTCTTATTAGATTCAGATTCAATTTTAATTGTCATTGTCAGTGTACAGTACAGAGACAACGAAATGCATATTAAGTAATACTCCAATGATTAGGACCATATTAAATGATTGAAGTTATTCCCCTGTGTATCATCTCCATAGCATTATTCACCTTCACCATGTGAAAGGAACAAAACAGATGGCATTCCAAAGATAGCCACTGCTAAGTGTTGGAGTAACTCAGTGGGTTAGGCAGCACCTTTGGAGAAAAAAGGATAGGTGACGTTTCAGGTCGGGACCCTTCTTCAGACTGAAAGGGAAGGGTTAGGAGAGTTGGAGGGGTTGAGTGGCGAGAATAGATCAGGCCCAATCTGGGCCAGCAACAAATGACCTCAGGCAGGCAGTGTGGTGCCCTGGTAGGCCAATTGTTGGCGAGGAGAGGCGTGAAGAGGGATACAATGTGGTGAATTGTGGAACTGGTTAAATGACTAGGGTGGAGGAAGGGGTCAAGGGGGGAGGGGAGTGCATTCCGATTGCAAAAACACTAATGCACTAAAGCATTAAACAGTCCAAATATATGCCTTAAGTTGTGCTTGTTTAGTCATGGTCATAAAACCTAAAATTGTATTTCCTTTTTCAGCTGATGGATAAAGTTCTCTTTTAAATACTCCTTTCTGCAGCAGGTAACTTTGAATGTTACACACAAGCTTGGGAGTTTCTCAGCCATGTGAAACTGAACTTGGACACAATGAAAAGACAGGGGTCGCCTACCAGGGTCATTACCCAATAGCTCTAAATTGGTCAGCACCTTGTTTTCATCCAATTTACCACCATCTAAGAATTTAGGAGGCGTTTTCTTCTCAAAAATAATATATACAGAAAAACTATATACAGGGAGGCGGTGGAAGATTTACAATCCAAGTACATATCTGAATGCTGAAAATGTTCAGCAGGACATTCAGCAGTATCAGTTGACAAACAAATGTACTGATTTCAGTCAGTGACTTTTCAACTTCCCCAATCTTAAAACTAAATAATAATTAATGACCCCATGGAATTCAGCAGATAATTGAAACCATTAGATTTGTAACTATTTGGATTAATCCATCTCCTAATTATGTAAGTCAGTAAAACTGAAATGATGTAATCATTCCTCTGAAAATGGATCTATGGTCATTGAGAATTAGAAATTTACCTCAAATCAGCTATTTTGTTGGTGTCCTTCCTTCTATGATGACCAGAAGGGGGAATGTTTTCTGAAGATTATGTAATATTGATTTTTTAAATAATTCTTCAGCCTATTAAGTAGTCTATGCCAGGATGCAACTGTTAAAAGGCTGATAAACGGCAAGTAACATTCACTCTTCAAGTACAAGGCAATGAGAATCTCAGAGCCTGATCTCTCTTATGGGATCTCCCACCATGGGATACCACTATTAGTGTGAAACTTAAAAATGGGACAAACCATAAATGTAACTGCTGCAACAGTAGGTCAAAGATTGGGTATTCTGCACACGATATCAAAATCTTCAACACAATGGTTAAATTACTGGACTAACAGTCAACTCCAAATAATTGATTCAGTAACACGATGGCAGCTGAGGAATTTATATTCAGTTAAATACAAACAGATTTAAACAAAACTAATCTCAGAGCCAGTATTGACCTATGAGAAAGCCAAAAACACAACTGGCTCACCAATGTCCTTCAGGGAAGAAAAAGTGCAATGCCAGACTCATTAACGTACTTGATTCATAACTGCCTCCTCAGCAATAAGAAGTTGTCAATAAATGCTGACAATAAATGATGTCCACGACCCATGGTTGAAATAATAAAACAAATTAATAAAAATGTACAGCAAAATATTCTTCACTTGGCCAGATGAACACCTAAGCAGCTTGATATCATTCAAAACAGCAGCTCACATAGCAGTCTATCTAGTAGCCTGAACATTCAATAGACAATAGGTGCAGGATAAGGCCATTACGAGCCAGCACCGCCATTCAATGTGATCATGGCTGATCATCCCCAATTAGTACCCCGTTCCTGCCTTCTCCCCATATCCCCTGACTCCGCTATCTTTAAGAGCTCTATCTAGCTCTCTCTTGAAAGTATCCAGAGAACCGGTCTCCACCGCCCTCTGAAGCAGAGAATTCCACAGACTCACAACTCTCTGTGAGAAAAAGGGTTTCCTCGTCTCCGATAAGACTTACCCCTTATTCCCTCTTTTCCAATGCTTCATGAGACTATAGGATGTACTATCTACCAGATGCTCTTCAGAAATCTTCCACGGCTCCTTTGTCAGCACTTTCCAAACAGCAACCTGTACCACTTAGAAGGACAAGATCAGAAGGCATTTGGGAACACTATCATCTGCAAGCCCATCTCCAAGTCATACACCACTCAACCTTTGGTAATATATTTTCATCCCTTTATTATTGGTTAAAATTCTCACGTATTTGTAACTTCACTGGTAATCAGCATCTCTAATTAGCAAGTTTGATTGATCATTGACATTCCATAGCCTTAGAATTATCCGATCAAAGTGTCAAGGCAGCATCACACAATCAATGATCAGATGCAATGAAGACCATAACAGCCACTCACACATTGCGGGAAAGAATAAAGCAGAATAAACCAGTTACTGAGACCCATATACACTTAATATCAAATGTAAATTCATATGCGGTATAAAATTCTCTTATATCAGAGTTTTGAACATCAAACTGAGGCTATATGGCTATGTATTATCCCATTTATTTAAAGTGTAAAGAATTCAAGGAATCAAGGGATATGGGGAGAAAGCAGGAAAGGGATACTGAATCAGGATGATCAGCCTTGATCACATTGAATGGAGGTGCAGGCTCAAAGGGCATAATGGCCTACTGTACCTATTGACTATGTTTCTATGCAATTTTATTGTTAATTGGGGTATGTTTTAGATATATCCAGGCATCTTAAACAGTTAATCAATTATGTGAATCACAAAACTCATATGCAATGGTTTCAAGAAGTCAGCATTGTTCTAGGATTACAGGATGATGCTGGAATAATAAGCAGTTTTTGGTAGATAAGTATAGTCTTCAATTGGGCTTATGTGCAAGTCTGGCACACCATCTGTATCTTCTGTACTGTACATTGATAACAGCCAGTTGGTTTTAAGAGCGCCTAGGCATTGAAATGGAGGGTAATATACAGCTGAGAGGTTTGGTAGGTATAGAAATGTCAGAATTAATGCAGACTGCAGGCTGGACAATTTGGATTTATAAAATGCTTTGAAAATAAATATAAAGTGCTGGAGTAACTCAGCGAGTCAGTTAACATTTCTGGAGAACAAGGCTGGGTGACGTTTCAGGTCGGGACCCTTTTACCCGAAGTGTACTGGGCAGATACATAACCAAGGTTGGGAATATGAACATTGGTTGAGAGCGATACCAAATATGATGGTCATATGCCTAGCTAAGGATAAGTAAACCCAAGAGATAACAAGACCAAATGCCAACAGTTTAACTGGTTACCCATGAGATTGAAAAACCGAATGCACCACAAAAGTTCATCTCATTTTCACCCGACAGTTTACAATGGCCTGTTTCCTTTATCATCGTTACTTTTTTCCATATCTTTCATTCATTGATCTTTATCTCTCCACATCATCGTCTATATCTCTCGTTTCCCTTATCCCTAACCAGTCTGAAGAAGGATCTCGACCCCAAACATCTCCCATTCCTTCTCTCCAGAGATGCTGCCTGTCCCACTGACTTACTCCAGCATTTTGTGTCTATCTTTGGTTTAAACCAGCATCTGCAGTTCCTTCTTACACAAAGGTTCGCCTATCTAGTACACCCCATAAGATTGAAAGACCAAAATGCATCCAAAAAGATCGATGGGAAATTGGGCTAAGGATGAGTTCTTAAATGATTGATCCTAAACCAAAAGAAATAAATTGTGGTTAAAAACAAAACCTTACCCATTCCTTCCCCCCTCCCTCAATATAAGAAAGCAACATGGGTTAATGTTTTAAAATAAATATGCCATTATTGAAAAAAACCTCAAACGTTAAACTTAAAGAAGTATTTCTAAACAGAAAGGTTTTAATTTTGAAGGCCAGGTTCCATCACTAACGGCCGGGGTGGGGGGTGGAGGGAGGAGCTCGCGCCCGCCGACCGTTATCGTCCGCCCGCCAGCCAGTGGCGGCAAGAGAAGGCCTCAAATGCAGCAGCCGGCCCGCCCCGCCCCAAAACATCAAAACAGACGCATCTCCTCACTGCAAGTGTTCATTTCCTTTACTGCTAATTGCTTAACTTTTAAAGAAAATGCGCCGTGGCTTAATTTTTTATCAATAATGGTCGTTGGCGCCTCAAGCCACCGCCTCATGACCTGCCCTCTGTAGCCCGGGTGGGGATTCACCTCACATACACACACACATGTTCGTCGGTTCATTATTTTGTGCCATCATTTTGCTTGCTATTTCGTTTTCAAATTTGCCGCACTAACCGTGTAAGTAGCGGTCAGGATGATGCAGCCTGTTCGGAAGTGGCAGCAGAGGCACCTGTTACTGCCCTGGTAAAAGTTGGAGAAGAATCGCGCCATCTTCCCCGCTCACAGTGTTGGCCAAAGATACTAGAGGAGCTCCTCTAGTATCTTTGGTGTTGGCTCCCTGTCTCTGTAAACATGGACCAGTGTTTGTGTGTGTTGTGATGCGGGGGACAGGTCGCTCAGGCTGGCTGTTGTCCGTTAAACGGCGCCCGATGGAACTTCTAGCGTCGCCACTTCCTGCTTCCACCGCATGACACAACAAACAAAAGATCCAAACTTTAATTCAAAGCCTTCTCCCCCTTTCCCCACATAACTCCATGTGAAGCAAAGATACCAGAGGAGCTGTGAAGTGTGAATCCGCACTTGTAGATTCATTTTATCTTTTTTTTGATAAGTTATTGTTTGGTATCTTGTCAATTTATACTTTGATATATAACACCATCTGTTTCTGGTGACGATAAAGTTTCCAATGTTTAAGAAAGAACTGCAGATGCTGGGAAAATCGAAGGTAGACAAAAAAGCTGGAGAAACTCAGCGGGTGAGGCAGCATCTATGGTCCTTGGCTCCATAGATGTTGCCACACCCGCTGAGTTTCTCCAGTTTATTTGTCTACATAAGGTTTCCAATGTAATGTTTACGATTATTGGGATGCTTAATGATGGGTTGCGATACATTCTTATTAAAATATTTGATAAGAAACACCAACTCCATCCCCCACCCCTCCATATTGTCCCCTCAAGGATTTGACCTAAAAATGAGTGAGGCATGGTAAGTAGACCATAGCAGTATTCTGTGCCAGTAATGTACGTGCATTACATATTTGAGCACCATAAGCCAATTTGGGCACAAGGTTTTGAAGCAACTGTTCAAATTATATCACCCTGTTATATATTAGAATTGTTACAAAATAAAACTATTCCAAAAATGTTTGTGGCAGTCATTTTGTGTTATTTTGTTAAACAGCAAACAATGGTTTCAAAAAAGGAATCAACGTTCTCTTGCAAGAATGAATTGAAATAGCTACAGTTTTGTTGTAGAAGCAAATGTACCAATTGTACCTTGTTATTCAGTGTAGAAAATGTACAGGTACCCACCTATCTTGTAAATAAACAGTTTCAGCCACAGATTTGCGTCTTGAAATGAGCTAAAGAAATAGAACTCTCGGAATAAATGGTAAAAATTCCATATCACCAGAATGATGTCAATGTTGAAATTGACTGAAAAAATATCAACAGTAACCTATGGTCATTGCATACACTGCGTACATGAAATATGCCTGAAATGATTGTTCAATTACAACCCAAAATCAATTGAATTGGCAATGAATTTGTGGAGATGCTTGAAAATTTAAGCAAAAATGGAAAGAGTTTAATGAAAGACATGAGTGATTTAAATAAGGCTCACTACATCTTTACGTGGATGTTAGAGCTAAGCTGCGACCTTTACAACAGCTGCAAACTAAGTGAGCCAGCGAATAGAAGTCTTTGAAAAATTCAACAAGCATTTGAGCCAAAATCAGATCACTGCATCCACAGCTACTGTATAAATTCCAAAGCTTGAGGCAGGAGCCAAAAAAGCTTATTGATGGTTTCCTTTCAAAGACTTAGCAAGGTGAGGAATAAATGCAAATTCATGGAAATTGACTAAATGGTTCTTGGACCAACTGATCCGAGAGTCAACCTATGCAACAAGGCAGAAAACATTAATTTGGAAGGAGTATCTTGAGCTATAGTCAGAATGTAAATGTAGAAGTTGACTTCTCAAACAGTCCCGAGAAAGGAATTAGGTTAGTTGATGGAGATGAAAGAATAAAATAAAACAGAAAGTAGGGTAGGCAGAAGTTGTGGACTATCATGTAATTTTACATGGGGAAATTGCAAATTGAAAGGTCATCAGGCAGAATGAACAAAAAGGACAAATGATAAAAAAAAACTAAATTAGGACATCAACACCACAGAAATTGACAGAGAGTTTGAGCATACACCAGCTATTGGTACTACATATGTATGAAATGCTCAAATATTCCAGGGAAATGAAATCCACATTATCATGCAGACAAGAAAAAGGATGAGAAACAAGCTCACATTCATCAAGAGCTAAATAAAACTGGGTGTAGGAGGGAGTGCAAAATAACATGATACCTCTCAGGCTATAATACTAAAAGCCTGAAAGTAAGAAGATAGATGAAGCAAAATATTATGATGATGACACGTGGAGGAAGCAAAATTCCACAACTTGAAATGAACAAATTTGGAGGGATGCATAATGGGAAAACATGAAAAGCAGTTGAGGGGGCTAAGAAGTTAGAAGGAACTGCAGTTGTAAATGATAGACGAAACAACATTGATCATTGAAATCAACAAGACTGAAAAGTGCCTTGTAACAAGAAACATAACAGACCTAATTTAAAAGTTCAGTCTGAAGAAGGGTCTCGACCCGAAACGTCACCCATTCCTTCTCTCCAGAGGCATACAAAGATGAAGATTTGCAGATGCATTTTTTCATTGATTGAAGGAAAGATTGTGCTACTCATTCAGATTATTTTGTGTGTACTATGAATGAAGGTAAATTGTGCATCACAATTCCCTTACCTATTTTTCAATGTTGTAGAGTTTGGCCTTCCAAAATGATTGACGGAGATATGTAATGTCTACAGTATTAACTGAAGTAGGATTATTAACGGTAAAACCAACAAAAATAGGAGGTGGTAGTCATTGAACCTAAAGAAATGTGAATAAACAGTTTTTTTTAACGAAAACACCTAACTGACTGTCTGAAGAAAGAAAGAATTAGTGATTCAGCTGTTGCACTGTTAAAGGAATGCAGGTTCAACATAAAATATGGTATGAGCCATGGATTTCTACTGAAAAAGTAATTTGATTTACAGAACTTTTTGTGGCTTTGACCTTTGAATGTCTATTGAAAAGGTAATTTGACTCACGGAACATTTTGTGGCTTTGACCTTAGAATGTCTATTGCTATGTAGCTGTTAGAATGTGAATGCAGGGCAACGTTGTCAAGTACAAGATTTCTACGCATTCTTGATGGCACTGTTGAAAGGTACCTTATGTACCAACTAAATCGTTTTTTAAATGTTGACTTTATATATACCTTTGTAGAGCATGATAGTACATGAAAAAGCTGGAAGAAAACCAAAGCATTTAACTATAGTATCTAGGTAAGAAACATAAAATAAAGCAACTATATTTTTAACTGTCTAGACTCCCCTTGAATGGTGTCCAAAACTAAGTGGTCAGCATATTAATGCATATTATTTTTAATGTGAAATAATCCTAAAGATATTACTATTTTTCAGGAAACACAGTAGAATTTCATAGAAACATAGAAACATGGAAAATAGGTGCAGGAGGAGGCCATTTGGCCCTTTGAGCCAGCACCGCCATTCAATGTGATCATGGCTGATCATCCACAATCAGTAACTCGTGCCCCCCTTCTCCTCATATCCCTTGATTCCGCTAACCCCTAGAGCTCTTATCTTATTTCAAAATAAAAAGCGAAATGAATTAATGTACTCAATATTATAGAGGATGTTAAAAAGTGGCTTCATTGTTCTTGTTTAGTGAAGTGGAAACATTCATAATCTCAGTTGTTCATCATTGCTTTAGTTGAATAGTGTGTTGATATCCCAGATGAGGATAAGAATCAGTTAACCTGACTATGAACATAGTCATTGCCATTATTAACCAACAAAGGTTTTCCATTTCAAATCAAATTTGCTGTTGGGTTTCCAAAGTGATGCTTAGGAGACCACAGTTTTGACAATATGTAAACATATTAAATGCCTCTCAATGCAACAGTTCTAAGGTCCACTGTAGTGAGTCCCCTGAGGATCTTTTGCTAAACCACAGCAGCTTGTATGACCCTTTTCTTTGTGGCTGCATCTTTTTGGCTTATCCTTAATTTTGCTTTTACATTTATCATTGACTGGTTGTAATAATTCTGTTTCTCCCCATGTATTTGTAGCATTTTTTGGGCCAGTATCTTCACCGGTTTCTTTTTTGGCAAATTATCTGGATTAGAATGCTAATCCAACTTTTGTTACGTCTCTGCAATAGGCTGAATTTCTATTCCATAAATCAACGCAAATATGAAGATTGTTACAAGCACAATGGACATGCTGGGATTTATACTTATAGGAATTTGTAATGTACAATATTACTTAAATCCAAAGAAAATCAGTATGGAGAGAAAATATGAAATCTAGCAAAATATGAATGTGTGCTGCACTTTTACAAGGTTATAAAACAATACATTCATCAAATAGCAAAAGTCTTAAAACAATACATTCATCTATTCCTTTTTTGAATGCAGCCATTAATCTCAGGTTGACTGATTAAAAGGTTATGACTTAATTACAATTGTAGGTAGAAAGATGTTCTACGTATAAATTATGTGATTGATTACATTGTTGAACATATTAAATGGATATACAAACAGGTTTTAAGTTCATTAATGTTATTATTGAGCAAGATTTTAATGTTTCTTTTATTCACAAAAGTTAGGAGAATGTAATTTATTTCTCAGCAATGAATAGATCTAAGTAAATCACAAGAAACTGCAGCTGAACAATGTGTAATCTCCAAGACTGCAATGTTACATGCCAAGCATTAATGACAAATAAGACATGAAATTATCCCATCTCGTTGAAAGAAGTTTATTCCCATTTTACTCTGTATTGCATCTATCTATTTGTGTTGGAAAGAACTGCAGTTGCAGGTTTAAATCGAAGATAGATACAAAATTCTGGAGTAACTCAGCAGGACAGGCAGCATCTCTGGAAAGAAGGAATGGGTGACGTTTCGGGTTGAGACCCTTCTTCAGACTTGGTACTTGGTGCTCTGCACTATTAAAGGATAAATAAAGTATAGTAAATCTGAATAAAATCTGAATTTAAATCTGAATATTTACGTCATCCTTTTTCCTCAGATAATAAATATTAAACTATTTAATCTTAAAGTTCTGTAATAACTTAAAATGGCCCAGACATAATGAAAAATACAAGAAGATAATGCCTTTAACATCAGTTAAATTTTAGTTATAAAAATTGAACTGTACCACAGTAATCTCCTTGAATTTATCCAAAATTCTGAAGCAGGAATTTAGAAGTGAGTAGTTTATGTTCACAGTTTTACAAAAAACAGCATCATGTTCCTCTGGCCATGGCTGCTTCCTACCACATTGAAGATTCTGCAACAGTACCTCTATTTGCCTAATAGATTTTAGCAGACCATTGGAATGCAAGGTAGTCAAAGGGCACTCATTCATATTCTGAGCCTGAGAACTGCTTAAAACTAGCAATCAAAATAGTGAATACCTTCCACACAGTTTCAGGGATTTGCAATTTATAAAGAACATGGCCACAATTTCTATTTGTTTTTACACATTTCAAACCAAGTTCAGCTCAACTATGTTCAAATGGTGTTCAAGACAGTGGAACTCTGTCTGTGCAGTACACTGAGAATATCAACAAGGGGTAGCGAACAGCAACCAGCTTAAAATTATGAAGCACCTTTTATTTTATCAGGAAATTCCGTATCTTCCTGCGACTCCATTTATGTGTCCTGTCTCCCGAAGATCCAGAAACAGAACTTAAATTACGTGACTGAGAAAGGTGTTAGCTATTGATATATACGGATTAGTTTTGCAGTTTAAACTATAAACAGATTCTCTAAGTATTCATATTTTAATTACTATTGGCATAACCAAACTGAAGTGCATCTGTAGTGCAAAACTATATGACATGAAAACTATTATAAAATAATCTGTAATTTTGTTGTCCCTAGGTTTCACTAGACACATTCTTTGTTGGCCATCCTCTCATTTTGCACCCTCTGCAAACTTTTCATCTAAAACTTTGTTTCATAACTTGCACTGTAAAATTTTGGCTTCTACTTTATTAAAACAATTCTCCTCACTTTCTAAATGCTTCATGGTTTCATACCTCTTTAAAGCTGCAACCTCCTTCAGGTTCTCATCATCCCCTCAAGATCAATTTGGCCAAACTGTAATACCTTCCACATTCTTGATTTTCATTTCTCTATGGGTATTTATTTGAATTTTAGTCTTTTGGCTTTAAATTCTGAAATTGCTTTTCTAATACATTTACCTTTCTACATCTCAGGTCAGGTCAGGTCGGGGGCCGTTCCCCCCGCCACAGGTACCATGTAATCCCGTGCTACCTGCTCCATGGTCGGATAGTCGGCGACTAAACCATCTTCCCCACTGGTTTGCCAGGTGGGGGGGGTGTGTGGACCCCCAGCAGGTCCAAAAACAAGACCTGTCAAAGGGCGGATGAGCTTCTAGCGAGTCTTCGGCCATCCACACTTCAGTAGAAGCTGCGATCACTGTCGTACATAGCATTGTAAGGAACGATGATAAAGCACATACACCAAAATCCTATACTTCCAGCGGTGGAAGTCCACAGGAACTGGTGGACAGAGATGTATGGTGCGTCCATCACCGTTCCCGTCAGAAACCAGCACCACTGCGTCGCTAATGTTTTCAACGATGATGAATGAATGAATTTCTACATCTCCTTCTTTGAGACTCGGTTTAAAACGTATCTCTTTGATGAAGGCCTTTGTCATCTTTTCTAATATCTATTTATGTGACTGTGTCAAATGTTGCAGGCCCATTGAATATTTTACTATGCAAACACACCATATAATGCCAATTTATTTTTGTTTTACAATGTGTTTTGGAATTAAACCAAGGACATAATGTGACATTACCAATGCAGAGTCCCACACCATCAATATCCCGGGGGTCACCATTGACCAATAACTTATCTAGGCCAACCATGTAAATATAGTGCCTATTGGAGCAGGTTAAGAACAAAGTGTCCTGCAATGAATGACTCACCTCGTGACACTTAAAATGTTTTCCATCATTCAAGTAGGATAATATCAAGGTATTTTTAAGAGCAAACAAATAACTAGTGAAAGGCAGGCAAGTTATCAAATTGGATCCAAAATTGGCTTGGTAATAGGAGATAGAAGGTGAGGGTAATGTTTTTTGTGATTGGAAGCCTGTGATCAGCAGTTTACCACAGGCATTAATGCTGAGACCCTTGCTATCACTTATAAATGTTGTTGAGTTAGATTTCCCTAATGGAGACGAGGAAACACTTTTTCACACAGAGAGTGGTGAGTCTGTGGAATTCTTTGCCTCAGAGGGCGGTGGAGGCCGGTTCTCTGGATACTTTCAAGAGAGAGCTAGATAGGGCTCTTAAAGATAGCAGAGTCAGGGGATATGGGGAGAAGGTACGAACGGGTTACTGATTGGGGATGATCAGCCATGATCACATTGAATGGTGGTGCTGGCTCCAAGGGCCAAATGGCCTACTCCTGCACCTATTGTCTATTGTCTATTGTCTATTTCAATGTAGAAGGTATGATTAGTAAGTGTGCAAATGACACAAAAAATGGTGGTGTGTTGATAATGCAGAGAACAGTCCGGCTACAGATTGATAAAACTCAGTTATGTTGGGCAGGGCGCTAGCAGATAGAATTTAATCCTGATAAGTGTGAGGTGATACTTTTTTTTTGGGGGGGAGGTCAAATAAGGGTGGGTCATATATACAAATAATGATGGGCTCCTAGGGAGTATTGAAAAACAAAGAGGTCTTGATGTATGTTCAATTATCCTTGAGGATGGCAGCATGGATAGACAGGCTGTGAAGAAAGCTTCTCAGATACAAACAAAAAACTCCAGCTGCTGGTTTATACCAAAGATAGACACAAAGTGCTGGAGTAACTCAGCGTGTCATACAGCTTCTCTGGAGAAAAAGGATGGGTGACGCTTTGGTTGGCACTCTTTTTCAGACTGAAAGTAGGGGGTGAGTGGGTGGGGTGAAGACCTGAAAACGATAAAAGACCAAGACTAATCAGGGCCAGCCACAAATGACCCCAGACAGGGTGGTACTCTGGAATGCCCATTGTTAGCTAGGGAAGATATGACCTCAAGTGGGATATAATGTGGAGAGCTGTGGAACTGGTTAAATGACTAGGGGGAGGAAGGGGACAAGGAGGAGCACGACACTGCAATCTTGCTCTGCTCAGCCTTACCATGCACAGAACTGCTCCGCTGCTCGAGCTTTGGTCCATAACAGGTCATCTTGGTTAACATTGACCAGAAGCTCCACGTCCCCCATGGTCCTCCTTTCTGTGCCTGGGGTTAGAGATGGTCGGAAGTTGAAGATACTGACACTGATAAAAAGGAAGACACAGAGTGCTGGAGTGACGCTACTGGTCAAGCGGCATCTCTGGAGAGCATGGATGAGTGACTTTTCGGGTGGAAACCCTTCGCCATTCTGAAGACTGAAGGGCGGCACAGTGGCGCAGCGGTAGAGTTGCTGCCTTACAGAGCCAGAGACCCAGGTTCGATCCTGACCTCGGGTCCTGTCTATACGGAGTTTGTACATTTTCCCTGTGACCATGTTGGTATTCTCCAAGTGCTCTGGTTTCCTCCCACATTCCATTGACGTGCAGGTTTATAGGTTAATTAGCTCTGTAAATTGTCCCTAACGTGTAGGATTGCAGTGTATGGGTGATTGCTGGTCATTATGTACTCAGTGGGTCGAAAGGCCTGTGTTCATACTATCTTTAAACTAAACTAAACTAAACAGCTCACTTAATACCATGACAGCTTGCATTCATATTTCAGAGAGAAGCGTTAAAATATTGAACCAAAGGAGGAACTGTTATTAAAAGGTTATTTTTCAAAAATCGGGTTTAAGGAGGAACGTGTGGTGGAAGGACTGATGGGATTCCAAAGCTTGCAAACTGAATTGGAGACAAAGCTTAAAATGGATCAATGGTTCAATTGTAGTTTATTGTCACATGTAGTGAGACGGTGAATGTCATTGTTATGCATACAAATCTGTAAAATCATACTATTAGCAAAAGCACAATCATGGAGCTGGAGGTGGGTCTGTCAATGTGATGAACTGGAGGCCAATAATAGCAGGTGAGGTTCCAGGATCCATCCTAAGGGGTTGGACAGGCTAGATGCAGGAAAAATGTTCCCGCTGTTGGGGGAGTAAAGAACCAGGGGGTCACAGTTTAACAATTAGGGGTAGGCCATTTAGGAATGAGATGAGGAAAAACGATTTACCCCAGAGAGTTGTGAACCTGTGGAATTCTCTGCCGCAGAGAACAATCGTGGCCAATTCACTGGATGTTTTCAAGAGAGAGTTAGATATAGCTCTTAAGGCTAACGGAATCATGGGATATGGGGAGAAAGCCGGAACAAGATACTGATTTTGGATGATCAGCCATAAGCCGAATGGGCTACTCCTGCACCTCTTTTCTATGTTTCTATCTGAAGATGAAAGTTATTTCAGGAATAGAAACTATTGCTGCTGATGCATTCCTTGCGTTGCATTGCAGCTCCTAGACTGTGGAACAGCATCCCTCTTCCCATCAGAACTGCCCCCTCCATCGACTCTTTTAAGTCGAGACTTAAAACTCATCTTTACTCTCAAGCCTTTCTTGACGTCCTCTGAGGGAGGGCTATATGTATGCATTTATGTATGTACTTAATCTATGAACCACTGTTGCATAACGTTAGTACCTCCACCAATGTAAAGCATTTTGGCCAACAAGAGTTGTTTTTTAAATGTGCTATAGAAATAAAAGTGACTTGACTTGACTTCATTATGACCAGGGTGAGCACTATGAAACTATGCAAACAACCCCATTGGGATGGATAATAGAAAAAGAGCACCATGGGAGTATGGTGTCGTTTGTACAGTTTCCTCACTTTCATTGCCATAGTGACCAAAATGATGGTTCTTTTCTCCATCTGTTCTTAAACAAGTATCTGCAGTAAGACATTGATAGATGCACAAATACCAATGAATAAAAATGACATCCTTCCTTCTTGGTGAAGATGTGTTATACCTAACAAACTCTCATAAATTATGTCGGACTTTGGTAATCATCTTAAAATTGTGGCCTAGAAATTGGCTTGTATTGAAGTGGAAGTTTCCACCCCAATCACCACATCTCCGTCAAACATTTAAGTATTTAAAATGAGTTTGGAGATTTAAAACGGATCTACCATTAACAACCATTGTTATCTATATTACTAAAAGTCTGATCTTGACCACTTCCTGTTGTTCTGTATATTGATTTTAGAAAGAACGCTGCCACTTACGGCTGTGATTTTTGGCCATCTTACTCAGTCCCCCTCCGCTGCGCAGGGCAAGAGGATTTTTCCCATCGATGAAAAGTAAAAGAGTTATTAGTGTTTAAAAAATGTTGAGATTCTCTCTCCTGAAGGCCACGCCCTTTCCGGAGGGACTATAAAACCCGGAAGTGTTGAGTGCCTCAGTCAGTCTCTGCAAGATGGGGGAGCGAGAGGGTCATGTCTTTCAGTCTGAGCTGTGAATAACACTGAACACATGTCTACTAAACTGTGAGTGGTTTTACTGACCTGTCAGTGCCCTTAATGTGGTTTGAAAATATAGTTTGGAAATGCTAAAGCTGTGATGCCTTTGGTTTGGAAATGCTAAAGCTGTGTTGTCTTTGGTTTGGAAATGCTAAAGCTGTTGCCTAATTAAAGTCGACTTGCCTAATTAAAGTTGCCTTGCCTAATTAAAGTTGCCTTGCCTAATTAAAGTTGCCATGCCTAATTAAAGTTGCCTTCTATATAATTAAAAGTCTAATTTTGACCACTTCCTGTTTGCGCTTTATATTGATTTTAGAAAAAACGCTACCACGTATGGCTGCGATTTTTGGCCATCTTACTCAGAGTCCCCCTCCGCTCATCAGGTGCCGAGGATTTTTCCCATCGATGAAAATTAAAAGTTATTAGTGTTTAAAAAATGTTGAGATTCTCTCTCCTGTCAATCATGCCATGAAGGCCACGTCCCTTCTGGTGGGAGGGGGGGAGGGACTATAATACCCAGAAGTGTGGGCGTGGCTCAGTCTCTGCAAGATGGAGGAGGGAGAGGTCATTACTCGCTGTCTTTAGTGGCCTTGCACCCTGCTTGAAATGGTATGAAAACTGTACTTGAATTTGGTTGCCTTGCACCCTGCTTGAGATGGAATTTCAAGGAATAGCCATGAGTCAACTGCCAGCCCACCAGCCGTGAGTGAGTGAGCTGCCAGCACAACAGGCTTGAGTGACTGTGCCACCAGCCCAAGAATCCATTTGGGCCACAATACTAGCCCTCTGGAAACCAGTCCCTTAAGCCCACAACACCCATACTAGCACTCCAGAGAGCCCCCCCCCCACTGGCCACTGAGGTTAAATATATTGCGTTGGGGGACCAGCCCTGTTGTGTGATGCTGGGACCCAACGGGTCCCACTTAGTCTAGTATACAATAAAACGTTATACTGGTTTCACTTCTGTACAGATTGCATTTTAGCTTCAATCCTGTCATCTTGAGAAACTGACATATAGTCCACCAAGCCCTGCTAACAATATCCAGTATAACCAACTTCATTCATTATCTACTGTCAAAGATCACATAAATAATTAATTAATGAATGGCATCACTCTCTGTACTTGGAGGAGTACTTATATGAAAGTTATTTACAATGTGATAGAAGCCTAGTTTGTGGAGATGACTGCCAATATTTATTTTCCTTTCCAAAATTGTTCTTTCATTGTATGGACTCCTCTGAAGATCCAGCCAAGAACATAAAACTCAGTTCCTCCATCTGGTCTGATAAATAATCGCATTCAAAACCTGAATTTCTACACCTCTCTTCAGAAGCTGACCTTGAAGACCTGCACAGGATTTTATAGTGGCAATTTAAATTTCCTGAATTTGCAAATTGTTGTTTGTGTTGTTGTTAAGTAATGATTATTTCATGCACACATGCTTCCCAATTAAAATCACAGAGAAACTCCTTTCCCCTGAGTATATCTCAGCAATTTATCCTGAGTTTACTTAGTGTCTGGATATCTGTCAGATTCCAAATCCACATCTAGCTTACGTTCAGATACATGCTTTAAGTTTTCAATCATGTTTCTAGTTCAGCTAGAACAACAGCTGAAATTATTTGATTTGGATAAACGACACCAAATCAAGAGCAGTAAATAGCACAGTGAATTGGCAAGTCTTTTCCCTAGGGTAGGGAAGTCTAAAACTAGAGGGCACAGCTTTAAGATGAGTGGGAAATATTTAAAAGCACCTGAGGGTCAACTTTTCCCCCACAGGACGGTGCATAATTGGAACAAACTGTCAAAAGAATGGGTAGTGTGGGTACAAGTACAACATTTTAACACTTGGATGGTGGCTGGATAAGAAAGATTTGGAGAGATATGGGCCAGCAGCAGGCTTGTGGGGCCAACTAGATGTGGCAGCATGGTTGGCATGGACATTTAGCTGTACACCTCTATGACATACATATATATATATATAATCATCATACATATCATCATATATATATACATCAGTCTGAGGAAGGGTCTCAACCTGAAACGTCACCCATTCCTTCTCTCCAGACATGCTGCCTGACCCGTTGACTCCTTCTCTCCAGAGATGCTGCCTGACCTGCTGAGTTACTCCAGCATTTTGTGTCTACCGATATACAGTATATATAACTCATGACACTTGTGATATTTGTTTTCTCTGTCCAGTCTACGGCCTTTAGAGTTATGGATAAGTATCCATCTAAATTCATGACTTCCATGTTATGAGGTCTTGGAGATACTCTAGAGACCATTCAGAATTTTGTAAGTATCAGTTAGATCCCCACTGATTCTTCTACCTATCATTTAGCAATGTTTGCTTAGATAAAGCTTAAATAAACAGACCATGGAATTCATTTTAATTAGGTTTAACTGGAGCTGTGCAAGAGAACCGAATGAAAGAACATTACTCTGCTTATTCTAAAGTGCTAAGTTGATGCGCATTATTGCATATTTTGATACAATCAGGTAACTAGGGATTAACATAAATATATATATTAATAGATTTAGTTTAGTGTTTCAGGTATGATGATGGAATATTACAAAGGTTACTTTCATCAAAAGAGCTTTGATAATTTCTTGTAATTTAATTGATAATTTACAGTATATGTTTCTATTCATGGTTTTTCCAATAATGAGGCAGTCAGTGTTAACATGCAAAGTTTAAGCAACACTGTGCTTTTGGATGAATAATAACAAGTAATATTTGTGCCAGACATTGGCCAGGCATTGACTAACTTCCCACAGGGTTAGAAGTACTGTCTATCCCTGTGATCTTGGTATTTTATGGCATTACAAATATTGAATCTTCTATCATCAACATCCTGAGGTTCACCAAAGTAACTGGACTAAGAACGTATGTGCTGTGGCTGTGTTTCTATCACTTCATTCATCTGACCAATTAAAGCCTTTCCTAACGTTTGATCATTTATAAATTAAGTTTCAATGGAATATTTCAGTGGAAACTTGCATGTGTTTGTGTTGCACTTATAATGCTCAAGAATCTCAACAACTTGTCGAACAAAGCTGACAATATGATTGTTACTCTATCAATATCTACACTTTATTTCATGTTATATACAAAAGGAAAACGGAAACTTGCTAATACTTCTTTGAAACGACCTCCATAACCTCCAACCCTCATAAAAGTACAAGGTCTACAGCTTCATCGACCTTTTTGGTCACATTTTCAAAAAACGCAATCAGAGTACCACGTCAAGTCTAAATCATGCATTGACGTGACGTGGAACTGTTTTTGTCATTTCTTCATTGTGCCTTGGAGCAAAACAAAAGCTCTGCAACACTCCAGCAATGAGGAAGATTTTAGCTACTTTATACCAGTATTCTGAGGGATAGGATACACATGCATTTAGATAGACAAGGGCTGATTAAGGGGAGTCAGCACAGTTTTGTACGTGGGAGGTTGTCTCTCACAAATCCAATTGAGTTTTTTGAAGATGTGACCAAAAAGGTAATTGAAGGTAGAACTCTAGACATAATCTGACTACTAGACATTTAGTAAGGCATTTGACAAGGTTCCGCATGGTAGGCTGCTCTGGAAGGTTAGATCTCATGGGATTCAAGGGGAGATAGCTGAATGGATAGAAAATTGGCCATGGAAGGAAGCAGATTATGGTGGAAGGTTGTTTTTAGGACTGGAGGCCTGTGGCTAGTGATGTGCCTCAGGGTTTGTTGCTGGGCCCATTGCTGTTTTTCATCTATATCGATGATTTGGATGATAATGTACATGGCAAGTTTAGCAACTTTGCAGATGACACAAAAGTGGGTGGTATTGTAGATAGTGAAGATAGGTGTCAAAAATTGCAGCAGGATCTTGATTGGTTGGGCATGTGGGCTGAGGAATGGTTGATGGAATTTAATACAGTGAAATGTGAGGTGTTGCATTTTGGGAGCACTAACATTGGCAGAACCTACACGGTGAATGGCAGGGCTCTGGCAAATGTTGCAGAGCCGAGTGATCTAGGAGTACAGGCACATAGTTTTTTGAAAGTGGCATCACAGGTAGATAGGGTGGTCAAAAGGCCTTTGGCGCATTGGCCTTCATCAGTCAGAACATCGAGTTTGCAAGGTCATGTTGCAGTTATATAAGTCGTTGGTGAGGCCGCGTTTAGAGTATTGTGTTTAGTTTTGGGCACCATGTTTTAAGAAAGATGTTGTCAAGCTGGAAAGGGTGCAGAGAAGATTAATGAGGATGTTGCCAGGACTCGAAGGCCTGAGCAATACAGAGAGGTTGAGCAAGCTGGGAATCTATTCCATGGAGTGCAGGAGGATGAGGGGTGATCTTATAGAGATGTATAAAATCATGAGAGGAATAGATCGGGTATGTGCGCAGAATCTCTTGCCCAGGCTAGGGGAATCGAGAACCAGAGGACACCAGTTTAAGGTGAGGGGGGAAGATTTAATAAGAATCTGAGGGGTAACTCTTTCACGCGAAGGGTGGTGGGTATATAATAATAATAATAATAATAACTTTATTTGTTAAGCACCTTAAAAAACAACCAAAGCTGACCAAAGTGCTGTACAGAAAAAAGAAAACAAGCAAGACATCATAAAACAGGCAGAATAACAGAACATACAACTAACACGAGGCGCATAAATTACATACGAAAATCCAAACAATAAATTAAAAGACATAAAACACGAGTAGAACCACGCAGCAAAATATGGAACAAACTGCTGCAGGAGGTAGTTGAGGCAGGTACTATCGCAACATTAAGAATCATTTAGACAGGTACGTGGATACGACAGGTTAGTAGTCAAGCCAAGTCACTTTTTTTTCTATAGCACATTTAAAAAACAACTCTCGTTGGCCAAAGTGCTTTACATTGGTGGAGGTACTAACGTTATACAACATTGGTTCATAGATTAAGTACATCTATAAATACATACATATAGCCCTCCCTCGGAGGACGTCAAGAGTAAAGATGAGTTTTAAGTCTCGACTTTAAGGAGTCGATGGAGGGGGCCGTTCTGATGGGACGAGGGATGCTGTTCCACAGTCTAGGAGCTGCAACCGCAAAGGCGCATTCACCCCCGAGCTTACACAGGATGTTCAGTAACCCCAAGTCGGCAATCTGAGGGACCTGGAGGTGGTGTGGTGGGTAAGCAGACTTTTGATGTAGGTGGGGGCAAGCCCATTAAGGGCTTTGTGGACATAAAGAAGGATCTTGAAATTTTAGAGGGATATGGGCCAAACACAGGTAGGCGGGACTAGTGTAGATGAGACATGTAGGCAAGTGTCGGCAAGTTGGGTCGAAGGGACTGTTTCCATACTTTAGACTTTATGACTCTAAGTGGCGCCTCTTTATGTTTTCATGGACAATGATTGCTGTTCTTTCACATGAGAATATGTGAGAATTTAAAAAGTAAATTTAGTATTTGGTTTACTTATAAACTTACAACAAAACTAACCGACTACTAGACTATTTTTAAAAGTTGGCATATCTATCTAGCAATAAATAATTAATTGTAGTTTATTGTAAAAAAGACATTTGGTCTCCATTGACCTTCACTAAAGTCTCAATAATAAATGTAAAAAGGAAATGATCAGGATTTAGCAGATTAGGTGAGCCTCACTAGTGTGTGTGCTTAGTGGCACCATAACATGGAGCAGATACATATTTATTCTAATTTATTCCCCACAGAGCTCTAAATAACATTTACTTTTTTACCCATGTTCAAGTGCAATCTTTGGCATCAAGTGTTTGTAAAGTTTTTTAAAAGCACAAAAATATTAAAAAAATCAAAGGAATATTATGCCATTTGTGTAAATCACGTTATAGATGTGTATGGTTATTACACTTATTTTGGCAAAATTGTAATGTTTTTGTTAATTTATTTTTTGACAAGCAGTAAATATCAGAGAACAAACAGAATCCACAAAGATGTATAATCTATAATTTGTAGTACTAATTCATGAGACATCCAAAGGCAACATTTAATGCTTTTCTAAATTATCATTCGAATCTGGAGGTGATATCTCTTCTTGAACCACTGCTCTCTATCTATATTCTATCAGATGAGGAATTTCCAGAGAAGGTCTCAGCCACAATAAAACATGCCAATGTATTTACAGGTCAGGCTGCTGTGATAGTGTTCCCATGTGTATCCTGCCCTTGTATTTGGTGGAGAAGAAGAGTTATAGCCCTGTCCCACGGTACGAGTTCATTCCAAGAGCTCTCCCAAGTTTAAAAAAAATCAAACTCGTGGTAAGCACGGAGAGTGAACGTAGCGGGTATGTCGGAGCTCGAGGACGTCTCTTAGCGGCTCGTAACGCTAATGGCAGGTACTCGGGAAGACTCGCTAACGGCAGGTAAGCACGGGAAGACTCGTGAAGATTTTTCAACACGTTGAAAATTGTCCATGAGAGCCCCGAGTACCGCCGAGTGGCCATTACCGTAAATCTCCGAGTTCGAATCAGGGCAAACTCGGGAAAGCTCTTGGAATAAACTCGCACCGTGGGACAGGGCTTTAAGCCCTTGTCCCACTTTCACGACCGAATTGGCAACTTCTGTCAAGTTTTCCCTTGACTCATACTTGCAGCATGGTCACCACGAGGTCGTAGGAGGTCTTCGTAACCCTTCCTCATGCTCGTGAGTGGTCTCCGCGTACTCGTGGCCTCAAGTAGGTCGCGGAGTTTTTTCCAGCCTGATATAAAATGTCCACAAGTTAAAAAATGGTTAGAATGGAAATAATTGATACTTTTTACTCATAGGTAGGTCGTAGTAGGTTGTGGTGGTAATCGTAGGCAGTCGTAGTAGTCGTAGGTAGTCGTAGGTCGGTAACTGGCCTGAGAAAAACAAAAAACAAACATGACATAATTTTATCATGTGATCATTTCAACTCGTAGCTAGTCGTAGTTGGTCTTAGGTGTTGAAGACTGAGGTCGAGGGGGTTCGTAGGAGGTCGTAGACATAGTCGTAGGAGGTCTTTTACTTCGATGAGTCAACATGACCGTGACATTTATTTCAACTCGTCTAGGGTCTTCTAAACTCATGGATTAGGTTGTCCAAATGGGACAGGCCCTTAAGTTTTTAAGCTCGAGGACATTTCGCCAGAATGGTTTTCATCTCTACAGGTGCTGCTTGATCTGCTAAGCATTTCCGGCTTTATCTGTCATATTTTGGATTGTTAGGAAGCTTGGTAGGATTCATGTTGCTGCCATGAAAGTACTTTGGTTGTTGATGTCTCTGGCTAAGGAAATTGTAATTTTAACCAACCTGTAGGTCATGACCTGGAAAGCATGTGGGTTAAATACATAACAAAACTAGATTTCATCATTCAATAATATGTACCTTGACAAAGATATTGTGATCATGTCAGTTGTTTGCCATTGTTGCTTTGGATGTTAGGTTGTCTCTAAATTGTGGTTCACAGTTACTTAGCATCATTAATTAATTGGCTCTCTTGAAGAAATGCAATCAATTTCTTCGTCTACAGAATTAATTCAATGATGTAGGAAATAAAACATTTATGATAGATAGCAATGAATCATATGTTATCCCACAAATGTTTTATAACATTTGTGGGTTTCTAACAGTTTCTCCAGCATTCTTGTGTACCTAATGGTTTATAAAACCTTGGTTGAGTCGCATTTAGAGTGCCGTTTTGGTGGCCCCCTTACAGAAAGGATGCAGGGGCTTTGGAGTGGTTGCACATGCTGCCTGAATAAGAGGGTATTAACTTTATATAAGGGTATTAAGTTTGTAAAATGATGAGAGGCATAGATAAGGTATACAGTCCGAACTTTTTTCCCCATGGTCGAAATGTCAAATGGTAGAGGACATAGCTGTAAGGTGAGTGTGGTAAAGTTTAAAGACAATGTATGGGGAAAGTTTTTTCAAGCGGAGAGTGGAGATACTTGGAATTTGTTGCCAGCGCTGGTGGTGGAGGCAGATATAAAAGTGTAATTTAAAAGACTTTTAGATAGGCACATGGATATGCAGAGAAAGGAAGGATATGGATTACGTTCATGCAGAGGGGTTACGTTTTGGCATCATGTTGGGCGCAAGCATAATGTGCCGAAGGGCCTGTTCCTGTGCTGTACTCTTCTATGTTTAAAAGTCCTCAAAATATCAGATTTTAGTAAAGTGGAAAGCTTAGTGCAACACTTAAAATAAGTCAATCTGATTGTGGAGTGAATGGACTGCTCCATATACAACCATGACATAATAAGGCCTCAGAGGTTTTTTTTCCATATAAATGGCATGTAAACGTATTAATTAGCAGCACAAAATATCAAACACCACTTTCTTTTAAGAACACATTTCTGGCCTAGTTTCAGAGTATTTTCTTGGAAAGTTTTGTTTATATATATCATGATCACTGGTTTCATACACTACTCAAAATAAAGATATTCTGCTATATATATGTATAGAAATTACTTGGATATTTGTGGGAAGACTAAAGTATGAATAAGGGTGTGTGCAGAAGACCATTAATAACACAGACGCTAAATTTTGGCTTATTTGAAATAATGTGGTTGCTTATCTAAACTTCTTTGAACAGCAGCAGAGGTATGTTGGCAGTAAAAAAATATGTTAGAAAAATAGTGGTAGTTCTAAAAATGACGATGGAAAGCGTAGGGTGTGGGTGCTGTAATTTAATAATCTGTTTTTCTGACTGATATAGCTAATATATATATATATTTTTAATCAACTACCTTTAAACTAGTAATTGATTTCTGCTAATTAGTTTTCTTCTTTGTCAAATAGGCGACCATATAATGCAGGAAATGGATTTGGTAACTTCTTTGGTTCTAAATGAATTTTGGTACTAAAAGTATTCTATCTATTGAGATCTTAGTCAACAGTCCAAGGACTAAAATCTTCACATGGAGCAAAGTGAATACACGGATGCCACATTTCTGTGTATGATTTGATAAATATGACCTATGGAGTGATTATTAGTGCATGTAGATGTCTTCTGTTATTCTTCGCAGACACTTCTGTTGCATTTTTATTTAGCAGTGAGGATCTTCTCATGGGTCTGCTCCTAGTGCTGTCCCGGGTAAGCACCAACTCATTAAACCCAGGGAATATTCTCCCTTGTTCGTTGTTTACCTTTCATGGCTACATCCAAACTGATTTGTTAGTTAGAGGGTAACTTGTAATTGGTGCCACCAGTGAACTGTAATACATATATCAACACAGAACCTGCCTGATAAACACAGTGGGCCAAGCAGCATCTATTTAGTATCTACAACTCTGATATTACCGATACCAAGTTGATGAACTGACTCAAGGAACTCTGATATATAACTTGTCTATTAACAATATCAGGGGACAGCATCTGCAGTTCCCTCTTAAACTCTGATATATAACTTGTCTATTAACAATATTATCAATTTAAATGTAACCTATTTAAATTATTGTACCAAATTAAATTGAAAAGTGATTCATGGAATTGATTAAACCTTTCAAGTACTGCTAGCTTTTCATGATCTCAAAATCTTGAGGGACACTCGGATAAAAAAGTTAGAAAGAAAGGTTCGGAATTTAGCTTAAAGCAACTGCACACTGTCGTGACAAGGCACAGGAACAATCAAATGCAATGGAGAAGATTTAAGACTGCCAGTTCAGGACATACTATCAACTTATGAGGGGGGCTGATGGATGTTTCCAGCCTCCAGACTGAGAGGAATCAACTTCAACTGGTTTGCTTCATGTGCATGAACCTCCTCTGTACACCCGCTTGAAGAAGGAGTATGTATTGCTCTAAGCATCTCAATGGCTTTGGTTTGGTATTGGACATTGTGCTAGAGTCTGCATACATATCCAAACTACAAGTGGGAGTAGACCACTTGTTCTCTCAAGCATACTTTGCCATTTAATACGATCGTGGCTGATCTGATTGCAGCCAACACAACATGCTCATCCTTTTGTGATACCCCTAATTTTATGTTATCCCACAAGAAAACATGCTTTTCACATCCGCACTGTCAAGACCACACAGTCCCTTATAGTTTCACTCAAATCAATTCTTATTCTTTTAAACTCCAGTGATACAATTGAAAATAATTTTAAAATCCTGCAAATGTTGGAAATCTGAAATAAAGTAGAAGATGCTGAAAACACCCAGCATCCAACCTGCAAAATTAACTCTGTTTATTTTTCCACGGATGCTGTCTGGCATGCGGAGTGTAGATTAAGTGAACTAGTGTTAACTTCTTCACTCTTGCAAATATCCCCATTGTCAGGGTTGTGTTTGCATCCAGTTGGCTTCAATATGCAAGGAGCTATCTCCTCCCACCCTCCCATCCCCCCCGCCCTCGGGCTCCTCCTCCTCCCCTTTTCCTTCCTTCTCCCCCCACCCCCCCCCCATCAGTCTGAAGAAGGGTTTTGGCCCGCAACGTCGCCTATTTCCTTCGCTCCATAGATGCTGCTGCACCCGCTGAGTTTCTCCAGCAATTTTGTGTACCTGCAAGTCATAATATTTGTTTGTCTAATACGGTGCCCTGGTACAGGCATTTGGCTCCAAGATCCATTGTGACAAGAGACCAGAAAATAATTAATTTTATGGCAGAGGAAACATTTCAAGGTATTCTCAAAGCCTCCATGATCCTTACACAATAACATTTGGATGTGCTTGGAACCTTCGACTCAGGTTTGCAGCTGGATATGGTGGCACTGCAGTTTTAGATCTAACCCATATATAGTGGAATCACATTGTTGGCCACTGCAGTGTATTTTCATGTTATCGCTTTCATTGAGCCTTCACTCCATATGTAGCAGAGTGGCTCCTGTTCATTACTGAGTGTACAGTGTATCAGTATGCTTGACTAATTCAATGATCGGATGGAATCCTGACTGCGAATGTCTTTGTTTCCAATGTTGCACATCTCCGAAAAATAAACACTTAAATGGACTAATTCCACTCAAATTATTTTATTTATCTTTTAAATTTCTTGCTCAAACATTCAGGGAAAATCTACAAGAGTTTCTGTTGCACATTAACATTGAATTGGGAAGGTAGTAGAAAGAAAACATCTTTTTGCTTAATAGCAGGAAGTCAAGCTAATTCATCAAGTAAATGATATGGTTTAGTATTAAAAATACTTTTTACTTATGTATGAAAAGTGTGTAATATAAGATGAAATAAAGTGTAGAGGGTAAAGCAAACAAGGTCAGCAGGTAGGTACACAAAATTGCTGGAGAAACTCAGCGGGTGCAGCAGCATCTATGGAGCGAAGGAAATAGGCGACGTTTTGGTCCGAAACCCTTCTTCCTAGAAGGTCAGCAGGTAGGCCAGGAGTGTGGAAGGTCTGAGAGGCTAAACAGCATTTTGTTAGGGATTTTAGGGAGGAACATGGGAGCCAGTTAGTTTGGGGAAGGGAACAATAATATTCTAGAGCATATCAACATTATGAAGGAGTAGGTGTTGGAGGCTCAGAAACGAATAGAGGAAGATAAATCCTCATGGTATCCTGGGAGGCTATGGGAGGAGATTGCCGGGAAGGGGCAGGCGCAGTTTATAACTTTGTTAGCCACAGGTGGTATCTGAAAATTTGAGGCTTGTCAAACTTATGCCTTTATTTAAGAAGGGGAGCAGGGATGAGCAACTACAGACATATGTAAGTGATAGAAAGCTATTGGAAGGGATTCTAAGAGACAAAATTAATTTGTTTTGGAAAGGCATGGACTGATTCGAGATAGTTAGACTAGCTTTGTGTGTGGCAAATCATGTTTCACAAATTTGAGTGAAATTTTTGATGAGATGACCATGAGATTTGATGTGGTCAGGGCAGTAGAGGATGCCTACATGGATTTTACCAAGGCCTTAGATAAGATTTTGCATGGCAGGCTGGACCAGAAGGTTAGAGCAGATGGGATCCAGGATGAGCTGGCAAATTGGATACAAAATTGATTAGGTGGTTGGAATCAGAGAGTGATAGTGGAGGGTTGTTTTCTGATTGGATGCCTGTGACCAGTGGTGTGCTGCAAGGTTTGGTGCTGGTTGTCATATTTATTATTGATTGAATGGGAATGTAGAAGGCATGATTAGTAAGTTTGCAGATGACACCAATATTGGTGGTATGGAGAACTGGGATGAAGATTGTCTCAGGGCACAATCAGATCTAGATCAACTGGGAAAGTGAGCAAAGGAATGGCAGATAAAATTTAACTTAGACAATTATAAATATGCATTTTCGGAAATTAAACCGGAGCAGAGCACACACCGTGAATGACAGGATCTGAAGAAGGGGTCACAGCTTAAAGATAAGAGGGAAATCCTTTAAAACCGAGATGAGAAGAACTTTTTTCACACAGAGAGTGGTGGTGATTTTCTGGAACTCTCTGCCACAGAGGGGGTAGTCGAGGCCAGTTCATTGGCTATATTTAAGAGGGAGTTAGATGTGGCCCTTGTGGCTAAGGGGATCAGAGGGTATGGAGAGAAGGCAGGTACGGGATACTGAGTTGGATGATCAGCCATGATCATATTGAATGGCGGTGCAGGCTCGAAGGGCCGAAAGGCCTACTCCTGCACCTAATTTCTATGTTTCTATGTTTCTAAGGTTGTTGAACAAATAGACCTGGGAATACAAGTACATAGTTTCCTGAAAGAGGCAACACAGGTAAATAGATTAATGAAGAAGCCTTGTGGCATGTTTGCCTTTATCAATCGAGGCATTGAGTGCAAGAGTTGGAATGTCACATACAGTTGTACAAATGTTTGCATAGGCCACACTTGGAGTGTTGTGTGGAATTCTAGTTGTCACATTACAGGGAAGATTAAGCTGGAGAGGGTTCAGAAAAGATTCACAAAGATGATGCCTATATTGGAGAAGTTGGATAGGCAGGGTTTGTTTTCCATGGAGCAAAGTAGGCTGAGAGGTAACATGATAAATTTACATGAAATGAAGAGAGGTGCAGATATGATTGATAGCAAGATTCTGTCTCCATGGTAGGGGTGACTAAAACTAGGGAGCACAGGATAAAAGTGAGATTGTGGAGTTTTGAAGGGAATCTGAGGGGTAAATCTTTCAAACAAAGAGCAGTTGGTATCTGGAATGAACCTTCAGAAGAGGTAGTGAAGGAAGGAACAGTCCTGTCTGAAGGTCCTGACCTAAAATGTTGATTGTCCATTTCCCTCCACATATGTTGCCTAACACGCTGAGTTCCTCGAAAAGTTTGTGTTTTGAAAAATAGTTAAGAGACATCTTGACAGGCAATTAATGAACAAGGTAAAGAGGGATATGGAATTAATGCAGTCAAGTGGTATTAGTATAGACACTGATGGCATCAATGCAATGGGACAAATTGGTTTGGGGCCATTTCTATTGATACTTACTTAGTGAAAAGACAGACTTCACAAGGACTTTAAAAGTACTCATTAATAAATCTAGTAATTCTAGTTAAAGATTTTCCTGTAATTTTATTGGAAGGTAGTCCTTACCACTTGATTTTGTGGTAAGGACTACCTCCTTCTCCTTCCAATCCAGTCTGTCTCCTTCCAATCCACCTCCAGTCCTCCCATGTTTGTTACCTTACCTAAAGCCTATTCTAGCCCCCATCACCTATTTAGATTTCCCTCCTCCTTCTAGTTCTAGCTACCTACTATCCCTACACTCCACCCACCAGATTCCCCTCCCCATGTGTCTATTTGCTTTTCATCCACCTCTTGAGAAATGATGAAAAACAGATATCACCGGTCAGATAGCAGAGTTTTCATTTCAGGTCAATGGCAGCTCATTACAACTGTCTTGATGAAGGGTCCACAACTGTAATCATTAACTCTAGTTGGTTGAGCTGCTAACATAGCAGAGAAAAACAAAATGGAATTGAAACTTCACAGTCTTCAGCTTATGAGAACATATAAAATTGGTCCATTTGTGAAATTATATCCTTTCCAAGTTTTAGAGAGCACTATTTGTCAATTGGTAGCAATTCCATCCTATGCTTGTGTAGAGGTCTTGTGTCCTTTGGCTGTAGGTATAGAACTTTGTGCTTGTTTTCCGAATTGCAGCTTTACTTACCCTGTGGTCAGATTCCCTGCAAGTTCCAACATTAATGATTTGAGTGGATATGTCTAAGAAGTGGGGACTTGGTTGCTGTTGGTTTATTGCATCTGGCCAGTTGTTCTGGTTGCTTCCCTGCACTTAAGTGCTTGTGATTTAAATCTTCGGAGGGTGACCATATATTAATAAAATTCCTTTCATGATATTATGTGGTTTGGTCAATGTGAGGTTTTGCTGGAATATATTCAGAATTTAAAACATTTCTGTTGACAGAGTTCATTTGAAAGCAGCCACCCCAGTAATATTAAGTCATACACAAATATTCATATTTTTTTTGTTTATCAGTGCAGAAAATGTTATAGTTGATGGAAATTCCAATCTGAAGACATTCCTATTGCTTAAAATATTGAGTTTTTTTTGCACTAAATAGTGATTATTAACAATAAAGATTTGTCAGGTGACTGCAGTATAAGATTTATTCATCGATTTCAAAAGGGAATTGAGCATTTCAATAAAATTTAAGGAAATATTGATCCCTAGAAATTCCACTGCATTTGACTTGGTGTTACATGCCACCAATGGCAGCTGTTTTTCTTTTGGGGGGCATTTGCTGACATCTTTCTTGCTCCACAAGTTGAGCAGTTGATCACTTTCATAACCAAAATTGCGCCGTCTGATATTCCTTTTGGAGGTTTGTCGCGGTGGGGTGAAGTGGGGGCTGTTGGAATCTCCCATTGAGCGGTCAAGGTGTGGGTGATTTGGATGGGTGGAAGGAGATGGATTTAGATTTGGTATTGCGGGCGGGTTGAGGGGCATTTGAATACATACAGGCTCAATAATGTTCATAGAGAGACCCATTTTGGGCAATTGAACGACTTGGAAAAGGCTGAGATTGGAGGTTAGTAGATGGGGACATTGCAGGGAGCTCATTTGGGAGACAGAGGTTCCACTTCCAGGTTAAGCTGATCACCTCTAAAGGACACATAACAGATAGCAATGTTGCAGTAAATATGACCATTCATGATAAGCAAGGACCTTTGTAGATAAAAGAGTTATCAGATCTAGCCGGACTTTTGGGGACAAGCCTCCTGGCAACATCTTGGCCTAGTCCATGCTGACCCAGTGAGCCTGTGTGGATATATCTACATCAAAGTCTGGCTGTTTGATTAAAGTTGATGGCAGTAGATTGGAGACTGGGGCTTGGGTGTTTGTGATGGGGAGAGAGTGAGGCATAGAGATTGAGAGGTGAGGAGTAGTGAAGGGGCACAAGATTTAAAATAATTTATTTCACCGAAAGGCTTCCCAATCTGTGGCAGCACCGTGAAGGCCAGGACGTTCCTTTAGAATGGAGATGAGGATGAATTTCTTCACCCAGAGGGTGGTGAATCTGTGGAGTTCATTGCCACAGACGGTTATGGAGGCCATCACTGGGTATTTTTAAAGCAGAGAATGATAGGTTCTTGATTAGTTAGGGTGTCAACGATTAAGGGGAGAAGGCAGGAGAATGAGGTTTAGAGGGAAAGATAGATCAGCCATGAGTGAATGGCGAAGTACTTGATGGGCCGGATGGCCTAATTCTGCTCATATGTCTTATGATCTTATGTCATCCTGAAGTTGTCCAATGACAAATAATCATTAGATTTTTAGTTTTAGTTTTAGCGATACAGCGCGGAAACAGGCCTGTTGACCCACCGAGTCCGCGCCGACCAGCGATCTCCACACACTGACACTATCCCATACACACTAGGGACAATTTACAATTATACCAAGCCAATCAGCCTACAAACATGTACGTCTTTGGAGTATAGGAGGAAACCAGAGAAAACCCATGCAGGTGTCGGGAAGAACGTACAAACTCCATAAAGACAGCACCTATAGTGAGGATCGAACCCGGGTCTCGGGCACTGTAAAGCAGCAACTCTACTACTGCGCCACAGTGTTGCCCAATTTGTGTCAAAGTAATTAGACCTCCTGCAATATTCTAAAAGGAGTGCTTCAGAGGGAATTATATCATCCACTGTAACATGAGCATTTGGAATGATGCCCATATATATACTGTCACATATCTATGCTGATGGGAAACAATCAGAAGTGTTTGTTTTTTGAATTTATGTCTGATAAAAATCAATTTTCTCTCACATAAACAGCATTGTGTAATTGAATTTCTAGGCATAGGCATCTGCCTGCACATATCCAATATGGAAGTGATTTTGAAAAAGAACATAGGAAAATAAATCGGTGCATGAAAAATTAATTTAGGTTTTGATTTATTGTCACGGGGTACAGTGAGGAGCTTTATTTTGTATGATATCCACTCAAATCAGATAGTATCAAATCAGTAGCGTCAAGTCAAACTCAAGTAGAATAGGTAGAGCAAAGGGGAAGATACAGAGAGCATTGTAGCGCATTAGTTCAATAGACAGAGTCCAATGTCTGCAATTGGGTAGAGGTGAGTCGGATAGTGATCCTAGCTTATGGAAGAGCTGTTCAGAAGCCGGATAATTCCTATGCCTTACATATTTGACTAGTTAATGTGAATGCTGTGGATTTTTTGTGCTTATCCTGCGCAGAGGGAGAAAAGGAGGGAAGAGACTGCGACCTAAGACTTTTGCCTCCATCACAGTGAGGAGATGCTGGGTGGACTCACTGTGGTGGATGTTAATGTGTGTTTATTGTTGTTTTATTGTATGGTATTATATGTATGACTGCTGCAATTGAGTTCAGACTTCGGTCTGAATGACAATAAAAGGCTATCTATCTATCTATCTGAAGCAGATGTGGACCAAATCTCCAAAGAAAATATGTTGATGTAATGCCCAGACAAGGGACTACACCGGGCCTCCACTTTGGAAATGAGGCTGGGCAACTGGCTAATAAGACTGATAGATTCATAAAGTCATACAACAACCCAACCTGTCCATGCCAACCCTGGTATTTTCCTGGGTTTAGACCAGTTCACAGGAATGGCACCGTGCCATAAACTGGGGAGAATCTGTACTATGATCCAATAGCACTTTTATCCATAGTTAGTGCTTCACTTCAGATGTGCCCAAGTTATTGCTTTGAAAATCTGAATTCTCTTCCATTTTTTGCGAGTGGCTAATTCAATGTTAATAGTTTCATGGGCACCATCCGATCAGCAAGGTGATTGTTTCCATTTATGCAGATGGACTCAATGTATTTAGCAGTTGTTTTACACTAGGGACAATTACAGTGGGGGCTAATCTCTTTCCTGACTATCCATTGAATTAATTCAAAAACATATCATAGCTAGAAAACCCATTAAAAACAGGAATCCTAATTATTTTTTTCTTCATTTTTTTCTTCATTGCCAGCATAATAAAATTGAATTTGATATTCTCATGCCATTCTTGCAGTTAAACTGCAATACTTTATGTTCTGTTTGGATTTGAAGTGATTTGGTCTCTAATGCTCTTGTCCACAGTCACAAAAATCATGGACAATAAGGACAGGAAGTCTCCAGGTTAAGACAGGGCTCCCCGTTCCTGATAAAGCACTGTCCATGAGTTGAAAATGAACAAGGACGGTGTGTAGGAGAGGATCACTGAAACAGCTTTGACGGGAGAGTGAGCAAGTATGGGAACAGCAGCCCCCAGTTGGCCTCCCTGACTCAGTGTGTGAACGAGTGAGTTTGCTCAGCATTGCCAGCTCTATGTAGCCCCTGACTGTTGCAGCTCGGCGGTGGTGGGGAGAGAAGGCTTGTGGAATTAGTCCGTTCCCACCCAGCAGAAAATGCCTGCAGTCCTGCAACAGCCACCAAATCTATCCCCAACTGGTCTCCCAAATGCCTGTTCGTATGTATGGGGTATCCATAATTCGGGTTCTTGTATGTTCTTCCATTTTTCTTTTTTATTCTTTTGAACTAAAATATTTATAAAATGGAGGAAGATTACCTGTGTGAATTATCATTTAAATCCATGGGTGCTGAGCTGTATGTAGAATATAGCTGTCTGCGCTGAGCCAACAGTAGACAAACAGTTATCCCTTAATGCATTAAACTGTTAAAAAACAAAGATCAACATCAATGCAACACTTACTTATTTTTTGTATCATTTATTTTGAAATGTGGATGGCACCATTCTTTAATAAACACAGACTCTGAATTTAGCTTTATACGGCATGCTATGTTGATTTGTTGATTTGGCATATAGTTCAAATTAATCTCTCACTGACTTCGTTTGGAAAGAGCTGTGGGAGCCTTTGAATGTTGAAAAAAATGAGAGCTTTTTTTGTAGGAGTGGATTAGGATGGTCTTGTTCTCAGGAGAAAGGAAGCAGTGGGCTCTTTGGGACTAGTGACCAGGGGAAAAGGAAATAATAGTGGTTGCCCAAGGTTAATGATCGTAATTTATTGGATGAAGAAATGAAGGCACTCTCTGGAAAAGACGGTACCAAATTTCGATTGAAAGAGCTAGGGAACAGGACAGATATAGGAAGGAATGTATTGAGAGAAATGGTGCAAATAGAGTTTGGCTGTTTCATTAGAATCTTGAGAGAACACCATGCCCCAGTCAGTTACACCAACTTAATTACTGCTTTGTGTCAATATCTTAGGGCAGTAAATCTTAGCAAGTCTCCAGATGCCAGCATTTACCTTGTGTGCCAGTCCAAACATTCCTTCCAATACTTCACTGAGCTTCGAGTTGTAATCTTGAATGAATAGGGCCTTCTGAATATTTTCGATAATTCAGCTGTCGAAACTTTCTTCTCTCCTCTAATGCCGAAGAGAAAATATCAGAAGTGAAAATACAGCAGGTCCTCTTGAGAATGTCCTCTTGAAAATGTAAAAGGGACCATTAAATGCAATTACATAAACAAATTGGAGAAGGCCACCTTTATGCTTGAGAATGGAATCTTTCACTTAAAAACGTTGTTAGGGATTTCAAAACAACATTCTCAGGCCACACTTTTTATAGAGCCGTTGGGAGAATAGAGACTGGCTCTTATTGTAAATTATATCAACAGGAAGATTGGGCTAAAGGCGTGTGCATTTTAAATTCAACTTGTAATCCCCAGTTTGTTTCACAAGACATAATAGTAAGTATTCTTCTGATCAGCAATTCCTCAGGTTTATATGGGAACTTAAAAGAATCTTTCAGCAGCAACTGGGTTTAAGTCTGGCTAAACATTCAGTCTGTAAGCCCTTGTATCCAGGGAATGTTGGAGACACATTGCCAATTTACAAGGTTTAATTGCACCATTTTGAAGACTAATTCCTTTATATTCTATAAATGCCATCCTTTAATTCTTTTGTTTATTGGTACAGTGCTACATACATCAGACATTTCAGTGTTGCTTTCTGGAAGTTTTCGTAATGCCACATGTAATTCTGTGTGTTTGTAATTTATTAACTTATTTTGCATATTTTTATACTTTTGTACTTTTTCATTTTGGTTCCAAAATGAGCACATTACCGATTAGAACACAAATTATCCCAGGCTTTCTCAGTTCTACATTGCAATTCTGCACAATTGGAAAATTGTGTGATCAATTGGGCTCCAAACTCCATTCCATGTTGTGGGGGGAATGCGTGATCTTTTTCTTGTGACTCTGGTCCGAGATCAGAAATCGACAATGTTGAGAATTTCATGAATGAACTTGGTATACGACACATTGGTACATTCCACTTGAACAGTAGGGACTCCGGAGACCAATTATCAAATGGTAATTGCATATTAAATCTGTGACCTTTCGCGAGTACGGCTAGTGACCAATGAAATTCATGTTCATTCAACATAGAAAATGTGAAAAAAACAGAAACATATTGCGAGGATAAAACATCAAATGCTGAAACTGATGTTCAGATTAGGAACTGTGGAGAAAGAAATAGCTAACTTTTTTGATTGGAAACCTGAAAATTATGTTAGAACTTTTCTGAACAAGGAGACGTGCGCTATGAGATTAAGGGAGAAATGTAGCCTATATTATTCCACGTGATTAGTTTTTTTTGTTTGGGGTACAAGAAGGCAGCAGAGTGAATGATGGATCATTCTACAGAAAGAGGGAAGGGTAAATTAGTCCAGTTCATTTAAATCTATAAAAAATGTTTTATTTTTCATGTGCTTTACATTTCTTTAAGATGCCTCTAATATTTGTCTGTTAATGAATTACATTAAACACGTACAGCATTTAAAAGGTATTTGGATAGGTGCTTAAATAGGAAAGGGCTAAATGGCTATTGGTCTGCAGTTAGGCTACAAAACCTGAAAACTTTTATTAACCGTTAGTTAATTGCTGATAATTCTTTATGCACTCTTTGCACTTCAAAAATGTTAGCTAGCTGGCTCAAGCTTTCCTTGGATAATGACTGATTTTCTGATAATATTTGATCCAACGCTCAATAGCTTGAGTCACCCTTACAAACCCAATGTTCAAGTTCAAGTTCACATTTATTGTCACAAGCATCAATAGGTACAGTGAAATTTGAGTTACCTTACAATAAAAAGAACACAAAAGAGTTTAACAGAAAAATCGACCACAGTGAAATCAACATTTCTCACTGTGATGGAAGGCAATAAAGTTCAGTCATCTTCCTCTTTGTTCACATGTGGCCGGAGCCTTTAAAACCTCTGCAGTCGCCATGTACAGGCCCTCTCGCTGGGATGATCGAAACTCTGGCATTACAACGGATCAGAACACACTCTGCGGCTTGGAGTTTCTGAATCGACCGCGGCTTCCTTGACCACAGATTCCGCCGGACGGAGCTCCAACACCGGCAAGGGATCGACCCGCTCCGCGATGGTAATTCCGCGCTGCGCCTGTTGCTGAAGCTCTGGGCCGGTCACCGGTAGGAAAGGCCATGCCAATCCAGTTGGTAGGCCGCGAGGGGGGCAAAGATGCGACATGGAGAAAAGACACATCTCCGTCCAGGTAAGTGACTGAAAAACAGTTTCCCCCTATTGCCCCCCCCCCCCCCCACATAAGACGAACTGGGAAACATTAAAACATACATTTAGACACACTAAAAATAACAAAAAGGGCAAAAGGACTAACGAGCTGCTGTTGAGGCAGCCACTGCAGTGGCGCCAATATGACTTCTGCATCAGGAATTTACATGAGCGTGATTAGGCCCAAAATTTAGTCGGGGCGATGGAAGCTCCCGCATCGGGGCAATCGAAGCTCTCGCGTCAGGCAGATTGAAGTTCCGGCATCAGGGCGATCGAAGTTCCCATGTCAGGGTGATCAAAGCCCCCACATTGGGGCGATCGAAGCTCTCGCATCGAGCGAAGATCCTGCAGACTCCCCCGATTGGAGTTCCCGAAGTCGGTCTCCAGCAGAGGCTCCCTACTCCTTGTTGTTAGGCCGCGGTGCGGTTGGAGATACGATACGGAAAAAAATCGCATCTCCGATGAGGTAAGAGATTTTGAATAAGTTTCACCCAACCCTCCACCCCCCCACATAAAACAAGCTAAAGGACACAAAAAACATATATTTAACACATACTATCACACAACAAAGAAGGAAGGGACAGATAGACTGTTGGCGAGGCAACTATTGCTGGCGCCACCCGGTGGAAGTTTGAGTGAGTCAGTTAAACACTCACAAGGAAGATAAAATCATTAACAATGTGTTATAAATTTGCATTTTACACCTGTCATATTAAGAATTATGCTTTCCTTTTTCAGATTTGGCAGTTTATTAAATCCTGCATGCTGCCAGCAGAATCAATGGAAACTAATGTCAGGTTAGTTTTTAAGGTTAGTTCCATAAAACAATTGGCAGAAGGTACCACAATATCATTTCTTTGAGTCATGCTTGCTTGTAGAATGCATCAGCTACATTTCATCCACTACCTCATCCATTTAACTATCCAGAGTATTCTTTTTGCCATAAAAGGAGAGGGACTGATAAATGGCGAGATAATGGAGCAACAGCATGCATGAACATTTCATGATCAGTGGCAATAAATAGATGCCTCACTTTACAATGATATTGTATCGGCATGTGAGCTATTACCCTGCCCACTGAGGTCAATGTCAGTTTTTTTTTCCTATTTTGAACTTTTAAGCTCAAAATGTACAATAATTTCAAGTACTTTTTAATTGTTTAGTCAAGAAATTCATGAAGAATTTGTCAGACTACTAATTTAAACAGAGGCATTCACAATTGGGTTTGAGTTTGAGATTAGTTTATTGTCACGTGCACCGAGGTACGGTGAAAATGCTTTTGTTGCGTGGTACCCAGTCAGTGGAAAGAAATTCCTTTAAGATTAAAATTACTGTGAACTAATAAGTAGAACTTGATAATGATTTGAACCGAGAAAGAGATATTCTCCCCCACAAAAATGCATACTAATGGTGCCATTTGCAAGGTCGGTATTAATACCTGTCAGGCAGAATACATAAAAGTTTGAAAGCATGTACCACCAGATTCAGAAATAGCATTTTGCCCACTTTTATCAGACTACTGAAGGGACCTCTCCTAAGCTAAAAGTGTGATTCCGATCTCCCAAACTACCTCATTGTTGCCCTTGCACATTTTTTAACCTGCACTTTCTTTGCAGCTATAACACTGTAATGCTGCAACACTATGCTCTGGTGTTTTTCTCTTTGCATTTCCTGTTGTACCTGTGTATGCCTTGTTTTAATCATGTACAGAAGGATTTGACAGGAGTCACATACATGACAGACCTATTCAGGGCTGAAGGTTTTCTTTTTCAAAGTACATAGGTGAACAGGTCAAGCATTTAAGCTAAACTGACATATTAATGGTCACTTTTATCGGTATCAGATTTTTATATTTTAGAAAAAAAATCTGTTTTTCTAACTGCATTAATTAAGGGCTCCGGATTGCAGGTTTATAATATATCCTCTACTTAGCTAATGTGGGCACACAGCTTTGTAATTGTTTCCAGCCATTACACAATTTAAACATACCACCATTTGCTCTCCTTAAGCTAGTCTGTTCTAATATATAATCTTTAAACATGCTTTTAACGTTTACCAATAATCATCTGCAATTTGTAATGGAAATCCTGGTTACCTATGGTAGACAAAAGTGCTGGAGAAACTCAGCGGGTGCAGCGGCATCTATGGAGCGAAGGAAATAGGCAACGTTTCGGTACGAAACGTTGCCTATTTCCTTCGCTCCATAGATGCTGCTGCACCCGCTGAGTTTCTCCAGCACTTTTGTCTCCCTTCGATTTTCCAGCATTTGCAGTTCCTTCTTAAACTCCTGGTTACCTATGTTTGCTTAGCCCAGTGACTATGCCAAGTGTTTAAGATGGAACTGCAGATGCTGGAAAATCGAAGGTAGACTATGCAAAGTGAAAGCTCTGCACATCTTTGTCTCCATGTCTCTATTTTGACTTTTGATAACCTTGCAAATCTATTAAATTCTGGTTTGATTTGATTTTTAATAAAACTGATTTTATTTTTTTGATTTTTAATAAAACCATCTTTTTTTTCCCATGTCTTTTTTTTCTTCCATAGTCAGCATTTCATTATTTTATTATCCTGACATTAGTTTCACAATTGGTCAAGCAGTAAGTACCGTGTTCAATAGAAAGGAAAATCAGGTGTGTAATGCGCAACTGACTGAATTATTGCACATTATTATATTATTCCCAAATTATAATGAGCAGCTTTATCTTGCTTGTGCAGTGTAGGCAGTGACGAAACTGCATTGGACACATTCACAGTCGTCACAATAAATGATCTTTCAATACCTTGAAAATTCTTTCTTTGAATATGATTGCATGGAATTCCTTTGTTCATCATTTTGATTAGATCAGCACATTTATTTTAAACGCTGATATGATTTAAAAAATCATCCACATTTATGAATTTGCAAGCACCAATCAACACAGAAATTGTAATATTTTAATTTCTAGTTTAAAATCAGTCGAGTGAAGCCCAGTGGCAGGTGAACCACCACAGTCCACAGGGTATCAGCACCCCAGGCCAAGCTCAACCAAGTATTGTCCCACCAATGGACTCGAGTCCAAAGCCCAACCAGCCACAGTCATCAATAGAGAGGAAGATGGAAGGAAAAAAGCCGAATGGAGCAGTCACTGGCTGTGGCTGAAGAGAAAATATGCTGTCTGGGCTGCCACGTGACTATCTGGAGGCTAACCATAAGACACACACCCAGGCCTGATCTCCCTGCGGTGGGCCTGCCTCGAATGAGGGTGTCTTGGGATAAAAGGCCGAAACACCCAGTGCCGTCGAGGTAAACAACTGAAGATGTGTCTGATTGGTTGCAAAATCACCTAGTGGTCATCCCCGCAAGAATACCAAATGCAATTGTAGTGAAAAACCTTAGGGATTGTAACATCGAGTCCTACTAATCAAAAAAAAAATGTTTTGAATGTTCTCTTATATTTCTTTTCAATCCAAAAGAAGGCCATTTGCCCATCCAGTATATGGCAGCTCTGAGAGCAATTCCAGTAATCTCTTTCCCCCCACTTATTTCCATAGTAACAATTATCTCCCACTTTCATGAACATCCATCAGATTCTTCTACCATCCACCGATACAAAGAGGTAATTTACAGTCAGGATGTATTAGAAATGTAGGAGAAAACTAAAGTACTTGAAAAACACACCCACAAGGAGATTGCACAAATACCACATACACAAAACCAAAATTAAATTGAACCTGGGTTGATGAAGCTGTGTACAAGCTTTGTATTCTTAAATGTCACTTTTTACACTTTGACAGATTAAGGGCCAGAAATTCCGAAGGGCTTTTCAACAGATATTTTGTCCTCGAATCTTGTGTCTGTTCATTTGGTCATTTCTTCTGTGACAAAGCTCAGTTTAGGGAACTTGCCCAACAGAGTCAAGTGACTGCAGTTAGGTCTCAATGCTGGCGAGAGTAGCCAGGGAGAGGAGTCTGAAGAAGGGTTTTGGCTCGAAACGTTGCCTATTTCCTTCGCTCCATAGATGCTGCTGCACCCGCTGAGTTTCTCCAGTATTTTTGTCTACCAGAGGAAGAAGTCAAAAATGCCACATGCCAACATCAAACACAACAGGGTCTCGGAAACAGATGGTATACCTACAAACTTTCTCAATCTTGACTGTGGGGAACTTCAGTCAAAAATCCATTATCTTATTGCCCACAATTGGGGAGGGGAGATTATGTCAGGGCCTTCAGAGATGCCATTTCATGAACATTTTCAAGAGAGGTGACAAATCTAACCGTTACAACTATAGAGCAATTTTCTTGATGTCCTGCTCGGCAGCTGAACTGGGGTATTGACAGAAAATCGCAGGTACAGTGACTGCGTTTTTGTTGCTTTTGAATTTTGGAAGATGCTACAGTTGAACTTTGTTCAGTGTTGCCTCGCAACAGGGTGGAAACTCCACCTGATTATTACCAAACCCAACCCTACAATGCTTTGAAGATAGACACACAATGCTGGAGTAACTCAGCGGAAGAGTCAACATCTCTGGAGAAAATGAGAAGTTGACGTTTCGGGTCGAGACCCTTCTTCAGACTGAGGGTCTGACAATGCTTTTGCATGTCTTCCTCCCTGGACATGGAAATAAAAATTAACCCCCATTGCTGCTTCAGCTGACAGTCAGTCGAGTTCTGGATTGTACGTGGAAGTGTCCTAGTCTGCAGAATTAAGTCTCACACCATGTTGTGTTTATATTCACAGAGAATCCCCTGTTTACTTGTTTGCTCATAGTTTCATCTACTTTGCCAAGTAATACAAAATCGACTTTTGGGCTATTCATTAAATGCAAGGAAAAACTAAACATTTTCCCTGAAAACAGTTCTATTCAGTCAGTTTTCAAACCATGAATGACACCTAAATATATTTCACGCTGTATATACCCTAGATATCAACCAAAGAGGACATTGGTCAATGAATAGATAAACAAAGAATACCTGCTCTCCGCATCCTTGGCCTCCATTGTAAATATTATCAAACTGGTGTTCATGGATCCTCTGGGATATTAGATTAGTACATCAGTTAAAATTACTTCACTGGAAAAATATCAACTTGTTTTTACAAATTTGGTTCACAAGTACAGTTCTGTGCTAATGGAGTAAACACGAATTTAAGAACATCTCTGCTGTAACGGTGTGTTTTTTGGAAGATGAACTGTATTTTACCCTGCTGAGGAGATCAGAAGAGTTTTGGTTCAGCAGTACTCTACTGATTAAAAACATGTACACTTTGTGGATATTCTCTATAAATATAAATACATTTATGTCTGGAGTGTTCAGAAAATGTGTTTATCTTGTAGAGCAAAGTAGAAACACATACTTTTTTAGTCTCCCCAGATTGGAAGAAGCAATCTGTGTGGTGTATCGTCAGGAAGGTAATCATCATTCAGCCACAAAACTGATTTTGTTTAAAATCTATTTTAATTAATATGCTACACAAACAAAATTTAAAAGTTTATAGTTCCTTCCTCCCAGTGGTATGTAAACGTTCTAGAATAGAATTCTAACATACTGATTTAATCTTTGCGTATGTTAAGCTACTAATTCCGCTGGAGTCAGTGTGGTCTCTGGCAAAGGAAAAGAAAATAATTGTTAGTTAATGGGAATTAATATAGTCTTTTAAATACTATCACACTTCCCAAGGAGGAATTTCCAAAATTTGATAACAAGCCCCTTTGGAAAATATTAAGAAAGGTGAATTTTAAGGAGGAAAGAGAGATCATGTGATGAATGAATTCCGATGCTTTTGAAGGAATAGTAATCACAAGTAGTTTTTAAACTAGGAATGTTTTAGTGGGGGGGAAAAAGGGAAGAGTGACGATATCTTGCAGGATAGTATGTCTGGAAAACATTATGAATGAGAGTCAAAGCAATGAAAGAATATGAAAGGATGAGAATTTTAAAATGGTCTTTCCTTAACTGGGATCAGTGTGCATCTGCAGGCGGGGGACTGATGGGTTACTGTGACCTTGTGCATGTTATGGCAAGAGTGTCTGACTTTTTGCTGGATGACCTCCAGTTAAAAAAAAATAGTGCAAGGGAGTTTGTACTGGAGAAATTGAAATAGCTGATTTTTTAGGAGTTTGTTCCAAAAGCAGAAGTGGAACTAAACAATCTTATAGAGTGAAGATTGGTGGTTTTGATAATAGCATGGATGTTTGGTTAGAAACTGACCTCAATGCCAAAAATGCCACCAAAGATGTGAACTGTCCTGTTCAGTTTAAGAAAATCGGAGTTGGGGATTATGGCTTCAGTACCAAACTGGTTGAATCACTGGAAACGCACACCATTAGATCTTCATAGAATCTGATAATTGTTTTACAAGGTTAAATTTCAGCTAGCAGTCATTTCACCATGAGAAAGAGTGGTTAGCCACTTACCCAAATGTGTTCCATTCAGACCTCAGTTTGGTTTTCTATTTTATCTGAAACTATACTGCTATTACAGACACAGGGAACTGCAGATACTGGTTTCCAAATACAAGGATAAATTACTGGAGTAACTCAGCAGGTCAGACGGCATCTCTGGAGGACATGGAGATGCTACGTTTCATGTTTGGGTCGTTCTCCAAACTGATCAAATTAGGGGAAGCGGGAGAGAAAAGGGGGGTGGGATAATGGTAGAAATGGGTACATATCTGTAGCAATGTTACAAACTTTTGAGATTTAAAAAATCAAGTCTGCAATTTATCCCATCAGATAAAGCATAACAATAAGTTTAATTTGACACCTAATTCACTTTCATATCTCAAGTAATAAAAAAGTTATGGCCATTTTCATACTCGGAAATTAGCATCTTGTTCCCTATTGATTTTCTATGGACATAACAAAAAAGCTGTGATCGTGGACAGTCAAAAGCCCATAACCTTCTTAAAAATTAAGAGAACTGAATGAAATTTTCAGTTATCATAGATTGAAGCATTCTGAAACAAATATAAAATAATCTTAGTGTTTAAGAGGGAACTGCAGATGCTGCTTGGATGACCTGAAATTAAAGCATATAATTAGTTAGTTACCCAATTGTAGCTAATTTCAAACTTCAATTACTAGATCTAAACATCTATCCATTTCTTAATAAATGATTAACATTTTTAAATAGCCCAAGTGTCCAAATAATATTCACAAATAATTCACAATAAAACATGATTTTTAAATCTCATTTACGTCAATTTATAGGCCAAATGGAAGGAATTTAGTGTTCATTTGCTGTAAATTAAAGTAAATTTAAATCGGCTTTCTAGTGCGTTCCTGTGAACGCGCTGGTTTAGAACGTTCACATTGCGCTGGATTTGTGCCCTCAAGTGCCCAGAAAAATACTGCGGGATATAAAGAGCCCAAAATGAACTACTCGCTATAGAAAACTTTATATACAGGGTTATAGACAAGCCCCATTTAATGTAAAAATAAGGTACATACCTTTAATTGTTTGCTTTATAAAACCCTGGGGCTGCGAGAGGTTGCGGAGTGAGAGAGTGATTTTTAAACTACTATAAATATTATACAAGGCCATAAAAACTAATAATACCTTTTGCGACGGGGTCTTTCAGCGATTTTCCGTTAATGATTTACTAGTCTGAACATTTTCGATTGGAACAGCCTAGTAAAAATCGCGTTTTAAACCCGCCCCCTCTAAACAGCGCCAAAATCACACACACGGGGCAGGGCAGATGCTCAGCCACGATTCAGGTAGGTTTTGTAACATACCTAATATCTGGGTGGGACACAGAGAAGAGAGGGGAGGAAAAGGCGGGAGGGGATGTTACCTAAAAATGGAGAATGAAATGTTCATACGATTGGGTTGCAAGCTACCCAATGCTGCTATTGTTCCTTTAATACCTTTTTTAAACAAGGTATTGTTTTTTGTTTAACATTTTCAACTAGTGACATCCCTATCTTTGCTGTTTTAACCACATTTCCTGTTCCTTATCAGTTCTCTTAAACATTAATTTACCCTGGTCATACGAATGGAAATCACATTTGGGTATCTCTCTGTCCTATGAATGCAGAGTTGTCTTTTATCCCAGAATGATGATTTATGTTGAGATTTCCACCACACTATACCTAATTTCACAATGCCACAGTGTCAGTACAACGTCTGTAGGTTAGAAGATTGCGCGGTTGATCCCTGGGATGGCGGGACTGTCATATGAGGAAAGATTGAAAAGACTAGGCTTGTATTCACTGGCGTTTAGAAGGATGAGGGGGGATCTTATAGAAACATGTAAAATTATAAAAGGACTGGACAAGCTAGATGCAAGAAAAATGTTCCCAATGTGGGGTGAGTCCAGAACCAGGGGCCACAGTCTTAGAATAAAGGAGAGGTCATTTAAGGCTGAGGTGAGAAAAAACTTTTTCACCCAGAGTTGTGAATTTGTGGAATTCCCTGCCACGGAGGGCAGTGGAGGCCAAGTCACTGGATGGATTTAAGAGAGAGTCAGATAGAGCTCTAGGGGCTAGTGGAGTCAAGGGATATGGGGAGAAGGCAGGCAAGGGTTATTGATAGGGGACGATCAGCCATGATCACAATGAATGGTGGTGCTGGCTCGAAGGGCCGAGGGGCCTCCTCCTGTACCTATTCTCTATGTTTCTAAGATGCTAACCCTCATCATTTCTTAAGCATTTTCCAATCACACCTTTGTTTCGTAATTTCTGGTTTTCACTGATTCTTGCAGAAGAGGTGGTGGTGCGCATGGGGGGGCTACCAATGGACCAGGGAGTCGTGAAAAGAGTGATCCCTGTGGAAAGTGGAAAAGTGGTGGGAATGGGAAATGGTGACTGATGGTACACGTTGGCAGAAACGTTGGAGGATTGTGTGTTAGATGCAGGGGTGAAGGGTGAGGACCAAGGGAACACTATTGCTGCTCTGTCTGTGGAGTAGGGGATAGAAAAGACCTGCAGGAAGTAGAGGACGTGCGTGAATCACATCATTAAGCTTCTTGTACCATCAGTAACTCTCTCTCTATCCTGGCAACCTGCAATCATAATTTCAGTCAAGCAACAATACGAATGGCATGAGCATTGTGGAAAACAATCCTGACTTATCTCAGTAAAGCTATATTTTAATTATTAATCTGATTTATTCAGGGTGAAAAACATCAAGTGAGATTTGTAATTTTGATGTTTATGAATTTGTTCATACTGCACAAGAAAAAGATAAATAACCTCCATTTACATAGGTCTTACATGGGAGAGTCCAAACTGCTCTTAGTCAATGACTACCTTGGTAGTCTTTAAGAAGGAACTGCAGATGCTGGAAAATCGAAGGTATTAAGAAGGAACTGAATACCTTCAGTCTGAAGGAGGGTTTTGGCCCGAAACGTTGCCTATTTCCTTCGCTCCATAGATGCTGCTGCACCCGCTGAGTTTCTCCAGCTTTTTTTGTGTACCTTGGTAGTCTTCCTTATTATGCAAACAATTTGGTAATCTAATGTATATAAGTTCTGCCAGATGAAAATACAGCGAATGACCAATTTATCTATCCTTCACAGTGTTGGCTGAGACAAAGTCAATCTTGGCAGCATCTTAGGCTGCCTCGTGACTTATACAAGGCAAATGTGCTGAGCCAAGGTGCCTTATAAAGTCATTATAACCATTAGTTGGTTCTATTTGCTTCAGGACTTTGTTTTATTTAAAACAATTTTTAAAGGCTCTTCCAAAATAATTCTGTCTGTAGATTATCTGTTGTCCTTCTGAGCTGTAGTTCTACGGGTAGCTGGCCAATAGATCTTCAACCTTAATTTTCTTTTAATATTGATGAGCTATGACTCAATCTCTGAGGAACACTGTCAAATAAGGCTGCGCCAAGTCACTGTTCAGTTGTTCACTGTGGCAGACAAAGGGATGTGCTCTTACACTAATATCTACAGGACTTAGATCCTTTACCAACACTGCCCTCTAATGATTCATGGCGAGATTCTGGAATGCAGAAACATTTCTCATTTTGTAGCCACCTCTTGATGAAGGCAACCATCAATAATGGGTAAGCCATTTAGAACGGAGAGAAGTAAACACTTTTTCACACAGAGAGTTGTGAGTCTGTGGAATTCTCTGCCTCAGAGGGTGGTGGAGGCCGGTTCTCTGGATACGTTCAAGAGAGAGCTAGATAGGGCTCTTAAAGGTAGCGGAGTCAGGGGATATGGGGAGAAGGCAGGAACGGGGTACTGATTGTGGATGATCAGCCATGATCACATTAAAGGTAGCTTGAAGGGCCGAATGGCCTACTCCTGCACCTATTGTCTATTGTCTATTGTCTAGGGACTAACTCTACTGAACGTTTTTCCTTCCATTATTTATTATGTAAAAGAATATGGGTGTTATGATTGTGTTTATAATTTGTTTGGTTGTTTTGTTTTTTGTCTTTTGCACAAAAGTCCGCGAGCATTGCCACTTTCATTTCACTGCACATCTCGTATGTGTATGTGACAAATAAACTTGACTTGACTTGACTTGACTCGACTTGACTATTGTAATGATTAAATTCACCATTACCATTACCATGCGCCAGCTCGAAACTCCTGCCTTCTGTGCTCCATGTTTTCATGCTTCTGAGATCTGAACTATCTACAACAAGCACCTCATGGCACTTGAAAGATATCCTGACTGGGTGCATCATGGCCTGGTTACAGCAATTCTAACACACAGGAACGCGAGAGGCTGCAGAGAATTCTGCTCAGCACAGTCCATCACAGTCAAATGCCTCTTCCCTATCAAAAGCATGTACATTAGGCCCTGCCTCAAGGCGGCATCTATCATCAAGGATCCCCACCATCCGGGCCATGCCTCTTCTTGGTGCATGGAGACATGACTACTTTATTTGTTGATAAGTTGCAAATGGAATTGTATATTGTACACTTCTGACCTTATGTCAGAAGGAAGGCCATGAAGCACGATGCTGGTTGGGTCTATCAGACGAGCCTCTGCAGTAATGTTACTACGCTAGATGACCTCCAACAATCATAGTCATCTTCTAAGGTATGATTAAGGTATGACTCTAGCTACCAGATTGTTTTTCCCTTTGATGGCCTTCGTCAAATTTTGAAGCCACGCTTGAGGTTATCTTGATGTCATTTGCAGTCACACTTCTCTTACCTCTGAAATTAACTCCGTTGGTCCATGTTATGACTAAAGTTGTAATAAAGTTTGGAGCTGAGTGGTTCTGGCTAACCTCAAGATGGACACTCGTGAGTAGTGCCACTTGATAGCACTGCCAATGATAGCTTTTGAGAATTGCTATTGGGCTGTACTTCACTGGATTTAATGTTTCTACTTTTTGTGAGCAGTACAAACGTGGGACAATTTTCTACAATATTGGATAGATGCCAGTATTTTAAATTTGATGGAACAGGTTGACTGGAGGTGTAGCTAGTCCAAGAGTACAAATCTTCAGTACTATCTACAGGGATGTTGCCTGGTCTTTTGGCCTGTGACGTATCCAGTGTTCTCTGTGATTTCTTTAGATGTCAAGGAGTGTAGCAAATTAGCTGGACACATTCTGAAATATTTTCTGAGATGATGGAGATCTCAGGAGGAAGCCAAGATGGAACATCCACTTGGAACTTCTAGCTGACTATGTTTGCAAATGCCTTTTCTTTAGCATTCTGTGCCAATATCACTGAAGATGAGTATATTCTTGGAGCCTCCTATTCCTGTTGGCTGTTTATTTGTCCATCTGCATCCATAACTTAGACTTAATCCAAATCAAATTAAATTGTGAGGTTGCTTAGTTTCTACATCGTATGTTATTTTAGCTTTTCGAAAATGTGCCATCTTCAATTGCAGTTTCTTTAGGCTCACCATCATTATTTTAGGTATGCCTAGTGTTGCTCCGGGCAACACAGCTCAAAGGACTAAGCTGGATTCCGATGATAAAACTGACTGAAAATTTGATGGGGACACTAATTTATATCTAATAGGATACTGATATCCATTTTGAATCTTCCAATAGTTACTATTTGTTAAATATCCACTAGCTACATTCATAAAAAGTGACACAAGGTGCTGGAGTAACTCAGAAGGTCAGGCAGCATCTTTAGATTTCATAGATAGGTACCGTATTGCTGACCTGAATATAGCTAAACATAAGGCAAGCTGCACTTATGATTCAGGCACACCAGATGGCACTATTGAGTTAGAAATTATAAATTAGTCATTAAACTTGAATTCTACAGCCAAATATCAGAACGTATTTACATTATGCAACAAAGTATTAAATAATACTTACCACCTTGCTCAGGATGACTTTGAGCCCCACTGCGGGGCGTGGACTTACCATCGAGGCCGGTCCCTTGCCTGGGATCGATGCTCCAACCACAGCCTGTGGACTTTAACATCAAGGGCTCGCGGTCTCGGGAGAGACCGAGTTGGGAAGCTCTGAACGACGCAGAAGGTTCGACCAACCGGGTTTCGATCGCCGGTGCGGGGAGCTGACATCCCCCCCAATGCAGGAGCTTGATCGCCCCAACGCGGAGGACCCACCGCTGGCTTCGGGAGTAAGATCGTCCCATCAACGGAAGGCTCGAGGTCCCCGAGATTGAACTTTTTTTCGCCTTCCATCACAGTGAGGAATGTGGAGGAGTCTCTGTGGTGGATGTTCATGTTAAAATGTATTTTGTGTGTTTTGTTGCTTTTTAGTTTAATTTAGTTTAGAGATACAGCGCGGAAACAGGCCCTTCGGCCCACCGTCTCTGTGCCGACCAGCGACCCCCGCACATTAACACCATCCTACACACACAAGGGGCAATTTTTACATTTACCAAGCCAATTAACCTACAAACCTGTTCGTCTTTGGAGTGTGGGAGGAAACCGAAGATCTCGGAGAAAACCCACGCTGGTCACGTGGAGAACGTACAAACTCCGTACAGACAGCACCCGTAGTTGGGATCGAACCCGGGTCTCCGGCGCTACATTCGCTGTAAGGCAGCAACTCTACCGCTGCGCCACCGTGACCGCCCACTGCAAAAGAGAAACATTATTAGTATGACTGTATGGCAAATCAGATTCCTCGTATGTTGCAAAACATACTTGGTTAATAAAGTATGATTATGATTAAAGTATTAATTTGTAAATCTTAACATTTCTAAAATAATTATTTTTAAACTTCCTGCTCGTTCTTTTCTATTACTTAGGAAGTATTTAATGTAAATTGATGCACTTATTTTTATTGGTTACTATTTTCATTGGAGTTGCCTGTTTATAATACATGCCTGATTTTTCTACAAAATCACTGAGTTCTCTAAAATGTTCTGCCCAGGAACATAGGACCTGGTCTCTCTCAAGAAATGTAATCCCAAATAAAACATTAAAAAAAAAAAAATCATAATATGATGATATTCAGGCCACTAACCCAATCCCACGCAACAATCCTACTCTTTAAACCAAGAGTGTAGATTTTGCAGAGTAATGTGTAGAGACATGGCGAGCCACTTGATCAATATAATGTACCCATGGATAGAAACTACCAACCATTAAACACTGAGAAGCCATTGTGACAAGTTCCATTTGCTAAGTATCAACTTCAATGTTCCACCTCGACTAAAGTTGTCCAGACTAAACCAAACATGTGCAACCTAGGGTATCCAGTTTTGCTTTGATTTGTGCTTTGGACCACATATCTGCATCATCTGAAGAAGGGTCTCACCCCAAAATCTCACCCATTCCTTCTCTCCAGAGTTGCTGCCTGTCCCGTTGAGTTACTCCAATTGTTACTCAATTGTCACTAATGATGCTGCCGCTTCAGTCCAGGCCGCTGAAGAATGTTCACCCGACGCCGATGATCCAGCTTTGTGGCAGAGGGCCGGAGAACACCGAGTTGGCTGAGGAGGCCACATGTAGACCCCGACCTCGGGTGGACTATGAGGGGGGAGAACTGGATATTTTTAGTGCCTTCCCTCACAGTGAATTCTGCTGTGGGGGGACGTTTCATGTTGATTTCTATAGTGTACTGTTCTGTGTCTTTTTTTCTTTTTCTCTTTTTTGTTTTGTATGGATTTATTGACATTTGATCTGTTCAATTAATTTAATCAATCTCTGTAAAGCACTTTGGTTCAAATACTGGTTTTGTTGAAAAGTGCTATATAAATAAACATTATTATTATTATTATTATTATCTCTCCGTCCTATTTAGCTCATTGCTTTTCACCAGCTAATCCATCTGGAGAGCCTCTCCAAGCAATTTATAGCAAGAAAAAAAAAGATGGTGACCTGCCAGTATTTGCCCAAGTGTTACAGTGTCATGGGTCACTATGGTATTTGTCTCATTGGCAAACAGGAGGAGATTTATAAGTAAGGATCGTGAAGACCAGGAATTGAATACTGGACTTCATTCAAATCCAGACCATAGAATCACATTATAAACCATGGGAGAAAAAAAAATAAAAAGATCACATGATCTAATATGTTCATTTCAATCCTGGGTTGGATTTTTGTGTTAAATTTATGGTAAAGATGTTGCTAGCAAGTTCAAAATGGATTGCCCACTCCTAAATACCTTTGAGGACAGGGTGGTAGATCATTATCTTAATCTATTTCACAATGTATTGCATTCCATGTGGTTAGAGGGTTCCAGGATTTAGATCCAACAAGGATTTAGGACTGGTTCTTAAGAGTCAGGCTGGTGTACATTTTGAATGAATGAATGAATTAATGAATTTATTGTCATTGCACATGGTACAACAAAATTTAAAAGTCAATCCCACGGTGCGATTCACAAGAGCAATTTTAAATATATATGAAAAGGTAAAAATATATACATATAAAAAAAAATTACAGATAAATAACAATAGCAGCTGAGGTAGAACCATTCAGTTGAATGTGAGTGTTATTTCTTATTTTGCATTGTTAAGTTCACGTATGGCTATGGGGTAGAAGCTGTCTCTGAGTCTGTTTGTGCGAGTTTTGAAAGACCTGTACCGTCTGCCAGAGGGAAGACGGACTTACAGGTGATGGCATTCCCATGTGCTCGCAGTCCTCCTGCCTAGCCGAGGTGTTTAAGGAAGAACTGCAGATGCTGGAAAAATCGAAGGTAGACAAAAATGCTGGAGAAACTCAACGGTTGAGGCAGCATCCATGGAGCGAAGGAATGGGTGACGTTTCGGGTCGAGACCCTTCTTCAGAAGAGGCTGTGGGTTTGTGAGATGCTGTTGGAGTAGGCTGTGTAATTAACATGGTGCATTTTAGAGGCAACACATAATGCATCCATTGTGTGTCAGTGTTGCAGGATATTTAGGGTGGTGACAATATGAGAAATTTCCAGCAAGTATATTACATGTGAAAGAAATTAAAATGCCTTTAGAATGGTCACAACTAAGCTTTCAGAAAATTGTTGATCTGGGAAACGAGATACACCCAACAAAGGGTTTAATCTTCTGATTAAATTCAATTTGACGTTATGGTGTTGTATTCATTGGTACTTGGAATGATAGTACACAAAGGAAAGCATTTTGACTCAACTGACGTTTTTGAATAGTTTTTGATTAGTTTTATTCACCTCTGCTCTTCACTGAATGACACTGCAAATGTTTCATTTTCAAATATAAGTTGCTATTCAAGCTTCTGCCATCCCATTCTATCGTGCATTCTATACCTGACCTATTCAGTACACTAACAATGTTCTTTCCTCTGATTCTTTTATAAAATAACCTTAAATCTCAGCTCTCTGGTTACTAACCTCCTGCCTGGGAAACAATTTATCTTTATTAGAGCCTCTCTTCTCAATCTACCTTAACCTTCACTTCTCCAAAGAGACCAATTTTAGCTTCTCAAGTTTTCACACCTAATGCAAGTGCTTCATCTCCACATGGTCACATAACAACCCAGACATCATATTAGGGTAATCATTTAGAGAGTCTTCTCTGTGTTTGACAACTCCCCAATACACAGAAGGAAAGTTAATTCCAAAACTGCAGGATAAAATAACTCCTTATGCACAACCGTTATATTGCTGCCATCATTTTAATGAAACCCCCGACTGTGTTTATGCCATCACTTGGTTTTCCTATTGTACCAGTGTGAATATGAGCTCCTAACCTTGTCCTTGTGCTGAACTTTAAATGGACATTCAAATTATACTGTTTGTTATTGTTCCATAAATAATGTTAGATGATGTTCCAATCTGGAATTCCCTTTACATGTTGCAGTGCCAGTAGATCTAAGCTTTTTGGGCAAAATAATTGTAATGTCAATGGACTTCATTGTCAACTTTTAAACTGTTCAGACAATGACACTTAGGAAACCTGAATAGAAACCTCTGAAGACTTTGCGCCCCACCCAAGGTTTCCGTGCGGTTCCCGGAGGTTGCAGGTGGTTGCCGGAGGTTGCAGGTGGTTGCCGGAGGTTGCAGGTAGTGGAAGCAGGTAGGGAGACTGACAAAAACCTCCAGGAACCGCACGGAAACCTTGGGTGGGGCGCAAAGTCTCTAGAGATTTCCATCCAGGTTTCCTAAGTGGGACAGGGGCATAAGGGTCGAGAATTAATTCACGGCTTTTTTTCCTCTGGAATACCGGTTGTGCCATATGTAGAGAGTTGTAGCCTGGTAGTAAAGCTAGAAATATGGTTGTGCACTGGTGCAGACATAACAATTAAATTCAGATTTGTTTTAATGGGAAACTGGCTTGATTTTATCATCACTTTCTCAGTGAGAGTTTAACTGCTTAGTGTAATCACACTGGCAGAACCTAACTGTTTGGGTGGGGGGGAGGGGGGGCTGAGGAAGATTGGGAAGAAGTGCTCTCGGCTTTTTTCATGTATTTATTTATTGGTTTCTAGACATCGCAAGCAAGGCAAACATTTATTGACGTGTCTAAACGCCCTTGAGAAAGTGGTACTAAGTATATCCATTGCTTAAAGTTATCCAATAACTCAAGACAAATCATTTAAGTGATTTGTAGAAATAGTTATTTTTCTAGAGCAACAAGCAAATGCTCACAGCTAGTTTATCAAGATTTACAACTATTGCTCTTAACATCATCACCCCGGTCCATTTTAATATTGTCAACTTCTCAGGATTGCCCCGAAGCTCTTCGAAATTAAGGGTTCATTGTCAGGCCAATGCTGGAACAATTCACGAAGAAAAATCTGATAATTCAATTTCAATCAAACGTTTTCTTTACCACTTGGAGTTGAGAAAGAGAAGACTGGTGGTTAAGAATAATGGAATGAGGTAGCAGTACTTGAGGTTTCCAATTTGCTGTGGACCAAGGGAATGGGATTGCTGGGACACCAACATTCCAGGACTGGAGCAATTGTCAGAAAGAAGTAGCATGAGGAAATCTCCAGGATTAGATCTAAATAGTGTTGACAACTATGGAGTGGAGTTGTCTCTGGAGAGGCAACTGGCACAGAATTGGCACTCATGATGCCGGTCAGAATCAGAAATATCCAAGACTTAGCGGCCATGCTCGGAAGAAATTTAATGGTTGTAAATAAATTGATCAGCTAAGGCTATGCCTCATGTCTCTGGTTCTGTGATCTTGTTTTTTTTGTCAGTTTTTCTACTGTTCTAAGCTACCTCCAGCATTTTTAACATGCATCCACACTGCACACAGAAAATAACTCGGATACCGTCCATATCATAAGCCATCGGACCAGACAACATTCCTGAAGTTGGACATGTTCTTCGGTCTATGAAGAAGGGTTTCGACCCGAAACGTCACCCATTCCTTCTCTCTAGAGACGCTGTCTGTCCCGCTGAGTTACTCCATCATTTTGTATCTCTCTCAAAAATTAACAATAGTTCTAGCCAAACTGTCATGTATGTTACCATTTGGAAAATTACTGATAACAATTGACTACATCTAATAACTGCCAAATCAATTTATGTTCAAAATGGCAAAGTGATAGAAGTGTTATCAAGAGAATTATTTAAGCAGCGATTAATCACAAATGATATACTCACTGCCCAGTTCAAGATTACTTGACTCTAGACATCGTCACAGCTTTGGCCCAAACATGGATCAAGGAGCTGACTTCCAGAGGTGAGGTGAGAATGATCGTCCTTGACATGAAGACACCATTTGACAAAGTGTGGTTTCGAGTAGCCCTGGTAAGATTTACGTCAACGGGAACAAGGAGAAAACGCTTGAATGTTTGGAGTCATTCATTGCGTAAAGGAAGATGATTTTGAGTACCATAGGTTGTAGCTTCAAATCCTGTTCCTGTGCCTGGAATACAAAGATGTAGGCTGACAATTAAGTGCAGCTTTGATGAAATTTTGAACAGTTTGAGGTGCCATTTTTCAGCTGGAATATTAAACCGTGGCCCCATCTGTTCCTTAGATCAAGTGTTCCCAACCTGAGGTAAATTTACCCCCGGGGGTAAGTTTCAACCACCCAGGGGGTAAATTTGTTGATTGTGGATTTGTACATATTTTTTCTCATTGACTGACTGTGTTTGGTTCTGGTATATCGGTATCTGTTCATCATTAGTTGTTCATAAATAAGTGAAGTAACTTTGTTATGTGCTATTAAAGTTGCCAGGGGGTAAACGTGACGAAAAAGGTTGGGAAGCCCAGATTCTATGACATTCTATGACATCGCCGAAAACGGTGTCTGAGACGGGCCGGGAAGATCATTAAAGACCCCTCCCACCCCAACCATGGACTGTTTGCCCTCCTCCCATCAGGGAGGCGGTACAGGAGCCTCAGGTCTCGTACCAGTAGGATGAGGAACAGCTTCTACAATAATACCATCACATTGCTGAACTCGGGGTCCCGCCGATAGATTTCTCCAGTCTCTCCGTCCACATTGTTCGATTATTGTTTGATTATTCTGTATTTTTATTTTTATTTCTATATTGCACTATACTACGGACTGACGCTAAACTGCATTTCGTTGTACCCATACTCGTATTTGTGCAATGACATTAAAGTTGAATTGAATTGAATTGAAAAAAAAAAAAAGCAAATTTGTTATCCTGGACTTTATATCTAAATCAACATTGGTTATTTCTGTGAGAGCTTGCTGTGCAAAAATTGGCTGATATATTTGGCAAGTACATTATAAATTTACTCAATTAGCTGTAAAATGCATTGGAATGTCCTAAATAACTTCAGGGAGATAAGGAAAAACTTTTTCTTCATTGTCTCTTCCTTTTCTCATCTCCATCATATGTTCTTGCTCTTCCAGTCAGTGGATTCAACATGTTAAGTAGTGAGCAGAAGGATCTAAATAGCACTCGGGAAAGAGCAATGCACAACATTGCTCTCATGAGGGAGAGGGCGGTGTGCTGAAAATATTTTTATTGCTCTGATAATTGCCCAGTTTATTATTGTGTCTGCCAAGAATGACTGTTGCGTGAAAACTGAGATTCCCTAGATTGTCAGATAGGACAGCAATAGCCAGACAGAAAAATGCAACGTACTTTGAGGATGTGTCTGAGTACGACAGCAATACCTAGTTTTCCAATACTTCCTGTGACCTGCCATCTGTTGTTAGATACTTGAGAAAGGAGACACAACCCTCCCTCACAGATGGAGATAAAAAGCAACACTGAATATTTCAGTTTCAGTGTCCGTTTAGTTTATTGTCACGTGTGCCAAGGTACAGTGAAAAGGTTTTGTTGCGTGCTAACCAGTCAGCAGAAATACAATACATGATTACAATCAATTTATTTACAGTGTATAGATACACGATAAGGGAATATTTATATATTGGTGCACATCTGATAAACATGTCATGATTGTTTGGGAACATGCTGTGCATAAAATAACATGCAAATGACACATTGCCTGGACAGACCAACCCCTGCAACTCTGCCCCAGTGCAGCCACCAGGACAATGGGCCTATATGGCCAAGCTAAGACTCTAGCATTTAAAAACAAATCAGACTTAAAGAGTACAAGATGGCGCCTAAAATGTGTCGACTCTTGTGTACAGACTCAATGTGGTCTCTGATCTTATACTTTTATAATTAGTTAATTTAATGACGATAAATAAATCGATAAGCTAAGGCAGGAAAAATGTTAGCCGATGTTGGGGGAGTTCAGAACCAGGGGTCACAGTTTAAGAATGAGGGGTAGGCCATTTATGCCGCACCAGGACCTGTAATATCGTGAAAGACATTACACATCCTTGTCACTACCTTTTCACACTGCTGCCCTCAGGAAAAAGGTACAGGTCACTAAAGTCACGCACTGCCAGACTCAAGGACAGCTTTTACCCATCAGCAATCTTGGAACTGAACTCTGTCTCGGGAGCGGGTTATGGGGAAGGAGAGGGGGGGTGGGGGGTGGGAGACAGTGTTAATTTATGTAAATGTGAATCTATGGGTGGGTTTGGGGAGGGAGGGAGTGTAAAAAGTATGAGTATGTAAATGTTTGAAGTTCTTTTAAATGGGGAGACACAGTAATCTCGTTGTATGTGACACATGCAATGACAATAAAGCATTCTGATTCTGATTCTGATTTAGGACTGAGATGAGGAAAAACCTTTTCACCCAGAGATTTGTCAATCTGTGGAATTCTCTGCCACAGAAGGCAGTGGAGGGTGGAGGCCAATTCACTAAATATTTTCAAGTTAGATTTAACTGTTAAGGCTAACAGAATCAAGGGATATGGGGAAAAAGCAGGAACGTGGTACTGATTTGTTTCATCAGCCATGATCATATTGTCTCGAAGGGTCAAATGGCCTATTTTCTATGTTTCTATAAGGCTATATGCCGAATGTATAGCAAGATTGTCATTGAAGTATCTGCAAATTTTTTTTTTTACTGTACTTAAGCACGTGTGACAATAAAATACCATTGAACCATAACTGCAGCCTCCCTACATTTCAGCAGGGACTACTATTCAAACATTATTTATTGCCTGTAAAGCATGTTGGAATATTCTGAGGATTGTGAAGGGTGTGGAATATGCAGACCCCTATGCGTACCTCCAGATGGCACAATTTTATCTTGTAGCTTCTTGGAGAAATAGTGGGTGTAGTTATTTTAGCGGTCTCTGCTGCAATCTCTTACATGTTACACTCTGCAATGTTTTCTGTTTTTCTAACACGTAGCGTGTCCATTTAAAAGGACAGGAGATTACATAATGAGGCCTGTGCAGGCTACATTTCTACTACATCCAGAAAGCTCTGAGGCTATTCAGAGGATAAGGATAACATTCAAATAGTTGGTTTCATTTGCCAACAGAATTACAGTTGTCATACTGTGCAGAAGCTAAATTCACTTTTATTATCGTATTCAAAGACAACGTGGGAGAGGAAACATTTGTTCACAGCAAATGGTAGGAAACATCCTCATTGAGTTAAGACAGGCATTGATCTGGCATATACATGGGCAGCAGTAGTCCACAGCTCCTTAAACCTGCTCCATATCTAATGAGATTATGGCTGATCTGAAAATAACCTCAATTTTGGTTTCCTGCCTATTTGCCTTCTTTTAACTTTTTAACTCTTTGCTTATCAAGTACCTTTCTAAAATATCAAAAAAACGTACGATCATTGCCCTTTGAAGAAGAGATTGCTGCAATGTCGATCTCTTTTTTTTACTACACAGAGGTATTCAACACTTTAACATCAAATATTCTTTATCTTTAGATGATTTTACAAAGAACCTGACATGGCAGTCACTCAGGATAAACTCTCTCTCTCTCTCTCTCTCTCTCTCTCTCTCTGAGTCCGCTTGTAATTGCAAACTTATTCCAGTTTGATTGACACAACCTTCTCTTGTGATTGTACTATTTCCATCATAGAGGTGTTGGTTAGGAATGTTTGATATCCAAACAAATTAGTTTATCTGCAGTCTAAACAATTTTTAATCAATTACATCCACTTTTATTAGCATATGCAAATCCTCATTGAAAATAGAATCAACATTGTCAAACAGCAAGAGCTCAGAGGAAAAGTTTGAGTTTACATAAACAAATTCTTTAGAATGTCTTTTTTTAGTTTGCAATACAGATACTGGGATCCCAACAGCATCTCAGCATTAACATTTTAGTTACTTTTTGGACAATTTTGCTTTCCCGTGAGATATACTTTTTGTTGAAGGCATGACTGCAATAGTCCACCTCCAAATAACCAGTGTCATGGAACCTCATGCCAATGTCACTTCCAAGCAATTTATGTTCTTGTTCCATCAGACTTCATAATTAACTTGTGTTACTTCTCCTTCCCTTGCTGTTTCTCCTTCACGACTAGCTGTAGAAAGCAGGTAACAATGGCCAAATGAGTCACAACCAACAAATGACTCACAATTCTTATTCAAGGATTTATCTCAGCTATTGTTCCTCAATTCCATATTTGCTACCACCATGAAGTAATTCTATTTGCTAATATACCTTGCCCAATTTCATTCTGCCTTTAATTCCATTCCCACATACATACTGTGTGCCATCAAGATCGGGGTTATTTTAGTCGGGACTTCAACGTTACAATGGATCCTGTGCATCATTTGCATCAACACACCATGAGGGAGCCTGACAAATGTCTCACTAAAGTCCATGTGGACAACTTCCACTGCCCTACCCTCTTCAACTACCTTCAGCATCTGCTCAAAAAAAACTCATTCAGGTTTGAGGAACATGTCCTGCCCCTGACAAAACCATACAGATTGTCCTTAATTAACCCATTCTCTTCCAAATGCAATTCCAAATTCCTACCTCTACAATAGCTTCCCTACCTCTGATGTGAGGCTCACCAGCTAGTATAATGTCCTGGATTATCTCCGGGATCATGCATTCCTGCTATTTGTAAGTCCAATGGCTGAGAGACATTTGACAGAAAACAATTTGCTTCATCACTGACTTCGATGAGTGACCCTTACTTTTAAACAGTGATCATTTGCAGTTTCTTCCACAAGAGGACACATATGCATCTAACCTGTATAGTCTCCTCTAATGTCACAACTAAAGGGGGATCTAGTGTCATAATTAATTGGGGACAGTATGCCTGCAGTTTGTGGCATATCTCAAACAGGATAGAAAGTGTAATAATATAACACCCGTAATGACATAGCTTTGCTTCTGCTTTGAAAAATTAGTAGGAATCAGACAGAAAAAAGATAGGCACGGTAAAATTAAATTGAAAAAAATAATTATTGGAAATAAAATAACTCTTCAATAACTGTTTCAAGAATCTTTATAAAGAAATCATGCTCCACTGAAATCATTTTTCAAATAGACTGTGGCCAGAAGCATCTGTCACCCGCCAGTTACCATTGCTTTGATCACCATCTCTCTTGATCTCTGGAGCCTCCTACAACCTGTTTCATTTGCAATCATTATATTACAGCATTATGTCAGAGGCCTACGTTGCTTCACTTGCCCCCGAAGGACCACTCAGTTGAGCCTGCTGTGAGCATATGATCTGGTTATTCACCTACAGGAAGGCTTCATTGAAGCGAGCAAGCTTGTCTTCATTGTAGGAATATACCAGGGGTAATTGTGCTGCCAGATAAAATCAATGTGGATCTGGCCGATAGAATGGAATTGGAATGAGTAGTGTCATTTTCTCCTTTCTCTTTGGCACCACGAAAGCTGATGCTGAGAGAATGGAGCAGCTGGGCTTGTACACTCTGGAGTTTAGAAGGATGAGAGGGAATCTCATTGAAACGTGTAAGATTATTAAGGGCTTGAACACGCTAGAGGCAGGAAACATGTTCCCGATGTTGGGTAAGTCCAGAACCAGGGGCCACAGTTTAAGAATAAGGAGTAAGCCATTTAGAACGGCGACGATGAAACACTTTTTCTCACAGAGAGTGGTGACTCTGTGGAATTCTCTGCCTCAAAGGGCGGTGGAGGCAGGTTCTCTGGATGCTTTCAAGAGCGAGCTAGATAGGGCTCTTAAAGATAGCGGAGTCAGGGGATATAGGGAGAAGGCAGGAACGGGGTACTGATTGGGGATGATCAGCCATGATCACATTGAATGGCGGTGCTGGCTCGAAGGGCCGAATGGCCTACTCCTGCACCTATTGTTTATTGTCCGATTTGCTTCCAGGTTTCTTTCCAGCATGGTGCAGACAGTTAGAGCAATTTATGCCACGTTTAACACATAGTTCAAGTTCAAGTTCACATTTATTGTCACGTGCACCAATTAAGGTCCAGTGATATTTGAGTTACCATGCAGCCATACAAGTAAAAAAGAACACAACACACGATAAATTGAACATAAACATCCACCACAGTGGAATCAACATTCCTCACTGTGATGGAAGGTAATAAAGTTCAGTCATCTTCCTCCTATTAAACACAAAAGAAAGAAAGGACAGACTGACGAGGCAGCGATTGCTGGCACCACTGGTTCCAAAGCTTTATAGAAATAATTGATTGAAATGTTTCTGTACTCTCTCTTTTTCCATTACTATTAATTTAATGTGCATATTGAAAGATCTGTATATTTGAGATATATTGAGATATGTTATCTTAAAAAGGGTGAGCTTTGTCCTGCCACCAGCCAGAAAGGGTATGCAATAAATATACCTTTGACCATTGCATCAAATACCAATGTAAAGCCAAAAGATTAGTGCTACAGTGTGTACTGTGACCGATTCAAGTGTAGCAAAATAGCAGCTTCTGCTTGCAATCTCTCCAGCTCATCCTAGCATGACTGAGGTTTTCTGGAAAATACGCTATGAATCAGAATGAATCTTTGTCGTCAACCAGCAGACTCAATGTCGCCAGGGTGGGCCACTCTGTTTTGTTGTGGTCTGAAATATATCAACCCTGGCCGCAATGGCCACTATTCTCACTTGACCATCATTGGACATCCAGATTCAGATTCATGGTGGCAGCATCTTCCTGCACTCACATGGAAAGTATCAATTGTCTGTCAGGAAAGAAAATCCCATTTGCAATATTCTTATAACCAATTTATTAAAAGAAAGACTTTCCACATCCACATTGCATTGATCTAGTATTTGAGCCATTTAGGAAAATGCTGGTCAACTGTTGATATTGAATGGATTTATGGTTATGACTAAGAAGCTTTCTGCAGTCGAATATCCATCCTCCATCTCAGAAAATGATGAAGCACTTGGGCGCATTGCAGGAGATTCGATTCTTTTTATCGAGTCCACATGACAAGATTAAAAATTGTTCAATAGACAATAGACAAGAGGTGCAGGCGTAGGCCATTTGGCCTTTTGAGCCAGCACTGCCATTCAATGTGATCATGGCTGATCATCCCAAATCAGTACCCCATTCCTGCCTTCTCCCCATATCCCCTGACTCCGCTATTTTTAAGAGCTGAACACACTTCTTGGCATCGGCATACAATGGCGTCTTGTGCTTGTGCTTCGTGCGTAGTGGTGAAAAGATTGGTGGAAACAGGGCCGCGACGTGAGCGCTCTTTCCTAGACCCCAGGAGATTCAATGACTCCATTGGAATCATTCCCAGAGTCAGTGGGAAAGAAATCTGTCTCAGCTGATGCCACAAAACGGCAGGATCATATTAGCTACCTGCTAAATGCAATTTCCATTGCAGACAGTGGAACTATATTATTTGGTGCTTCCCACAATGAGGCTGTTCTGATTATCCAGTCTATGTTTTGTGCCTTCTGTTCAAGACAAATTTCTGCGATGGTGTCTTTATGGGAGATACAGTAGATCGAAAACTGATGCAACAGAGCTGAGATTTTAACCTCAACTAGTCATTGGATGGAATGAAATGGCAAGCAGATATATTTTGGTGACGACCCTTAGGCGACTGCACAATCCCAATGGAAGAAAATGATAAGTCCAAGAAGTAGAAGTGACATTTTCAGAATACATTTTGCCAACAATATGTTATTAAAAATAACAAGATTTTAATTGTTTTACTAAATTGTCTACATTCTGAGTTCATGCATGTGAACATGTCCTCTTGAACATCAAAAAAACAAAGGAGCTGATCATGGACTTTAGGAGGGCACATCATCTGAGGACGTACACTCCATTGAGGATAAATGGGGATCCTGTGGATAGGGTGAACTGTTTTAAATATCTGGGAGTCCGCATCTCTGAGGATATGACATGGGCATCACACGCCTCAGCACTCGTAAGTAAGGCAAGGCAGCGCCTTTACCACCTCAGGCAATTGAGGAAATTCAGAGTGTCTCCGAGGATCCTCCAGTGCTTCTACGCAGTGGCGGTGGAAAGCATCTTGTTCGGGAACATTACCATCTGGTTTGGGAATTGCTCTGCCAAGGACAAGAAGGCTCTGCAGAGAGTAGTGCGTTCAGCCGAACGCACTATGGGAACTTCACTCACCCCCCTGCAGGAACTATACAACAGGAGGTGCAACTCCAGAGCAAACAAAATCATGGGAGACCCCTTCCACCCCTGCAACGGACTGTTTCAGCTGCTACGGTCAGGCAAACGCCTCCGTTGCCATGCGGTGAGAACGGAGAGGTTGAGAAGGAGTTTCTTCCCAGAGGCAATTCGGACTGTAAACGCCTATCTCACCAGGGACTAACTCTACAGAACGTTTTTCCTTCCATTATTTATTATGTAAAAGAATATGTGTGTTATGATTGTGTTTATAATTTGTTTTGTTGTTTGTCTTTTGCACAAAAGTCCGCGAGCATTGCCATTTTCATTTCACTGCACATCTTGCATGTGTATGTGACAAATAAACTTGACTTGACTTGAAATGACACCCCATGGTCTTCTTGTGTATGGCGTGCACAGCCTAAAGTTGTAGGACAACTTGTTCTATTTGATCTTCTGTTTGTGCACATTGGGTTGATTGCATTAGTCGAAACAGGGTGGACCACTTGAAGGTTGAAAATCTCCCACCCCAATCGCATGGCAATAAAAACAGTGCATTTCCATGGCTTCCAACTTGCAACAGATCCTTGAGCATTGGAAAGATGTGCATGGCTCTGTGGAATAATTGTTCTTTGGAATGTGATGTCATTGTTTTAGGATGTTTTACTTGATTCAGCTTTGTAAATTAACCAGCTTCATGGAACATTGAACGAGGCCCATGTGGAACTATATCTGGGCGTGTGGTTAAACGAACTGCAGAGTTGATGTGGACAGGCTTTTCCCTTTGAGAATAGGGACGATTCAAACGAGAGGACTGTAAGACTTCAGAATTAAGGGACAGAAGTTTAGGGGTAATATGAGGGGGAACTTCTTTACTCAGAGAGTGGTAGCGGTGTGGAATGAGCTTCCAGTGGAAGTGGTGGAGGCAGGTTCATTGGTATCATTTAAAAATAAATTGGATAGGCATATGGATGAGAAGGGAATGGAGGGTTATGGTATGAGTGCAGGCAGGTGGGACTAAGGGAAAAAAAAGTTGTTCGGCACGGACTTGTAGGGCCGAGATGGCCTGTTTCCGTGCTGTAATTGTTATATGGTTATATAGAACAGAAGAGGAGAAAAATTCACCTCGCATTGTAAATGTATATTTTTGTTAATTGGTATAATTGCTGACTAATATTGCCAAGTCCCCATCTCTATTCCAATCTTCTCTCCTCGATTACAAACAGTCTGAGGAAGGGACCCGACCTGAATCATTGCATATCCATTCTTACCACAGGTGCTGCCTGACCTGTTGAGCTACTCCAGCATTTTGTATTTTGCTTATTATCCAAGCATCTTCAGTTCCTTGCGTCTCACTAATATTGTGTGGGATGGATCCACCTGCCAATTTAGTCACGTTACTCATGATGAGGCGTAGCCTTGCAACTGGGACCATGTAGGCCATCTCAACCTGTGGGACATGCTCATCCTTCATGGAAAGTCTGCTTTAGCGGACTAGGCGGAAGAGATCTTCATGAACTAACGGCTGGAAAGGCGACGCAGCAATGCACTGTGGAATGCGAAGGGCTAGTCAGAGCACTAAAGACGACATGGCCATCCACTGCAGCCAAGAAGTCTCCAGCCGTGATGATTTTTCATACCACTGGACTCTGACTTCTGCGGCCGAGAGGTTGGAGTTGTTACAGTGCGACGGCTTCTCCACCTTAAACTCATTCAATAGACAATAGACAATAGACAATAGGTGCAGGAGTAGGCCATTTGGCCCTTCAAGCCAGCACCGCCATTCAATGTGATCATGACTGATCATCCACAATCAGTACCCCGTTTCTGCCTACTCATCATATCCCCTGACTCTGCTATTTTTAAGAGCCCTATCTAGCTCTCTCTTGAAAGCATCCAGAGAACCTGCCTCCACCGCCCTCTGAGGCAGAGAATTCCACAGACTGTGAGAAAAAGTGTTTCCTCGTCTCCATTCTAAATGGCTTACTCCTTATTCTTAAACTGCGTGTGGCCCCTGGTTCTGGACCCCCCCCAACATCGGGAACATGCTTCCTGCCTCTAGCGTGTCCAAACCCTTAACAATTCACATGCAGGTTTTTGTGCAGCCCTCTTCTAGACTGCACAATCCTGCCATCGTAGTAACCGACAGGCCACCACCACTCACGATGATACTTCTTGTGTTAACAATGCATTAAATAATAGGTCGATTTGCTCCTCTATTAAAATAAAACCTGAAGGGTTATGTGGCGAATGGCTAGAGGAAAGAGAAATCATCACTCTGCTGCAAAACACAGCCTTCCCAGGCTCAAGAGATAAAGCCATTACCTAGAGACGCTGTTCTATATAAGTAAACAAGCCTTGCTCAATCCCATTGTGTGTTGTTTCAGCTCATTTCAGTTTGAATGATACAGATGGTTCAATTTCCACGGTCAAGGGCAGAAAAAATACCGGTGGCCATTATCCAGCTCGCATTCAGTTATCATTTGGACAGGATGATTATAAGTTTGGTCATCCATTCATTTTCAGCGAAGGTTAAAGCCATTTTACTATAAACATACTGGTCATTGCAGTCACAAGAAAGGTTCTGAGAGGCAAGTGCCCTTGTCAGAATCACTGTGGTTAATGACCTGAGGGGGAGAGGGGAAGTGGGGCTGACTGGAGGTCCAAGGAGGAGGTTTATCAAACAATGCTAGGTGACTTTTCCATGCCCTGACATCCTCAGATTATTAAGGATGTAAGAATAATGAATTAGCTTTTTAGCAGCAAAAACATGCATTTATGCACTGCAGCTAAGGTTCAGCTAAAACTAAAACGTGTCCACAATATTTCAGTACCTGAAATAATTCTGGGGTCGGGGGAAACTTTTGTTTCAGTTTCTTACCTTGCCGGAGATGTGATTCATTTTCGGATCGCATTCTCTGGTCGCTCTGCGACCTACCATCGATGGAGCTGGAGGCCTTCCCAGACCGACCTTGGGCCCCACCGCGGGGCGTGGATTACACCGGAGTCAATCCCTTGCCTGGGATCGCTCCAACCGCAGCCTGCGGACTTTACATCGGGAGCTCGCAGCCTCGGGAGAGGCCGTGGATGTCGGGAGCTCCAACGTCGAGGAAGGTTCGACCAGCCCCGACGTGGGGTTCGATCGCCCGACGTGGGGGAACTGACATCTCCTCGATGCAGGAGCTGCTTGCCTCCATGCGGAGGGCCACCTCTGGCTACGGCAGTCAAGATCATCACATCAACGAAGCGACCACTGACAAACATGCATTTATGCACTGCAGCTAAGGTTCAGCTAAAACTAAAATGTGTCCACAATATTTCAGTACCGGAAGAGCAAAGGGAAGAGAATGAACCTTTTTCCGCCTTCCATCACAGTGGCGAATGTGGAGGAGTCACTGTGATGGATGTTAAAATGTGTTTTGTGTCTTCCGTTGCTTTTTATTTGAATGACAGACTTGGCAAATGAAATTCCTCGTATGTTGCAAAACATACTTGGCTAATAAAGTATTATTGTGATACTGTAGTAATAATGTAACTTCTGGGCAGTTTACCACATGATGAATGATCCAATTAAACCTTCAAAAATGAAAGATGATCATCCAAGAAAACTGGTAGCCAAACTGTGGTAATACAAGTTTCCTGCCTAATCCTGTAGTATATAACTAATTACTAAGCAAAAATAGGAGAGCTGTTTGAGGGACTCATTGGGTCAGGCGGGATTCTAGGAAGGAGGTGGACAGTCAATGTTTCTGGATCCTTCAACATCTTTCATTTCCCTCCACAGATGAGTTTCTCCAGCAGCTCTTTTGTTTTTTGCTCCACTTTCCAACATCTGCAGTCTCTTGTGCCTTCCTGTAATATACAAAGGCCTGGCAACTGGGCAACGGCGAGTGGTCTGAGATGAGGAGGTGTGAATGAGATGACCCAGATAAGAATATTTATAGGAAACTCAAGATGTACTGGTCTGGAACCGTAACTTGCCTCTTTTTTTTCAGCTCCTTTATCATGCAAAGAGCATTCGGACTTTTGCAGTGGTGAGGAAGCAGGGGGAGAGAGTTGTGTAATAATACAGAATGTGTGGAGATAGATAATAGGTGCAGGAGGAGCCATTTGGCCCTTCCAGCCAGCACCGTCATTCAATGTGATCATGGCTGATCATCCCCAATCAGTACCCCCTGTTCCTGCCTTCTCCCCGTATCCCCTGACTCCGCTATTTTTAAGAGCACTATCTAGCTCTCTCTTGAAAGCATCCAGAGAACCTGCCTCCACCACCCTCACGAGGCAGAGAATTCCACAGACTCACCACTCTCTGTGAGAAAAAGTGTTTCCTCGTCTCCGTTCTAAATGGCTTACTCCTTATTCTTAAACTGTGGCCTCTGGTTCTGGACTCCCCCAACATCGGGAACATGTTTCCTGCCTCTAGCGTGTCCAAGCCCTTAACAATCTTATATGTTTCAATGAGATAGCCTCTCATCCTTCTAAACTCCAGAGTGTACAAGCCCAGCTGCTCCATTCTCTCAGCATATGACAGTATATGGAGATGGTGGCAGGAATGCAGTGAAGGAGAATGGTACCTTCTGATCAATAAATCGGAGAAGTGTAACAGATAGACGTTGATGTAATTGATCCACAGATTCCAGAAAATATTAGTGCAGGTGCATAAGGTGGTTAAATAGTTGTGCAATATTTCTCTTTCTTCACCAAGACATAAAAGAGTATGTGCTGAGGTAGCTTTCTTTGGAACAGATGAGGTTGAGCTGTAATCGAGCTGTATAAAATATAAGCACTTTCAATGGAATGGATAGAAAGTGTCTAATACATTTTGCAGAAATCAGGCGGCATAAATTTAAAATAATTGCAGGTCAGAGGGAAGGTGAGAATACATTTTCATCAGAGGATAATGGGAATCTGGGACAGAATTGCTTTAGAGGGAGTTGGAGTCAAAAAGGCCCATCACATTTAAGTTGTATTTGAATAACCTGTTAAAGACACCATAATCTACTAGCTGTAGGATTAAGATTAAATAGATACTCTCTTGGCCAGTTTGCACAAGAGGGGCTGAATGGTATCTTCAGCACTGTAGATTTCTACAATTGTATATGAATGAATAAAATTCCCCCCTGTTTTCCTGTACTAAATATTGCAAGACTCGTACAATCAATTATTAACATTTTAATGCAGAAAAATCTCAAAAAAACGAATTTCCCAGTGATTAAATCCATTTATAGCTCTGTACATTTAGTGGATTCTGATGGTTTTGACTTGTTCATACTTACTGTTTTAATCAAATAGCCATTAAGTTTCCAATGTTCGCTCATCCGGCTTTGCCTTCCCAATGTATCAGTGAGTGAGTTGCAATTAATTAATTGTTTTACATTTAACTGCTTTCTCGCTAATGGAGTGTGGGAGTTGGAAGGAGGGAGAGTTGAAGGCAGATTGGCAGGGACATGTTGGTCAGGGCCAGGAGCTGTGGGTGGGGGGGGGGGGGGGGGGGGGGGGGGGGGGGGGGGGGGGGGGGGGGGGGGGGGGGGGGGATGGGGAGTGTGAGAACAGGGAAGACTAGGCTAGAATGGAGAGTGTGGACCTGGGAGGGGCAAGATGAAGTCACAGAGACGTGTATGGAATGGGAAGGCGTACAACATTTAAAATAAATGTCTAGTTATCTTTGTAAAATAACATTTTTTTTGCTGATTTATGAATTCAAAAGCAATATGTGGAAGGCAGTAAAATGATGCATGTCTGGCACTCTCATAGTGCAGTAGCTTTGCAGTGTTCATTACCTGAGCTGACATTTGAAGAGTGATCCCTGAGGTAAAGAACAAAAGAGCTGCCAGCACCTGCAGAAGTCAAACCCAGTAAGAATAATCTTTTTGAGGTGAGATGGTGGAATACATTTGGTGGGGGAAGGTACTGTAAATAGGGCCAGTTAGAATCAGGCCATTGCTTCATCTAATGACCCTAGCCAATCTGTACAATATTGCAAAATCTATTTTCCAACTCATTAAGCTTAAGTAAGATAAAGCTGCCATATCTCACTTTGATTTAAAGGAGCAGATGGAATTCAAGAACACCTCTCTGGCAGCAAAAGGCAATTAACCACCCGTTCATGCATTTACAAACATCGGGAAAAGGGGCAAATGTTAAAAGAATCTAATCTTTCCATTTAATTGCCAACTGCTTCATTAATAGAAATGTGTTTTTTTCTGTTCACAAACCTATATTAACTATTAATTCTTACATTCTATAGAGCGTTAATCCCTTTCTTACCCGCACCCTCCTTGAGATTCTCTGTTTCACTGCGCAGGTGGTGTGTGTCGCTTATGAGGAAAATAATTGAAAAGGTTTCATTTATGTATGAATGGGGAAATATAACAGCGGTATTACAGTAACGTAACGTCCGAACAATACGTAACACTTAGGTGAGATGAGGTTGTGAAACGGGGAAGTCATAATCATAGAGTCATACAGCGTGGAAACAGGCCCTTCGGCCCAACTTGTCCACATTGACCAACATTTCCCATCTACACTCGTACCCACCTGCATGCTTTTGAACTATATCCAAACCTATCCAATCCATGTACCTGTCTAATTGTTTCTTAAATGTTGCAATAGTCCCTGCCTCAACTACCTCCTCTGGCAGCTCGTTCCATACACCCACCACCCTTTGTGGGAAAAAGTTACCCCACAGATTCCTATTAAATCTTTCCCCCTTCACCTTAAACCCATGTCCTCTGGTTCTCCATTCCCCTACTCTGGGCAAGAGGCTTTGTGCATCTACCCGATCTATTCGTCTCATGATTGTGTACACCTCTATAAGATCACCCCTCATCCTCCTGTGCTCCAAGGAATATAGTCCCAACCTGCTCAACCTCTACCTATAGCTCATACCCTCGACTCCTGGCAACATCCTTGTAAATCTTCTCTGTACCCTTTCCAACTTGACAACATGTAAACAAGTGTGATAGTAGATTTTCTGAGTTTCTCTGTCGTTAACTCTGCTGTCTCTTACCTGGCCGTGCATGATATTATACCAAAACAAGGTGATGTTGGTCAGGATTTAACCTTACCAGCTGTACTACTGTGCTGCCTCCTGAGCAACAGCGCCATGCCAGTGTGCTGCACCCTCTGCCAGTGTGCTGTGTTATATCAAAAGTTATTGTTTTTGGTGCTAAGATATGACATGTCTTAATTCCTCCATGCTTTTGACATAGTGGTACCTGTGATGCTATGGTTAAAGGAGACAGAATAAGTTGGGGGGGGGGGGGGAGTGAAGGAAAAGGGCAGAAATGTTGAGCTCTAAATTGTACTGCGCCTTGTCTGATTTTCATGAAATGCATGGACACATGAGATATCCAATCTGCTTTGTTTAAGAGAGAACTGCAGATGCTGGAAAGAACTGCAGATGTGTAGGAAGGAACTTCAGATGTTGTTTAAACCGAAGATAGACACAAAAAGCTTGCATAACTCAGTGGGTCTGACAGCATCTCTGGAGAAAATGAATAGGTGATGTTTTGGGTTGGGATGCTTCTTCAGTCTGAAGAAGGGTCTCGACCTGAAACTTCACCTATTTCTTTTCTCCAGAGATGCTGTCAGACCCACTGAGTTACGCAAGCTTTTTATGTGTAGCTTAGGATGAAGTGTTCTATTTACGAGAATGAATTGGGAGGTTGGGTTTTGGAAGGTTCTCGGGATTTGAAGAGGACTGTTTTTACCTAGAAAGTGACTGAAATGGGGAACACACTGTCTGAGGGCATGATGGAGATGGGTACCTCAAAATTTTACAAGTATCGAGATGAAAGCTTGAATTTCCAAGGCATAGAAGGCCACAGAGTAAATACTGGTAAATTAGAACAGTATAGATGGGCACTTGTTGATCAGCATCGATATGGTGAACTGAAGAGCCATTTTCTGTGTTATGTGACTGAGAATCTGTGGTTAAAATCGGATCTGTAAACTGAATAGACAGGAATAAAAAGGTGTCCATTGACAAAATGCCTCCTTTGAAAAGTCCCAAAGTGCTTTGGACAAATGAATGACTTTGAAGTGTACTTTTGTAAACTGGGCAGTCATTTTTCACTCTGCCCAATTGCAGTGAGATGAATCATTGTTCTGTTTTTGATAGTGATAGTGGAAGAAGGAGAGGTCAGGAAGGAGGGAAATTATCGACTTTTTTTTGTAGGGTTTTTAGTTACCACTTGAACAATTAGAGAGGGGTGGAATTCAACATTTCATTTGAAGGACTGAAGGACAGAAGCTTCCTCGTGGCGATCCCTGGAAGCGGTGACGCACGCGACGCACGCGACGCACGCGACGCACTCTGTGACGCGTCGGACGACAATTCTGTCAACCCCTAGATGTCAGCAGATCTATATCGGTGAGACCAAGCGGAGGTTGGGCGATCGTTTCGCCGAACACCTCCGCTCGGTCCGCAATAACCAAGCTGACCTCCCGGTGGCTCAGCACTTCAACTCCCCCTCCCACTCCGTCTCCGACCTCTCTGTCCTGGGTCTCCTCCATGGCCACAGCGAGCAGCACCGGAAATTGGAGGAACAGCACCTCATATTCCGTTTGGGGAGTCTGCACCCCGGGGGCATGAACATCGAATTCTCCCAATTTTGTTAGTCCTTGCTGTCTCCTCCCATTCCTCAGCCCCCCTGCTGTCTCCTCCCATCCCCCAGCCTTCGGGCTCCTCCTCCTTTTCCCTTTCTTGTCCCCACCCACCCCCGCCCCCGATCAGTCTGAAGAAGGGTTTCGGCCCGAAACGTTGCCTATTTCCTTCGCTCCATAGATGCTGCTGCACCCGCTGAGTTTCTCCAGCTTTTTTTTGTGTAACCTTCGATTCTCCAGCATCTGCAGTTCCCTCTTAAACAATTCTGTCAACATGTTGGACGACAACAGAAGCCAACAGCGAGCGACATCGTCTGACACGCGAGCGAATCTGAAGGACTGATTAACTCCTTCAAAATATATCTTCGGTGAAAGTGAACATTTTTCATAATGTATGAGGAGACAAGTATTAGTTTTATGGTCAAGCTGTGGTTGAGATGCAGGGATATTTATTCTAGAAATTTGCTTGTTCAACTTTGTGCATCAAGAAGCTTTTAAGCAGAAGTTATTCTTAGTAAATTATAATGCTGAGTTATGGACTTGGCGTAACCGAATACACCATTTTACGAACATTTTCCAGTAAAGGTCAAATTCTTCTGAATTTGGATTCCCTTCTGGATTCGTTATTATTAGATTAATGTGAGATCAGCACAAGGTTCATCAACTAAAATCTCACGTCAACAATCACATCATCTTCACAGCAGTTAAGGGAAAGTTGGCTTTCTTTCACTCAATAATAGATGCACTGAATACACAAAGCCTGGGGTAGCAAGGAAGTCTGAATGATAAGTAACACGTCGTCCCACAGACTACATCTTCCAACTCTATCGCAAATGTATACTAGCTCTTGATTTAGAGAGCCCAGTCTGCAGATATGCACATACTGTAGTTTTCCTGTTAAAGACCGTTGTCTTTTTCACCTTATTTTTGAAAGAAACATCAATCCTTTCATGTATTGACCAGAAATCATTAATTTTGAAAATGTATTTATTTATTTATTTATTAATGCAATAAAGAATTCCATCGATATTCAAAGCAATTCAGTGAGTAATATGCAAAAATAATGCAATTTGTTTGACACGTATAAAAGGATTGCTATTGATCTCCTTGGTAGAGCTACTGCCTTACAGCGCCAGAGACACGGGTTCGATCCTGACTACTGGTGCTTGTCTGTATGGAGTTAATACATTCTCCCCATGACCTGCGTGAGTTTTCTCCGAGATCTTCAGTTTCCTCCCACACTCCAAAGACGTACGGGGTTGTAGGTTAATTGGCTTGGTATGATTGTATAAATGTAAAATTGTCCCTAGTGTGTAGGGTAGTGTTAACGTGCGGGGATCGCTGGTCGGTGCAGACTCAGTCGGCCAACGGCCCTGTTTCCATGCTGTATCACTAAACTAAACTAAACTAAAATTATTAGCTTTAGATTTTGAATGCTGGGTTTGGAAATAAGTTCTAGAAAACAAGCAAACTTTAGTCATAGCTAGTAAAACTGAATTCAAACATTTTTATACTTGCCAGCCGCCAGTTTTATAATCTGTCTGTGACCTTGTTGGCGCTTTATAAAAGAAGCATGGGGCTGGAAATAAAACTGTGTTTGAAAAGGAACAGTAAAGGGCCTGTCCCACTTGGGCGTCATTTGCGTGTCACGCAGGGGGCTTGCGAGGAATTTGAGCATCCCAAAATCTGGGGCGCCGCCCGCTACCGTGCGTCACTGCATACGCCACCACGCCTCACCACGTGCCATGCGAGCGGTACCACGCGCCAACCAATTTTTAGGATGTCGCGTAAATATCCCGCAAATGACGCCCAAGTGGCTCAGGCCCTTAAGTAGTGCTGTGCAGATCCTCACGTGCGGTGAAGGAAGTGAGATCCAAGATGGACTGCACAATGGATCAGTGCTTTCACAAAAGCCTTCTCACTGCTAGGTCTTTCAAATTAATGATTTGGATCACATTTTTGTGAAAATTGCGAGGTTTTGAGAGGAGCAAGGTGATAAGGGGAGGGAGGTCTGGAATAGAATGGGAGCTAGTTCCCCTTGTCTGTCTCCTTCACTAATCTCCATATTCACCAATCATTCTTTATAATTTATGTCCAAGGAATCAAACACTTTCTACATGAAGCTGTGATTTATTTGTACCTCTCCTAATTTAGTGTAGAGTCAGAGTCATACAGCACGAAAACAGGCCCTTTGGCCCAACTCATCCAAGATGCCCCATTTATCCTAGTCCGAATTGCCCACATTTGGCTCAATATTCCTCTAAATCTATCCACGTACCTGCCCAAATGTCTTTTAAATGCTGTTATTGTACTTCCTCTGGCAGCTTGTTTCATATACCCATCACCCTCAGGTTCGTATTAAATCTTGCTCCTCTCACTTTAAACATTTGTCTCCTTTCTAATTCCCTTACCTTGGGTAAAAGGTATCTATTTGGCATCTATTCACTTCATGATTTTATACACCTCTATTAGATCACCCCTCGGCCTCCTGTACTCCAAGGAGTAGAGCCCTACCCTGGTTTTAAATGTGGCGACACTAAATCTGCAGTATAATTATTATCATCACCATCATTACAACCCTCAGGACTTCACACTGAATTCAATAATATCAGGTAATCAGTCTTTGCAGTTTGCAGAAATGGCTCATTCACTCCTCTAGAGAGAACAATTGAGTGATGCCAATATTATGCAGCCATTCTGAATGCCTGATTTCTGACCTTGACCTAAAGTTACAGTTCTTCCTTGCAATTCTGTTAACAAATCAAGCCAGAAAAAACATAGCGAGAGAAATCTCCCACTGAGATGTGAATTTATTTACCTCTGTTTGTTATCTAATCAACACCTCCTCATATCTATTATAGCTCTGAGTCAGTTCCATAACAGAAATTTTATTGAGTCCACTGCGAATGATTTTTATTGTAGTGATATTTAATGTACACAATACTTATTAATTCAACTGGCTGTGCAAAACAATGCATAATAAGTGACGTTAGAGAATCCGGAACAGCTCTGGGTTTGGAATAACTCTAGGGTTGAAATCTTCAGTTCTTAAACGTAGATAAACATATCCTCATCCCCAAAATGTAACGTTAACCTATCGCCATTACTCCTGCGGGGCTGAATTACTTGTTTACCAATACACAAGTTAAAAATATATAATTCCATGCCAAAATTCTGGCACATCCTCCCTAACTCTGTAACTTCTTCCTTCCACATGACACCATAATTTGCCATGCAAATCAGCTTCAAAAATTGGGAGGCCTTTCTTAAATTCTTCCGTCTTTCCAGTTATGGCCCTGTCCCACTGAACGAGCTAATTCAAGAGTGTTCAAGAAGGAACTGCAGATGCTGGAAGATCGAAGGTACACACAATTGCTGGAGAAACTCAGCGGATGCAGCAGCATCTATGGAGCGAAGGAAATAGGCAACGTTTCAGGCTGAAACCTTTTTCTCCCGAGTTTAAAAAAAATCAAACTCGTGGAAGCTTGTAGAATGTACGTAGCGGGTACGTCAGAGCTCGGGACGTCTCTTAGCGGCTTGCAACACTAACGGCAGGTACTCGGGAAACGCAGTAAGCTCGGGAAGACTTGTGAATATTTTTCAACATGTGTATTTTCAACGTGTATTTTTCAACATGTTGAAAAATGTCCACGAGTGCCCCAAGTTCCTACGAGCAGCCATTACCGTAAATCTTCGAATTCGAATCAGGGCAAAACTCGGGAGAATGAACACGTACAGTGGGACAGGGCCATAACTCTTTTGTTAAGATTCACCTAAAAACACTCATTTCATCAAGCTTTTGTTTATTATCTTTTGTTGTGACGTCCATCTTTTACACACTGTAAAATGCTCTGGCGGGCTTTTTCTTCAATTGTGCAAAATGGGAATGGTTTTGCGAAGTACTTCCACCAGGTTGTCCCTAGTTGCCACTCGAGAAGAATCGTTTATCATTGCACATTAGAATGAGAATGAAATTGTAACTGACAAAAAAAGGTCAGGGTACATATGAAAATGTGGAATTGTCACATTAAATCCTACTCCATCGATGGTCATTTCCAGTCTTTAATAATAATAATAATAATACATTTTATTTATGGGCGCCTTTCAAGAGTCTCAAGGACACCTTACAAAAATTTAGCAGGTAGAGGAAAAACATGTAAGGGGAATGAAATAAATAGTAGAGACATGACTAGTACACAAAGTAAAGACAGAATTCAATTCAAAACACAATATGAGGCAATTGATGCACAGATGAAAAGGGAGGGGGACGTGGGGCTAAGGATAGGCAGAGGTCTTGAGGCGGGACTGGAAGATGGTGAGGGACGCGGAATTGCGGATCAGTTGGGGGAGGGAGTTCCAGAGCCTGGGAGCTGCCCTGGAGAAGGCTCAGTCCCCAAAACTGCGGAGGTTTGACTTGTGGATGGGGAGGAGACCGGCTGATGTGGATCTGAGGGTTTAAGTGGGTTGGATGGGGAGGGATTTGGAACGAGGTATGATGCAGAAGGGAATGGGATTAAATGCAATCAACCTTGTTTTAGGTACATATTAGGCATATATTTTACATATTATAATAGGGTACCATGCTTTGTATATTATTTTCTTTTTGCAGGCTAGATTTCTAGGGTGGAAAGGGTCATTGTCTTTTATACTCTGCATGGAAACCAGGAGGAACAGAAGTATTTCCCTGTAGCCGCCCATTCCATCCCTTCCACAGAGGGTAGTTGAAGCCAGTTCATTGGCTATATTTAAGAGGGAGTTAGATGTGGCCCTTGTGGCTAAGGGGATCAGGGGGTATGGAGAGAAGGCAGGTACGGGATACTGAGTTGGATGATCAGCCATGATCATATTGAATGGCGGTGCAAGCTCAAAGGGCCGAATGGCCTACTCCTGCACCTAATTTCTATGTTTCTATGTTTCTATGTTTCCCCTAACTGTATGGGACCTCCAACATCCATTTCCATCTACTCTGTATGAAAGGACATTACCTTAATTAGTGGACATGTATCCAAATGTTCAATGGGTACCTTTGTGGCATTTAGTTTAATTTAGAGACACAGTGCGGAAACAGGCCCTTCGGCCCACCGGGTTCGCGCCGACCAGCAATTCCCGCACATTAACACTATCCTACACCCACTAGGGCCAATCTTTACATTTACCAAGCCAATTAACCTACAAACCTGTATGTCTTTGGAGTGTTGGAGGAAACCGAAGACCTCGGAGAGAAACCAAGCAAGTCACGGGGGGAACGTGCAAACTCCGTGCAGACAGTACCCGGGTCTCCGGCGCTGCATTCGCAGTAAGGCAGCAACTCTACCACTGCGCCACCGTGACCGCTCATACTATATTTCTTATATTAATATTCTCTATGTTTAGTTGTGAAATGTGTTGATACAACGGAATATTTGGTGTTTGCGTGCACTTGGAGTACAGATTGAGATGGCTTCACACACTCAGGCCCTTAGAGCTCAGAAGCAGAGATGACTTGACTGAATTAATTTGGCCAGGATTAGAGCTCAGATGCCAAAGTTACGGAGATCTGTTATAAATCTTCTATATTCCTGGGTCTTGGAACAAATATAATTTCGACAGATTGATGGAAAAGTCAAAACAATTACCAAAAGTTTTCATTTCCGTGGCGATTTCTCAGAATTCTTGGTGAACACATTGATTCAAAGGTGTATACTATTGTTTTGTCTTTAATGTCCTTATGTGTCTCCCTCACACGTTTCACCATGAGAAAGTGATGGGTGCCTGAGTTAGGATGGCCTTAAGAAGCAGAGGGTGGCACGAGGTGTAGCTCTGGTTGGACACTTGTGATGCAACTATTAGCTTATCAAAATAGGCCTTAATAAAATGCCCCATGAAACAATTTGAAGTATTTGGAGTTTTAAGAATTTGGACTTCTGCTCAAGTCCTTAGACAACATGCTACCATCTAATTCTTACAGCAATATTACACGTAAAAACCATGTTCATGCTGAATATGTATTTTTGAAGAACATGCTTATGTAAGTTTGATTGACCAAATAGCCTCTTATGTTAGCTAGTGTAAGTAACAGTCACATTTTGTATAATCTGAAGGATAATTTACATATTTCATTAGGCTGTTATTATCTGTACGATGATACCATAACATTAATATTTGATATTAATACTAATGTTTGATCCATTAAGCAGAATATTAAGTGTTTCAGATGATTAAGATACACCATAAATTCAACATTTTAATTAGTTTTGGAATGGATTTTCCCTATGGTGTGCAGCTGATGAATAACCATTGGGTTGTACGTGTAGCTCAGAAATGAATGATTCTTTGTGTGAGATGAAAATACCTGTGCCTTGTGAGCTTTGAAATTCAACAAAACAACCGTTATCTAACTATTGGGTGATGGAAATTTTATCTTTGATAGGTTTACCATAAAGGGAATTTGGAAGACATGTTTCTTGACTGTACTTGAACGACAGCAATCTCTCACTTTTGTTAGTTTATGAGACAGAAAGGAGGAACAAATTAATTTAGAGCAGTCGATGGTTTGACAGCCAAAATGACAAGCGCAGACAAATCGAGAGAAGACAATATGTAGCTTCTTCACTCATCTGACTTTATTTTTCTTCTACAACTTCGAAAATAGCCCAGTCGTTCCATCTTTGTTAGCTGAGATTGAACAATTCCTCCCAGGGAAATTGTCAGGATGGCTTTGGTAAATGTGAGTTTAGTAGCAAGGTTTGTCCACAGTTTGACATCTCAACAGTTCTGTGGAGATGTGTCAACCTAGATTAGGTGTTCAGGTCTCCGGTGAGGTCCTTGCAATTAAATAGCTACTATAAGCTGTCAGGGCTCACACAGACATTATGTTCACGTGGATAAGATACCAGGGAGTGTTTGACATCTGCTTCCTCAGCACGAGCTAACATCTTTAGAAGACAAGGCAAGATTGCAATTCCCATTGCATGTTCCCTCTTTCTAACTTTATTGCCCACTCCTTTTTTTTAATGCACTGATGTTTTATCTTATTTTACTACCTGTAAATAAACCTAACGGAATTTTTACTGGCAATAGTGGATATGGTTTCTTCTAAATCTGACATGCATTATTTAGTCTCCCTATATTTATACTTGTTGTCCTTTTCCTGCAGAAAGAAAACATAGCTGCTCAATAGAAACAAAATATGACTCTAGGCCACATGAGGCACCTCAGTTGTTTGCTTTTTGAGTTAGTGGTAAGAAACTTTGTCCTTGATGCATCTTCTCTACATTATGATGAGACTGAATAGTCAGAAGACGCTGCTGTTGCATTTGAACCTCTGGCTAGTTTGGAGCCTCAACGGATACAATGACGTTGGTGCTTTTACATGTATATGCGTTGGTATATAAAGAACCCTTTATGGTGGAGGGGTAGGGTAGGTTATTTAACTCTGCTGTGACAGGAATTGTCATGTTATGCTGCAGCCCAAATATTAGCAATGTACTAAGACCTGAGGCAGTCACGGTGGCGCAGCGGTAGAGTCGCTGCCTTACAGCGAATGCAACGCCGGAGAGCCGGGTTCGGCCCTAATTACGGGTGCTGTCTGTACGGAGTTTGTACGTTCTCCTGTGCATGACCTGCGTGGGTTTTCTCCGTTTCCTCCCAAACCAAAGACGTACAGGTTTGTAGGTTAATTGGCTTGGTAAATGTAAAAATTGTCCCTAGTGGGTGTAGGATGGAGTTAATGTGCGGGGTTCGCTAGTCGGCACGGACCCAGTGGGCCGAAGGGCCTGTTTCCGTGCTGTTTCTAAACTAAACTAAATAACTAAAACCTTGTGGGAATCTGTGCATAACTGTTGTACATGTACATAAGCCTTTCTCTGCAGGGCAAGGTGCTGAGCTCTGCAGATACTAATATCCAGAGCAGTTGCGTAATGCAGAAAAGAAAGCTACTGTCAGGCAATGTGCATGATTTATATAGTGCCTTTCATAATGTAGAAATATCAAACATAAAAAAATAGGTGTTGGAGATGGAGCTGAAGTTAATCTTTCAGCACTTAGACCCAACTCTGCCTTTCAATATGATAATTGCTAACATTCTCAATACCATATTTCTTCTCTCTCTCACCATATCCCTTGATACATTTTACATCGAGAAATCCATCTCTTTTTATATATAGACACAAAATACTGGAGTAACTCAGTGGGACAGGCAGCATCTCTGGCGAGAAGGAATGGGTGACGTTTCGGGTCGAGACCCTTCTTCAGTAACCCGCTGAGTTACTCCCGCATTTTGTGTCTATCTTCGTTTTAAACCAGCATCTGCAGTTCCTGCTGCAGTTCCTATTGTTTACATATGTTCAGTGTCTTACCTTAGTAAAGAAATTTCTAATCACTTCATTCCAAAATGTATTATCTCGTATCCCGAGATTGTGATCCCTGGTTCGAGTTACCACAACCAAAGATCCAACCTGTCAAGCCCTGTCAATTTTGTATGTTTCAATTAGATTCTCATTCTCATTATATTCTTTCAATATAGATATTAGTCAACCAAATATCACTTGCATGATACAGTATATCTGTCATTCCAGGAATCAGCCTAATGCACTTTATTTTAGATTTACTCTTTGGCACTGTATTCTATCTTATTGAAGGAGACTAAAACTGCATATAATATTCCAGGATAGACACAAAAAGCTGGAATAACTCAACGGGACAGGCAGCATCTCTGGAGAGAAACATTTCCTGAAACGTCACCCATTCCTACTCTCCAGAGATGCTGCCTGTCCCACTGTGTTACTCCAGCTTTTTGTGTCTATCCTGGAATATTATATGCAGTTTTAGTCTCCTTCAATAAGATAGAATACAGTGCCAAAGAGTACATCTAATAAAGTGCATTAGGCTAATTCCTGGAATGGCAGATATACTGTATCATGCAAGTGATATTTGGTTGACTAATATCTCTATTGAAAGAATATAATGAGATCTAATTGAAACATACAACATTGACAGGGCTTTGGTTTTGGTTTAAACCAGCATCTGCAGTTCCTTCTTACAATATTCCAGGCATGGTTTCAGAATAAAATATTTTTGCTCTTGCACTCAAATCCTCTTCAAGCCAACATATCAATTTCCTTTAATGCTTGCTGCACTTGCATGTTTGTCTTCAGTGACTAGTGATACCTAAACTCTTTGGTGCATTAACATTACTCAGTCTATCTAAATAATATCTGCCTTTCTGTTTTATTCCATCAAAGTGAATGACTTTACATTTAACCTCATTTTGCTGCAACTTCTCCGTGGATGGTCACCTTGTCGTGGTGGAGAAGCTTGTGCGGACCTGAGATCCTGAGAGTGATGCCATCTGGAGCTATGCTTTTGGTAGGGCGGTAAGGTCGAGGGGGAGGTCTTTGACGAAGAGCAAACCAACCAAGACCTCAACGGTGGAACAGGCGGAGGACGATGGCTGACCTTAGTGGAGCGTCACAACGGCTGGGAAGGCGGATGAAGGCTGCAGCAGAAAAGGGCCTCCGGTCGTCTTGGACTCCACACCACTGGATCCTGACACAGATCTGTCAAGGGCCGCGGGGTGGCTGTCTGTGCACCAGTCTCCCCATGTTAAATAAAGCCACGCACATCAGTCCTCCATATAGGGAATAGCACCCTGGATACACCCATGGTCAGCCACGACTGAAGCGGGCCTAAGAAGACTGCAACTTCTATGTATTTTTCCTCACACACAACTTGAAAGGGATATATATTTGACTGGAACTGTAGGTATAACAGGTCATTATTCAGCACAATGGGTACACAAACAACGACAGATGCTGGAATCTGGAACAAAAAGCAAACTGCTAGAGGAACTCAGCAGGTCAGGCAGCATCTATGGAGGGAAATATGCAGTCATTGTTTCAGGTTGAGTCCCATCCTATGGACTGTGAGACTATGAAGGGGAGATAGCCTGTATAAAGAAGTAAAGTGGGCGGGACTGGAGCTGATATATGATAGGTGGAAGGTACACAAAAATGCTGGAGAAACTCAGCGGGTGCAGCAGCATCTATGGAGCGAAGGAAATAGGCAACGTTTCGGGCCAAAACCCTGCAGGAAGGAAATAGGCAACGTTTCGGGCCGAAACCCTTCCGGGTTTCGGCCCGAAACGTTGCCTATTTCCTTCGCTCCATAGATGCTGCTGCACCCGCTGAGTTTCTCCAGCATTTTTGTGTACCTTCGATTTTCCAGCATCTGCGGTTCCTTCTTAAACACAAGATAGGTGGATCCAGGAGAAGAGGGATGGATTGGTGGAGGGAGTTAGGTGTGGACTCCTTACACAGTCTGGGCAATTTTACAAGGGCCGATTAATCTACAAACCAACAATCTTTGGGATGTGGGGAGAAACCGGAGCACCCAGAGGAAACCCACGTGGTTACAGACTAAGCATAAGTTTGGTATTCTCATCCATAAACAAAGAGTATAAATCAAATGTATCAATAAATGTTGCAGTGTTTGATTGGGGCTCGTGATGCATCTTATGATGCATTCCTGGGATGTCAGGACTGTCTTATGAAGAAAGACTGGATAGACTTGGTTTATACTATCTAGAATTTAGGAGATTGAGAGGGGATCTTATAGAAACTTACAAAATTCTTAAGGGGTTGAACAGGCTAGATGCAGGAAGTTTGTTCCTGATGTTAGGGAAGTCCAGGACAAGGGGTCACAGCTTAAGGATAAGGGGGAAATCCTTTAAAACCGAGATGAGAAGAACTTTTTTCACACAGAGAGTGGTGAATCTCTGGAACTCTCTGCCACAGAGGGTAGTTGAGGCCAGTTCATTGGCTATATTTAAGAGGGAGTTAGATGTGGCCCTTGTGGCTAAGGGGATCAGGGGGTATGGAGAGAAGGCAGGTACGGGATACTGAGTTGGATGATCAGCCATGATCATATTGAATGGCGGTGCAGGCTCGAAGGGCCGAATGGCCTACTCCTGCACCTAATTTCTATGTTTCTATGTTTCTATGTTATCTTTATCATATTTTATTAAATTAAAATGGCACCTTTACAGATCTTAAGAGGAAGTTGAATTTTATCAGGAATTTTCATAAATTTCAAGGAAGGGGAAGTTAATGACGTTCTGAAACAGCCCGCATTTTTTTCCTACGTAAAATAAGTCAATTCATTCTCACTTTGCATTCTAATTAATGACGAACAACTTTTCTGGAGAAACAAATCGAACATTTGTAAGGAGGCAAGCCCATTCCCACATCAAACAAAGATTGAAATTAAAGGAATGACTTTGATCTGACTGGAAATTAGTGGGTTCTCTGTGGTTTGTGGCCTTTAATGAATTTAAACATGATGGATTTCATAACTGATTTCAAAGAAAGATCTAACACAAGACAATTGTAATCAAGATTACTATTCTATGTTAATCAGTATTCCTCTGGAGAAGCATGAAACATTGAAAATCCAATACAGTTTTGATTTAGACAAAGTAATCTGCATATGTATGCCCTTTTTTGCATTGAAAGTTTAGATAAAGGAGAATGAATTTCAGGGCAGGCTCGAAGAGTGGCACAATGGCACAGTGGTAGAGTTGTTGGCCTACAGTGCCAGACCCAAGTTCGATCTTGACTGGAGGTGCTGTCTGCACGGAGTTTGTCCGTTCTCTCTGTGACCTGTGGGTTTTCTCCGGGTGCTCTGGTTTCCTCCCACATTTTAAAGATGTACAGGTTTATAGGCTAATTGGCTTTGGTAAGATGTAAAACTGTCCTTAGTGTGTAGGATAGTGTTAGTGTGCAATGTGATCGCTGGTCGGCGCAGACTCAGTGGGCTGATGGGCCTGTTTACCCCGCTGTATCTCTAAAGTCTAAAGTAAAGTGTCAAGATTGATTTCGCTGAGTAACACCAGGGTTGGAAACAGTGGAGGGGGCGGGAGATTGCAACCTTCACGTGGTTCACCCTGTTTCAACGAATGCAATCAACCCGGCGTGCACAATCAAATAAGATCAAATAGAACACGTTGTCCTACAACTTTAGGCTGTGCACGCCATACGCAAGAAGAGGAAGAAGAAACAGTGTAGCATAATAGAGTCATAGAGTCATACAGTGTGGAAACAGGCCCTTCGGCCCAACTCGCCCGCACCGGCCAACACTGACCCTGCTACCCTATCCCCACATGCCTGCACTTGGTCCATAACCCTCCAAACCTGTCCTACCATGTATCCATGTATGAAAAAGAAACAGTGATTGGATGATGCCAATCTGGGTATAGGGTTAGGTTTCCAATTGTCACATGTACTCAGGTCCAGTGAAGGTCGTGGTTTTGCAAGCTATCCAATCAGGTCAGATAATGCTATACATAAATACAATCAAGTCAAACTCAAGTACAATAGATACAGCAAAGTACAAGATACAGAGTACAGACTGTAGTTCACAGCTATAGTGCATCCGTTCCCTAGACATGGGTGAAAAGAGAAACTGAGGAAGATAAAAAATCTCCACCGTGCCATAGAAATAGCATGAGGTGGAGGTGAAGTTCAATCTTGACAAGGGCATAAAGCAGATTAATATCTGCTTCACACTTTGTCCACTTAAGAACATTTTGGACTTATGAAATAGAAGTAGAAGAAGGACATTTACCCCTTCAAGCTGCCCTGACATTCATTGAGATCGTGGCTGAACAGCCTCACAGCACAATCTTCATAGTCCTAATTAATTTCCTAAATGTCCTGTTATCTATCAATCTCTGTTCTAAATAATTTTGATGACTGACCTTCCATGGCCTTAGGGTTTAGGGAATTCCATCCTCTCAGTGAAGAAATTATTCCTTATTCTGAAACAGTGCTGCTGGTCCTAACCCTTTATGCTCCTCTTACCATTATTCAGTCAGTCTTTTATATACTTAGGCCATCATCCTCCCCAATTCATTGCACATCTTGCCAGTAATGTACCAACCCCATGATACACCCAGGAAATGAAACAACAAGAGTTAGAAATAAAACAGAAAATGCTGACAAGGTACACTCTACGCATGGTACACCACTCATGAAACTCCTGACAAGTTGTGCATTTGCCCATGATATGTCCAACTAATTATCTGTTCCATTGGTCTCAATAATATGGGATGTAATTCCCTTATTTGGCACCACCATTGCAGTTTAATTCCTCCCTCAATACTTGGGAGACTGAGGAGATTTGATTCAATGCAAGGAAGATCAAATGAAGGTAGACAAAAATGCTGGAGAAACTCAGCGGGAGCAGCAGCATCTATGGAGCGAAGGAAATAGGCAACGTTTCGGCCCGAAACATTGCCTATTTCCAGCCTGACGGCAGTCTGAAAAAGGGTTTCAGCCCGAAACGTTGCCTATTTCCTTCGCTCCATAGATGCTGCTGCTCCCGCTGAGTTTCTCCAGCACTTTTGTCTACCTTCGATTTGCCAGCATCTGCAGTTCCTTCTTAAACATGAAGATCAAATGAAGACAGGAAATGAATGCAGTAAGATTTACATCGCAGAGGAAAAGAAAGACATTGAGGGACATCCAAAGGAATATTGCAAGAGTAATCTAGCAAAACAATGTGAGTGAAATAGAAATGAAAGAGCCAGGGCCAAGGGGTGGCTGAACCGCTAGTGATGAGAAAATGGCTCAGAGTGCTGGATAATCTGCTTGCTGATACTTCAGTCAGACCCCAAGTCCTACAGTCTTTCTTAAATCTCCGGGGTCGGGTATAAGCACCTCAGCTGCGTGGAAATGGACAATAGTGCGTGACCTTCCGGCTTGCACTCTGCTTGATTATTCTCTCCATTGATAGATGCCACTCTTTTCTTATTAATGGATTACCTAGACAATGTGGAATTACCTGCATTCTTCCAAACAGCAGCTTATTAGAATGCTCTAACACGACAGTAATGGGTTAAAGGGGATGAAAATATGATACTTTTCTAAGACAGAAGTTTTTTTTTGTGTGGTTGTAATTAAATAGACAACTGCCTAGGCTGGGGTAATCCAGCATCATTGTAAAAAATAAATTACATGTCCGCTCTTACTTAGAGCTCAGTAACGTAAGCAGATGGATGAAGCAAGAATCCTTTATTGCCAGGCTATTTTGCTTTATGCAGCACAAGTGGTATTAATTAGTGGCCACGAAAGGGCAAGCAGCTATGACATTTACAAAATAAATAACATGATTAAATCTGGTTCAAGATTTAAGTTTATTCAATGCAAAGAGTAAATAATATTTTTCCTCAGCCAGAAATGATTGAACTGAACATAATATTTGTTTGATGAATAACTTAAAAAGCCCATTTGGCAGAAATGTAATATTCAAAAGCAGAGATCACTTTAAAGGACTTTTGCCCTTTGGAACAAAATTCTGTTTCGTAGATTTAAGCTACAATTTTGATGACCATACTTCAAAAACAAGTATTTGGATGATGCACCTCACTCAGCCTCTGTCATAAGTACATGAGCAAAGGATCACCTACTGGCCACGAAGATGGTTGGTGCAGTTCTCCCATTCAAATGTCCAGTTAAACTCCCACAAAGAACATGAACCATCATTTCCCAGGGTCGTTAAGTCAACTACTCCAAACTCTGCTTGATTGATGGAAAAGGGAACTGAAGATGCTGGTTTATACCAAAGCTGGACACAAAATGCTCAGCAGGTCAGGTCACCTATCCATTTTCTCCAGAGGTACTGCCTGACCCGATGAGTTACCCCAGCATTTTGTATCTATCTTTGCATGAGTGAAATCTGGTTGGAATGATTTGCCATCAATGTTTATTTAATTCGCCACATTATATTTAATCTATGTGTATTTGTAAGTAACACGTGCATGTTAGTAGGTTATTTGACCACTGTAAATTACCCCTATTGTGTAGGGAGTTGGACGATCGATCATCGGCATGAACTTGGTGGGCCGAAGGGTCTTTTGCCATGCTGCAAGACTCTATTAAATCTAAAAAGTGATTATTACTCTATCCATAATGTATCAAGATCCAAGAGAAAGCATTTCATTAAGAGTTAAAGAAAGAAAACACCTTCTGGGCTATCACTGGCAAAACCAGTACTTATTTCCTATCCCTAATTAGTTATTAAGGGTAGTTCTGCCCTTTCTTGTATCAGCATTAGTAAAACCATAGGGAATATAATCTGTTACTCATATAAATTATGCCTTCAAGCCTCTGAACACCAGTGCGATCTGAACCCGTTAATATTTTAAAACTTTTTTAAATAGGGTGGTTATATATTCATGTGTTGAAAAAGTAACATTCTTTCCAGATTAACTGAGTATTGCTGATAACTGTATAATATCCTACATTTTGCTCCATATTTCTATGAAAATATGATCAACCAAGCATTTTCATAATTTTAAGTGGTTTTGGTTGCTGGTATATATTTCCATTGGGAGTGTTATCTTGTTGGAAGAATTTGACATAAATACAAAAAAAATATTACCAATGCTGGTACATGAAATACAATAAATAACTGCAGGAAATACCCAATAGATGAGTGGAAAGAGGTAAGTCATCAAATCTAGGGAGAGTTGACATCAGTTGCATAGATTTAAACATAGGGTTGAGAGACTGAAATATGCAAATGGTGGTGGTGCCAGGCTGAGAGAGGCCTGCTAGTTGCAACTAATCTGCTGGGGTATGTGGAAAATAAAGGGAGGCAAATGAAGACAGGGAAATAGAGGGGGAATTGGGGGTATGTTGAAAAGAGGGATGTGTTTGGTTTAGGTATATATGAAAAGCAAAGCACAGATTTGATAGGCCATTTTTCCTAGAAATGTTGTTCTAATGTATTCTTCCTTAGATTATTATTAACTACATTCTATCATCTGAATAGGTACCGAATATCGAGAACTGTGACAGGAAGGTATCTTTGTATCAAAGAGCTACCAAAGTATCAGTTAGCCAGTTGGGATGGTATATAATAGTAGCAATTCGGAGCTATTTTCTTCTTGCCGAGCTTAAGAATACTGAGACCAAACACCTGAGATAAACTACTTCAATGCAACCTGTGCTAGTATGAAATCACCAGAAATAACAGAGAGAACTGCACTTGCATTGAATTAAATTTAAATTAAAGTATGCAAATTAGAAATAAATATTGGGCAATTGAGAGAAAAATCTCAAGACTTCCAGTATATTTAGATTTAATCTTCTATCATAATCATCGTCGACTTTTCCTCTGCCACCAACAACACCCACCCACTGCACCCAAGGATCAAGAACATGCCATTCTTATCAGCCAGCAATACCGATGCATGGACACAAAGTACTGGAGTAACTCAGCTGAACAAACAGCATCTCTGGATAGAAGGACTGGGTGACGGTTCGGGCCCAGACCCTTCTTCAGACTATCTTCGGTGTAAGTCAGCATCTGCAGTTCCTACCTACACATTCTGTCCTGCCGATGCATAAGTGAGTTTTGGCTGTATTTGGCTGGATTCATTGCTTGTGCTTTTCATGTTACTAGCAGAATGATTACACAAATGTCCTTGTGTGGCCATTGCCAAACATAATTGCAAATCAGTGCCTTCTGATATTTAATGTTTAGGCTCAAATATAAAAAATGAACAACTGTGCAATAGTATAAAACGGATTCCTACAAATGAGCAACTGGTGTTACATCTCTTCTAACAGGAAATAATATTGGGAGAGAGATGTAAAACAAGCAATAGTTTTACTTGAAGGTAGATACTTCCTTCTTAAACAATAGTTTTCCTTGAGTGCATTCACACCAGATCTAGAACTAAGCTTTTGTATTTGGAGGCATGGAGGGGGGAGGATAATGTTAAGACATCATAAATAACCTCACAGTCCATTAAGAAAATAGAGAATAATGTATTATGTCTCCTTATTACCTTATGCAAAGTTGGATTATGTGGAATAAAGGAAAATAATATTTTAAGTCCAAAGGCGTTCATACAGCAAATTCCCTTATCTATTAAATCCTTGCCAAGATCCAATATAACAATAAAACACTTTGAAACTAATTTGACAAACTCTGAAAAATAGTCCAAGGGAATCATAAACAGTTGCTGTGGGGAATTGTTTGCATTCTATTCTCTCCAGTTTGCTCATTCCCGAGAGCTTCTGCCATTCCATTAAACTGAAGCTCATTTTAATCCATCACAAAGCACGGACTGATTTTGTGCTGACAGTTTACCAGTCCGTCCTCTGGTGATGTTTATTTGCATATCATTTTGACTGTGTTGCAGCTAATAAGCACAAAACTAGACCACTTATATGATCCACATAAGTCAAAGATGGGTGCCAGCTCCAGACACTTTCCAGGTACAACATCTACAAATCATTTTAAGTGAAGCTCTGGTGCATTTGTCAATATATTCTCAACCCAATTTGTTTGAAAAATTATAAGCTTCGTCTGTATGTAGAGGCTGAAATTAGAGCAATAGCATTGTGCTAATGATGGCAACATCATCATCATTAACTGGCAGGTTTGGTGGTTAAATTCTGCTGGAGCAGTTGGTATTGGATGTTAGTAAGTATTGATGCAACATCCTCTCAGCATCAATATTTTATACAGTGAAATTGGTATGCACATATATATGTATTATAAAACAATTTTCTCCATTTTTCTTTAACTATGAGATAAAAATAGGAAATTTTCAATAATTTATTGAAATATTCCCCTAAATTATAGACAACAGGCTGCTGTTTATCCAATTTAAAACTCAATTGTTTGGGTCTTGAACAGTTTTCTAAGCAGTAGACCTTCTCTGCACATGACGTGTCTGCATAGTGACTGCACAAAATTAAAGCAATGGAGGAACAGTCAGTGTCTTGTGAAGAATGAATGTGGAAAATCATTACACTTGATATTGTAGGTTGACAAAAATGCTGGAGAAACTCAGCTGGTAGACTATATCATTTCTGCACCAATGTCACTCTTGAGCAATCTTTTAGGTGCAGTGGTTGGGGTGGGAGATTGCAATCATCACATGGTCCACCCTGTTTCGATGAATACAATCAACCTGGCGTGCACAAACAGAAGATCAAACAGAACAAGTTGTCTTACAACTTTAAGCTGTGCACGCCATACGCAAGAAGAAGAAGTTTGCAGTGGTGAGCAGCAAATCAGAAGATGTGGCACAAATCCACTCCGGTTGCTGGGAAAGATCCTGTTGCCAGGATGTGAGAGTCAAGGTGCCAAGCCTCTACAGAGAAAACTGTGCAGGAATAGGAACATGGCCAAGGATGTGCTCAATGTGATCTCTCTCAATGAATGCAGCTTTGGAAAACCTAACCTTGAAAATGCATTCATCAAAGCTTTGGTATCTTGAAGGCTCTGTTTGCTGATGGGCATGCCTTGGCCTTCAGCTCAAAGGTCCTTAACCCATCCCAACTCATGAAATCATGATGCAAGTGATGTCAAGGCTGAAACATTCTTTGAATGATTACCTCAGTGCTGAATGCTGGGGGAAAAATCACTCCCCGAGACTTTGCATATTCTGAAGACTTTGGAAGGTGATTGAGCAGTCTAGAGTTAGTTCTGAAGATGCGTGCACAAGCTCCCCTAATGTCAGTGGAATATTCCTTTCAATGATGATGAACTGGCATGATGTGCTTGAAGTTATGTCAAGAGTATTTATGATAGATATGCCATTTATTGTCACTATACATGTACAGTGAAACTGAAAGCTGCTCGTACTCAGTGCATACCTACAATTTAGCACAAAAAACAAGAAACAGAAAAAACAAAAAACAGAAGGGAGATGGGGGGGGGGGGGAATAGGTGCACAAATTCTGCGGCGCTTCATACATATATACATATATACAGATGGAAGTCCGTGTTGGGCGGTGTAGTCAGTGCATGTGTGAATTTGAATTTATAGTAGATATAATTCTCGGAAAGCAACTATTCCTGAGTCTGTTTGTCCTGGATTTGATGCACCTACAGCGCCTTCCAGAGGGCAGCAGGTCGAACAGTCCAAACGCAGGATGGGAGCTGTCTTTGATGATCTTCTTTGCCCTGCTAAGGCAGCGGGAGGTGTAGATGTCCATCAGGGAGGGGAGAGGGCAGCCAATGATCCTCTGCGCTGTCCTGGTTACCCTCTGAAGCCTCTCCCTGTCTGCCATGGTGCAGCTGCCATACCATGCTGTAATGCAGTATGTCAGCAGGCTCTCGATGGACGAGCGGTAGAAGGTCAGCAGCAGGTTAGAGTCCAGGTTGTGCTTCCTGAGGACCCTCAGGAAGTGCAGCTGCTGCTGAGCCTTCTTGATGACCGCTGTCGTGTTGTCCGTCCAGGAGATGTCAGCAGCGATATGGACGCCGAGAAACCGGAAGGTGTTGACCCTCTCCACACACTCGCCGTTGATGTGTAGGGGGGCTAAGTCGGTGCTGTGCCTCCTGAAGTCGACAATGAGCTCTTTTGTTTTCCTGGTGTTCAGAGCCAGGTGATGGTCATACTGCAGAGATTTCTGCTCCAAATTCTTTTGGTACAATTGGAAATGTGCATTGCATAAACAAAGATCCATCCACTGGCTGCTCAAAGTACTGGAGACTGGAGAGCAAAGACATAGCTAATAAAGGGGAGTTACTCCTGAGAGACTTCAAAGGCAGCACGATCTGTATGAACCTCTGATGAACAATGAATTCAGAGCCTTGAGCTTTCTAAGGCTGTCACCACTGAGGTATGTGACATTCGGTGAAAAGATGCTCCATTGAAGTTAAGTTCACATTGACTCACAAATTCATGGCTGTATGACCTTTTCAAGTAACTATAATAGATCTCTGCGATGGTTCCCAAGTTACTGGTCTCCATTTGAGTCACAGATGTCACCCAAACACTGCATTCACAAGGAACTTAGTTTATCATCTCTTAGACACTGGGGTTTGGCATCATTTCTGACTTTCCTGAAACGTACAAACTGGGCTCATGTTATTCCTCCCATTAAGACCCTGACCTCTCTCAGGTAGCACAGTGGTGCAGCGTTAGAGTTGCTTTCCTACAGTGCCAGAGACCCGGGTTCGATCTTGACCAGGGGTACTGTGTGTATGGAGTTTTTACGTTCTCCGTGTGACCAACACCATCCTGCCCACGCACTCAGCACGCCACTGCCATCCGGAATGAAGGTACAGGATCCTGAAAACTGTAACATCCAGGCTCAGGAACAGCTCCTTCCCTACAGCCATTAGGCTATTAAACGCTACAACAAATAAGCTTTGAACTGCAACAGACTATTATTATTATTGCACTATATTTATTATGTATTGAGTATGTGTGCATGTGTATACACACACTGAACTGTTTTTTCTTCTCCTGTTATGTACTATGTTTACATATTCTGTTGTGCTGCAGCAAGTAAGAATGTCATTGTCCTATCTGGGATGTATGGCAATAAAACACTCTTGACTCTTGACCTGCGTGGGTTTTCTCCAGGTGCTCCGGTTTCCTCCCACACTCCAAAGATGTACAGATTTGTAGGTTAATTGGCTTCGGTAAAATTGAAAATTGTCCCAAGTGTTTATACTGGATAGTGCTAGTGTGTGGGGTGATTACTGGTCGGCGTGGACTCGGTGGGCCGAAGGGCCTGAATCCGCACTGTATCTCTAAAGTCTAAGGCCTTCTCATCCACAGGAAATGTTTACACTTCCACAATATTCATTTTGTTGTGGATTGCCAGGCGAATTTCCTCATGGTGAATGCCATGTTTCTGGGAGACACAAGTACCTCCTTCATTCTGTGGGGGCAGCCACTGCTGAACCTTGGCAGTATCTTGGCAGGTACTAGTGGGAGGGAAGAAGTCTGAAGAAGGGTTTCGGCCCGAAACGTTGCCTATATCCTTCGCTCCATAGATGCTGCCGCACCAGCTGAGTTTCTCCAGCAATTTTGTCTACCTTCGATTTTCCAGCATCTGCAGTTCCTTCTTGAACACAGTGGGAGGATGCAGCTTGGAGTGAGAGCCATCTTGCTTTGATGGCTGATCAAATGAGGGTGCTCTCCAACCACAACAACACAATGCAAATACAGTGAGATCCATCGTGCCACAATATTCCTGCATTTCCGGATCACTGGTATCTTAGTGAAAGAACTCAGACTTCTGCAAAATATGTACCTTTCTGTGAGTGGTGTACCTGCATGTCTTGGTGAGGACATGACTTTTCTTTTGACACTTCCTTTCTGTTTCTTTTGACACCATTCCATTTTGCAGAGATAAAATCTCTATTCTTTGGGTGGATTTGGTGAGTCTCCTAGCCCCCTTGATTCATGGGACCTTTATCTGACACATAGCAAATTGACCAGGACTTTGCTATGAATGTGGGATCTGCCTGTGCCATTGTCGTAGCTATGTTACTGCAGTGAAGCTGCCTTGGGGAATGTACTTTAAGGTCAGGTATCATTCACTGATTGTCAGCAGCTGTACTTAATTGAGTGAGTGTGGTCAGTATCACTCTGATCACTCTGGTCTGTTTAAGCACTTGCCTCCAAGTGCAAGTGGTCCTAAACATTTTTTAGCCTGGATCGGGACATTCTTTGCTGTGTTTTCTTTTTGAAATGGAGATCCTATTCAGCACTGGTTTCAAGACATGAAAAAGAGTGCAATCCAAGTTCTGGGAAAAGGTAATTTTCAAAAGCATAATCAAATCAATGAATGTCTGGCCAAAATGTAGCAGCCCTGTCTAAAACTCTTGTTCTTATCAGAGTTGTACAGCAAAGAAATATGCCTTTTGGCCTCCTGCATCTATGCTGGATGTGTTCAAGAGAGAGTTAGATAATAGCTCTTAGTGCTAGGGGAATCAAGGGATAAGGGATAAAAGCCGGAACAGGGTACTGATTTTGGATGATCAGCCATGATAATATTGATTGGCGGTGCTGGCTCAAAGGGCTGAATGGCCTTCTCTTGTACCTATTTTCTATGTTTCTATGATTAATTCTATGTCCTTCCATACCTTGTTCATTCGAGTACTTGTCCAAATGCCTCTTAAATGTTGATATTGTTCCTGTTTCCACCATCTCCTCTACCAGCTCATTCCAGATACCAACTAATTTTAGTGTGGAAAATTTTACACTCAAATCCCCTTCTCATTCTTAATCCATGTCCTCTAGTTTTAGTTGCCCCTGTCATGGAAAATAGACAAATTTGCCTATCTAGTTTATTTATGTCTCTCATAATTGTATATACAAATATCATAATTGTATATATAGCCATCATGTTATCCCTCAGTCATCATTGCCATGGGAAAATGTATTCAGTCCATTGCAGGTCTCATAAGAAGGGTCCTTCGCTCCATACATGCTGCTGCACCAGCTGAGTTTCTCCAGCACTTTTGTCTACCTTCATAACTCAAGCCCTCTAATTCAGCCAATATCCCTGTGAATGTTAAATGTCTCACTTAATCATATCTTTCCTGCAGTTTGGCGACCATAACTGCTCATTGTACTTCCAAGTGTGGCCTGACCAATGTCTTGTACAACTGTAGCCTGACATCCAGACGTCCATTTGTGCTGATTTAGCATAATATTGGTGAGACATTAATGGCCCATTCTCCGGAAAGTGAACCAACATGTCACACACGTGACCAGTCCTGTTTGACCTCTTGCCCTAAACAAACATTGTCAGCATAACATATTACAATTTCACTTGATTAACTGAAAAAAAATATGAATCATATATGCAGTACAAAACAATATACCTGTAATGCTTTCGAAATTAGAAGAGATGTATTCCACAAATTTTCATCAGTTTGGTCACACACGTGACTAAGAATGAGCGGAAACCTCTGGAGACTTTGCGTCCCACCCAAGGTTTCCATGCGGTTCCCGGAGGTTTTTGTCAGTCTCCCTACCCGCTTCCACTACCTGCAACCTCCGGCAACCACCTGCAACCTCCGGGAACCGCACGGAAACCTTGGGTGGGGCGCAAAGTCTCCAGAGGTTTCCGTTCAGGTTTCCTAAGTGGGACAGGGGCATAATACATTTACATTGCTCTCCCTGTGTTGAATCTTCTCATAAGCCTTGTTTACAGTGACTGAATAATCAAACGCAAATGATGTCAGAAATGTGGTTTTGCATTTGAATTTAATTGTGTGACACTTAAATATGTTGGCGTATTGGCTCCGATTTCTAGGTAAAGATATTTGTGTTATTATTTAGATCAATGTAATTAGATCTTTTGAATTTGAATTTTTATTTCGGCGGAGAAAAAAATTGGATGAAAGTAGCTAAATTGATTTAATTAGATCTAATCAGCAAAACAATTTGGAAGGAACTAATCATATCTTAAAAAATGTGAGCTCTAATTGGAATTAGCGTTCACCCACATGAGTTCCAGAACTGGTTATGTTTTGTTGACTATCTACTTTCCTGGGTACACAAAAAAGCTGGAGAAACTCAGCGGGTGCAGCAGCATCTAAGGAGCGAAGGAAATAGGCAACGTTTCGGGCCGAAACCCTTCTTCAGTCTGAAGAAGGGTTTCGGCCCGAAACGTTGCCTATTTCCTTCGCTCCTTAGATGCTGCTGCACCCGCTGAGTTTCTCCTGCTTTTTTGTGTACCTTCAATTCTCCAGCATCTGCAGTTCCTTCTTAAACACATCTACTTTCCTGGCTTGGATTATAACTGTGATGGGTTTCGTGGGAAACAGGTTTTTAAAAAAAACCTAAGAAGATAAGGACTTTAGTTTTAGTATTGTCACATATACTGAGTTAAGCTTCGTTTTACATGCTAGCCAATAAAATCAGATAATACTCTACCCAAATGCAATCAAGCTAAACTCAAGTACAATATGTAGAGCAAAGCGGAAGATGCAGAATGCAGTTCTCAGCATTATCGCGCACCAGTTCCATAGACAAAGTCCAACACCTACAATGGGATAGATGTGAATTGGACAGTATCCTAGCTTACAGAAAGACCATACAGAAGCTTGATAACAAGAGAAGGAGAAGCTGTTCCTGGATCTTGTGGTGTAAGCCTTCCACCATGAAGAGGATCATGGAGCATTGCACAGAACCAGATGCATCCAATCTTGAACCATAGGAAGTCTCTTGTCTGGGGACGTTGTTTCTATGTCAGCATCAACCACAGGCACAATGAACATCCTACTATTATAATCTTTTAGACAGTTATGTCTCCTGTGCCAAAGAATGCAGATTTCCATTCAATCCCGCAAAGGGGGATGCTTCTCCTGCCCTTCCAACAATGCTCAGGATGCCTCGTTTTTCTTTAGCTGCCATGTGTCCTGAAGCTTGAGAAACCTGCATTCCACCTCGAAACATACAAAGTATTTTAAATCAGCAGCTACCACTTGTTTAAATATTTAACATGACCAGTCACCACTTATTGTACCAACTGGACAAAGCTTGGACATTGGCATCAGTCTGGGATTTTTCCATTCCAAACTCTTCCGCTCACACACAGTCCCAAGTGCTCATCCATTTTAAATGGTTTCATATTGCAGCCTTTTGTGTAAGAAAAATGGTGCAAGCTCCATGGAAACAGTATATGCAATATAAACATGTGACAAAACCACAAGATGGCAGAATTGCCTTCTTTAGTTTTGTAAAGTCAGTGACTAAATATTATTATGAATCAAGAAAAAACTGAATATTTTAACATTGCATTAGTTACAGAGAGATCTTAAATTAGTTCACGGCTGGAATTCATTGACCTAGCTTCCCACTGCCTGTAATTATCTAGCCCGGATGTGGAGAGTCAATCTTACACATGCTAGAGACTAGGATTTCTAGGCCTTACAACAGATGAAAACTGATTTTCTCCCTTTGGCTGGTGAATGTTTGCTTACAGCTGGAAAGTGTTATATTTATGAAAACTAAATGTATGCCAACTGCTTAAAAATAGGATGAGTTTTTCAATATTTTCCTCTTTTTTTTTTCTGGTGTTTATTTTACATATTGATTCGATTTGAGTCGATTAAATGTCAATATTTGCTTTAGTTAGTGCAGAAAATGAGCCAGAGGTTCAAAGTAATCACATCAAAGGACTTTCCCCTATGGGATATTATTGCATCAAAATTAGTTCCTTATCCTTTAGCAAACCATTTTAAACAAGATGTCCTAGTTCAGCTTTTGGACCAATGATATCCAAGTGGTTTTTTTTTTCCAATTTTGTAAATTCACATGATGAGCAATGGCTTTTCACACTTACTTACATTTGCTTATGACATTTACCAAAAATAAGTATTCACAAAGATAAAACCAGTTCATTTGCAAAACTGGAATGAAATTGTGACTTTCAATTGAATTGTGACAGATTTTGCTCCATCCCACAACATCCATAGATTTGCATTTAATGGATGTTTGAAAAGAGAACTCTGACTGGTCTGATGTGTAAGTACGATTGAGTTGATACTGTAAATATTGATCGTTATCCCTTCCTACTCGGCCTCTGAAAGTTTGGCGGTCGATAGATTGTGAAGATTAAGGAAAGTAAGAGATTGGGGATTACAGAAGGCAAGTAATGCTGATGTAAAAGATAAGTTATTGAATAGTAGAGTAGATACAAGAGGCTGCTTTAGTCTCTTGTATTCTTAAGTGACTTCTTATTTGAATTGATTTCATCCTACATGAACTCATCATGTAGTCGCTCTCCTTAGTGCAGGTGTCAGAGGTTATGGGGAGAAGGGGGTTAGGAAGGAGAGATAGATCATAGAAACATAGAAACATAGAAATTAGGTGCAGGAGTAGGCCATTTGGCCCTTCGAGCCTGCACCGCCATTCAATATGATCATGGCTGATCATCCAACTCAGTATCCCATACCTACCTTCTCTCCATACCCTCTGATCCCCTTAGCCACAAGGGCCACATCTAACTCCCTCTTAAATATAGCCAATTAACTGGCCTCAACTACCCTCTGTGGCAGAGAATTCCAGAGATTCACCACTCTCTGTGTGAAAAAAATGATCAGCCATGATTAAGTGATGACTTGAAAGTAGACTTAAAAGTAGACTTGATGGGCCAAATGGCCTAATTCTACTCCTATTCCTTATGATCTTATGATCTTTCCATTCATTGTCCTGTTTCTCCTAATCTCTGGCTTTGTAAACTTGCCAATTGTATTCATGGCCTTTTCTTTGACCTTCCCCTACCACCATGTTTCACCACTACATAGGTACCACAACGATACTACTACTGCTAGTCACAATTTGGGTCATTTTTGATAAATTCCTCACCTCGCTCTCTGGTTACAGTTTGCATTTTCTCTCAACCCTAGAAAATAAACTTGCTCCCAATTTCCTTACGACTGCATTTGGCTACTTTTCGGGAGGGAGCAATGATGCCCACAGCTGTCCTCGAGACCTTCTGTGACCAGTGATCATCTCGCATCAAAAGCAAGGATTTCCCAGCATGTGTTCCTTTTTTTAGAAGTGTAAGAAAAAAAAAAAATCTGACAAAAAAAAATGCTTACTCAACATCTGGAAACAACATCTTCAAAATTTCAATCATCTAATCTTTGGATTTCCATTTTGCCACAAATATTATGTCATTGTCAATCTAGCTCCGCCTTTGATACGTTGGTCCTTAATAACGATACTACAGTTTCACATCTTGGCTTCTGCCCTCGTATAAGTCAGATAGATGTCGAATTGTGTGGATTATGACCGGCTACAGTTGTAGACATTCACTGCCAAATGTGGCTGGATCACATAAAGCAGAATCAGGCCTGGTCTGAACTACCAGAGTCTCTCACCATGTGATGCAATGGGAACCCTGCTGTATTTTATCTGCTGTAAGCTGTCTTCCTTAGCATCCCCCTTCCCCCTCAACATTGCCCCTAACCCCAGCCACTGCCCTTTGCTTGCAATAATAAATTCAAGGTGATCATGGACTCCTTTGTCACTAAGGATGAGATCATCCTTATCAGCTGTCACTGACACCAAGACACACACAAAAACTCAGCGGCAAAGGCAGCATCTCTCAAGAAAAGGAATGAGTGACGTTTCGGGTCGAGACCCTTCTTCAGACTGCAGACACTAAGGGACATGGTGTAGAGTTAAAACTCAGGACTTTGTGATTACCCTCAGGATCTCCTCCATACCCTATATGCGCACCAGGTCCAAGCCACGGCAACTGTATTAATGGGATGCTGATGTCATCCTAATTTTGATATGCAGACACTCTCTCTCTCTGTTGTGGTTTTATGAAGGAATCACTGGTCACAAGGAATCACAGACCATCATCTCCCGGATTGTTTCTGATCTCATCGCCTCTGGCGATCACCTGTCCACAGCCTCTAATCTTGTCATTCCCCAGCCCCACACAGCTTGCTTCTATCTCTTTCCCCAAAATCTACAAACAGGATTGCCCTGGTAGACCCATCATCTCTGCCTACTCATGCTGCACCAAACTTCTTCCCACATATCGTGATTCCATCCTATCCTCTTCCCCCCCACCCCACCCCTTGTCCAGTCCCCTTCCACAAAAAAAAGTCTGAAGAAAGGTCCTGACTTGAACCATCACCTATCCATGTTCTCCAGAGATGCTGTCTGACCCGTTGACTTACTCCTGAACTTTGCATGCACAGGTTCCAACACCGATTGCCAGTTTTCTGCCATTCTAGTCCAGGTGAACGGGATCTTACGATACAATAATTAGCACTGTTACATTACCTTTAACAGTAGAATGCCCATGCTCTCTGCATGACTATTAGCAAGCAAAACTGGATATAAAATAACATTGGGAGGCAGAGGAGATGATCAGAATCTTGATCTGACATGGGTTTTAAAGAATGTCAGAAGTATAAATACCTTGTTAAGGAGAGGGTTCCTGAGCTTAGGTCCCTGTCAACTGAAGGCAGTGTCACCAGCATTGGGAGCAATTAGAATAGGAGATGAGATCAGGAGGAGCACAGGTATCTTGAAAGGGAGAGCCTAATCAAGGATGAATGATTTTAAATAGGGGTGTTGCTTAACCAATCTAGAATCCATTGTAAATTGGGTAACGGGAACATGGAATAGAACCTCAGCTGCAGTCGAACTGTGAATGACAGTTTAAATAAAAGTTGCAGTTTATGCAGGAGTGCGTGCATGTGAGACTTTCATTACCAATGTATGTATAATGGGCTTAAGATTTGGAGCAAAAACTGTCATTCATCTTCAGCTTATTGGTGAACAATAACATTTTAAATCGTTATTTAGTCAGAAATAGAAATATATATATTTTATTCCAATAATGGAAATGCATGTATTTTTAATTGTCTTCTGCGGCTTTTGGACAATTGCCAAATTTTCTTCCAATAACACTTTACAAAATAAGGATTGTTGGTCTTTTTATATCTTTGCTTCTGATATGCTTCAGAATGTCTGAAGTACTTTGTCGTTGTTCTGAAAGGTCACAAATTCACGGAGAACAAAATAATTTCTGTTTTGTATTCAGTGACAGCACAAGGCATGGTGAAAAATCCTTGTCGGGCTGTTGTGAAGTCCATGCCCATTCAATGTATTTCAAGTCGTATCATTTGCACCCAAAAGACTCCTTTATATCAGAATTTCTGCTGCGTTAAGTTGCGGTTAGCATTGCAAGGTAGAGGTCAGACTGGGGCTACGATCACCAATGCAGTGGCTTATTTATATATATGTATATGTATATGTGTATATATATGTATGTATGTATATATGTATGTATGTATATATGTATGTATGTATGTATATATATATATGTATGTATGTGTATATATGTATGTATATATATATATCCCCATTTTACCTTTCTGACTGCAGACTTTCTGAACATCATGTATGAGGGTGTTCACAGACTGCCGGCATAAAATTTGCCAGCAGGGGCAATCTTGGCTACGTTGAACTAAAAGAAACGGTTTCAGTCTGCCTGAAGCACTATTAATAATCCTTCTTCATTTCTCTCTGAACAATTTAACTACTTGGTACTTAGCCTCTCTCTACCTCAAAGACTTTGTTTTGTTGACATGTGGGGCCTTCACTTGCTTCAGCTGTACTCTTCAATTCCTTGTATAGGAAGGAACTGCAGATACAGATTTAAACCGAAAGCAGACACAAAAAGCTGGAGTAGCTCAGCGGGTCAAGCAGCATCTCGGGAGAAAAGGAATAGGTTTTGGGTCATCTCAACCCGAAATGTCATCTCTTCCTTTTCTCCAGAGGTGCTGCATGACTCACACCAGCTTTTTGTATCTATCTTTTCAATTTCTTACCTTCTATCATATCATCTAATATTGTCCTGAACTAAAAGCACTTTAAACCGCTTAAATTCTTCCTTTCAGCTCCCAAATTTGTATCTGTCGTCACTACAGCTGTTATCAGTCTGGCCCTCTTTGATGCTGGTGGACACCAGGTTATCTTTGTGCCCTCAGCATCGATGAAAGTGACATGAAAATCTGACATTTGAATTTGCATGTAAAATCGATTGATACATTGGTGGAAATTGCACCAAAGAATTTGAGAGAATTTCATCCTTCACAGGCAACTGTTACAGTAGTCAGAGAACCGCAACAAAGTCCAAAGCTACAAAACTGTGACTGAAGCCTCTGGAGAGAAGAGCAGTTTTATTTGCAATTCTGAATGACAATAGAAATGAAATCTTCCTAATGCGGATGTGTATTCAGGCAATGAGGAACTGATGTTGACAGTATCGTTGCTGTAAAGAATAACAAATGGAAGGATTTTCATGTTCATGTATAGTTATTGATTAACAACTAACGCATTGGCATTCAAATTGATTCTGCTACAGATTGTTCAATAATAAGTCAAGAAGCTTACTGTACAAAGTTGAACCAGATCTATTGTTTGGAACCTGTATCTGCGAGAGTCCTATAGCACACAGACAGGCCCTTCAGCTCACTGAGTATTGCTAACCATCATTTTACACCAATTCTATGTTAATCATATTTTATTCCCCCCCCCCCCCCCCCCCCCCAACATCCTCGCCCCAGACTCGACCACTCACCTTGAAAATCAACTCTAATTTTGCCTCACCAACGTTAGGACAATGGTGAGTATCATGTCACACAGCAGACAATAAGTGTAATCATTGTAGCAAATCATAAAACAAGCTAACTCTAATGGAGAAGGAATGGTTGGGATAATTCAGGCTAAAGTGGAAGCATGTTTAAAGCATGGACATGTCAAAGTCACACCCTGACACATTACTGGTCAGGTATCTAGACATGTTTGGAGGCAGCTGCATTGGTATAACAGGGTACAAGATGCATATTCATATCAAACTGGATGCAAAACTTGGCCATTGTAATCTCTAACTATTCCCTTATGCTCTGAAAATGTAAAATCGATAAAGAACTGAATAGGATGGGATGAAATGTTGTCCTTTGTTCTTTCTTTGTCTTAATCAATGTCTTGTCTCTACTTGTTCCAAGTGGTATGAGAGCTGCATTGTTCCAGCTAGATTTAATGAAGTTGTTCTCTCCCAAGCTATCTGTCTGCTTTAAACATGAAACACTTCCAGGGTCTAAATTAGTGCTCTGATTTTCGTGTCCTGCAAGGTTCTTTAATTTTTTTAAGTTTAGAGATACAGCATGAAAACTGGTCCTTCGGCCCATCGCGTCCATGCTGACTACTGATCACTCATTCAGACTTGTTCCATTTTATTCCACTTTTGCATCCACACCTTATGCATTAGTGACAATTTTACAGTTAATTAACCTACAAACCTGCACGTCTTTGCAATGTGGGAGGAAACTGGAGCACCCGGTGGAATGCACCACTAGAAGGACGTGCAAACTCCGCACAGACAGCAGCTGAGGTCTGGATTGAACCCGAGTCTCTGGTGGTTTGAGGCGGCAGCTCTACCTGCTGTGCCACTTTGTCACCCAGTCGACCACATTTACGATTTGAAATGTAATTCAGCACAATCTTCGTGGTTAGTATTACTTCTAACTTAATTGATCCTCATGCTGTTGGTGCAGCAAGTCCTGTGGTGGGCACTCAGGAGTAAGTAGAATTATATCCAAATCAAGAAAGAAGCAATTCAAATAATTTTTCTATTCAACAAAGTCCATCATTCCTGCTTGTAAATCATTCACCCCAGTACTGATCATAAGCCACTGCATGTGACATCGGCCCTCAAATCCTTGATGCTTATAATGGCGACATAAAGACTGCTCCCTCCGCAACTCCCTTGTCAATTCTTCCCTTCCCTCCCGTACCACCCCCTCCCCGGGCACTTTCCATTGCAACCGCAAGAAATGCAACACCTGTCCCTTCACCTCCCCCCTCGACTCCATTCAAGGACCCAAGCAGTCGTTTCAGGTGCGACAAAGGTTCACCTGTATCTCCTCCAACCTCATCTACTGCATCCGCTGCTCTAGATGTCAGCTGATTTACATCGGGGAGACTAAGCGGAGGTTGTGCGATCGTTTCGCCGAACACCTCCGCTCGGTCCGCAATAACCTACCTGAACTCCCGGTTGCTCAGCACTTCAACTCCCCCTCCCATTCCCAATCTGACCTCTCTGTCCTGGGTCTCCTCCATTGCCAGAGTGAGCAACACCGGAAATTGGAGGAACAGCGCCTCATATTCTGCCTGGGTTGCTTACGTCCGGATGGCATGAACGTTGAATTCTCCCAGTTTTGCTAGCCCTTGCTGTCTCCTCCCCTTCCTTAACCCTCGAGCTGTCTCCTCCCATCCCATCCCCCCCCCCCCCCCCCCCCCCCCCCCCCCCCCAAGGCAACGTTTCGGGCCAAAACCCTGCAGGAAGGAAATAGGCAACGTTTCGGGCCGAACCCCTTTCGGGTTTCGGCCCGAAACGTTGCCTATTTCCTTCGCTCCATAGATGCTGCTGCACCCGCTGAGTTTCTCCAGCACTTTTGTGTACCTTCGATCTTCCAGCATCTGCAGTTCCTTCTTGAAGGCATAAAGGGTGTGTCAGTCGGCAACACTTCAATTGACGTACAACTGTATTATCTTGTTCAGGAATTTCAAACAGAATATCATTGCAGGCATGGTTGCCACAGGGGGCCACAGTTTTAGAATCAGGGGCCACAGTCTTAGAATCAGGGGCCACAGTCTTAGAATAAAGGGGAGGTCATTTAAGACTGAGGTGAGAAAAAAACATTTTCACCCAGAGAGTTGTGAATTTGTGGAATTCCCTGCCAGAGGGCAGTGGAGGCCAAATCACTGGATGGATTTAAGAAAGAGTTAGATAGAGCTAGTAGAATCAAGGGATATGGGGAGAAGGCAGGCACGGGTTATTGATTGGGGACATGATCGCAATGAATGGCGGTGCTAGCTCGAAACGCCGAATGGCCTCCTCCTGCACCCATTTCTATGTTTCTATGTTTCACATGAGAATTCTCATTCTGGAAGTAAAAATGGGATTAAGACTTTCCAGTAATTGCACTTGAGGTTACAAATCGGACATGGAAGGGCCCAGCATTGAGAAAAACTGAGAACAGGTATTGAAAAGATGGACAGAAATTGATCAATGCACAGACATGGAATGACATGTAATGACTTATCACATGAGTGATGTGCCTAGTGGTCGTGAATAGATAATACCAACTTGTCTGAGAGAAAAGATTTTAGTTGAACACACGGGAATAGTTGGTGTGAAAGCAATTATAAGGACCTTTGTTAATTGATCCTGGTTGGACAAAAATCTCCGATCTTTAGAAAGCAAAACTAGTTTATACTAAACTTGACAGAACAAACCACCAAAACTTTCTCTGTTGTCAAAGTCATGACCTAATAGATTTTTTTTCAGCGAACTCAAGTGGACTTTGTGAAAAAAGGAATGACAATTATTGATTGGTAATCATTCAATGTGAATTGTAGTGAATTTCTGTTGTACCGTTGAATGTATGATATATTAAGTTGAGATCTATTTATGCATGCTATGTTTTCCCTGAAAAGATTGTTTCTGACAAGTGCCACCAGTTTCAATCTATTCTATTCACAGACTTTATGAAGCAGAATATTATCAGATAGTCTCATCTCTTCATAATTTCCAGCTTCAAGTAGAGTAGTCAACAGATGAACCAGAACAGATGAAGCTCTTGAGAAGTAGGTATTGAAAACCTTGCGTGAAACATTACTTGGTCAAGTTTATTGGCTGCTGAGGTAGCCACAAGGGATCTAACTCCCTCTTAAATATAGCCAATGACACTGGTAATAGTTCCCACTGTGGTTTTCTCATCTCGGTTTTGGTATCCTTAAGCTGTGACCCCTTGTCCTGATGGGGAACAAGCATCTAGAACCCCATTTTGGTTTCTATAAGATCCCCTCTCCCTAAAAAGAGAGTATAAACCACCCATTCTTCTTCCATCCAGGAATAGTCTGGTGAACCGTCTCTGCCTCCCTCTATGGCTGAGTCCTTCCTCAGATTTGGAGACCAAAACTGTACGCAATACTCCGTAGATGCTGCCTCACCCGCTGAGTTTCTCCAGTATTTTGTGTCCACCATTGTTCAATTAAACTTGGTTTCTCGAGTTGAATGGAAGCAGGCGAGTCAAAAATATCATCATGACCCGAAGCAGAAGGAATGTGGTCTCAAGCAAAACGAGCACATTCATATCTTCCTGAGCAAATCAACTTGCAGAAATCCTCTGTAGGATTTTTAGAATTTTGCAGAAGCAAAAGTTATTGGGTTTTTGCTGGAATCACTCAGTATCTGTGGAAAGAGAAGCAGAGTTTGCAGATGATACGAAAGTAGGTGGAGGAGCAGGTAGATAAGAAACAGCAAGGACTCTGCAGAAGGACTTGGACAGGTTGGAAGAGTGTGCAGAGAAGTGGCAGATGGAATACAGTGTAGCGAAGTGTGGAGTCATGCAAATTTGGTAGTAGGAATAAAGGCATAGACTATTTTCTAAATGGGGAAGGAATCCAGAAATCGGAGATGCAAAGGGACTTGGAAGTGGTGGTGCAGGATTCCCAAAAAGTTAATCTGCAAGTTGAATCAGTAGTAAGGAAGGCAAACTCAATGCTAGCATTTATTTCAAGAGGACTAGAACACACAAGGATGTAATGCTGAGGCTCTATAAGGCGCTGGTCAGGCCGCATTTAGAGTATTGTGAGCAATTTTGGGTTCCATATCTGAGGAAGGATGTGCTGGCTCTGGAGAGGGTCCAGAGGAGGTTTTACGAAAATGACCCCAGAAATGAGTGGGTTAACATATGGTGATCATTTGACAGAACTGGGCTTCTACCCATTAGATTTTAGAAGGATGAGAGGGTATCTCATTAAAACTTACTGAGTAGTGAAAGGCCTGGTTGTGGTTGTGGTTGTGGAGAGGATGTTTCCACTAGTGGGAGAGTCTAGGACCAGAGGTCATAGTCTTAGAATTAAAGGACATTCCTTTAGGAAGGAGATGAGGAGGAATGTATTTAATCAGATGGTGGTGAATCTGTAGAATTAATTGCCACAGCCAGCTGTGGAGACCAGGTTAGTGGATATTTTCAAGGCAGCGATAGATAGATTCTTGATTATTACGGGAGTCGGGGGTTATGGGGAGAAGGGAGTAGAATGGGGTTAGGAGGGAGGGATAAATCAGCCATGATTGAATGGAGGAGTAGACTTGATGGGCCGAATGGCATAATTGTGCTCCTAACACTTATGAATTTATGAGTTGAGATTTCAAATCAAAAGGCTATACGTCGCAACTAGGAAAGAGGCAAAACAAATTAGTATTAAGTACAGAAGGAAAAAATGGACAAGTTAAATATTTGTGATGAGGGGAGATAGTGGTGAAGAGTTGGTGATAAAGTCATCTGTGTGATAGATTAATGACAACAGTTAGAAAAAGTTAACTTCAATCTGTAAAGAAATCCGAAGAATTCAAAACCAACTACTGGAGTAGATTAATAATTGTTCAAGTTCAAGTGAGTTTATTGTCATGTGTCCTTGATAGGACAATGAAATTCTTGCTTTGCTTCAGCACACAAAACATGGTAGGCATTGACTACAAAACAGATCAATGTGTCCATATACTATAATATAAATATATACACACATGAATAAATAAAATGGCAAAGTGCAAATAACAGATAATTGGTTATTAATAATCAAAGTTTTGTCCGAGCCAGGTTTAATAGCCTGATGGCTGTGGGGAAGTAGCTATTCCTGAACCTGGTTGTTGCAGTCTTCAGGCTCCTGTACCTTCTACCTGAAGGTAGCAGGGAGATGAGTGTGTGGCCAGGATGGTGTGGGTCTTTGATGACACTGCCAGCCTTTTTGAGGCAAAGACTGCAATAAATGTTAATTTAAAAGAGAAATGCGGGTATAATTATGTGAACGTCATGCATTGGTAAATTACCTGTTGAAAGTGTGAAAGGTGTACTAACAAATATACTTGATTTTTTTTTAAAGAATGAGCTGTTACATGTATCAATATACACAATGCACAGATACACTGTTCTCTGCGTTAATAAGAAAAGAAAAGGCTGGCAGCCAGCATCTGTGGAGAGAGTTAGTGTTTCAGGTCAATGAACCTTTTTCCAGAGTCCTGTGTATCAATGCGTCTGGCCAAACTGTGATCCTTTTGGACACGCATTGCGTGTTGCACCTGGTTTATAACAATGCTTGACTTGAGCATCGATCGTAGCGGGAGTTCAAGATGAAATGTAGATGTAGGTTAAGTGCAAATCTACTACATCTTTTGATTTATGTATGCAGATGACTTAGCCTTTTGGCAATCCATGATATAGTTTAAAATGGATGTTAGATAGACAGAGCAAATGGAGTGGAGGAAAGCAAATGACTTCAGCAATGTTGCATTGGATCAATTTTAGGCTGCTAACCAAAATTGCAAAACATTTACTCAGATGCTCCCAAGTGACTATTCTACTAGAAGACAACATTGACACCGAAGATTCAAAATATGACGAGTTGCTGCTTAGTAAGCAAGTTTTATTCATTAAATCACTTTAAATTGTCTGTTTTGCACAATATCCTTATAGAATTGAGCAATTGGAACTTTTCCCACAGCAACTACATTTGTCCAAGCAATTGGGGATTCATCCATTTTTTTTAAACAACCTGAGGTCATTTTAGAATTCTGATTATTATATTGTAACTTTTTTTACATTTGTGGCTTCTAAAGTTTTAAAAGCAGGAGTCAATTGGATTTCCAAGCTAATTTCTGGGATTGACACCATAAATATATGTTCCAATCTTGACCCAGTTGCCTAGAAATTTCAGTACATCCAATGGATTGGTGCAACATTGGTCACCACAAGCCTGTCAGAAGCACTGCTGAAAACCTCTTCATGTCCTGTGTGCCTTTCCAGATCGAGACTGCATGGCCATTCTGGTGGGCAGCTCTTGAAACGCCTAAAAACAGTGATGACTTTGGCTTGTGATGACTCTCTGTATGGAAGATAGCAGGGAGACATATCTGTGATTATTTTGGGATGATGTATTTTTTTCTTGAATGTCATCAAATGACATTCTGATCATGCTCTCCTGTTTGCGAAAATGGGCAATGAAGGGAGCTAGCAGTTGAAGAAATAACAATGCCTCGGGGCGAATCAAAACTGCCACAGTACATGGACTTGGTGGACAAGGAAATTGGGTGCGGAATCATGGCAATGGAACATAGACAAGTACAATGTAAAGGGCAAATTATATCTAATATTACTTGGGTTGTGAGGTTGATTTATGAGCGAGAGGAAGAGATTAGTAATTACAAACATGCAAGGCTTTGTCCCTAGACATTTCTAGTAAATAATGAAAAAGATTAATGACTGAAGCGTGGACAGCGAAGGTGATGGCATTTAAATCTAAAACTTAAAAAGATAGATTGATATTTATATTTTCATTACAGAAACATTATAGAGTACCTTGAACAAAATCTCTAAGGAGGTATGTTCTGCTTGTGTCACACCTGCTATTGACAAGTAGGGAAAAAGCAATTAAAAGCTACGGATAGAGAAACTCGTGCTCTGGATCATTCTGATCCTCTGGAGCAAAAGAGATTGCACAGAGGAAAACAATATCATTGGGTTTGAAAATAGTCAAACAGAGAAGAAAAACGATATGAAAATGATAAATGATAAATGATAGAAATCTATCTGGTATAGTTAATAGGACTTTGAACGAGATAATATTGACTTAAGATACTAGCTGGAATGGATATATTTGTCAGTGAAATGACATTATCTGACGAATGTTCAGTCACCAAGAGATCTTTATAGAACACTCTGGCACATGTGTCAAAACTTTTTTTCGTCAGCCACATCAACAACTTGTATTTACATCTCCTGACATGCCCAAGGAGGCTTTATAAGGGTATTGAACTAACAAAATCGGGCTCGACAAATACTGAAGCGGAAAGGAGACCAAACGCTTTGAAAAATGTGTACACTTTGAGGGGAATTACGCTGAGAAGTTTAGAAAGGGAATTCCATAGCTTAGAATTGTGTTTCCTGAATGTAACTCTCAGCAGTCAAAAGATGCAATTGGAGACGTGCAGGTGGATAGAAATGGGGGAATGCAGAGATCGCTGGATAAAGGGCTGAAGGAAACTGGGGAGGGATTTAATATCCTGGAACATCATTTTTACATTGAGGCATTGGTGAGATTCAAGGCGGTTTAGAGAACATAGGATTAGTTTTAATTGGGAAAAAAAAATGTAAGTGTTTTTAAATGGTCAACCAGATCTTACTAATAAAATATGTAGTTAGTGGATCGATGGGCTATGTATGCCCAGCTTTAGTGTTTGGAGTTTGTTTACACTGCTTGACTGCCTGAGAAAATTGGGGCTCTGCTCATGTGAGGTTACACAGGTCTGCTCATCAGGAAGTAAACATTGATTAGAAATTTAGTGCCAATGGACACAATTACATGACAATGCAATGAATTGATCCTCATTCTACACTATAAGAGGTTGCAGTTGTGTGGGTGAATTAACATCCCAGGAAAGAGTTGATTTTATATGACTGACTGATGCACTCAAAGAGGAAGATTTTGCATAACTGTGCAGAAGTCTGGTTAATTTCTACAAACACTTGAGACATGTCAAGCTTGTGTGTTTCAGTCAAAACCCATGCCCTGTTCAACTTTAAGATGAAAGATTTAAGATTAAGTTACAACCCTACCAACTTTAAGATTATACTTGATATTTGATCATAAGTTCTCAGAATTCAGAGTGACTGTGGACATTCTGATGAAAAGCTATCGACCTGAACATTAAACAGTTAATGTGTAGGAAGGAACAGCAGATGCTGGTTTAAACTGATGATAGACACAAAAAGCTGGAGTAACTCAGCGGGACAGGAATGGACGACATCTTGGGTCGAGACTCTTCTTCAGACTGTTATTAAACAGTTAATATATTTACAGAAAGTTCCCACCGAATAAACATCTATTCATTTGGTGATGCCGGTTGACTGGAGAGTATTGGTCAAACAGTATTTTTTTAAAGGGCCAGTCCCACTGTACGAGGTAATTCAAAGTTCCCCCGAGTTCTCCCCTGAGTCGAGCTCGTGTAATGTACGTAGCGGGTACGTAGGGGCTCGTACGAGTAAAACGTAACAATTTTTTTTCATCACGAGTATTTTTTTACTTGTGGACATTTTTCACAGTGTTGAAAAAACGTCACGAGTTTACCGGATTTCCCGAGTACCTACTGTTACTCGTACGAGCCGCTACGTGACATCCACGAGCTCCTACGTACCCGCTACGTACATTACACAAGCTCGAATCAGGGGAGAACTCTTGAATTACCTCGTACAGTGGGACAGGCCCTTTAGAAACTCCTTGATCTATCATTTCATTTAAATCGCATGGTTCTGAAATGTTGCCTGGGGTTCAGGTGAAAGATCATCGTCAACCTGAAACGTTGACTCTTGTTTCTGTCTCCACAGATACTGAATACGTCAAGTGCTATTTTTGTGCTACTTTGCATACATTGACATACATTCAAACCTTCCAGCCTATAAATTATTCTGAAGATTGGTGGTTTAAAGAATGACTTGTTTCCTATAATAAATAATTTAAAACGTCATTTCAAGAGTCAAATCAAGAGAGTTTTATTGTCGTGTGTCCCAGATAGGACAATGAAATTCTTGCTTGCTGCAGCACAACAGGATATGTAAACATCTTCATTCTGAATGAAGAAAGAATTTAAGGATTTGCCAGGCATTTTTATAATTTGTTATCACTTTGTGAAAAGGTCAAATCGATCTGGTTACAGGGGTCATGGAACCCGCAGCATTGATTTTATTTTTTTTTAAAACAGAATTGATTTTGCAAATTTTTAAAATGTAGTTGGCATGGAACAATCATAAAATGATGTTTCATGTATTTTCATGCAAATTGTATTTATGCATGAGCTGCATGGTAAACCTTACAAATCAAATCACTTAAATTATGCATAGACCTTTGTAGACACTGGAACAATATCCTCCAATGATGTAAATTCAAAACAATTTGAGTCGTATTGGCCTAGACAGCGGTCCCTTAGCCCATTGAATCAGTACCGACCATCAAGCAAGCACCCATTTACACTATGCTGCTCTTATCTTTTTTTTGCTTCCCATTGCCAAAGTAGTGGCATGTGTCTCTGTCCAGCTCTCCATCGCCCAGAACCTGTGCTCTGATTTGTGCCACTTCTTTCTATATTCTGGATTTGGGGCGTGACAACATCACTCTTGGTCTCCTTACCTCAGATGGTGATTTGTCTTTTTGATCCAATGAATCTGTCTCTCTCTATCGTGGTGACTGTGCCAATGATAATCCTTAAACCCTAAGTAACACTAAATCCCCCGTCCCACTTAGGTCCCACTAGCTGTTGCTGTGTGGTCGTGGGGTGACGCCTGTATTGTTGCGAGTAGTCGCCTAAAGAGTCGTAACGTTTTTCTGGTCGCCGCTGGATTTTGAAATGTTCAAAACCTTTCAGCGACTGTGGGCTTGACGTAGCTCGTCTTCTCCTGTCGTGGGTGCTGTCGTAGGTTGTCGCCAGAATGACGCAGGTTGTCACCAGGTGATGTTGGTTGTTGCTGGGTGCTGACTTGGGTGAATTCCATTGGCGATTAACTACGTCAACCGGCTACTGGATTGTCTTCAGTTGTCGCCGACGGGGTCGTTGCTTGTCGTAGCTTGTCGAGGGTGGATGTAGGTTGAGTTCGGTTGTTGTAGGTTGTTGCCTGTGTGGTCGTAGGTTGTCGTAGGTGTGTTCGTAGGTGGACGTCCTAATGGGTCGCCGGTTGTCGGTAGCATGCCGTGGCTTGCCGTTGACTAGGTGGTAGATTGTGGGTGGGGGGTCCATTCACCTCTTTTTCGGCGACCTGCTACGAATGTAATCGCCAAAAAAAAATCGCCCAGGTGGGACAGACCCTTAATAGTTTCAACAGCATTAAAAACCCCAAGTGAGAATGAATACAAACATCCTTGCAATGAATAGTTTATATCATCTTAAAATTGCTTCAAATTATTATTTTTTTTTCAAACTCCTAATCTAACACTGGGTTCTTTCTTGTTCAACCATAAAGGGCTGGGGCTCAGGTTGTAAATGACGAGGTGACTTTTTGATAGTTCCCTATAGAAATGGTATTGTTTGAAGAGAATTCAAAATGTTTTGTCCTTGAGGTTTCTTAAAGGCTCAAATAACTTTTGCAGAAGTGCCAGTTAATTTATTTGCAGAATAGGATATAATAGATAAAAATTTATGGAGTCGTACATCGTTTCTTTGGGGAGGTGGATTTAGTCTACAAATGAAAAAACGCATGGCAATATGCACAAAGAACTAATACCTGGGGATATTAAATGAAAACAAGGCAAGATGATTGGAATTAGTGACTGGAAGAATACAGACAATTTCATGTTACTGTGTGTAGATGATAATAAACACATATCATTGGGTTTATCATTGTGTCATTAAGCATTCAGTATGCACATTCTAAACTGAGCAAAGATGAGTGAAATCTTTGGACCTGTCCCACTTATGCGACTTTTTCGGCGACTGCCGGCACCCGTCATAGGTCGTTGCAGGTCGCCAAACATTTTCCAACGTTGAAAATCCAGCGGCGACCAGAAAGGTGCTACGACTCTTTGGGCGACTGAGGAGACTATTCACGACCATACAGGCGGCATGTTGCGGGGTGAGACCTGTATGGTCATGAGTAGTCGCCCTAAGAGTCATACCTTGTTCTGGTCACCGCTGGATTTTCAACGTGTTGAAAATTTTCGGCAACCTGCAACGACCTACAACGGGTTCCGGCAGTTGCCGAAAAAGTCGCGTAAGTGGGACAGGCCCATTAATTTCAACCATGTAATAAAAACAGCGAATCAATACTTTTTATCCTTTTATGGTTATTACATCTAATTGGCCTCGACGGACAATTGATATTGCAAACTCTTACTGCGATAAAATGAACTTGCTGCAACTTGCTAAACTGAAGGGAAGAACACAATTTCATGGTCAAACCTTTCCAGTTGAAATTGTCGCAATGTTGATCATATCAGAGACAAATTGGAGGAACAGAAGGACGAGCTAAGCCATTATTCCTCAATGCCTATAATATCAAGTCAGCAGTTTGGACCTGAGCTGCTCGGAGCCTAAGGTTTCCCAGTTAATTCTGAGGCTTCTCCTAATGTTCCAGAGGGTGGATTGTATTAAGCACGGATCCATTCCCTGGAACTGAGAAGATTCGGAAATGAGTTGATCAAAACTTGCAATATATTAGTATTGATTGGATAGGGAGCAGCTATAATCTTAAGTTTAGTTTAGAGATGCAGTACGGAAACAGGCCCTTTTGCCAACAGCGATCCCCGCACACAAACACTATCCTACACACACTGTGGACAATTTACACTTTACCCTGCCAATTAACCTACATACCTGTACATCTTTGGAGTGCTGATTATCTGCTGGTTAGGAAGTCGTCACTTTTATTTATATAACACATTTAAAAAAACAACTCTCGTTGACCAAAATGCTTTACATAGGTGGAGGTACTAATGTTATACAACGGTTATACATACAGTGGTTCATAGATTAAGTACATACATAAATACATACATATAGCCCTCACTCAGAGGACGTCAAGAAAGGCTCGAGAGTAAAGATGAGTTTTAAGTCTCGACTTAAAGGAGTCGATGGAGGGGGCAGTTCTGATGGGAAGAGGGATGATGTTCCACAGTCTAGGAGCTGCAAACGCAAAGGCACGGTCGCCCCTGACCTTATGCCTAGACCGCGGGATGTTCAGTAACCCCATATTTTTCATGGAAAACATGTCCTTTTAAATGGTGTATCCTCCTATAATCCTAAGAAATAGCGTGCACATAGAGCCAAGGGTTATTCATTAGCAATCATAATTGGGCTAGTGTGCTGTTCGGTACACTGATTTAGTAACCATACGGATGGTGACAGCATGATACCACCAACAAATTGAATGCAACTTGCAGAGATACGTTCCATGTCATCTCAACTGATGCTAATGAGACATCCAGTTCCAACAATTTAATTTCTGGTATTTTATCTCAAGCTAGGATTTTGTTTCGATCATTTAGCAGTCGCGTTAAGAAAAAAGAACATTGTTCTGTCCCGGAATTAAATTGATAAATAGCTGGATTCAAGGTTTGAAAGTTTGGCACACATTGTCACTGCATTCTAGCTCACTGTATCTGCTTCGGAAACCTTTACATTGTCCAGTGGCCAATATTAACGGAGTTCCCACTAGGCACTGTGCTCCTCTGTCAGGATCGCAGCTTCCCCACGCATTACAAAGACTTCATTGTAAGTGAGCCTGATAATAGACAGCCCCACATTTCATTGTAATAACCCGCAGCACTGGATCCAGTGATACTTTGCTATCGTTTTTGTGGGTTATGCTTGGGTGGTTTGTCACATTTTAACTAGCAAGCTTTTTATATAGGTTACACAAAAACTGGGTGCCAGCATCTATGATACTTTGAAACCCTCTTCGACTGAAGTTTTTCGGCCCGAAACGTTGCCTATTTCCTTCGCTCCATAGATGCTGCTGTGGTTTGTCCAGCTTTTTTGTGTAACCTTCGATTTCCAGCATCTGCAGTTCCCTTTAAACACTAAGCTTTTTATATATCTCTTCATTCAAACTCAATGCTGCCCCGAACCATTGTTATTTCAATAATAAACAACAGGCATGGGAGATCACAATAGGACATGTCAAATACATATTCTAGTCTTGCGAGTTCTTTTGTTTAGTTCAGAGATATAGCACAGAAACAGGCCCTTCGGCAGAGTTGCCGCCTTACAGTGCTTGCAGAGCCGGAGACCCACGTTCGATCCCGACTACGGGCGCTGTCTGTTCAGAGTTTGTACATTCCCCCCCGTGACCGTATGGGTTTTCTCCGAGATCTTCGATTTCCTCCCACACTCCAAAGACGTACAGGTTTGTAGGTTAATTGGCTCGGTATAAGTGTAAATTGTCCCTGGTGTGTGTAGGACAGTGTTAATGTGCGAGGATCGCTGGACGGTGCGGACTCAGTGGGCCAAAGGGCCTGTATCCACACTATATCTCTAAACTTAAAAACTATACTAACAAAGTGTGTATCCCACTGTGAAAAAGGTTCTGATTGATTCTTCTGTTCATTGTTGGTACAACAGAAGGGCTTCGACTGCTGTTTCCTCTAAGTTCATCACTGGGTCTCAGATAGTTTGTTACTCTACCACAGGTGCCTGGCAACTGGCAGGATCAGTTTCACCTGCCAGATAATTTGTGTCCTTTCTAGTCATGTTAGCACAGTGACAAATAATGTGAAGTGTGACAATGGCCAGCTGTGCCAAGTCAATCAGGCAGCTTGTGCTGAATTAGCCACCATCAGCTGAAGCCAGAAGGAGGAGGGTGAATTACTGTAATTGCACTCACATTTGCTCTCCAAGGAAGGGTTGAAATCAGTCAAGATTTGTATTCCAAGTCAAAATCACCACTTCCAGTACACCCATGACTATTGAAATGTTAATAATGTGAGTATGAATCGCAACAAGTTAAGTTAGTCCTGAAGCTGTTGCTTTAATGGGCGGCCACAGTGGCGCAGAGGTAGAGTTGCTGCCTTACAGCGAATGCCGCGCCGGAGACCCGGGTTCGATCCCGACTACGGGTGCTGTCTATACGGAGTTTGTAGATGCATGCGAGTTCATAAAGGTTGAAATAGAAGATTTACGAGGATGTTGCCAGGACTCGAGGGCCTGAGCTAGTTATGGGTAGAAGTTGAACAGGCTACATCGTTATTTCTTGCAAGGCAGGAGACTGAGGGGTGATCTTATAGAGGTCTATAAAGTCATTGAGGGGATTTGTTAATGTGAATGCACATAGGGTTGGGTAATCAAGAACTAGAGGCCATAGGTTTATGGTGAGAGGGAGAAGATGTGATAGATACCTGAGGGGCAAGGTTTCACACAGAAAGTGCTGGGTAGATGGAACCAGCAGTTGGAGGAAGTAGTTGAGGCAGGTATAATAACAACATTTAAAAGACATTTGGACACGTGCATAGATTGGAAAGATTTAGAGGTATATGGGTCAAACAGGGGCAAATAGAACTAAGTTCAATGGGGCAACTTGGTCATTGTTTGGTGTGCTGTATGCTTAGATATTAATCTGAGACAAAGGTATTGAATCTGTTCAAAGCAATGTGAATAAAAGTAAATCACAAATGCATGAAGCATTTTAACATGGTAGGTTGTGGAATTGTAGCAAAAAGTATATTAAACAATCACTTGCACATCTTTTAAATAATTAACACATAGTTTACAGGTAATCAAAGCAAAAAAAAACCCCAAAGGAAACAGTTGTTAGTGAAAATTATATTAGACTTGAGGAAAAGGCCTGTCATATTGTCATATATAGCTGCAAGCACCGAGGGCTGGGAATATTTCAGAATTCAGCCGAGGATGACTAAGGCATTGATAAGGAAGGGGAACGTGTATTAAGAGAGAAGATCGAGACAGGAGGAGCATAATTAGATATGTAAAAAGGAAAATATTAGCAGATTTTAATAGGCATCACTTACACAATGAATTAGGAGAAATGATATGGAGGAAAGGAAATGATAGAAAAAAAAAATGATGCACAGGAATAAGGAAATTATATAAAGGACTAAGGAAATAGCAGGTCAATTAAACATATCTGTGGTATCTTATGCTTAGACACAGAATACGAGTTGACACTGGTGGCAGGAAATCGACTGCTCAGTGTACTGTGGTTTATTCAATCATTTACAATCCTCCGACACAAAGGTGGCGCTATTAGAACTTGTCTGAGCATAAGATATCACAATGCCTTAAGCCTGCCACGTGGAAGAAGACATGTTACCACTAACCACAGGCCTTCAATGAAGTGCCGCACCAGGGATCGTTAAAGAAAATTAGAGCGCATCAGAATGTGAATGATTGATGATTGTTTGATGGAGAGAAAACAGAGTGGGAATAAATGGGCATCTGTGACTGGACCGGTGGGTCGGAGAGCAGAGCTGGGGCACCAGCTGGTCCTCATACTTCCCATCAGCAGTCCCCAGAAGATTCTGCATAAGCCGAGAGAAAGATGCAGAATAAACTCATTCACTCTTGCAGCTTTAATACCGGCAATATTCATGGGGAAAATGCCGTATGATGATTCGGATATTTATTCATTGGTATTTAAGACGAACAACTCGAATAAAAGATTTCCAGAATTCATCGTTTTAATTTTAACAAGCCAAATGTTTTATTTACACGGGAAATAAAATGCTCGCCTATAGCCAGGTCTATAATCTAATTCTACTTTCAGCAACCCAGTGTGAAGCAGTGACGGACTGCTGCTCTCCCAAAGTATCTGAAGCTACAGAAAGTCACGCATGTTTACTCCTGTCCCAGCTAACTGAGATTCCATCAACGACATCTGAAGCATCCTATTTGAACTGAAATTAACTTATTAAATGGCTTGCCTTTCCTTTTATTATCCCCATTTTATTACTGCTCAATTCTACTTCTATTAACTAGAAAGTAGATAAGGCTAACTTTCATTTAAATAGCATCTACCATGACCACAGGAGACCCCAACGCACCCTATAGTATGTTCCCGATTGTTCCCGATGTTAGGGAAGTCCAGGACAAAGGGTCACAGCTTAAGGATAAGGGGGAAATCCTTTAAAACCGAGATGTGAAGAACTTTTTTCACACAGAGAGTGGTGAATCTCTGGAACTCTCTGCCACAGAGGGTAGTTGAGGCCAGTTCATTGGCTATATTTAAGAGGGAGTTAGATGTTGCCCTTGTGGCTAAGGGGATCAGGGGGTATGGAGAGAAGGCAGGTACGGGATACTGAGTTGGATGATCAGCCATGATCATATTGAATGGCGGTGCAGGCTCAAAGGGCCGAATGGCCTTTACTCCTGCACCTAATTTCTATGTTTCTATAGGCAATAAAGTATGTGTTTTTATGATAGAGCTATTGAGGTAATGTGGGAAATTTAAGAAAGAGTTCCTCTGGATTTGATTCAGTAACTTACTTAGTCATAGTCATAAACATGGAAATGGGTCTTTTGGCCCAACTTGCCCACATTGACCATGATGCCCCATCTACACTAATCCCACCTGCCTACATTTGCTCCATATCCCCCTAAACCTATCCTATCCATGTACCTGTCCAAATGTTATTTAAATATTGTGATAGTATCTGCCTCGACTACCTCCTCTGGCAGCTTGTTCCATGTACCTACCACACTTTGTGTAAAAAAAAAAATTTAAAAAAAAGTTGCTTCTCGGGTTCCTAGTAAATCTTTCCCCTTTCACCTTAAACCTATTTTCTCTGGTTCTTGATTCCCCTACTCTTGATAAAAGACTCTGTGCATTTACCCTATCTACTCCTCTCATGATCTTCTCCACTTATATAGGATCACCCCTTATACTCCTGTCCTCCGTGGGGTAAAGTCCTCGCCTGTTCAACCTCTCCGTGTTGCTCAGGTCCTCGAGTCCTGGAACCATCCTTGACATCTTCTCTGCACTCTTTCCACTTTAACAACATCTTTCCTATGGCAGGGTGACTGAAACTGAGCACGATTCTCCAAATGTGGCCTCATCAATGTCTTGACAGATCTTTGAGAGCCACGGGCAATGAGACTTACTGCTGAAGAAGGAAGACTGTTTTTCAAGGTTCTTCTGCACTGGGATCCAGGTTTCTATTTAATCTGCACTAATCTTTAGCATAGGGATCTCTATCATGCCAATTTCTAGCAGCACAGTACTATAACATTAAGCCTATTCAGTATAGGATTTGTTTTAAAATTATTTTATTTACTTTTAAATCCCTAAGTGGTCTTGCCCCGTCCTACCTATCTGAGCTTCTTCACCCTTATTCACCCTCCCGCTCTCTCAGGTCAGATGATCAGCTGCTCCTGATTGAGCCAAAGACTAAGCGGAAGCTCAGAGGGGACCGTGCCTTTGCTGTGTTGGCTCCGAGGGTGGAATGAATTGCCTCTGCACTGTTAAACCTCTTCTCTAGCTCAGGTTTTTAAGTCACTCCTGAAGACTTGATCTATTCTCCGTGCCCTTTGTAGACCAGTGAGATGTTTGAATTGTTTATTAACTTTATTTGATTGGTTTTGCTGCGATTGTTCGTACCGTGTTTTATGCCTCATTTTTTTTGACAGATATTTGAGAGGATTTTCGTATGTAGTTTTTGCTGCGTGAAGTTGAAGTTCTGTTTTTCTGCCTGTTTTCTGCATGGTCTTGCTTGTTTCCTTTTTTCTGTACAGCACTAATGGTCAGCATTTGGATCTTTTTTAAGGTGCAATTTAAGCGGCAAAGTTACTATATTATTATTAAGCTAAGCACCACTGGCCATCTCACACAGAGGGTTTTTATTTAGGATGTTAAAAAGATTTTACAAATCATAATAGTTTTTGTTATCTTTATTGATGTGCAAAACAAAATTACCAAGCTCATGTGATAGCGCTCATTTTGATCATGATAGCTAAGAAAAACTTGTGAAGGAATTTCACTGGTGAAAGAAGTACTTGCATTTATTTGGTGCCATTCACCAAATAAAGAATGCCCAAAACGAATTTCCATCAAAGAAATACGTTTGAAGATATACATACAAAATGTTGGAGTAACTAAACTGGACAGACAGCAAGCATCCCTGTAATAAAGGAATGGGAAATGTCACCCATTCCATCTCTCCAGAGACGCTGACTGTCCCGCTGAGTTACTCCAACATTTAGTGTGTATATCTTCGGTGTCAACCAGCATTGCCGTTACTTCCGACACAAACATTTGAAGTGTAGTCACTAGGTCAGTATTGTTATGTAGGTAACACAGCAGCCTATCTGTATAGAGCATATTTTCAAATAAAAATATTTTAACAGTGACCAGATAATTTTTAAGATGACATGAAACCACTGCTTTCCTGATGATTGGTTTATTTGGGAGAAAGTAGCATAGGAATGCTTGAGTTATTTTGAGTTATGGCCACAGTTTAAGAATAAGGGGTAAGCCATTTAGAAAGGAGACAAGGAAACACTTTTTCTCACGGAGAGTTGTGAGTCTGTGGAATTCTCTGCCTCATAGGGCGGTGGAGGCCGGTTCTCTGGATACTTTCAAGAGAGCTAGATAGGACTCTTAAAGATAGCGGAGTCGGGGGATATAGGGAGAAGGCAGGAACGGGGGACTGATTAGGGATGATCAGCTATGATCACATTGAATGGCAGTGCTGGCTCGAAGAGCTGAATGGCCTACTCCTGCACCTATTGTCTATTGTGAAAGCAAAATGTATATTGTGTTCGGTCTTTAGTTCCTGGAAGTGCGAGTCCTGGAATTCATTAAAACCTATGGGATAGAAAAAACTTTCTATCAGGTGTGGAAATTTAAAAAAACATAAGCCGGAATGGAATACATGTTGGAAATCTGAATGCAATGCAATCAGTTGTTTGGCAATTCGTTGGCCTGCACTCTGCTTGAAAAATGCTATGAAATTGAATTTGGTGGCCTGTTCTCTGCTTGAAATGCTATGAAATCCTTGGCAAGTCAGCCATCATTTCTGAAAAAGAACCAAAACCAGAGTTAATGTTTCAGTTCCGTCTTTGAACTGAAACATTTAACTCTGGTTCTTTTTCGCATTGATGTTCCTTAACCCGCAGAGTGCTTCCAGGATTTTCTGTGTTAATTTCTATAGAGTGTGCCTTCCTTTGGTCCTGTGATCATTATTTATTTTTTTTTAATTTTAAAGCAGCTAAGAAAAGGTAATGGCAATTAAAATTCAGTTTGTCAGCACTGACAAAAGTTATCTTTACCAGCAAGAACTTTTATCTGAATTATAAATTAGAATGGTGAAAGGAGTTATTCATGCAGATGCTGTGCTAACACTAAATATTCTGTTTGAAATGATTTTTTTTTTTTATAGTTCATTGAAGTTACTTTCATTCCGTTATAAAGAAAATTAAGCTGACTTAAATTTTTCTTTTTGTGTAAGAAAGAACTGCAGATACTGGTTTAAGTCGAAGGTAGACACAAAATGCTGGAGTAACTCAGCGGGTGAGGCAGCATCTCTCGAGAGAAGGAATGGGTGATGTCTCGGGTCGAGACCGTTCTTCAGACTTCCAAAGCATCACCCATTCCTTCTCTCCAGATATGCTGCTTCACTCACTGAGTAACTCCAGCATTTTGTGTCTACCTTCATCTATATCTATATAACTAAAAGTCTCATCTTGACCATTTCCTGTCTGTTGTATATTGATTTTAGAAAGAACACTATCTTACTCGCCATCTTACTCGCAGTCCTCCTCCGCTGAGGCATCCCGAGGATTTTTCTGATCGATGAAAAATAATAAAGTTATGAGTGTTTAAAAAAATCTTGAGATCAGCTGATTGGTCCTCTCGCCCATCAATCACCACAATGAAGGTAACGCCCCTTCCGGGTGCAGCACTATAAAACCCCAGATGCCTGGACATGATTCAGTCACTCAGGAAGATCGTGAGGGAGAGTCCACAACTGTGATTCTCAGCTGTGAATCAACTGAACTGTGAGTCTGCAATGTACTTGCAATAAATGAATTGTTAGCCCTTAATGACAATGCAATTAATTGTTTGGCAATTTGGTGGCCTGCACTCTGCTTGAAATGCTATGAAATTGAATTTGGTGGCCTGCACTCTGCTTGAAATGTTATGAAATGGAATTTGGTGGCCTGCACTCTGCTTGAAATGGAATTTCAAGGAATTGCCGTAAGTGAACTGCCAGCCCAGCAGCCCTGAGTGACGGAGCTGCCATCCCACCAGCTCTCATCTTGACCACTTCCTGTCTGCATTGTAATTAAATTTGTGCAAAAAAGATCCCCATAGCGCTACGATTTTTTCGCCATCTTACTCGCCATTCTCCTCTGCTGCAAGTCAAATAAGTTTTGTTCCAATTGGTGAAATAGTACATAAGTTATGAAGGTTTTGAAGGCCCCCACTCCCCCCGCCTCCCCCTCCCCCACGCCTCCCCCTCCCCCACGCGGGGATCGCTCCCCCTGGTGCGGATCGCTAGCTGGTGCCGACAAGGGCCTGTTTCCATGCTGTGTCTCTAAACTATACTGAACTAAAATCAGATCATGAGTGGAGATGTTCACTGATGTTCAATCCATTTGCTACTCTCCAATAAATGACACCATCCATATCTCCACACAGCAAGATCTAAAGAGTATTCAGTAGTTTAGCAACATAGTTTTGATTGTATTACTATTTAAACTAAGAGAATTAGGTAATAATTTACAAGGTAGCTTTCATCCACTTTCTCAAGACAGGTGATGCGAGGACAATGATTTGGGTACTTACCTACGATGCACACATCCCAAGAAAGATTAAATAATCTTATGATTAAAATAACCTATTGTTCTTTCTGGTTAGATCCTGCCTATAGCGATATAAAACGTGTAAAATGGGCTATGATTTCCTCTCAACCTTTTTATGCTTTTATTAATTACCAATTTCGCTCCCTGAGATTTTTTTTTTTAATAACACACTGCCTTTGAATTAGCGGCCTCTGGCGAAGCAAAGTTTGACTTCAAATAAAGCTCCTCACAGAGATATTTCAATCTCTGCGAATGAACATTTCCTAGGCCAGTTACTGCCAGGCATCAGTTCAATTGGATCCCATGTACCAAGTAGCTGCACTCTTGTATCATGTATCATGAAACTGGCTGAATAGCCAAGCATGTTAAAGAACTCTCTCCCTCGGACAACATATCAGGAAGAAAGAAGCACAATTGAAACTTTTTCAACCATAGCACGGTGGTGCAGTGGTGGAACTACTGCCTCACAGCGCCAGAGACTGCCTGGGTTTTCTCCGAGATCTTTGGTTTCCTCCCACACTCCAAAGATGTACAGGTTTGTAGGTTAATTGGCTTGGTAGGAATGTAAATTGTCCCTAGTGTGTGTAGGATAGAGTTAGTGTACGGGGATTTCTGGTTGGTGCGGACTCGTATGCCGAAGGGCATGTTTCAGCACTGTATGTCTAAACTAAACTAAGCTAAATATATTGAGAACCAAATTAAGATTAGAACACCAATATGTGATCATGAAAGAAAATGAAGCTAAACTTTTATATAAAATGTTTAATTTGTTACATATTAAGACAATTGTATGAGGGAATTAAAAGAAAATCATTCCTAAAATCAGTTAAGGCCTAGCACAACATAAAAATGGTAAGGAACAAAAAAATGTTTGATGCAATTGCACATGTCGTAGAACAACTATCTCATGGCTCCTAAATCTCTTGGGCAACTTACAACCCAGTGGTATGAACATTGGTTTCTATAACTTCAAGTAACCCTTGCGTCCCCTCTCTCTCCGCCCCTCCCCACCCTAGACATTGTACTAGTTTCACTATCGTCCTGGTGAGTTTCATTGTCTGTATAACTTGTTATCACTTTGCCCACAGCCAACAATGAACTGTTTCCTTGATCATCATTACTTTTTTGCAGATAGACACCAAAATGCTGGAGTAACTCAGCGGGACAGGCAGTATCTCTGGAGAGCAGGAATGGGTGGCGCTTTGGAAGTCTGAAGAAGGGTTTCGACCCGAGACATCACCCATTCCTTCTCTCCAGAGATGCTGAGTTACTCCAGTATCTTCGATTGAAACCAGCATCTGTAGTTCCTTCCTACACATTACTTTTTTGTATATCTTTCATTCATTTGCACCATATCTCTCTCTCTCTACATCACTGTCTCTATCTCTCGTTTCCCTTTCCCCTGACTCGGTGTGAAGAAGGGTCTCGACCCGAAACATCACCTATTCCTTCTCTTGAGAGATACTGCCTGTCCCACTGAGTTACTCCAGCATTTTATGTCTATCTTCGGTGTAAACCAGCATCTGCAGTTCCTTCCTACATATCTCATGGCTCCAGTGGGATCGATCCTCACCTCTGGTGCTGTCTGTGTTCTGGTTTCCTTCCCATCCCAAAGGCATGCGGGTTGGTTAAATGGCCACTGTAAATTGTCTCTATTCACTGTAAATTGGCCACTGTAAATTGTCTCATCTAGAAGATGAATGGTAAAATTTAAGGTGAGAATGAGTATAAAAGTAGGTGGTAGATTGTCCACACAGACGTATTGATCCCAAGGGCCTGTTTCCATCCTGTATTTCTCCACCACTCGCTGAGACATAATGTTTGGCAAATGAAAGGTTTAAAAACAAGATGTTTATAGGTACCTGGAGTTCACATCAGTTCAAGAGATGTATTTTGATTGTGGTAAAGGCTTAAACCAGCACGTACGACACAGAATCGCTTAGTGTAAAGCTGCAAACTCTAAACTAACGTCTGCAGTTGCAAAAGTAAGTTGGGGTCAGTTTCACAAATTGATAATGTAAACCAGTGGCCATTTTGCTATTACAAACTCCTTGCTTTTATTTAAAGCTCAGATCTCAGCAACAAGAATGATAGGACACTTCTATTCATGCATTAAGATTTGCATTAGTGCTTTGTGCAAACTGAATTGTCAGGCACTAAACACAATAACTGAGGGGAAACATTCATGCTGAATAGGAATGGATGACTCTAGGGGCTGAATTGTTAGCTCTACTATACTGCTGTAAAGGAGGAAATTGTGATGTTTAGTACATTGAATGGAAAATTACTTCAAAATAAAACAGTCGCCCATACCCTGCAACAAAAATAAGAGATTTTTATCTTCTAGTTTTAGCTTAGAGATTCCTCTCACACTCCAAAGATGTACATGTTTGTAGTTTATTTGGCTTCGGTAAAATTGTAAATTGTAGCATAGTTTTAGGATCGCTGGTCGACAGACTCGGTGGGCTGAAGGGCCTGTTTCTCTAAACTAATACTGTGCGGAAACAGGCCCTTTGGCCCACCGGGTCTGTGCCGCCTAGCATAGTAACACTATCCTACAAATACTAGGGACAATTTACATTTTTTTTTTTTTTACCAAGCCAATTAACCTACTGAGTTTCTCCAGCACTTTTATCTACCTTCGATTTTCCAGCATCTGCAGTTCCTTTTTAAACTTACAAACCTGTATGTCCTTGGAGTGCGGGAGGAAACCGAAGATCTCGGAGAAAACCCACGCAGGTGACGGGGAGAATTTACAAACTCCCTACAGATAACACCCATAGTCAGGATCGAACCCGGGTCTCTGGGGCTGTGCGGCAGCAACTGTATCTCTGCGCCACCGTGCCACCCTTTGGTTTGCCAAAATTTGTCTTCATTTCGCATCAAGCTTCAGTCAATACTCAGTGCAGCAACCAAATTGCAAATAGTCTCCTACACTGCCTCGTCGATTCACAGTATTTGTACTAAATGTTTAGCTGAGACATCTGTTATTTGAATCCATCAAACCTTGACCTCATCACTTGTTCTGTGCGAATTCCAGATCTAAATGTATTTTGTTTTTACACTGTACTCACGCCTAGGTATGCAAAAGATAGCAAGCAGTCAATCACAGCAGCGGGGACTATTTTGGCTCTCCTTAATAACTCAGAATCTTGCATCAACAGGAACGGGCATACAAATCACCAGAAGAATTTCCTGATGACAAATTGATTGAATTGAAAGATAGAGCAGGGAAACTGGCCCTTCATTTCATTCACATGTTTAAACTATAATGTTTTATTATTAATGCTTACTGTTTTATGTGTTATTCGTAATTGTCACTGTATGTCGTGTTGTTTCTTGCGAGCAGAGCACCAAGGCAAATTCCTTGTATGTGTCCATACTTGGCCAATAAACTTATTCATTCATTCATTCAGCCCCACTATTCCATGCTGGCCATTGATCAACTGTTCACACTAGTTCTATGTTATCCCACTTTTGCATCCACTCCATGTAACAAGACGCCATGGTGCTTTCACATCACGAATAAGAGTGCCAAGTCACTTTCACTAAATTTAGAACCTAGGGGCGGAAATCCCGGGGGGGGGACGGGGACGGGGACGTGTCTCCTCCATGTTTTCAGTGGTGGGGGACGGTTTCCCCCCCCCCCCCCCCCCCCCCCAATTACAAGCTTTGTGTCGGGTTTAATGAGTAGTGTTCTGCAGAACAATTCGAGTCGTTCATCACTTTTATCACAAAGCACCTGCATCTCGACCAGTGGGAGCTGAAGACTCGATGGAAAATTAAAGGGCCTGTCCCACTTACGCAATTTTTTTCGGCGACTGCCGGCACCCGTCACTAATTACCGTCCACAGGGGGCCCACGGCTGAAGCCTCCGAAGCCTCGCCTGTGTGTGTGTGTGTGAGTGTGCGCATGCACACGCGACTGCCTAGAAATTGTGTGTCCCCCCCGGTCCCCCCCCATGTTTTGATATTGATTTCCGTGCCCGTTAGAACCTCTCTCCCTCCCTTTCTCTTTCAACCCCTCGCTCCGCTGTCTAATTGAAACAGGGGGTGTTACTGTAAGGGATACTGCCCTCAAATGAATGTGCTGCAAATTGTCGGATGCTGTATTCAGCTGAGTGTGATCACGTTGGGAGTTGTAGATCCTGTTTTAGTGCTCGTCTCTGGGTGTAAAACACACAATTGCTATTTCAAACATCCCGATGGCAATTTTGAGATGTTTTGTGGGAGAACGGAACCATTGTCAACCATAACTCACTAGCAGTTTATTGCACCAATTTCCAGGCAGTTGACAGATTGTGACACCAGACTTTACGCGTTGTAGATTTGAAGTCATTGCTGAAAAATTAGACCACAATAATGCAGTGAAAGATTTATATAGGTGACAGTGGAGAAGGTGCAGAGGAGATTTACGGGACTGGAAATTGTAACTTTGAGGGGAAAAAAACGAGTAAAATGGGGTTATTTTCTTTGGCTCGGGAGAAGTTGAACTGAGTTGTACAAAATGATGGTATAATTAGAAGAAAAATAGATGTATGTCCCTTAACAGAAGGGCCAAAAACCAGGAAGCTTAGATTTAAAGTAATTGGTGGAAGGATGAGAGAGAAGACTTCTTTTCCATCCAAAGGGTTATGGAGAGAAGGCAGGAAAATGGGGTTAGGAGAGATAAATCAGGCATGATTGATTTGGCCCATCAGAGGATTGATGGGCCGAATGGCCTAATTCTTCTCCTATCACTTATGAACTGATGAAGTTATAATAACCTGAAAGTTTACAGGAACCCTCTCACATTTGAAAGGTATCTGGGTGGGTACAGTGTCCTACAGGGCAATAGACCTGGTAGATGGGATTAAGTCAGGTAGCTCTTGTCCCATTGACATGGGCGTGATGATCCATTGTGGGTCTTGAATGCCTTCTGTGTCGTGTCTTCTATAATTCTAGAGCCTAACGAGGTGAGAGAATACTCAGAAGAATGTATGAGGGACTAATTAGGGTAAATAGAAGAGATTTATTTCCCTTAGCAGAAGGGTGGCACCCCAGAAACCTGGTTCGATCCTGACTGGGGGGCTGTATGTACGTTCTCCCCGTGACCTGCGTGGGTTTTCTCCAAGATCTTCGGTTTCCACCCAAACTCCAAAGACGTCCAGGTTTGTAGGCTAATTGGCTTGGTGTAAATGTAACAAAATGCTCCTAGTGCATGTAAGGTAGTGTTAATGTGTGGGATCGCAGGTCGGTGTGGATTCAGTGGGCCGAAGGGCCTGTTTCCGCTCTGTATCTCTAAACTAAAAGACGAAACGTGAAGCACAGATTTTCTGTTTTGCACACGAGGCACTCAGTTGATCAGGTGCGGACAGTGTATAAGAAAGAACTGCAGATGTTGGAGAAATCAAAGGTAGACAAAAATACTGGAGAAACTGGTGACCCATTGCTTTGCGGACTGCACTTGTGCTCGGCCTGAAATGAAACTGCTTTTAGCTTCACTTTCAAAAGATGTAATCTTTTCCCAGGAACATGAGCACAATAAACAGGCCTCAATTTGGCATTGAATAAGATCTAATTCAATTGACGACTAATACCAGACATGTTAAATTGTACAAGGTTTTAGAGGACGGAGACTGTACATTGCAACTGTCATGTATAATTTCACCGGAAATACTTCAAGTATTGCATCACAAGTAAATAGACAACAAAGGAACAATGCAGATTAAAACCTCTCCTTAATGTGTATAGTTATGGGAGTGGTTTAATTATGGTGATTCAATTTTGGGATTTGAAAATATAATCAGTACAATATATATGTACACTTTGTCAAGTGTTTTTGGTCTAAGTGTTTTGACTGTAATAAATTGCTGTTGTAGGCTTGCTAATTGGGCACATTAGTAATTGTCATTTTGTTTTAACTTGCAATAGAAATCAAGAGGATTACACGAATCTATGTAAAAATTCAACACAAAAACAGGGCTACAGTGCAACTGCTTGTCCTATCTTAGAAATGTCAATGTCCTATCTGGGACACGTGACAATAAACTCTCTTGACTTGACTTGACTTGAACTGCTCTGTGCTGCTGTTTAGGCTCCATGCCTGTTGTGTCTGTTGTCTCTTTAGCATCTCTGATTCCCCGGGCAAATGACAGGTAAAGCTAATGATGAAGGCAGACTGATAGTAGATGCTGAGATGACAATGTGTTGAAAGTCATACCACATCGGTGTGCTCTGTTGCTAATGGTATCTTCACACCCATATACCACAGCACTATTTTGGCGACCTCAACCCCTCTCTTCATCTCTGCGTCCTGTATAAATATAGCTTTGTGTATTCCTGGATATGTTTTGACGGATATGACTCTTCATTGCTGGAATGACCCTGAGTATGTACACCAGCAGATGAGGTGCAGTGCAGTGTATCTCCTAGTTAATTTCCTTGATGCTCCATCTCAAAGTAGATTTTTTTTTAGTTTAGAGAAACAGGCCCTTCGGCCTTCCGAGTCCGTGCCGACCAGCGATCCCCGCACATTAACACTTTCACAGTCGATGTCGGGGATAATCATGGAAGAGGTTTTGTCACTGATTGCAGTCAGATCAGGAAACTGTCTGGAAATTAAAAAAAAAACTGGAAATCTAAAAAAAAAATGCAACATGCTGTAAATACTCACCAAATCAAACTGCATCTATGGGGATAGAAACAGGGTGAATGTTTCGGATCGAAAGCCCTTCATCAGAACGAAATGTAAACTCTGTTTCTCCTCCCGGAGATGCAGTCTGACCTGTAGAGCATTTTTTAATTTTCATTATTTTCAAACCGACTGGATTGTGTGGAATGACTTGTGATTCTGAATTCACTGGGAAGTTGAGTGAGGAGTTTGTAAAATCCACCCTGACAACCGACCAGCTCCAGCTCTGAATTTTGCTGATTGGGTTGAAATTGTCCCTAAAGCGTGCACTTTGCAGCGTGCATCACCATAAAGCATTTAGATTTGTGTAACGCATGCACTTGATCACGTCTGATTAACTAGGACATTACGAGTTGATGTGCACAATGTACATCTTTCCCCCTTCACTGTTCTAAGTCAGTCCACTGTGATCTTCATTGCTGCGATGGTTCTCCAGCGTGGCTGAACGTTTCATGTGTAAATTTGGCTCCCGCTGATCTGACTCTTTACTTTATCCTTCTTCAACAAAGCAGGCACGGCCTCAAAGCTGAAGACTTCCCCCTCCCTTCATTCTTTAGTCTTTCAGCACTTTTGCTTAGAACTCACAAGAGTGGTTTGATCAAAGGAGCATTTCCTCTTGCAAATACTCTTGCAAATGGACGTTTTTATGCTGCTACAAAGATGGCTAATGAGAAGTAATGGGATGTGGTTACAGAATGAATGCTGGATCCAATCAGACAGATGCCACAGTTTGCAAACTTGCAAGATTCGTGTTTATTTGCAAAGTACATGACTATGTTTGCGCTTTTATGCACATGACATATGGCTCGAGGTGGTGTTTAGACATTCTGGACATCTCTGGAATAGGAATAGGAATACTTTATTGTCACATGTGGCTAGGCACAGTGAGATTCTTTGCTTGCATACACAATGTATATAAATAGCGGCCACCAATGGCCCTTACAAAGTTACAAAGCACGCGGCTCCCCCTTTTGTTGTTACCCCCACCCACCAGTTCCCCCATGCCAGGTCCCCATTGTCCTTGTTCTCATGTCAATCATTTATTTTGCTTTTAATGTAAGCTTAAGACTTGTCTTTTTTTATTGTTGAACACATAATTACAGTTTTCAGTTTCAGCATACTGTAACAATAAACCAGGCCTATTTATCAAGGGCGGCTGTGTGACTATTGCTTTAAGGCAGCACGGTGGCGCAGCAGTAAGAGTTGCAGCTGCCTGACAGTGCCGGGGACCCGGTTTCGATCCTGACTATGGGTGCTGTCTTTATGGCGTTTGCACGTTCGCCCCGTGACTGCGTGGGTTTTCTCCGGGTGTTCCGGTTTCCCCCCACACTCCAAAGACGTAGAGGTTTGTAGGTTAATTGGTAGCATGTAGGATAGTGCTAGTGATAGTGGGATGGTCGCTGATTGGCACGGACTCGGTGGGCCGAAGGGCCTGTCTCTCTAAAGTTTAAAGTAATGTAAAAACTAAACTGATGCACAAGGAAACAACAGGCGGCATCGCACAATCCAAGATGCCGTCCACACCTTTACCAATGCAGCACTCGCAGGATCTGTTGCTTTAGAGATCTCCACTGCATGGCCATTCCAAAATACTGAGTGAACCATGTGTGTTAACGGGTACCTTGTTGACCTTACAACTGGGGTTTCTTCTGATAAAATTTGCAAGGGAGGTGGTGGAGACCAAAGAACAGCTGCAGAAAACCAAGCAAATTGTTCAGTGTTCAGATGTTGCATTAACATCCTAACCTCAGTTTTATTTCCACAACTCCCCTTGTGTTTCCATCCCTTCCCAAGACGCACTGTATAACAGTTGCCACTCCATCTGCTTGCTTATCGTCACTGTCTCTCATGAATCCACCTTCCGTCAGAAGGGCCAGGTGAAATAATCCCTGGGGGAACAATGGTGAACCCTTTAAATAACTTCAGAAGGAAGAAATCCCAAGCAGCGAGTTCCTCTCTCTGTTTAGGAGAAGCACTTTAGCCCTTTGGAACCCAGTCTTGCATGATCAATGCACTGGGGGAAATGAAGTAACTGCTATAATGAAGTCAGTCACTGATATCAAAAGATGTTTGGCCAATAAATGAGTCATGATAGATACTGTGTAGGAAGGAACGGCAGATGCTGGTTTAAACTAAAGATAGACACACAAAGCTGGAGCAACTCAGCGGGACAGGCAGCATCTCTGGAGAGAAGGAATGAATGACATTTTGGGTCGAGACCCTTCATCATACTGGTTAAGGATAAGGCATCTGTGGAGGTAATGGACATGGGATGTTTGGGGTCAGGATGAGCTCACCACCTTGGTTGCACGTCTGGCTCCAGATTCCCGAAATAGACCCTCTGTTACTAAAGACTCTGTCGCAAGAAGAGCGAACCAGCTGAACAGACCCAATGATTCAAGGATAGCCTCAAAGCCTCCTTGACAAAATGTAACATCTCTGCTCATCTGGCCCGGAAGGACAAGAGCAGCAAGGGAGTACCAAGACTTGCAAGAAATATTTTGCCGACCTTTGATCACAACTGGGTCTAAATCCCGAAATCTCCCTCTCCTGAGGCTCTTGATGCAGCAGAACACAAAGAGAGCTCACTGTTATCTTCACAGGGACATGTAGGTCGTGTGGAATAATCCGACACTTGACAGCAATGTCTTATTCCTTTCAATGACAAAAATAACATTGAAACTCTGGCTCCTTGAGGAATACTTTTTCACAAACCAAATATTGCTGCTTCTGTGCCATCTCAAATATATTTGCTGCATTGTATCACATCTCGGGTCAGAGAAAGGCGCATTACAATAATATGTTTGACCTGGACATGCATATCTGCCATTGCCAGCTCATGTGAGACTATAATAACTACAAGTCCTTTCTTCCAGTGAAGTTAAGTCTGTAGCGAGGCTAACTTCAGACAGTCATTCAACAAATAACAATGGCTCCAGATTCTTGCTGGCTCATTAATATTTCAACGTACAGTGCAATCTGTTCCAACTCGCCTCCTTGTAAACAGACAATAGGTTGTTCATAGTAATGAGGTACTTTCTGTCACCTCGGCCTCAAGCATTAACAGCATTCATTATTAATTTAAATTTTGCACACACACACAATGCTTACTCTGAATATCATATGGAATATTAATCTTGAAGTTATGAATGTTTCAAGAGAGGAGATTTTGTTCCTTCAGTATCTTTACTTTCGTTCTCAGTTGGTGTTCAGGGGCTACCATTGAGAGGTAAACCTGCATACTGCCTGCTTGCAGTGTTTTTGAGACCGACAGGTATATGTAAGATCGAAAAATATTCAGATGAATGCAGTTTTGTGATTGTAATGGTAGGGAGAAGTAACGAAAATGTGAAAAGTTTTGCCTTGTGGATTGCAAGTTGCCCTTGTAACCTCTTGGTGCGATTCAGTCAAGTCAAGTTTATTTGTCACATACACATACGAGCAGTGAAATGAAAAGTGGCAATGCTCGTGAATTATGCAAAAAAAAAAACAAACAAACAAACTACAAATAGAATGAAACACAATCACATATTCACATATTACATATTTGTAGGAGGGAAGAAAAAGGAAAAAAAAACAGCAACAGCACACAACACAGTAGAATGGTTCAGTAAAGTTAGTCCCTGGAGAGATAGGTGTTTACAGTCCTAATGGCCTCTGGGAAGAAACTCCTTCTCAACCTCTCCGTTCTCACAGCATGGCAACGGAGGCGTTTGCCTGACCGTAGCAGCTGGAACAGTCCGTTGCTGGGGTGGAAGGGGTCCCCCATGATCTTGTTGGCTATGGAGTTGCACCTTCTGATGTATAGTTCCTGCTAGAGGGACTACTCTTTTTACCTGCACTAATGTTTAACTGCAGCAGGCATGGTTGTGGCTTGATGTGCAACACACACACATGCTCTGAGTCAAAAGTTATGAGTTCTGCCTTTGTTTCGAAAATGCAGTATGAAAGGATTGCTGCTTCCCAGGAAGGCACTGCCTTTTGCGTGGTGAAGTGTCTCCGTTAGCCGAGCTTCTGTCGCGCCGTTCCTGTGACCCGGGTTCAATCCTGATGCTGGATGTGTGGAGTTTGCACGTTCTCCCTGTGATCACGTGGGTTTCACTTGGGTGCTCCGGTTTCCTTCCACATCCCAAAGATGTGCAGGTTTTAGGTTAATTGGCCACTGAAAATTGTCCCTAGTCTGTAAACGAGTGCAATGGAATCTTGAAAGAGGGGATGGTAAAGAAAAATAGATGGGGGACATGTGGTAAATGGGGACATGGGATTAGCTGCATTGGCCTTGCAGAGTCAGCACAGACTTGATGGCTGTTGTGGATTGTGCTGTAAATGTTGCAATTTCCAAGAAGCTCAAACCCTTCAAATACAGTCATTTAGAGCATTCTGAACCAGGAAGTGGTTTATAGAGGTTGACTCTCTTGTGTGGAGGCAAGCAGGGTGTGGAGAAACATGCTCTTGTCCTGTGGGAACATCAATGGATATTTATAAGGTGGGAATTGGTAGATTCTTCATTAGTATGGGTGTTACGGGGAGAAGGCAGGAGAATGGGGTGGAGACGGAAAGATAGATCAGCCATGATTGAATGGTAGAGTAGACCTGATGCGGCGAATGCCCTGATTCCGCTCCCATGATTTATGAACTTATGAATAGGATGGGACATATGCCAGTCACTGGATGGTGTATTTAGCACCTGAAAGTGGAGTTTGAATAAGGTGCAAGCCGAGTGTGTGGCAGGCAGATTTGTAACACAATGCCGACTTACTGTCTGTTGAATACAAGCCTTCAGCTGCTTGTTCTGTTTGACAAATTCCCCACTTTCTGCTTCTCATGCTGGCGTAGTTGCTGTTTCCTGATGCAGGCAGGTAAACATCTGACAGTGACATTGTGCTGAACATGCATGGGCTGGTGCCAGCTGTCCCCTGAAAACTCCTTGATACCAAGACTCATTGCAGGCACTTTGAAACGGCGAGGGATAGAAACATTGATGAGAAATGTTGACAAAAAATTTGTGTATCACCGTATCTTTTATGTCTACTTCAGGGAGCAGAGAGGAGTTTTGACGTCACATCTTATCCACAGACCGCATCCCTGCTGTACATCATTTGATACCACAATGGAGTACTCAGCCTAGATTCATGCTGACTTCTGAAGAAGGGTTTCGGCACGAAACGTTGCCTATCTCCTTCGCTTCATAGATGCTGCTGCACCCGCTGGGTTTCTCCAGCATTTTTGTGTACCTTCGATTTTCCAGCATCTGCAGTTCCTTCTTAAACAAATAAGATGAAGGTCGCTGCCTTTACTGAGCGGAGACTAACATCCAAGTGCTGCTGCTCAGGAACAAACTTTAATTTCCAGATGACCTTTCGGTTTTCGAGATCTAAGGGCATCCTCAAAAGTATCGTGCATTGGGAGCCCGTTTCCTGGAGTGCTGGAGGAAGTCAGGGGGTCAGGCAACATCTATGGATGGATGACGTTTCAGATCGGGATGCTTCTTCAGTCTCCTCTGGCCCCTACAGCTTCTCCAACCCTGCCCACGGATCGGGACCCTCTGTCCTCTGCGAATACTGAAAGCCACCACTGACATTGCAATCCAGGGCATTGCAAACCGGTCATGTTTTTTGAGTTAGAAACGAGGATTTTAGTGTATACCACAGATAGACACAAAGTGCTGGAGTAAAGGGCCTGTTCCACTTTCACAACCTAATTCATGACCTCTGCCGAGTTTGCCCTTGACTCATGCTCGCATATATGGTCGTCACGAGATCGCGGGAGGTTGTAGGTAGGTCGTAGCAGGCCGTGATGCTAGTCGTAGGTAATCGTGGCATTAAGTAGGTCGGGGTGTTTTTCTAGCACGATGAAAAATGTCCACGAGTGAAAAAGGTCGTGAATTAGGTCGTGACCTTAACTCAGCGGGGTCAGGCAGCATCTCTCGTGAAAAAGGATGGGTGACGTTTCTGGCCCCTTTCAGACTGAAGAAGGGGTCCTGACCCGAAGTGTCACCCAATCTTTTTCTCCAGAGATACAGAGTGACTTTATGTTTTTAAGTTGCTCTGCATTCTGGATTATGATTAATTCCCAAAAGAATCTAAGTCTCTTCCTTCACCTCGGTTCACCTTAGCCCTGGTGAGGGTTTGGTGTATTCTGATAACAAATGGTGTTGCCTGAGCACAGGTTGAGGATTACAAATTGCTATTATCTGATTTCCTCGCTCCTTCTAGGCCCTTGCAGGATAACATTCAACCTGCTTGGCAGCACCATCCATCAGCTGTAGAAAACAGCAACGAACCATCACTTTAAACCAGCATTTGCAGATCCTTCCCACACAGCAAGGAACCCATACACCTTGGGATGAGCGTCTCAAGGTAAACTAAAAGACTCCTCACAAAACAAAGACTAAAACGGCTCGATATATGGGAGAGGCAATTCATAATCCCGGTGACTTTATGTGAAGGATTATAATAAGACTCTTTAATCAAACAACAGCTGTGTAGTTATGGGCTTTAGGATACAAAATACTGTAAAGATTTTCCACCAGTGTCTGTTTTTTTTACCATTAAATTATTTGGGACGTCTTAACAAAAATGTTTCTCCTTGTTCAATATTAATTCTGCTTCAACAATAATATTATAGGAGGGTAAATGGAAGTAGACAACATTCATCAAATCAGATTCACGTGGAGAGTGAAAACAAGATTGGATTTAAATTTAAAAAAAAATAAGATAAAAATCAAAGATTTGACATTAAAATCTCCAATAGTAATTTACCACATGAAAGAATAAGACTGCATCACTGTCATTGTCTTTTTTTAAGGCCAAGAGTGGGGTTGCTTGGCAGTCATTCACAATTACCATATCAATAACAAGTTTATTCATTATTGCAAAACTAAATTACTGCAGATACTGTAAACTTGATATAAAAAATGTAAAATACTGGAAATGCTCAGCAGGTCAGGCAGCATCTGTGCAAAGTGAAGTAGAGTTAATATTCTAGGTCGGTTTACTTCCTAGCATTTTTTTTGTACTTGTTCATTAACAGGCCTGTTTGTGTGTGTTCATGTGCATTAACTGAGTTCTTCAGTTTTTTTTAAACTCTCTGCAAGGTTTTGTATGGAAAAAGAACAAAAAGCACACAGCGGGTCAGGCATCATCACTGAGAAAGAAACAGAGATAAGGTCCACGTCACAACAGTTAACTATTTCTTTCTCCACACTTACCTTTCGGGTATTCTCTCTGCCTCTTTGGTGACCCTCGGACAATCCTTGATTGGACTCTGCTGGCTTTACCTTGCACTAAACGTTATTCCCTCTATACACTGTAAATGGCTCGATTGTAATCGCGTATTGTCTTTCCGCTGACTGGATAGCACGCAACAAAAAGCTTTTCACTGCACCTCGGTACACGTGACAATAAACTAAACTGTCCTTATTACAAATTGGACAGAGTTATTTAGTGCCATTGTTGATTTGGCTTGAGATGTCGTTTTCAAAAAGTCACGGTCAAAGTGAAGTGGTCTGTCCATCCACAGGACCATCTGCAGCTCGTGACCATTTCTTCCTATTTCTCCGTATTGTTGAATGTTGCGCAGATTTACAACATCGTGTATCCATCACACCTCAGTATTTTGTCAGATACTTCATCCCATTATTTCAATATTCATCACATTTCTGCGGCTAATTATATAACTGCATGTCATCCTCTATTCTCATCCTTGTCATGATGCATTTCAAAATTCCCCTGTGTTGACTTGCACTTTTACACAAATAACCTAACACGCCAACACAAATCCCAGCACCACCAACATGTCTCGTATCTGTGCAAACATTTTGATTTTCATTGGGATTGCACCTGGCAAATGTGACTTTTATTCATAAACCTGCTAATTGAACTGTCTGAATTAATAAGTTATTGTGCTGATATTCTAAATATGATATAATTTAGCTCAATAAGCCCAATTAACATAATTATTTGATATAACAATCACAGCACATTTCTTAATCCTTTCCTTAAGAAAATACAGTCAATTAATTTATATTCATAACAGTGGTGAAATAACAATAGACAATAGGCGCAGGAGTAGGTCATTTGGCCCTTCGAGCCAACACCGCCATTCAATGTGATCATGGCTGATCATCCACAATCAGTACCCCGGTTCCTGCCTTAAGGGGTTGGACAGGCTAGATGCAGGAAGATTGTTCCCGATGTTGGGGAAGTCCAGGACAAGGGGTCACATCTTGGATAAGGGGGAAATCCTTTAAAAGCGAGGTGAGAAAAACTTTTTTCACACAGAGTGATGAATCTCTGGAACTCTCTGCCACAGAAGGTAGTTGATGTCACAGTTCATTGGCTATATTTAAGAGGGAGTTAGATGTGGCCCTTGTGGCTAAAGGGATCAGAGGGTATGGAGAGAAGGCAGGTACGGGATACTGAGTTGGATGATCAGCCATGATCATATTGAATGGCGGTGCAGGCTCGAAGGGCCGAATGGCCTACTCCTGCACCTAATTTCTATGTTTCTCCCCATATCCCCTGACTCCGCTATCTTTAAGAGCCCTATCTAGCTCTCTCCTGACAGTATCCAGAGAACTGGCCTCCACTGCCCTCTGAAGCAAAGAATTCCACAGACTCACAACTCTCTGTGAGAAAAAGTGTTTCCTCGTCTCCGTTCTAATGAAAGGAAGTTTCACGCCAGTATCATTGTATCCTGGAGTCAGAAGGTTATACGGGATGGAAACTGACCTTTTGTCCATGGAGACTAAGTTTTCTACCTCAACTAATCACATTTGCCCATGTATGTCCCTTGATGCATCTAAATCTTTCCCATCCATGTACCTGATTAAATGCTTTTTCAATCATGTAATTGTATCAACTAGATACATCCAGTAGTATCATTAATAATCCTGATGTTAATCTATAGACACTAATTATGTTGGTCAATTACTTACTGGTAAACTGTGCTGGCCCACCCCGGCTTACTACCATATGTGAAGCATAGTTATCTCGTCAATTATTCCACAAATTTGCAGTCTGTGTTTGCTTCTGAATTCTCTATTAGGTCATTTAAAAAAATATTTATTTGCAATGATGAATAATATTCCTGGTTCATTTTTTGTAAGGCCTAACTTTTAAACAGTCATTAAAAAATCTGTGAACACTTTCCCCCTCTGCCCCAACAGCCCTCTCTGTTAAAAAAAAATGATTACATGGTCCTGTACTTGTAGGTCTTCAACTATTGAGAGAGAATGTAAAGCTAGAGTGTTTCTCCTTCAAATGGAGGAGAGAGGCTGATTCACTAGGACGCAAGCTGCTGGAGTAACTCAGCGGGTCAGGCAGCATCTCTGGAGAAGATTTCTCTGGAGAAGATTTCTACAGGCAAATTCAAATAGCATCCTTACTTATAAGGAGTTTCTGCAGGCAGGTTAATAGAGGACAAAGATTTATGATAATTGGTTTAAACAAATTCAGGGAGGAAGATTTTATTTGAATGTAATGAGTTGTTATGATCTCAAATCCTTTGCAGATTCATACGTAGCTAATAAAAAAAATCAATAAGTCTGCGATAAAGAAAGGTTTGCAGAGCTATGGAGAAAGAGCAGAGGCTGGGATTAGTTGAAGAATTGTTTAACATTGGACAGATGGGATGCTATGGGTCTCATGAGCACAGCTCCCAATATTCCTCCCAGAACCGAAGCATGAATAAGTCGGGGGTTTAGAAAGTTGAGATTGTCATAATTATGGCCTGAAGGCTCAGTGCAAAGTCACATTTTCTTCGAAGCAAGTTTACTACAGAAAGGTTACACAGCGAGTGGTGAATCTGTGGAACTCTCTGCCACAGAAGGTAGTTGAGGCCAGTTCATTGGCTATATTTAAGAGGGAGTTAGATGTGGCCCTTGTGGCTAAAGGGATCAGGGGGTATGGAGAGAAGGCAGGTACAGGATACTGAGTTGGATGATCAGCCATGATCATATTGAATGGCGGTGCAGGCTCGAAGGGCCGAATGGCCTACTCCTGCACCTATTTTCTATGTTTCTATGTTAGTTTACTTTAGAGATACAGCGCGGAAACTGGCTCTTCGGCCCATCAAGGCTTCACTGATCAGCACACTAACACTATCCTGTACATAGACAATAGACAACAGACAATAGGTGCAGGAGTAGACCATTCGGCCCTTCGAGCCAGACCGCCATTCAATGTGATCGTGGCTGATCATCCCCAATCCGTACCCCATTCCTGCCTTCTCCCCATATCCCCTGACTCCGCTATCTTTAACAGCGCCATGTAGCTCTCTCGTGAAAGCATCAAGAGAACCGGCCTCCACCGCTCTCTGAGGCAAATAATTCCACAGACTCGCCACTCTCTGTGAGGAAAAAGTGTTTCCTCATCTCCGTTCTAAATGGCTTTCCCCTTATTCTTAAACTGTGGCCCCTGGTTCTGGACTACCTCAGCATCGGGAATATTCTAGGGACATACTAGGGACAGTTTATGTTCATACCAAGCCAATTTACCCAATTAACCTACAAACCTGTACGTCTTTGGAGTGTGGGAGGAAACCAAAGATCTCAGAGAAAACCCACACAGGTCACGGGGAGAACATACAAACTCCATACAGCCAAGCACCCGAAGTCAGAACCGAACCCAAGCCTCTGGCGCTGTAAGGCAGCAACTCTACCGCTACACCACCGTGCCGCCCGGTAGAAAGGCTATAATGGGGCCAAAATGCACCAGATGCACCAAAGGTTCAATAACATCTTTCCATCCTAACTTAGTGGGTGGTGAAAATGCTGTTGTCTCAAATTTCCTCCATTTCTCTGCCCATTCGACCGACATTGTGGCAGGTGAGAAGAATCCTCTCCTTGCCCCCCTCGCCCCCTCTCCAACGTTGGTAAGGAAATTAGATGAGAAACCAGGCAATGATCTTATCATCAGATTCACTTTTCCTGAAAAGAATCGCGCATTTATTATGAGATGTTAAAAAGAGTGTCAAACATCTCGAATGTGTGGATCAGAGCGGTAGATGTTAAAACAACTCTAAATAGGCCAGATAATTTTGGAAGAATGTGACATTAACCGTAATGGAAGGAGAAGGGATAAGTGGGAGGAAGAATGCACGGGGGAGGGGGCAAGGTAGCATTGGGGAAATATGCGATGAGTTTGGATGCATGGTTGGTAGTTTGGTGGCAATTTGGAGGATTGGTTGAATGCGTGGACAACTAAATACCAGGCACCTGGTTATGGGGTTTTCAAGTGAAGGGGGAGATCTGTGGGGGGGGGGGGGGGGGGAGTTGTTTAGCACTGAGCAGCGGGGTTGGAGCCAAATGATTTTAATTTCAAAAATACGCTTTATACATAATGGATACAGTAAATACAATGCATGCACATTGTTCTCTACATCACGGGTACCAACAATTCCATATGTTTTCTTCTAATGCACCAACACCTTTCAGCCTTAAACAATACACTTATAAAAGTCAGGCCCATCCCTGGGAGCAGGTGAAACCTCAAGCATGATGATATTGTTTTCATAGCCAGGCTGCAGGCCACAGGCTTGATGTGGCTGCATGAAAAGACGACCGATGTTGGCTACAATTTTGTTTAAGAAGGAACTACGGATGCTGGAAAATCAAAGGTAGACAAAAGAGCTGGAGAATCAGCCCGAAACGTTGCCTATTTCCTTCGTTTCATAGATGCTGCTGCACCCGCTGAGTTTCTCCAGCACTTTTGTCTACCTTTGCTACATTTTTGTCCCCATACTCTAGAAATTTGCACTTCAAGACTTGAATGTACGCAAACCAAGTTTGGGTCTCCATACGAAGCAATAGATGGCACGAGTGACTGCCACGGGCAAGAAGCATGGCATGGGCCACATGTCTACCACGTATAGCGATGGAGATGGAGACGTCGGTTGCGAGGAGCAAGGGCCGCTGGGAGGGTGAACCGGGGTAATGCCTCCAGTGCCTTCAAGGGCGGCTGCACTAGGCACCCAAAGATGGCCGGGCGAGGACAGGAGAGGGACGGTGGTTCGTGGGAACTGTTCCAGTACATCGCGTGCATGGGCCGACCGGACGTTGGTCTTCGAACAATGGCGCCAAAAATGGCGGCACCCGCATGTGTAATAAATGCAAAAAGAATCTCACTGTGCAGTAGCGCATGTGACCATTGAGAGCTCCTGGCAACTGATGACTTGGTTCATGCCTGGCGTGGAGAGGAGGAGCCTCTACCACATTCCCAATTGCTGGTTCACTTTGGCTATTGCTCCAGCTAGTTCTTGCCACATGCTCCAGTTACTAAAAGCAGATTCCAAGCATCCTTGGGCAGTTGTACCTGAAGCTGAAGAGAACGGCTTGGCCAGTTGGAAAGCTCACTCTCACTGTGACTGATTGGCATTATTACTAGAATGCTAGCTCCATCTGGAAATTCATAGGCGACTTGGACTCCACGGCAATGGACTTAGTTAGGTCAGGCTCGCTTTTAACAAAGCTGACCTCAACTCTCCACGTACAACCAGCAATATTCAGGGGCCTAAAGCATGTCAGACAAGTTCAAATGAGTTACGTCAAAAGCTCCCTGCTGTTGGATGTTTAGTTTAGAGATGCAGCGTGGAAACAGGCCCTTCGGCCCACCGACCCATACACTAGTCCTATCCTAGAAAACCTGCAAAACCTGCACTGCTTTGGAATGTGGGAGGAAACTGTAGCACCCGGAGGAAACCCACCCGGTCACAGGGAGAACGTGCAAATGGCTGACAGAAAGCACCCGCAGTCAGGATCGAACCCGGGTCTCTGGCGCCGTAAGGCAGCAACTCTATCTCTGCGCTACTGTGCCGCCCAGTGTTTCAGCCCGATGAAGAGTCATGAGATCCAGAGCACTATGTGCTTTTCAAGAAATGTTTTATATTAAAAACAATTCACAAAGCACAAATAAATACTTTGCTAATCCCACCCCCTCACTGCAATATAGGAACATTATTTCAGAGCCTCTTTCACAAGTCACACGTTGGTAATTTGCAGATGGTTGAGGCGACATGAATGCAGGAAAACAAAATGCATAAACAGCATAAGAGGTTAATGTTTGATTAATACAATATTAATGGTGTTGTCAAAGCCAAGGCAACTTGCTGTTCTTTGAATGGTGCCAGGGGATCTTTTACAATCATTTGAAGAGACAGACGGGACTTGTTTATAAAAGGTGATATGTCTGGTGATGCAGCTTTTTGTTGGACCGGCAGCCCAGATTATGTGGCTAATTCTTGGAATGGTGCCTGCATGTAGAAATGTCTGACTCGAGAGGCAAAGAGTGGCACCACTGAGCCAAGTTGATATTTACAAGGACTGGCTACCAGATAGAATTTGATAAATCCCATTATTGGGTAAACTCACTGAATGGACCCTTGATAACCCAGGTCATAGGTGATAAAACTCAACCATCGAGGCAGCAAGCATTGCTATAACGTCAGCCTCTTTAGGGACATGGAAGCGCAACGTGGTTAAATTATTGATTTATTCTCCATATGTTTGCACAATTGATCCACTGGTATCAGTCTGAATTCTACCACACCAGCTGGGGAATTTAAATTCCATTTAGAAGCTGAATCTGCAATAGATATTAAGGGCTGGCATGAGGGTATAGTTGCTGCCTTACAGCGCCAGAGACCCGGGTTCGATCCTGACTATGGGTGCTGTCTGTACAGGGTTTGTACCTTCTCCCTGTGACTGTAGATTTTCCGATGCTCCGATTTCCTCCCACACCCAAAGAAGTACCAGTTTGTGGGTTAAATGTAAATTGTTCCTACAGTAGTTTGTAGGATTGTGCTGGAGTACGACGTGATCGCTGGTCGGCGTAGACTCGATGGGCCAAAGGGCCTATATCATTTGAATTTGAATTTGATTCCTTTATTGTCATTTTGGTCTGAACAAAATTTTGTTGCCTGCATTCATACACAATAATAATAAATAACAAAACACACAATAAACACAAATTAACATCCACCACAGTGAGTTCACCAAGCACCTCCTCACTGTGATGGAGGCAAAAGTCTTAGTCTCTGTCTCTTCCCTCCTTGTTCTCCCTCTGCGCTGAGGCGATCGATCCAGGCCGAAGATGCCGCCCTCCAGTCCAATGGACCTCCGTGGTGATGTCACCGCCGCCGAAAGCCGGAACGCCGTCTCAGCTCCGAGTCGGCCCGCCACAGCCTCAGCTCCGAGTCCCGATGCCTCTGCGAGCCGGGCCACCACTGCATCAGCTCCAAGTCCAGCTGCATCAGCTCCGAGTCCCGCTGCCTCAGTGAGTCCCGCTGCATCAGCTTCAGCGAGTCGGGCCACCGCTGCATCAGCTCCAAGTCCTGCTGCATCAGCTCCAAGTCCCTCAGCCTCAGCTCCGGGCCGCTGCCGAAAGCTGGAACGCCGCCTCAGCGAGTCGGGCCACCGCTGCCTCAGCCCCGAAGACGGCCAGCCTCGCGTTGGTATCATACTGTATGTCTAAAAGTAAAGGGTGACTATGACAATGTAATGATAGATTAGGTGACGTTTCGGGCTGAGACCCTTCTTCAGAATCTTCAATGTCTGAAGAAGGGTCCCAACCCAAAACGTCACCTATTCCTTCGCTCCACAGATGCTGCCTCACCCGCTGAGTTTCTCCAGCATTTTTGTCTACCTTCGATTTTTCCAGTATCTGCAGTTCTTTCTTACACATGAAACGATAGATTGTTGGTTCACTAATTTCCTAAATCACCTCACCAGACCAGCCAAAGCTGTTGATTCTTCCCTGAACTGGCCTAACAAGCCACTCATGTAGAAATAAAGAACTGAAGATGCTGGTTTATACACAAGAGGACCCATAGTGCTGAAATAACACAGCGGGTCTTGCAGCAACTCTGGAGAACATGGAGCGGTGACGTTTCAGGTCGAGACTTTTCTTCAGACTGATTGTGGAAGGGAGAGTGGGAGAAGCAGGACAAAGTCTGGCAGGTAACGGGTTGATGCAGGCGAGGGAGATTTTTGGACAAGCAGATGATTGGAACAAAGGCCAAAGAGCAGCAGGTCTGAAGAAGGGTCTCGACTCGAAATGTCACCCATTCCTTCTCTCCAGAGATGCTGCCTGTCCCGTTGAGTTACTCCAGCTTTTTGTGTCTATCGTAAGTGTAAACGAGCATCTGCAGTTCCTTCCTACACAACAGGTTTGAAGAATTATGGATTGTGAAGCGAGGGGGAGGAAATTGGGAGGGTGTTGAGGGGAGGGGAGGGGACGGTGGGGCGCATACTATCAGGACATTTTCTAAATCAAATGAGGTAACGAAGTAGTTATAATTACTGTTAATTTTTTGATTTTGCTCTTTAAACATATTTAATCATTGTTATTGTAATTAATCATTGTTGGTACATTTAGGCCAGGTTTCCTGATATTGTTAGCACTTACTTTTAAAACTAGGTCAAAAATACAATTTTTCAAATTTACTGCGAAAAGTTATTTCTTGGAATTGTGGAACTGAAATGATTGAGTCGTTTGATCATTTAAACTTCTCTTTTACGATAGTTTGCTAAAGCTAATTGGCTTTGATTCCTTAATTGGTTTGTTGGCTGTGTGTTTATTTTGCAGATATAATATTTGAGCTTGTTATGTGAAAGTCTGGCGTACACTTTGCATTGAATGTTACAATAAATGCACGTCTTCCACTTTGGGGGGGGAAAAAAACCCATATTTAATCAATTTTAAAGTGTATTAATAGTGTGAATGTGTTTGGATGTTGTTGAAATGTTATGATTGTTGGAAAAGCTCGTGCAATTTTAGAGAGCCAAAGTCCACCTTACTTTTAAGATTTGTTCCTTGTGATCTGGATCATCTTTCAGTACAGGGTTGAGGTGAGTGACAAATCACACACTGTACATTCAACAGTGGTTTGGCAGCATCATTTACCTCTGCAGCTCAAGAAATCAATCCTAACCAAATTGAGAAGAAGGAATGCTCTGTTAGTATTCTTCCTCATCTTCATCGGCTGTCCGTTGGGATCGAGGACGACTTACTTCAACTCTGGCTCTAGCGGGTTCTAAGCTGGCTGATGAGGCCAACGTGGGAATTGCAGACTCATCCACAGCAGTAGTGGCTGACAGGTGGGTGGTTTGTGAGGTTCCTGTCAGCCTGACTGTCTTTGATGTAGAAGATCAAACTCCTTTGGTGAGAATGTCTTGGCCTCTGCTGCTCTGCCATGGGTGACGTCAGCCAAGAGCAGTGGGCTCTGATGGAGTACAGTGATCTCTCTAGATTCCTTCCACCTGTGCATACGGGCTGAGTGCAATACTGTGGGTTTAATTGGAAAATGTTCTTGTTATGGGCATGCCAGGTGATAGCCCTGTCCCACTGTACGAGTTCATTCTAAGAGTTCTCCCGAGTTTGCCCTGATTCAAACTCGGAGATTTACGGGTAATGGCCACTCGTCGGTACTCGGGGCTCTCGTGGACATTTTTTCAACATGTTGAAAAATCTTCACGAGTCTCCCCGTGCTTACCTGCCATTAGCGAGTCTTCCCGAGTACCTGCCGTTAGCCTTACGAGCCGCTAAGAGACGTCCCCAAGCTCCGACGTGCCCGCTACATTCATTCTCCGTGCTTACCATGATTTTTTTTTAAACTCGGGAGAGCTCTTGGAATGAACTAGTACCGTGCGACAGGGCTTTAAGCCTACAACCCAGCAGCATGAGTATTGATTTCCCTAAATCCAAGTAACCCTGCTTTCCCTCTCTCTCTCTCTCTGTCCCCCCCCCACCCTAGTTCTCTGACTAGGTTAACTATCCTCCTGGTTAATTTTACTGTTTGTATGCCTCGTTGTCAACTTCCCCACAGCAAACAACAAACCCTTTGTTTCCTTCAGCATCGTCTGCTTTAATCTGTCCTTTTCACACCTTGCATGGTCTATGTACCCTTCCATATCTCCAGTTTCCCTCTCCCCATTACAGGAAGTATGTAGAGGTTGCGGAGGGGGTAGAGAGGAGGTTTACCAGAATGAAGTGAGGAGGAACTGCAGATGCTGGTTTATACTGAAGATAGACACAAAAAGCTGGAGTAACTCAGCGGAACAGGCAGCATCTCTGGAGTGACTTTAGTCTGAAGAAGGGCCTCGACCTGAAACGTCACCTACTCCTCTTCAGAGGTGCTGGCTGTCCCGCTGAGTTACTCCAGCATTCTGTGTCTACTTTGGGCTAGCGTGACTGTTTCCCACAGACTGCCTTCTGCCCAGTGTTGTGGCAATTCATGGTCCATCAGTTCTCAAAGTCCTCAAATTCCAAACCATCACGTTCTTTTTCCTTTAATTTAAACAGTGACAGTCAGAGAACAGACTCTTGATTTCACTCAATGATATTAAAAAATCTGTCTTCATACACTTATGCTTCAAGCATCCGCTTTCTTTGAAGTTTTGTCATCTTGTCCACTTGCCAGTCACCTCAGAACATCTTTTTCATTTGATCTTTCGATTTGCATTTCATACTCCTCACCAAGTTCACCAGTGAAGCCACATTGTACTGCGTCAGATTTCTAGGCTTTTTGTGCAAGACCGCCATTTTTACCCTCCGATTATGGCTCATCTTTGGAGACATCTTAATGCCATTTCTAAACCCATCCACCAAGCATTATGTTTGATATTGGATTGCTGCCACTTTGATTGCTCCAAGCCGACTATGATTGGATTCGAATATGTAGCACATGCAAGGAAGAAGAAGGAATTTGCATTTAGATAGCCTCATTGGCGATTTCAGGACATCTTAAAACACACAATACCTGAAGAAATACTTTGAACGCACTTTTGAAATGCAGGAAACAGCAGCAAACCTGTGCACAGAGCCACGACATGCAGCATAGGTGAAGAGGGTAATTCTAACCTTCCTCGGAGCTAATAACATTCAGTGTAATCCAGCTTTTATATCTCACCTCTATTGAATCCAGTAGAGAGAATATTGGACAGACAATAAAAATGGCTAATCCCTGGAGTCTGTGGTCTCTGACCCCGCGGGTTAAGATAAAATTCCCCCACTCTTTCTGTTACAATTATCCCGGATTTATAACGTTAAGGAAACCTAACTGAGATTTAACCTAATAGTTAGAGGACTGAGAATACCTCGTAGTCAGCCAGGCCCGGCCTTAGGAGGTGCGGGGCCCAATTGGGAATAATTTTGGCGAGCCTCGGGTTCCCAGCTAAGGTCTGTAGAATCATAGAAATCCAAAAAAAAGTATTATAGACTTTATATCTCTATGGTAGAATGGAAAATAATCAAAATGTGCGCTCAAAAAGTGCCTGCGAGTTAATGGGCCAAACAGATCTAAGTAATAATATAATAACCATAAGGATTTTAATCCACATACAATACAATACCTTTATTTGTCATTTGAACCTCACATGAGGTTCAAACGAAATGTAGTTTCTGCAGCCATACAATAAAAGAACCAAAACACACACCAACACTATTCACATAAACATCCATCACAGTGGCTCTCCTCCTCACTGTGATGGAAGGCAAAGTTCTTGTCTCTCCCCTGCATTCCATTTCCCTCCCGAAGTCGAGGTCAAAGCCCCCGGCGGGCGCTAGTCCGCGGCAAATTAAGGCCTTAAGCTACATTTTAATATCAAATTACATACATGTAAGCCTACAAGTAACAAACAAAATGTGTGGATCATCTCTGAAAAGCACATAGTTACAATACCACTTGTTTTAGTGACCGTGAAATGAAAAAAAAAAAAAACACATGCCTATGGGGTGGGAAGGGAACCAGAACACAGACAGCACCAGAGGTGAGGATCAAACCCACTAGAGCCATGAGATATTCAGGAAGGAACTGCAGATGCTGGTTTACACCGAAGATAGACACAACATGCTGGATACAGTAGCTCAGCAGAACAGGCAGCATCTCTGGATAGAAGGAATGGGCGACGTTTCGGGTCGAAACCCTTCTTCAGGCTCCATCTTTTTGTGTTTATTTGTAGGCCTGAAACGAGTTCCGAATTGGGTAAAATGCGGAAGGTCAGTGTTTAGCCCATCGTGAAACTCCGTTCCTCATGACCACTAGTATTTACCCAACTCATTTTCACAATAGAATTTCCATAAGAACTTAAAGATCAAAAATTATGTTTTTAATAAACGCTTTGGTCCCAGTAGAGTAAGGACATGGAGACAGGGTAAATCATATTCTCTACTGTCCCTAATGATATATGACCAGGCAAATAAGTTGTCCAATTTGTTTCTTGAAATTCCTTGCAACAAATGGAATAAAATGAATGCGATACCTTGGGGACGAGGACACGTTTGATCTCTACACCATCTCCCAGAACACGGGATTATTATATGCCCACCGTCATTAATAATTCATTCCCTTATTGTAGATATTACAAGGATATTTTCCTTTCTCTGGGGACCAGTTTTGATATGAATGTCAAAATCGGATCAAATATTTTAAATTGTGGCCAACCTTGCAGAGGTGGGAGAGATGTCCGACCCAAAACATCGCCGACTCTTTTTCTCCACAGATGCTGCCTGGCCCTCTGAGTTACTCCAGCGTTTTGTGTCGATCTTGGGAGAAATTAAACGCTGTTTACTTCAAAAATGTGTCAACCCTTGGCACATGTTGAACTTTTGTCAGCAATTCGGAGCCGTAAATCTCTACTATTGCTACATTCGTTCCCTTTCCTCTGAGTTCCAGTAACTGCACTGCCTTTCTTACTCTTCAGAAAGAAGGGAAAGTCTCTGTCCATATCCGTGAAAGTCCTCCACTCTCCAAGAGGAAGATCTTTGTGACCCAATTGCTGCACCATTGAACCATTGAATTATATTATAGACTAGACTAAGTGGGACCCGTTGGGTCCCAGCATCACACTGGCAACACCAAGGCAATATTCCACCTATCCACCAATTCCAATATTGCTCGCCAGTGGGGGAGTGCGGGGGCGGGGCGGGGGGGGGGGAGCCTTTCTGCTGCGCTAGTATGGGTGTTGCGGGCCGAAGGTACTGCTTTCCAGAGGGCTAGTATAGACATTGTAGGCAGAATGGATTCTTGGGCTGGCAGCCAACTGTTGCAACGATTTTAAAAGCCAAGTCAAGGCAAACAATTTGGCTGCAGCCACCCGACAACCAAAATTAATTCTGTGAACACAAACTTTTTTTAAATGGCGAGGCAAACTGGGCAGCAGCCACCTGAGAACCAAAATTCATTTTGTGAACACCAACGCTAAATAAAAAGGGAAACCAATTTGGCAGCAGCCACATCGAGGGGACTCACTGTGGAGTTGACGTGCGTTCAGTGTCATTCACAGCTTAGAGAGCTGTGACCCTCGAGCTTCCTGGGTCTGGCAGAGACTGAGTCAGGCACGACACTTCCGGGTTTTATAGTCCCTCCCCCCCTCCCCCCTGCCGCCAGCGGGGGCAGCAGTGAGAATGGGGAATTTTTTTCAAAACATTAATATCTCTCTGATTTTTCATCGATGGGAAAAATCCTCTGGTCCCGGAAAGCGTAGGGGGGCTCTGAACAAGGTGGCCAAAAATGACGGCCGAAGGTTCAGGCGTTCTCTCAGAAATCACAGCACAGTGGGCCAAAAGCGGTCAAGATCAGACTTTTAGTAATATAGATAATAAAGTCAAAAATAAAATATTTGAAATCTCATTTGTACAGAAAAAGTGAATTCCCTCAAACAGGATTATAGCCATATTATCCAGTGTAGACAAAAGTGCTGGAGAAACTCAACGGGTGCGGCAGCATCTATGGAGCAAAGGAAATAGACAACGTTTCGGGCCAAAACCCTTCTTCAGATTTCCTTCGCTCCATAGATGCTGCCGCACCCGCTGAGTTTCTCCAGCACTTTTGTGTACCTTCGATTTTCCAGCATCTGTTGTTCCTTCTTGACCATATGATCCAGTGTTCTACTCTGCCTCAGTAATCCAATGGGTTTATAAATTCATACGTTGGTATGTCTATCTGCAATGATTTCAGCTCTCACACTTCCAATAGTGTCTGATGAACTTCCACTGCCAGATAAATTAAAACAGTTTAAATAAAAAGCTGATTATTTTTCATTGGGGTATTATTATCAAAACTCATTATTAATAAAAACTGAACTGCCTGCGGAATTAAATCCATCAATTTTTTTGCATAATTCGCGAGGTTGATTAAATTGGTCTTCTAAGAGTTTGACCACAAGAGGGCGCTTTGCCACATACTTGCTCCAAAGAGTAATTCACAAATTCTATGCAGTTGTGCAAACTGTACCAGGTATTTCTCACATGAACTTAATCTGTTGTAGCGCTTCCACACAGGCTTTGCAATCAAAGTGAGCAATTTGGGTGGGCAATTAATTCACAGGATCTTGTAATGAAGCTTTAAGCAGTTTCAGTAACACTACATTTGCTAACCCCAAAAGCCTCGCAAAATTTGTTTGCTTGTTCCCAAAGTGTTATAAATTAAATGGTCCATGTGACAGGAGTTGCCTTTTCATTAAAAGATTTAGTGCTGAGTCTGACAACTTCTTTTTTTTTTTTTAATGGCTTCAGGAGAGAGATCATTGATCAAATTTAATCCACTTTCCCAACTTGGCTTACTTGATAACACTCTAGAGTTTCTGAGCCAGGTGATTTGTGGGTTCAAGCACCGTAGAGAATTGAGGCAGTGACCAGGCTGACTATGCAGTCACTGGCAGTGATGGAGTGTGGACTGATGGGGGGCACAGTCCCTTGGCGGTTAACCAAGGCCTTGACTCTCCTAAATAAACAGCACCGCAACACAAACGGCGTGGGAAGTGTAGTAGTGACATATTACCACCTTCCTGCCCAATGTGTATTCCTTAAAACATTTATTTAAAAAATATGTCTGAATTTATTATTTTCACCTCATGATTATTGGGTGTAAATTGTAGCACATTATGGCAATCACTTCACCCCAAATATATTTCATTGGCTATAGAAAGCTTTGGGATTTCCTTAGGTGTAAAATGTTACATTTCTTTACATATAGCAAAGCAAAATATTGCTCTTGGAAGCGACTGCATTTTATCTATGCTGTTTATAATACTGACTGACAACATTTGGAGGGTATCTTTGTTTGTTAGGAAATGAGATCAATGATTTCAATAGAAGTGATTTCTCACCCTGTTTCCGGTTACGCGGCTTGAATGATAATGTTCTCATTGTAATGCCATTCGTATAACTGAGAGCCACAAAAACCACTTTTGTTTCTGAAGTGAGCACTTGCCGAGATATCTCCATCAATCTTTGTTCATGGTTATTCTAAAACCCTCCCAGGATTTTTAACTACAATCAAACTGTTTCCACAAGACTGCAGACTGTAAAGATGAATAATGAGAAACCACCGCCTTGCCTTCAGTGTGAGGAAACATCAGAATCTCTCTCGGTTGTCTGAGAGTTGTTTGTGGTCTGAACCAGACAGTGAAAGAAAGCATTTCCAGCTGTTGTTTTAAGTCGTTTTATTCCAGATGATGCAGTGCCAAAGGTATTAAATATTAAAACAACATTTCTGCATGTTAATTCTTGTGAAAGGAAAGGTTTATTGTTTTTTTCAGAGTAGGTCTGGTCCATTAGGAATATAACGAACCGAAGCAGTCGTAGGCCATGTTTCTCCCTTCTATGAGATCACGACTAATCTTTTATCTTAGTCCGAAGACAGACACAAAATGCTGGAGTAACTCGGCGGGAGAGAAGGAATGGGTGACGTTCGGGTGGAGATACTTCTTCAGACTGAGAGTTAGGGGAGAGGGAAACATAGAGATATGGAAGGGTTAGGTGTGAAAACACAGATCAAAGGGGACGATGTTCTATCAACCTCTTGGCCTGAACATGTTCACTAATCGCACCTCCATAGACTACTTGCCTGAAGAATTTTACAGACTCACTACCATCTGAAGGAAAAAAATTCTTCTCCCATCTGCCTCAACCCACCAAAATGTTTATTTTGAGACTCGGACCCTGGTTCTAGACAGCCCAGTCATGTAAAGTATCAACTCTGCATCTATGCTGTCAACTTCTATAGAAAAATTGTATGTTTTAATGATTAAGAAAGAACTGCAGATGCTGGAAAAATCGAAGGTAGCCAAAAATGCTGGAGTAACTCAGTGGGTGAGGCAGCATCATGTTTCAGTGTAAAGGGGGTCCTATATTCTCCTTAATTAATCTATTCCTTTTTACATATCTATAGAAGCTTGTAGAGAATGATTTTACATATCTTTATGTTCAACACTTGTATTCAACTTCCCCTTTCCTTAATTCCTAGATTCTCTTTTGATGAATGACACATTTTCCAATCCTCAGGCTCACCACTTTTCTTGGCAGCATCACAAGTTGTTTCTTTAATCAAATACTTCATTAATTTCTCTTGTCAGCCATGGGCCAGCCCCTTCTTTTGTTTCTCTTGTTGATATAAAGGAGTATATATTACTTGTTAACTATGTCTTATAAATTTGCTATTGCTTGTTTACTGTCATAAACTTTAATGTAACTTCACAAACTCTCCTTACCAATTCATATTGTACGGTTTTATACAAAACACAAAGTCCTGGATAAACTCAGTGAGCCAGGCAGCATCTGTGGAGGGAATGCACAGACAACATTTTGGGTCGGCACCCTTCTTCAGACTGATTGTAGTAGGGGAAAGTGGAAAAGAGGTGACAATAAGTGCAGGAATAGGCCAATAGAAGATGTACTTCCTGCGGCAGCTGAGGAAAGACAATTTGCTACAGGCATTGATAGTCCAAGTCTGTCCTCACCTTCTCCTTCATGGTCTGGTTTGGCTCAGTCACCAAGCACGACATCCGGAGGCTGCAGCGAATCATTCCATCAGCTGTGAAGGTTGTTGGCTGCAACCTTCCCTCCATTGATGAACTCTACACTGCAAGGGCCAGGAAGCGAGCGGGCAAGATCATCTCTGACCCCTCTTCTCCCTGGCCACAAACTCTTTGAATCACTTCCCTCTGGAAGGCGACTCCGGACTGTCAAAGCCGCCACAGTCAGACATAAAAACAGCTTTTTTCCACGAGCAGTAACTCTACTCAATAACCAAAACTCTGTAGCCTCCTTTTGCTCTGGTATTTTATTTCATTCACATGTTTAAACTAGAATGTTTTATTCTTAATGATTCACTGTATGTCGTGTTGTTACTTGGGAGCGGAGCACCAAGACACATTCCTTGTATGTGTACATACTTGGCCCATAAACATTCATTCATTCATTCATTAAAAAAAAACAAATATGTGCATAGTTTAATGTGTTCTACATTATTCTAATAAAGCAAACAAAAAAGCAAATGGCAAACATTTAATGATCAATATCTCCTTTTGTTATTAGCGTAACAATTTAAAAAAAGTGATATATTACAAATATTGCCACTTTACCACTTTGCTTTCAGCTAATTCCATGTAATTAACTGTGCTCCATGACAAAGGTGCAGCTCTCTGCAATTATATATTTTAATTGCTTAATTGAAACCCAAAGTTAGTTATTTAGTATAATTGTAGCTCTAATTTTCCAAATCTTGAGACGACCCATTTCTATATCATATGGTTTCAATTGCCTTTTCAATCCTTAACCAACCATATGTTCCTTGTTCCTTGATGGGATGTGGGGGTGGGGGGGGGAGGGGGGAGTGCGTGCAGCGTAGGTTCATCAGGTTAATTCCTGGGTTGGCGGGACTGTCATATGCTGCGAGAATGGAGCGTCTGGGCTTGTACACCAGAGTTTAGAAGGATGAGTGGGCATCTCATTGAAACATATAAGATTGTTAAGGGTTTGGACACGCTAGAGGCAGGAAACAAGTTCCCGATGTTGGGGGAGTCCAGAACCAGGGGCCACAGTTTAAGAATAAGGGGTAAGCCATTTAGAACGGAGACGAGAAAACACTTTTTCTCACAGAGAGTGGTGAGTGTGGGACTCTCTGCCTCAGAGGGCGGTGGAAGCAGGTTGTGTGGATACTTTCAAGAGAGAGCTAGATAGGGCTTGTAAAAATAGCGGAGTCAGGGGATATGGGGAGAAGGCAGGAACGGGGTACTGATCGGGGTTGATCAACCATGATCATATTGAGTGGCGGTGCTGGCTCGAAGGGCCGAATGGTCTACTCCTGCACCTATTGTCTATTGTCCATCTGCCCTCCCCTTGATGAGCATTATTTGAGACCAGTCTTTCTGACCCAAGACTTCACCTATCCATATTTTTCAGAGATGTTAGACACTTGAAGCTGGAGTAACTCAGCGGGTCAGACAGTATCTCTGGAGAAAAGGAATAGGTGACGTTTCGGGTCGAGACCCTTTTTCCTTCGACTCGATATCGTGTTAAGTAAAAAATATTCATTCCAAATTAACTCTATGGTTAGCTGTAAATGAACTAAATTAGTATGTGGGTAATGAGATGCCATCCACCTTCCTAAACTCCAGTGTGCCATAATTAAAAACGCATACCACTCTGTGAATGTTAATGATGTGTTTTGCAATTAGACACCAACTTGTGCAATTATGCAGAAATTGGAGCATGGTGTAACAGGATATTTGATTCAATCCAATCTTTGCACACACGGTGTTGCAGAATAAGGGCACTTGTTGTTTAGTGACTCAAAAATAACACAACAACAAATTTTGAAAGTTGTCCCTGTTATTCTGGCAAAAGACAATTGGCCAAACGTGCCCGTTGAGCAAAATAATTATCATGGAATTCAAGGAATCATTTTAAAGGAAAGTGGTAGAGGGTGTGAGTCAAGGAGCACTGGCCAAAGATATCTCCATATTTAAAACCCTGGAATGTAACTCCTGCATTTCATCTTTTACCAGTCCCCGAAATGCAGTGAGAGCTGGTGATCAGGAGGCAACAAAAACATAAGGGTCGCACGGTGGTGCAGCGGTAGAGCTACTGCCTTAGAGCGCCAGAGACCCGGGTTCGATCCAGACTACGGGTGCTGTCTGTACGGAGTTTGTACGTTCTCCCCGTGGCCTGCGTGGGTTTTCTCCAAGAGCTTCGGTTTCCTCCCACACTCCAAAGACGTACAGGTTTGTAGGTTAATTGGCTTGATGTAAATGCAAAAATTGCTCCTAATGCGTGTAGGATAATGTTAGTGTGTGGGGATCGCTGGTGGGCACGGATTCGGTGGGCCGAAGGGCCAGTTTCCGTGCTGTATCTCTAAATTAAACTGTTAATGAGGATCTGAGGAACACATTGGGAAGGGTGAAAGTTTGCTTCTCTTGCTCTGCCTGTCACACACTCTAAATAAAATCCATTTACCTTTTGGATCGTCTAGTTCAGGCACATTTTGCAACAAAATGATTTGGCGCTTTGGCCACAATTGCTTTCTTGATTCAGTTGAAATTGCTATTAGGCTCAATTATGCCATTGGAGGCCAATTTACACGTATAAAAATAGACCTTGCTGCCTTTTGGCAGCTGTCCCTCTCATCTGCTCAACAGAAAAAAAAATAATACCCTGATCGTTGGAACAGCTAAGTTGCAAGGGCTTTATTAACACTGTCGGAGCTGTTTGGTCTTTCAATTCTTCATCCTGGGGTTGAAAAGGACTTGAAAGTCAAAGCTTCTGTAATTCTTTGACTCTACCGAATTAGTTTCTGCCTGATAGCAAGAATAAAATAGGATCTGAAATTCCCGTCTATAATATATTTAACAGACATCGTGTTCTACCACTTTTGACTGTCCGCTGCTTCAACCTGTTCAAGTTAGCAGAGAAAAGAAGACATTATGTGCAATTTTTAAAAAGTCCAAGTCAGCTTTACTGTATTATTTGTTTTATTTAGAAATGTTTGCTCATGAAGGCAGGCGGTTTTAATAGGCAAGTTATTCTCATGATCAGATATTTCTGTACATTTTCATAAAATTGCGCATTTGGAATCAAAAGATAGCAGCTTCATTAATCCGATTACTTGCAATTATTAGTGACCAATGAAATAATTCAAGGAACTGAAGCAATGAAATGCCCCGGTCACTTAAACACTGATCCCATTCACAATTTTAATTCTTCATTACCTTCCCTCTGGTGTAGAAATTGACCCAAACATCACAATGTTTAATCCTTTGAGTGTTCAACTGGTTATATTCAGATTCAGATTCAGATTCCGATTCAACTTTAATTGTCATTGTCAGTTATATTTACTAACTCTGATTGGAGGACATTGGGACCCTCAGCAAAGCCATGTAATAGCTATAGAAAATCTAAGTGAAATGTTAAGCACATTCAGCTTACTAATCAAAACCTATATCTGATTTCAATCTCATAAGGTTTCCTTATGAGCATTAATTATTCCCATCTAAGTATGAAATAGTCACATGTTGAGCACTCCCCCATGTATTTTGTTACTATGGCCTTGTTTATGCATACTGTGGGTACATTTTCCAACTTATTGCTCCCATTGATGCAAGAAACATTTGAAGAATTTGTCATATTAGGGGCGACACGATGGTGCAGCGGTATAGTTGCTGCCTCACAGCGCCAGAGACCCAGGTTCGATTCCACCCAGTGCTTCTCTGTACAGAGTTTGTACGTTTTCCCCGTGACCTGCGTGGGTTTTCCCCGAGATCTGCGGTTTCGTCCCACACTTCAAAGACGTACAGGATTGTAGGTTAATTAGCTTGGTATAATTGTAAAGTGTTCCTAGTGTGTGGAGGATAGCGTTAGTGTGCGGGGATCGCTGGCCCGGCTGGGTTTTGGTGGGCCAAAGGGCCTGTTTCTGCGCTGTATCTCTAAATTAATCTAATCTAAAAAGTTATAAATGATAGTTTGGAAAAGCTTGAGCAGCGCACAAGCAAATCTACCCACAATAGTCGAGAATCTTTGTTGAGATTAATTGCACCCCATCTTTGCAGTCCTGAGCTTCATAATGCCCCTGTCCCACTTAGGAAACCCGAACGGAAACCTCTGGAGACTTTGCGCCCCACCCAAGGTTTCCGTGCGGTTCCCGGAGGTTGCAGGTGGTTGCCGGAGGTTGCAGATAGGAGAAGCAGGTAGGGAGACTGACAAAAACCTCCGGGAACCGCACGGAAACCTTGGGTGGGGTGCAAAGTCTCCAGAGGTTTCCGTTCAGGTTTCCTAAGTGGTACAGGGGGCATTATCTCTGGGTGGATTACAGCATGAGACATTCTAGCTTTCAACAAAATGGTTTGGTTTGGTTCACAATGTTAAGGTCTCCTGCGAGCCACGAGGTGGTGATAATTCACAGCTAAAAATCTTACTCATATTGGCCAAAATATTCTACAATAATTCACACAATGATGAGTAGGAGTTGAAAAGGCCTCTGAACGACTCAGTATCCAGCAGGGCAGCCACCTTTCCGTATCGCATCTGAAACAGCGTGCCAAACTCCCCCTTCCTTGACAATAGCCTGCACTACTGAAGGCATATCGGCAAAATCCGTGATGTGCATCTTCTTCTTCAGGTTAATCTCCATTTCCTCGCGAAACTGACGGAGCTGGAGAAGTCAAAGGCAGAAAGTGGGAGTTGACTAATCACCAGAATGTTCAATCAATTCATGTCAATTTCAGTACCAAGAATATATTTTTCGATACTGTGAGAAACTAGGGACAGGTTCAAGATATTTGGTGCACGCAAGGCATAAATATACATGGACATTTTAAAGCAGAAAAACGGAGAAAACAAAAACAAGAAGTCGGCAGTTTTATCATTTCAGACGGTCAGAAATTGCAGTCATATAGCATGGAAATAAGTCCTTTGGTCCAACTTTGACCATGCCAACCAAGATTCCCCAATTAACCTAGTCCTTTTTGCCCATGCTGCCACATATCCCTCCAATCCTCTCCTATCCATGCACCTGTCCAAATGTCTGTATGCCCACCTCAACCACTTCCTCTGGCAGCTCGTTCCATATGCCCACGGCCCTCTGTGTGAAAAATTGCTCCTCGAGTCCCTTTTAAATCTTTCCCTCTCACCTTAAACCTATGCCATCTTGTTCTCGATCCCCCGACCCTGGGGAAAAAGACTGTACATTCACCCTATCAACCCCCCCTCATCATTTCTCACGAGGCATGGATTACATCATGAGATATTCTAGCTTTCAACAAAATGGTTTGGTTTGGCTTACAATGTTAATTTCTTCAGCGACCATGTAATGGTGATATTTCACAGCTACAAATCAGTTATAATTTATAAATGATAATTTGGTCACATAAATTATATCATTTATAATTCAACTCAAAATAATCATGGTAATAGACAATTTGATAACATTAGTAATTTTAGGAAGTAAACGTTTATGAGGCACTACACACTGGAGTATTCATAGAAACATAGACAATAGGTGCAGGAGTAGGCCATTCGGCCCTTCTAGCCTGCACCGCCATTCAATATGATCATGGCTGATCATCCAACTCGGTATCCTGTACCTGCCTTCTCTCCATACCCCCTGATCCCTTTAGCCACAAGGGCCACATCCAACTCACTCTTAAAATATAGTCAATGAACTGTGGCCTCAACTACCTTCTGTGGCAGAGAATTCCACAGATTCACCACTCTCAGTGTGAAAAATGTTTTTCTCATTTCGGTCCTAAAAGATTTCCCCCTTATCCTTAAACTGTGACCCCTTGTTCTGGACTTCCCCAACATCGGGAACAATCTTCCTGCATCTAGCCTGTCCAACCCCTTAAGAATTTTGTAAGTTTCTATAAGATCCCCCCTCAATCTTCTAAATTCTAGTGAGTGCAAGCCGAGTCTATCCAGTCTTTCTTCATATATGAAAGTCCTGACATCCCAGGAATCAGTCTGGTGAACCTATGGATGAATTGTCTTCCAATGGCACATTTAAATATCCTACATTCCTATACTGCCATGTGGTCATCAAGAATTATTTTAGTTAGGCACAAAACATTTTGAACAGAATTATAACAACCCACATCTGATGCAGATTAATGGCTCATAATGTTTTATTTTAAGGACCTTTACCGACCTCTTCTGCATTTCGTTCTAGTTGCTCAGACTCAAATTGAACAAAGTTTGGCAGTAGTTGGTGATGGATTCTTGGCCTGTTCACAGCCTTACAAGCATCATCGCCAAACCATAGTGCATGGATAATAACCTAATGAAACAAGAAAAAAGGTGGCAGTTATTGAGTACGAGCCCCGTTTCATTATTTGCCAATTTTATTAAAAGGCCAATTTAAAAAACCAACACAGACAAGTGGCCCAAACGGCAGCGTTTTACGACTCCAACATCTAGTGTTGTTTATTGTCACATGTACCGAGGTCCAGTGAAAAGGTTTTGTTGCCTGCTAGCCAGTCAGCGGAAAGACAATACATGATACAATCGAGCCATTTACAGTGTATAGACACATGATAAGGGAGTAACGTTTAGTGCAAAGTCCGATCAAGGATAGTCCGAGGGTCATCAATGAGGTGGGGTCAAGGAAAGTGCGTCACGTTGCGGCCCCTGTTTCCACTAATCTTTCCACTACCACGCACAAGATGTGACAAGACAGACACCGTTGTATGCGGATGCCGAGACGTGTGTTCAGCTCTGGCTCAACAACTTCTAATCTTGTGTGTGGACTTGACAAGAAGAAGTTCAATGAGGTAAATAGTAGTTCAGCACTGCTCCCTGGTTGTGGTAGGGATGAGCCAGTTGCATGAAAACAGCTGGGAAGAAATTGTCCCTGGATCTGGAGGTGTGCGTTTTTTCCACTTTTGCCTGACGGGAGAGGAGAGAAGAGGGAGTGGCCTGGCTGCAACTTGTCCTTGATATAAAGGGAGGTTGGTTTGTGTGATGGTCTGGGTTGCACGATTCGCTGCAATTTCTTGCGGTCTTGGATGGAGCTGTTCCCAAACCAAGCTGTAATACGTCCAGATAAAATGCTTTCTCTGGTGCATCTGTAGAAGTTGGTGAGAGTTGTAGGGGACATGCTGAACTTCCTACGCCTTCTAAGGAAGTAGAGGCGTTGGTGTGCTTTCTTGGTCGTTGCTTCGATATGGGTGGTCCAGGAGAAGGAGAAGTTGATGGTGATATTGAATCACCAGCATCGTCAATGCAAACTGGCGTATGTGTCTTTCCTGAAGTCGAGCGCTATCTCATTTGTCTTTCTGACATTAAGAGAAAGAATGTTGTCTCGACAAACCCCCCCTTACCTGCATTAACCTGTTACTTGCCTGGCTTTATCCTGCCGCTCTTCTCTTCCAGCTTTCTCCAACCCACCCAACCCACCCCACCCCCCCCCCCCCCCCCCCCCCCCACCACTGCCCGAAACAACTCAATCGGTCTCACGGAGGGTCCTGACCTGAAACGTCACCTATCGATGTTCTCCAGAGACGCTACCTGATCTGCTGAGTTACCTCAACACTTTGTGCCTTTATTTTGTTAACTAGCAAAACCACATGCTCAGAAAATACTACTTTCAAAATCATATCCATTCATGAAACCAATAGCAATTCTTTCATCTTCCACGAATGCATTACATCTTCCGAGCTGAATCGATCCAGTCGGTCAGAATGAAATCGGGTAATTGCTCAGTGAGTGTGCCTGGTGTTTGTCTGCCATCCTTGTAAAAGTAACAAACAATTACTCCCACATCCCTATTCTTTCCTCATCAACTTGCAACATATTTTCTTGTCATGTATTTTCAATTCTCTTCTAATAGTTCCTATTGATTTTGACTTTTTCCACATAGTGCATTCCAGGTCACCATGTCTCACTGGAGTTAAAACATAAAATCCTCAACTTGTTTTGATTCTTTGATAACCTCTTTTTATCGGATTAAGTGAATTAAATAATTTTCTTTGGTGAAAAAGGACCACTATCTGTATGCGACTTCAGTTTAAATAATTGTATATTAAAATATCATCTCCACAATTTCACCTCCACCTTAATGTGCCACCTGTCTTCAAATGGCGTATAACGATTCCATATCAAACCTCAATCAGGAACCACGTTGCTTTGGATCAGGCTCAACCTCAGACATCTGATCTGCCCCCCCCCCAACACGAGACAAGTGATTGGATCTGAACAGCCACAGGGGCATGGGGATGGTAGTGAAGAAATAGCCCCTGAAATGCACGCAGTGAAAACTAACACTAGGCACTGAGCCAACAAAGCTGTCAAAGCTCTGGGTGAATATAATCATTAAAAGCATTCAAATATTAAAACTTACAATCATAACACATAAAACACTGATAAAACATTTTAAAAGCGCTCAACTCGAGCATGGTAATTTGAATTAAAAATAACACCATTCCCCTCTGCTTCCTGAACTGCAGGCCTAGAATTCCTCTTGAAGGCAACATAGTTTTGGATCCTATGCCAGGACAGACCAAAGATCCTATAGCAGAGCAATATAGGCCACTCCTTCTAAATGTAATGAGCTGACGTGTAGTACGCAACGGAGCGGAACGTGGGCCTTTTTTCCATCCATTTCAGTAACCGGACCCGACCCGACCCGACCCGACCCGACCCGACTCGCAGTGTAATCAACGTTACGGGGGAACAGTTTGTGTTAATAAATTATAATACTGAAAATGAGGAGAAGATTTTTACCAAAGAACTTTTATTTTTACGAGGATGTTTCCGTAACCGGCTTCCGCCTATGCACTAGTATCTTTGCTCCGCTACGGGATCTTTGGTGCGGAGACGGAAGCCGGTTACGGAAATGGGGCCGAAAATTACCCATGACCGTACTACGTCTTTTTCCGTCGAGTGATCCATCTTGCTTGCTGTAGGATCTCTGGGTCAGACTGGCATGGGGTCCAACTGACCATGACTCTGACCCGCTCCAGGCCTCTGGACCACGTGGGTGACCTGGTGACACATTCAGCCGCCAGATCCACCTGCAAGTTCCAGACTCGCAGCACACCACAATGATTCAAACTGCCCTTCCTGTCTCCCACCAATGTGTGAATCTCCCCCCCCCCCTCCCAGGACTGCTGCCTTACTTTAGATTTAGCTGCACCATCACACCCTTGTGATGGAGAACAAACGTACCTGTAGTCCATTGGCAGGCAGTGACTGGCAGGCACACAATGAATGGTAAGCGACTAATGGTGGGTGGGTGATGAAACAGGGTAAGACAAGCAGTGGGACCCACCCAGGCAGTGGACACTATGTTGTGGATGACACGAGGAGCCATAGACTATGCAAGAGAGCCGAAGGCTTACAGTGTTGGGCTCATTTTGTCTTTCTACAGTGGGAGTGATTCAGGCAATCCTTTTCCTTTATAAAGTACAAGCATGTGATTAATTCACTGCAACTCCACACTTCTTTGTAAGTGCAATGGTGCAGCAAGTAGAACTCTTGCCCCACAGTTCCACCAAGTTGCATTCATTGCTGACCAGGAGTATTGTCCGTGCGGAGTTGGCCCATTTCTTCCCTGATCACAATGGTTTTCCGCTGGTGCCTCTGGTTTCAAAAGGCAATAGACAACGAGTGTAGGAGTAGGCCATTCGGCCCTTCGAGCCAGCACCGTCATTCACTGTCATCACGGCTGTGATCATTCACCCCACAGTCCAAAGACATGGTGAATTGCTAAGTTAATTGGCCAGGCAAAAATTGTCCCTGGAGATTAAAAATAAAATTGGGGAGAATTGATGGGATTGTCGGCAAATAGGGAAACATCTGTGGTAGGGGGATTGAGGAGGAATTGGGATTGCTCAGTGAGCAGGTGAAGACTTGATGGGCCATAATGGCCACCTATGTGGTAAGGAGATATCATTTTTCAGTGTTTTTGGTCCATTAAATGAACAGGTTGATGTTGAAGACTTCACAGTGTGATATCCTTGGAAGTGAGAAGGAATTTGTGCGAAACAAATTAACGTCTTATCTTTGGTCATCCACCATCCATTATGTAATCCCATGACCTCATCACATACCAGAGCAGTTGCTGTGATGATCCTCGAGCTTCCCGATGCTCCCACTACCATTTTCACATTTTTATCGTTGTCGCGTATAATTGCGGGAGACATAGCGGAGAACGGTCTTCTGCCTAATGGAGAGATATCAACACCGTTACTTCAGTTGCTAATTAATTGCTAATTTATTCTACTCTCATTGCTTGGGGTTATAAATAATTACTGGATAAAATGGTGCAAATTGCACTGATAATTATTGTTCGGGGACTACATCTCCATCAGGGTTTATTTGTTGCCCTTTCATCTCCAGATGTTGGGCACCAAAATATTTTTTTTACACACGCCAGAGATTATTCTAAGAGGAGAAAAAATAGTTTGAAAATAGGAATTAGTTCCGTGAAGATGCAAATCAATGTTGCAGGTCAGGACATTCTTGCCATAGAGGGAGTACAGAGAAGGTTCACCAGACTGATTCCTGGGATGTCAGGACTTTTATATGAAGAAAGACTGGATAGACTCGCTTGTACTCGCTAGAATTTAGAAGATTGAGGGGGGATCTTATAGAAACTTACAAAATTCTTAAGGGGTTGGACAGGCTAGATGCAGGAAGAATGTTCCCGATGTTGGGGAAGTCCAGAACAAGGGGTCACAGTTTAAGGATAAGGGGGAAATCTTTTAGGACCGAGATGAGGAAAACATTTTTCACACAGAAAGTGGTGAATCTGTGGAATTCTCTGGCACAGAAGGTAGTTGAGGCCAGTTCATTGGCTATATTTAAGAGGGAGTTAGATGTGGCCCTTGTGGCTAAAGGGATCAGGGGGTATGGAGAGAAGGCAGGAACAGGATACTGAGTTGGATGACCGGCCATGATCATCTTGAATGGCGGTGCAGGCTCGAAGGGCCGAATGGCCTCTACTCCTGCACCTATTTTCTATGTTTCTAGGAGTGAGAAGGAACAGGAAATATTGTCAGTTTGCTGCTGTGTATCGGGGTGAGGGAAGAACGGAGGCTGGAGTTTATCGGTGGACCCAGGTACAGAGTGGACGATGGGTGGGCTAAATCAGGTGGGGGAGGAGGATGGGACAACAGATGATAATGGCCGGCGCACCCGGTGAAAGATTTATCCATCGGTGCAAAGGTTTGGAGGTGGAAAGAAGAATCAATGAAAATACTTTTGTTGCTAAGACGCGGGTCATGTGGGCAGGATGCGCATTGTCATTTTGATGCTGCAAGAGTTATCCACGGCGCTAACGGAACTAAGTTCAACAGCAGTAAACGCTCTAGCGCGTTCCTGAACCACAGATACGTGAATGTTCCCAGGCAATGTGCTATTTCATTAGCGAGGAGGAAATTACATTCTATCACGTCTGGATTTCATTACGCAATTAGAATCAGGCACTGCAATTGGTTTAAAATGATCTCACAATAAAACTGCGTGAGAAAGGACTGCAGATGCTGGAAAAATGGGAGGTAGAGAAAAATGCTGGAGGAACTCAGCGGGTGAGGCGGCAAAAATGAAGCAAAGGAATAGGTGACGTTTCGGGTCCACTCACAATAAAAGTGGGTATTTATTTAGCCAAATTATCTCTTCTGTGGTTCCTCTCTTCAAAAAGCACACACACACACACACACCCTCTCAGACACACACGCACTCACACACACACACACACACACACACACACGCACACACACACACACACACACACACAGACACACACACACACACACACACACAGACAGACAGACACACACACACACACACACACACACACACACACACACACACACACACATACACACACACACACACACACACACACACACACACACACACACACACACACACACACACACACACACACACACACACACACACACACACACACACACACACACACACACACACACACACACACACACACACACACACACACACACACACACACACACACACACACACACACACACACACACACACACACACACACACGACAATTTAACCTTCTAGCGTCCATGCGTTTAGGATGGGGGAGGCCACCAGAGCACCGAGAGGAAACCCATACAGTCACAGGCAAAACGTGCAAACTCTATACAGACAGCATAGATGTCAAGCTTGAACCTGGGTCTCTGACACAGAGAGACCGCACCTGTATTAGCTGCACCACTGTCTGCCATTGTCAGGCTCTACATAGTAAACCCTCATCCTCTACTTTTGTCACGTTCAACACTTGGCTCCACTCCTTCAAGTGGCCACGCCTACCCTCGATGCCAATGTCTTTAGTTTCCTTTCTAGAGAGGACATCCTTCACCGAAGGCAATAACTCTCAATCTAACAACAGACACAGAACAATACAGTGTGGAAACAGGACTTCAGCCCAACTTGCCCATTCTGACCAAGGGATTGGATGCCTACTTGAGCTGGTCCCATTTGTCTGCATCGGGCCTATATATCTCTAAATCTTTCCCATCCATGCACTTGTCCAAATGTCTTTTAAGCATTGTAATTGTACCTGCCTCAACTACTTCCTCTGGCGACCTTTCCGTATATCTGTAGACATACACTTATGACAAACGTTGCCCCTAAGCCCCTTTAAGTTTTCCCCTCTCACGTTAAATCTAAACTAATTAGTTTTAGACTCCTTTACCCTAAGAAAAAGACTGTGGCCATTTACCTTGCCTATGCTCCTCATTTAGAGATTTGATATATCTCTATAAAGTTAGCCCTCAGTTCAGTCCACTGCAGGGAAGAAAGCTATGTCTAGTTTAGTTTATTGTCACATGTATTGAGGTACAGTGAAAAGCTTTTGTTGCGTGCTAACCAGTCAGTGGAAAGACGGTACATGATTCCAATCAAACTACCATCCTGTGAATCGTTCTCTGCTCACTATCCTGCCTAACGACAGCATCACTATGGATACACACAAAAATCTGGAGTAACTCAGCGAGTCAGGCAGCATCTCTGGAGAAAAGGAATAGGTGATGTTTCGGGTCGAGACCCTTCTTCAGACTGAGAGTCGAGGGAGAGGGAAACGAGACATACAGAGAGATATAGAACAAATGAATGAAAGATATACAAAGAAATAAACGATGATAGAGGAGAGGCCATTATTAGCTGTGGGTCGGGTGAGGATGATAATGAGACTCAATAAGACGATTTTGAAGCTAGTATGTGGGGGAGGGATGGAGAGAGAGGGTTACTTGAAATTAAAGAAATCCGCATCACTATAGTTAGGTGGCCTGAACTGCACTCAACACTAACACGTGTGGTCTCACCAATGTACAGTTGCAACACAAAATCTCACCCGTGCCTTGTACAGTTGTAACATAATATTTAAACAGCATATTAAAAAAAACAATTGTACCTGGTTGAACATAGTTTTGAGAACACGGTGGCAGACTGTGCTTTCCGTTAATATGTAGGGAGAAGTCTGCCATCTGGTTGTTGAATATTATCCCAGTCCCATTGGAACGGACAAATGATCCAAAGCTGCAAGTGCAAAAACCAGAATGAGAGAGACGCCGGCACTGAGAACGGCAACAGTAAATCTCATTTGGAGCGACAGAGAGTGCCGACAGTGTATCTCATGGAGCTCAATAAATGGATTCAATAAAATCTCCTTGAAAAAATATCTGGAAAACAAAGTGACTGAACATTTCACTCAGGCATGACCCAGTGTAAACAGTTTTCTCTATTTCCATACGTGGGGTTTATGTAATTATAAAATAATTAATAGCAATTGCTTAAAAAAACAGACTAAATAAAACAATCTTCCCATTAAAAGACATTTGAACAGGCACTTGGAAAGGATAAGTTAAGAAGAATATGGGCCGGTGAGACTAGTGTAGTGTGTTGGTCAGCATGGACATGTTGGGTCGAAGGGCCTGCTCCACACTCTATGAATCTATGTAACAATTGAGTAATCTCACAATGTAAACTTCTCTTGCAGCCCGGGCCTCTTAGATTGGGCCAAGCCGCCCGCGACTTTGTTTGACAACGTCCAAAATGGTTTTGGTAGATGCATGATGTTTGCACCAGCTGACGTTCTTACAGCTGTAACTCCTGTCTGGCATGTACTGGGGAACGGGCACCGCACACCTCCAACTGAAATCCTGGGATCAGAGATGAACGCCCAGAGTGATGGCTGGGGAAAGCCAGCAAAGAACCGAAGAATAACCTCGGGGGCCAACATTGGACGGGATCAAACACAAACACATCTTCACCATACAGTAAAGATAGTTACACCAACACCATTTGCAACTTCCAACTACAATGTCACAAACGCATACTATTCATGCTTTCATAGAAACATAAAACATAGAAAATAGGTGCAGTTGGAGGCCATTCGGCCCTTTGAGCCAGCACCGCCATTCAATGTGATTATGACTGATCATCCCCTATCAATAACCCCGTGCCTGCCTTCTCCCCATATCCCTTGACTCCACCAGCCCCGAGAGCTCTATCTAACTCTCTCTTAAATCCATCCAGTGACTTGGCCTCCACTGCCCTCTGTGGCAGGGAATACAGCTTTTCCACGAAATCACATCATGCATAAGGATGTAATTTCCCAAAACCTGCACAACACACAGAATTGGTGGCAAACATAGTCAGCAATCAATTTTCAGGTTAAGTTTTATTATGGAACTCATACAACAATAGGGTGGCACGGTGGCGCAGCGGTAGAGTTGCTGCCTTACAGCGCTACCGACCCCGGGTTCAATCCTGACTACGGGTGCTGTCTGTACGGAGTTTGTACGCTCTCCCCGTGATCTGTGTGGGTTTTCTCTGAGATCTTCAGTTTCCTCCCATACGCCAAATACATACAGGTGTGTAGTCTGAAGAAGGGTTTCGGCCCGAAACGTTGCCTATTTCCTTCGCTCCATAGATGCTGCTGCACCCGCTGAGTTTATCCAGCTTTTTTGTGTACCTTCGATTCTCCAGCATCTGCAGTTCCTTCTTAAACACAGGTGTGTAGGTTAGTTGGCTTGGTACAGATGTAAAATGCAAATGTGTGTGTGCAGGGGTAGTGTTAATGTGCGGGGATCGATGGTCGGGATCGAACCTGGGTCTCTGGCGCTGCAAGCGCTGTAAGGCGGCAACTCTACCGCTGCCGTTTACTAGATTGACTTTTATTTTCAACTGACCTATTTCAGTGCAGCTATAACACTATTCAATAATAAAAGGGAAGATACTCACCGGCCGTTGATGGTGCTGGTAACGGACACTGCGCTACCATCTGTCGCGACCACTGAGAGATGGGATGTTCCACTCTGTCCTGGTAAAAAGCATTTTATCCCATAATCATCAATTCCTTCACTAGTGTTACTGTCGTTGATCCTCTCTCTAATTTCATTTGCTTTTGAAATCATCTCCATCGCCTGTGTGTTTTTTTTTTAAATGACAAAAATTAGTTAAAACAGCGCACAGTGTGGAGAAAAATGACAATAAATAGCACCTACTCATGCAAAAATCATTGTAGAATTAATATCCTCATAAATCCAGGTGAGAACATGCCTCAGATTTCTAAAATGACCAGTCAAAGTTTCCAAAGCACATTTTAAAAAAATGAAGCAATCCTTTCATTTCATGGTGATTTTTTTTTCTTGTGTGGAAATGTCCAATATATTTCCAATCTGGAAGCTTTGCTCACTTAGTCACACGGCCCTTCATCCCAACGTGTCCATGTCTACTAAGATTCCCATCAGAGCTAGTTTGACCAGCGAGTACAAGCCCACGATAGACTCAGCTTGTTCTCGCTAGAATTTAGAGGATTGAGGGGGGATATTATAGAAACTTACAAAATTCCTAAGAGGTTGGACAGGCTAGATTGTTCCCGATGTTGGGGAAGTCCAGAACAAGGGGTCACAGTTTAAGGATAAGGGGGAAATCTTTTAGGGCCGAGATGAGAAAAACTTTTTTCACACAGAGAGAGTGGTGAATCTCTGGAATTCTCTGCCACAGAGGGTAGTTGAAGCCAGTTCATTGGCTATATTTAAGAGGGAGTTAGATGTGGCCCTTGTGGCTAAAGGGATCAGGGTGTATGGAGAGAAGGCAGGTACAGGATACTGAGTTAGATGATCAGCCATGATCATATTGAATGGCGGTGCGGGCTCGAAGGGCCGAATGGCCTACTCCTGCACCTATTTTTCTATGTTTCTATGAACCATGCCCCACCAAACCTTTCCTATCCTATCTGTGCACCACTACCCACCCACTCACACACTCATCAGCCACCTCCTTTCTCAGCCAAGCTGAAGTCTTCATCATCCAATCGTAACAATCACCTTAGAACCTACAGCACCAGAGTGGAAGCAATTCCTGATCTAAATGTATTTTAAATGTTGTACTGTACCTGCCTCAACCATTTCCTCTAGCAGCTTGTTCCGTTTAATACTTGATACCCATTGAGCCTAGAATTTAAGTCAGATCAACTTTGCGAGCAGATTCCTATATTACATTACTTGGTGGAACTGGCTGGCTACTCTATTGAAACTGGAACAATTTGCACGAATAAAACACCTTTTCTTTAGCTGATCAGGCAAATGGAGAAAGAGCATTCAGGGTGATACTAAGAATCTGAACCCCATATAATGTAATGATAGCACATAGAAGCCCAGTGTAGGAGATGGAAGGCCTCAGCGAAGTTGAAGTCTTCATTACGCAATCATATCAATGACCTTAGATTAGGGGTTCCCAACCTTTTTCATCCCGTTTACCCCAGGCAACTTTAATATTTCACTTATTTATGAACAACTAATGATGAACAGACACCGGTTTACCAGAACCAAACACAGTCAGTCAATGAGAAAAATATGTACAAATCCAGAATCAACAAATTTACCCCCTAGGTAGGTGAAACTTCCCCCCTGGGGGGGTAAATTTACGGTACACAAAATTGCTGGAGAAACTCAGCGGGTGCAGCAGCATCTATGGAGCGAAGGAAATAGGCGACGTTTCGGGCCGAAACCCTTCTTCAGACTGATGGGTGGTGAGGGGGAGAAGGAAGGAAAAAGGGAGGAGGAGGAGCCCGAGGGCAGGGGGATGGGAGGAGACAGCTCGAGGGTTAAGGGGAGGAGACAGCAAGGGCTAGCAAAACTGGGAGAATTCAATGTTCATGCCCGCCGGATGCAGGCTACCCAGGCGGAATATGAGGCGCTGTTCCTCCAATTTCCGGTGTTGCTCACTCTGGCAATGGAGGAGACCCAGGACAGAGAGGTCGGATTGGGAATGGGAGGGGGAGTTGAAGTGCTGAGCCACCGGGAGTTCAGGTAGGTTATTGCGGACTGAGCGGAGGTGTTCGGCGAAACGATCGTAAATCAGCTGACATCTAGAGCAGCGGATGCAGTAGATGAGGTTGGAGGAGATACAGGTGAACCTTTGTCGCACCTGGAACGACTGCTTGGGTCCTTGAATGGAGTCGAGGGGGGAGGTGAAGGGACAGGTGTTGCATTTCTTGTGGTTGCAACGGAAAGTGCCCGGGGAGGGGGTGGTATGGGAGGGAAGGGAAGAATTGACAAGGGAGTTGCGGAGGGAGCGGTCTTTGCGGAAGGCAGACATGGGGGGAGATGGGAAGATGTGGCGAGTGGTGGGGTCACGTTGGAGGTGGCGGAAATGGCGGAGGATTATGTGTTGTATTTGCCGGCTGGTGGGGTGAAAGGTGAGGACCAGGGGGACTCTGCCCTTGTTGCGAGTGCGGGGATGGGGAGAGAGAGCAGTGTTGCGTGGTATGGATGAGACCCTGGTGCGAGCCTCATCTATGGTGGCGGAGGGGAATCCCCGGGTAAATTTACCCCAGGTTGGGAACCCTTGCCTTAGTACCTACGGTACCAGAGTGGAAATGATCCCACGATGACGAGGAAGGAATACAATTGCAAGGTGACACGTTTCCACATGCAGTTTCCATTGTAAATGCTGGCCATGGGATTTATCAATGACATTGTAAACAGCAAGGGCATGCAGGTGAATTCCTCTTACCTTCCTGTGGTCACTGGACGTTGGATAATCCAACTTGCTTCTCTCTGCGAATGCAAATTTGAAGGCTTCGATAATTCTATGGTATGTTAGAGCTCTCTGTTCTTGAGTGGATATGCTCTCTCTGGAAAATTTATATCCTAAAAGCAGAAACACATCAGAGTCTCACTATGTAGTGGATGAGACCATGCAAACCTACTTTTCAGAGGATCTGTGTGTGTGGCACAGTGGTAGAGTTGCGGCCTTACGGTAATTGTATATACTTCTATTACATTCTCCCCTCGGCCCACAATGCCCCAGAGAAAACAATCCAAGTTTAAACTGATTTAAATTTATTCCAGATTGCCGCGAGGTTTGGGGAGAGGTGGGTTTTAGAGTTAACAATCGTCCCCTCAGTGACAACTCAGATACCTACACTCACAGGTCACAATGCCCTGTGCTGCCAAAGATTGTAGTTAAAGTGCCAGAGGAGCAGACTGAATCTGATCACTTTTGTCCAATTTCTCCATTTAGAAACATAGCAACATAAAAAATAGGTGCAGGAGTAGGCCATTCGGCCCTTCGAGCCTGCACCGCCATTCAATATGATCATGGCTGATCATCCAACTCAGTATCCTGTACCTGCCTTTTCTCCATACCCCCTGATCCATACCCCCATACCTCCATACCCCCTGTAAATGCATTTCGTCTCTGTACTGTACACTGACAATGACAATTAAAATTGAATCTGAATTGAAAAATTGAATCTGAAATGATCCCTTTAGCTACAAGGGCCACATCTAACTCCCTCTTAAATATAGCCAATGAACTGGCCTCAACTACCTCTGTGGCAGAGAATTCCAGAGATTCACTACTCTCTGTGTGAAAAATGTTTTCCTCATCTCGGTCCTAAAGGATTTCCCCCTTATCCTTAAACTGTGACCCCTTGTTCTGGACTTCCCCAACATCGGGAACAATCTTCCTGCATCTAGCCTGTCCAACCCCTTAAGAAATTTGTAAGTTTCTATAAGATCCCCCCTCAATCTCCTAAATTCGTCTTTGGAGTGCGGGAGGAAACTAAAGCTCTTGGAGTAATTCTAGCGAGTACAAACCGAGTCTATCCAGAGTCTATTTGATCTTCAAAGATCTGCAAAACAGTCTGAAGAAGGGTCTCGACCTGAAATTCCTTCTCCCCAGCGATGCTGCCTGTCCCGCTGAGTTACTTCAGCTTTTTGTGTGTCTAGCTACAAAATAACAGCCATGAACCTGGAGATACAGAGCCGACGGCTCGATTGCAATCACGTATAGTCTTTCCGCTGACCTCAGTGGAGCTAACGTCACAACGGCTGGGAAGGCGGATGAAGGCTGCAGCAGAAAAGGGTCTCCGGTCGTCTTGGACTCCATGCCACTGGATCCTGACCCAGATCTGTCAAGGACCGTGCGGTGGCTGTCTGTGTCTGTCCACCAGTCTCCCGACGTTAAACAAAGTCACGCACTCAAAAGAGGACAGTCATACTCGCTGACGATGAATCATGTATAGTCTTTCCGCTGACTGGATCGCACGCAGCAAAAAACGTTCCACTCTACACGTGACGATAAACTAAACTAAAAGTTAAGTATTTAAGAAGGAACTGCTGATGCTGGAAAATCGAAGGTACACAAAAATGCTGGAGAAACTCAGCGGGAGCAGCAGCATCTATGGAGCGAACGAAATAGGCAACGTTTCGGGCCGAAACCTGTAAGGGTTTCGGCCCGAAACGTTACCTATTTCCTTCCTGAAGGGTTTCGGTCCGAAAAGCGTTACCTATTTCCTTCCTGAAGGGTTTCGGCCCGAAATGTTGCCTATTTCCTTCGCTCCATAGATGCTGCTGCACCCGCTGAGTTTCTCCAGCACGTTTGTGTACCTTTAAAAGTTAAGTATTACCTTCAAGGATTTTGAGAATGAGCGCAAGGACTGGCCCGCCCGATGGAGCACCAGGGACATACAACGTGTAGTCACCCAGGGCCACATTTAATGCGGTCTCTTCTCTCGCCTTATACTGCATCAGGTCCTTTCGGGAAATCATCCCACCTAGAGGGAAAGAGAGATAGGCATGACTGCCCAGTCCATTGAGCTGTTGAATAAGATTCTAAAATGGTTGCATTAAAATAATTGGACAACACCTTCAGAAAATAGAACACGTCGACATCAGTAGTCGGAGACGCCCAGAGTCAAGTCAAGAGAGTTTTATTATGCAACGCAAAACATGCTCTTTCCAATAAGTTTAAAGTATTTAATGGTGGGTTTTTGCAAAAGGAAACAAAGAATAGGTCCAGAAGATTTGTGAACAGAAATAGCAGATGAATTACTTACAGCTATTGTTTAAAAAAAAATAAGGCACAGTCTCTGATCTGTCCACCCTGTGGGTACAGTCTCTTGTGACCGACATCTTTCTGCCGATCCCTTCTCTCCTGCGGAGGTGCGGCAAGTAGTGCTGCTACTTTGCGGACCCAATGACCCAGGTTGGATTCTCATCTTCGACGGTGCCTGTGTGGAATTTGCACGTGCTCTGCTCCCTTTTCCCCATAAGATGTGCTAACTGGAAGGTTAATTGGATTGCCAAGAACAAAAATACCCTGAGGATGATTGTAGGCAGGAGAGAATAGATTACAGGATAAAGTATGTGGAGGAAGGAACTGCAGATGCTGGTTTAAACCGAAGATGGAGACAGAATGGTGGAGTAACTCAGCGGGACAGGCAGCATCTCTGGAGATGTCATCTCTGGGTGACATTTCGGGTCCCTTAGGCGAACGAAGAAGAATTGTTTGCCACACCTTCTTGCAGAATGGAGAGAAGAGAAAGAATATATAAAGACCTGCATTTATATAGCGCTTGTCATGGGCTCAGGGTATCAGAACATCCTTTACAACTTGTGAACCACGTTTGGAGTGACGTTGCTGGAATTTAAATTTCAAAAGAAGTTATTCTCTTTCTTGATGACCACAGAATCAGCAGGAAAAAACCCATCTGCTTCAGTAATGCCCTTCACAAATGAAAATCTACCATCATTATTGATCTGGTTAGTTTGTACCTCTACATCCGCCATTGACTCTTGATTGCCTCTTGAGTACAGGAGAGGATTGAGAGGGGAAGGGAGCGGAACAATCTATACCCGCATTGCCTGGACTCAGTGGGTCAGGCAGCATCTCTGGAGAACATGGATAGGTGGCGTTTTGGGTCGGGATCCTTATTCTTAATAAGACTCAAATTCGTAAGTCTGAAGGAAATAAAACACAATGGCGCCAGAGATGCGGTAGTGCATTAAACAAGGAAAGCATCAATCACGCCATGATGAACGTTTAAATAATTAATCAGTCATTTACAAATAAATAATGATCTTTTTGAAGTCAAATCCCAGCAGGATAAGTCGTGCGCCTGAAGCAATCACGGTAGTCTTAGATCAAAGGAAAAGACGAAGAACTTTGCCGAAACAGGTTTGGAAATCTTGAGGTTTGGACATTTTTCAGAAGTCAGCAAAGGTGACTTACAGTTAAAGAGTTAGTTGCACAGCGGGACTGGCAGCATCTCTGGAGAGAAGGAATGGGTGACGTTTCGGGACGAGACCCAATCTGTTGTACGTATGATGTTTTGGGTTGAGAACTTTCTTCAGACCCGCTGAGTTCATCCTGCTGTTTGTTTCCCCATACTCCCCTTAACCCCCCCCCCCCCCCCCCCCCCCCCCCCCACACCTTCCCCAAGAACAAATAATAGAAAAGTGAACTTGACCAAGTTCTACTTTTGATGATTATTTTTGGTTTGTACAGCTAGTATTGTTACTACATAACATTTCTTGGAGGATTTTGCACAGAGCATCACGGCATACTAAGTAATAGATTCAGAAGGTATTAAACATAGAAAATAGGTACAGGAGGAGACCATTCGGCCCTTCGAGCCAGCACCGCCATTCATTGTGATCATGGCTGATCGTCCCCTATCAATAACCCGTGCCTGCCTTCTCCCCATATCCCTTAACTCCACTAGCCCCTAGAACTCTATCTAACTCTCTCTTAAATCCATCCAGTGGCCTGGCCACTGTCCTCTGTGGCAGGGAATTCCATAAATCCACAACTCTCTGGGTGAAAAAGTTTCTTCTCACCTCAGTCTTAAATGACCTCCCCTTTATTCTAAGACTGCGGCCCCTGGTTCTGGACTCGCCCAACATTGGGAACATTTTTCCTGCATCCAGCTTGTCCAGTCCTTTTATAATTTTAGATGTTTCTATAAGATCTGCCCCCCCTCATCCTTCTGAACTCCAGTGAATGCAAGCCTAGTCTTTTCAATCTTTCCTCATATGACAGTCCCGCCATCTCAGGGATCAATCTCGTGAACTCACGCTGCACGTCTACGTAATTAAAACTGAAACACAATTAAAACATAAGGACTGGAGACATTCAAACTTTGAATTTGGTGGATTGGCTATTTATATTCAGATGGTGAGAGTACATACCTGACTGCCTTACAGACTGAACGATATCCTCAGCAATGGGTCCATCATAAAATGCGTCTGGCCCTTCATCAGCTATCTTTTGCAGTGTATCCGCTAATTGTGGAAAATATATTAGGTCATTTTCATTCAAAATTCTGTTGCTGTTTTTCTTACAGAACACATCACTGTGAAAATAAAAGATTTTTTTATGATTATCATTTTTCCCCTCATGGTCAGCAACAAGGCAAATTCATCAATTCCAGTTCACGCCCAGTGGATGAGCTGAGGAAAGAATATTTCTCTCTCTGCAGATGCTGCCTGACCCGACCAGCACCTCCTCCTGACCCCATAGAAAGGGCTCGACCAGAAAAGTCACCCATTCCTTCTTTCCAGAGATGCTTCCAGAAATGTGTTACTCCAGCATTTTGTGTCTATCTTCCAATATATTTCCAGTGGGAATGCATGCATGGATAGCAAAATGGGTAAACAAACTGCATCGTATTACAGATATTAACCTAAGGTTAATTTCTTTTTTTTTTGATTTTTTTACATTTTTTTTTAAATTAGAAGCAATTGTACAGAGAAAAACCATTCGGCATCTAAAATGATACAATCATTGTACAGCTTCATGTTTAACCTTATAACCTAAATCATGAAAATGAAAAAAGAAAAGAAAGAGAAAGCAAGAAAGGTAAGAAGTGGAATGTCCAAAAATAGATTGAAGAAGAACAAAAGAAAATCCTCTAAACTATCAAGGCATTGTAGCAGAAAGATATGGGAATAGAAAAAAGAGAAAAAGAAAAGTGGAGATATACCTTGTCCCTTGTCCCTTGTCCCCCCATGTTTAAGAAGGAACTGCAGATGCTGGAGAAATCGAAGGTACACAAAAAAGCTGGAGAAACTCAGCGGGTGCAGCAACATCTATGGAGCGAAGGAAATTGGCAACGTTTCGGGCCGAAACCCTTCAGGTAGGAAATAGGTAACGTTTCGGGCCGAAACCCGGAAGGGTTTCGGGCCGAAACGTTGCCTATTTCCTTCGCTCCATAGATGCTGCTGCACCCGCTGAGTTTCTCCAGCTTTTTTGTCTACCCTTGTCCCCCCTGCCTGCCTCACCCAACCCAGCATCGGATTTAAATTTAAATTTCTGTTGCACCATACTATTGTTGTAAGAATTCGGTAAAGGCTAAGGTTAATTTTAATGAGGCTCCATGCTGGGAGCATGTACGTTTTCTATTGAGCAGCTTTCATAAAAATTGAGTTGGTTGCATTGAAATTCGTGCCTGGTTGGTAGCACTGAACAGGGGGCTCATGTTGTCGACCTCACTGTGGTGAGCCCTGTCAACTGACCTCGGTCAAGTGGACGACAACAAACAGAGACAGCAGCAGCGCTGCAACTTGGCGCCCAACCCGGAGCATGCGCCCTTTTTACAGACGTCGAACCGGATGGCATCACCCTGCTGCAGACCTCTGCTGCCTCAAACGCGGGAAGAAGAAGCACTGAGCACTTTGATCATGTCAACACATTGACTTCCAACTGACATGAATTTTTTTAGCATTTTTACTTTAAAAGTTAAATGCAACCTGGCAATGACACCAACAAAATCTGCACGTGTGATTTCTTTTTGTTTTCTAAAATATCGAAGCCTAGAATATGGAACAGTACAGTGTAGGAACAGGTGCTTTGACCCACAATGTCTGCACCGAACATGATGCCAAGTTAAACTAATCTCTGCCCGCATGTAATCCATATCCCCCCTATTTCCCGCACATCCATTGGTGGCGGCAGGTGGCGCAATGGGCTAAGTGTTCGGCTGGCGACCGGAAGGTAGCCGGTTCGAATCCCGCTTGGAGTGCATACTGTCGTTGTGTCCTTGGGCAAGACACTTCACCCACCTTTGCCTGCGTGTGATGTGTGTGAGTGATTGGTGGTGGTCGGAGGGGCTGTAGGCGCAGATTAGCAGCCACGCTTCCGTCAGTCTGTCCCAGGGCAGCTGTGGCTACAGAAGTAGCTCACCACCACCGAGTGTGACTGAGGAGTGAATGAATAATGCGATGTAAAGCACCTTGAGTATCTAGAAAGGCGCTGTATAAATCCCATCCATTATCCATGTGCCTGTCCCAATGCAACTCTTGCATCTGCCTCCACCGCCTGGCAGTGTTGTTTTCCAGCCACCCACCGCTCAATGTGTATAAAATAAATTGGTTGTAGAAACTAAATCACACAAAAAAGAACAAAATTAATTCAACCAATTTTCTGAAACAATATCCTGGTATTTACCATCAGTTGTTCCTTCTGTCACCTGTTCATGATCATTGATAACATGGTCATAATGTCATAAGTGATTGGAGTAGAATTAGGCCATTCGGCCCATCAAGTCTACGCCATTCAATCATGGCTGATCTATCTCTCCCTCCTAACCCCATTCTCCTGCCTTCTCCCCATAACCTCTGAATAGAGAATAGTTGTCGGTGATAACAAAGGCATCGCAGGTATAGAAGAATGGTCATGTGCTGCCGCTAATGAAATTCTATTTCTCCTTTTGTAGAGAAATACTTTAAATAACGGCAAAAATATCTTGATGTATAATATACTGTTATACTGCATGAGTATAATATACTGTACGGGTCTGAAGAAGGGTCTCGACCCGAAACATCACCTGTTTCTTTTCTCCAGAGATGCTGCCTGACCTGCTGAGTTACTCCAGCATTTTGTGTCTATCTTCAGTGTAAACCAGCATCTGCAGCTCCTTCCTACATATATCGTTAACATTATGAATGAATAGCTGCCGCTGGCTTGCACAATACATTGCTTTAATTTTCCTAATTGGGTCCGGTAGAAACTACATCATGAGATGATCCGTAGTGGCGGAAGTAGTGGTCAAAATCTGGGCCAGATAGATTTGCAGTAATCAACTGAAAAGTTAAAAGTGGCAACTTAGATTCAGTTTGATATGAATCGTGCAATATGCACAATGGCTTCCCTTCCCCCACATCACACCAGCTCCAGAATCCAGCAAGCTACTCTTGATCCCTCATCCATCCTACTTCCCCTTGCTCAAATTGGTGTTATTGGTGTAGCCCTCATGCCAAGATATACATGGGCGGCACGATGACACAGCGGTAGAATTGTTGCCTCAGCGCGAGAGACCAGGGTTCGATCCTGACCATGGACCAGGAAAGCTTTTGGTGTGCTGGCCTTTATAATTCAGAGCATTGTGTATAGGAGTTGGGATGTAATGTTAAAATTGAACAAGGCATTGGTGAGGCCAATTCTGGAGTATGGTGTACAATTTTGGTCGCCTAATTATAGGAAGGATGTCAACAAAATAGAGAGAGGAGATTTACAGAGGAGATTTACTAGAATGTTGCCTGGGTTTCAACAACTAAGTTACAGAGAAAGGTTGAACAAGTTAGGTCTTTATTGTTTGGAGCGCAGAAGGTTAAGAGGGGACTTGATAGAGGTCTTTAAAATGATGAGAGGGATAGACAGAGTTGGCGTGGATAAGCTTTTCCCACTGAGAGTAGGGAAGATTCAAACAAGAGGACATGACTTGAGAATTAAGGGACAGAAGTTTAGGGGTAACATGAGGGGGAACTTCTTTACTCAGAGAGTGGTAGCGGTGTGGAATGAGCTTCCAGTGGAAGTGGTGGAGGCAGGTTCGATTTTATCATTTGAAAATAAATTGGATAGGCATATGGACGGGAAAGGAATGGAGGGTTATGGTCTGAGTGCAGGTAGATGGGACTAGGGGAGAATAAGTGTTCGGCAGGGATTAGAAGGGCCGAGTGGCCTGTTTCTGTGCTGTAATTGTTATATGGTTATATGGTTATATATATTGGTGTTGCCCTCATGCCAGGATAAACATGGGCGCCACGATGGCACAGCGGTAGAACTGTTGCCTCAGCGCGAGAAACCGAGGTTCGATCCTGACCATAGTTTAGTTTAGTCTAGAGATACAACGCGGACACAGGCCCTTTTGGCCCCACCGAGTTCACGCTGATCAGCGATCCCCATACACTATCACTATCCTACACACTAGGGGCAATTTACAATTCTTACTGAACCCAATTAACCTGCAAACCTGCACGTAGTTTGGAGTGTGGGAGGAAACCGGAGCACCCAGGAAAAACCCACGCAGTCACGGGGGAACGCGTACAAACTCCTTACAATCAGCACCCCGACTCAGGAGCGTACCTGGGACTCCGGCGCTGTAAGGCAGCCACTCTACCGCTGCGCCACCTTGCCGCCCATTGTTTGTGTGGAGTTTGTACGTTCTCCCTGTGACCACGTGGGTTGTCTCCAGGTGCCCAGGTTTCCTCCCACACTCCAAAGACGTAGGTTAATTAAATGATGGTAAATTATGAATTGTCCCTAGACGTGCAGGTTTGTAGGTTAATTGGCTTCTGTAAATTGCCCCGAGTGTGCAGGATGCAGAAGTGGGATAACATAGAGAACTAAGGCACGAATGATTGATGGTCAGCATGGACTCGATGGGCTGAAGGGCCTGTCTCCACACTGTATCTCTAAACTAAAGTAAACATTAGACTACTTTCTGGATTCTGTTCTCCATCAGCCATTAGATAAGTCAGTGAACTATGTGCCAACATATAGGACCTGGCTCTCACCATAGCGACGAACTCTCTTCTATTTGGAGTTTGTTTGCTTCAAGTGCGACAGCGAGGCTCTTACCCACCGGAAAACCTTTCCTTGCGAATTCAATGGAAGGCTCAAACAATTGCTTCCATGGTAGCCGGCCATGTCGTTGATGTGCAAGAGCATATCCTCTGATTTCGCCTGGAACTCCAATCGACGGCCCACCTGCAAATACGGGGAAACCATTAAAGAAATACCTGGGTTTAAGGTAAAAACTGCAGCATTCAAAACATTACACAGACCCGAAACGTCACCTATTCCGGGTCGAGAGACCCGAAACGCTTTGCTCCATAGATGCTGCCTCACCCGCTGAGTTTCTCCAGCATTTTTGTCTACCTTCGATTTTTCCAGCATCTGCAATTCTTTCTTACACACTAGAAAGGTCTGCGAGACAGACTCGACTAGCTATAAGGAGCAAGCCTTGACCTACAAATGAATAACTGGACTCATCTAAGTAGGAGGAACAGCAGCTCATATTTCGCTTGGGCAGCTTGCAACCCAGCAGTGTGAATCTTGATATCTCTAACTTCAAGTAACCCTTGCGTTCCCTCTCTCTGCCCCTCCCCAACCCTAGTCATCATACTGGTTATACTGTCATCTTGTTGGGCTCCACTATTTGTATTAACTCGTTATGGCCTATCCCACAGCCAACAATGGACCATTGTGGGCTCCACGTTTACTTGATTATCGTGGCTTTCTGCATACCTTCCATTCATTCGTCCTAAGTACCGTCTATATCTCTCGCTTCCCTTTCCCCGACTCTGCGTCTGAAGTAGGCTCTCGGCCCGAAACGTCACCTATTCCTTTTCTCCAGAGATGCTGCCTGACCCGCAGAGTTACTCCGGCTTTCTATATCTAACTGGCCTCATCTTTCCAGTCATCCTCTTCTGTAATTGGATTGGGATCAAAGCCATTCATGCCGTAGCCACCATGGAACATAGTAAAGTGCAGCACGATCCCACCATGTCTGTGTTGAACGTAATGCCAAGATAAACTAATCTCATTTGCCTACAGATGCTCCATATCCCTCCTAAACTAAATAACATGCTAGTTCCGTAGCCATTTATCTATGCGTAAATGTCTCTTTGAATCATGAACATTTGGTCACCATTGCATTCTGATCTCTGTTCATTTTCCGGAGAGCTGACTGAGGAATGAGCGGCTGTATGACTTTCTTCTACAATTTCAAGACAGCTTCAAAGGGTTAAGAAGTGTCTCGACCCGAAACGTCACCCATTCCTTCTCTCCAGAGATGCTGCCTGTCCGGCTGAGTTACTCCAGCGTTTTGTGTCTACCCTCAAAAGGGTTTAGATTAGTTTAGAGGTACAACGCGGTAACAGACCCTTCGGCCCACCGAGTTGGCGCCGGCCAGCGAGCCCCGTAAACAAACATGAACCTACACACACCGGGGACAATTTACAATTATACCAAGCCAATTGGCCAACAACCCTGTGTGTCTTTGGAGAGCGTTTTGGAACTAAAGCTTAGAAAGTTACATAAAGAGAGAAGATATTCTAAGGCCTCAATAGTCAGAGCTCATAATGATGGATGATGTCCACTGAAGTAGTAAGTTACCATATTTCAAGTGTCACTTTAATATATTGAGAATTAATGAAGATGAAACATCCTGGCTTTCTATTTGAGAGAAAATGACACTCAGGCTGTTTTTACATAGTTTGGTTTGTTTACTTATTTATTGTTTCCACGAACGTTTGGTACCTTGGGTCGCAGTCTGATGAATTCCACATTCTCCTGTACACTAAACTTTGGAAGGTTGGACACCTTCATGGGAGTTGTTTTAACTCATTTACAGGATGTGAGTGTCTTTGCTAAGGCCAATGTTCATTCTCCGTCATTGAGCAGGAAATTCTGGCATGCCATCGTCCGAAACTGTTGCATTCAGTTCTGCGGTGACACTCCCACAGTGTGGTTGTGCGAGAGTTCAGAATTCCTGGATTACGTTGTTGTTGTTCCGCAACAATAGACAATAGACAATAGGTGCAGGAGTAGGCCATTCGGCCCTTCGAGCCAGCACTGCCATTCAAAGTTATCATGAATGATAATCCACAATCAGTACCCCGTTCCTGCCTTCCCCCCAAATCCCCTGACTCCGCTATCTTTAAAAACCCATCTCTAGCTCTCTCTTGAAAGTATGCAGAGAACCGGCCTCCACCGCCCTCTGAGGCAGAGAATTCCACAGACTTACAACTCTCTGTGTGAAAAAGTTTTTCCTCGTCTCTGTTCTAAATGGCTTACCCCTTATTTTTTAAACTGTGGCCCCTGGTTCTGGACTCCCCCAACATCGGGAACATGTTTCCTGCCTCTAGCGTGTCCAAACCCTTAATAATCTTATATGTTTCAATATGATATCCTCTCATCCTTCTAAACTCCAGAGTGTACAAGCCCAGCCGTTCCATTCTCTCAGCATATGACAGTCCCGCCATCCCAATGAAAGAATGGTGGTTTATATCCAAGTCTGGATAGTGTCCAATGAGGAAGGATGTTAGAGCTGGTAGTCCCGTGCTCTTGCTGTCCTCATCTACATGTAATCATGTATTGACTTTCCGCTGACCTGTTAGCATACAACAAAAGATTTTGGCTGTACCACGGTATACGTGACAATAAACTGAACTGACACTGAACTGATCTTCTATTGTGGAGAAGTTACGAGTTTGGGCCACAAACCATAATCAGTCTAAACATTTGTTTCACACTCTCTCTTGCCCTCTTGGCCTTAATACTGAGCAATTAGTTTACATGTCCACTTCCAGGTCCAATTAGTGCCTCCCAACAAAAAAAATATATAATGTGGGAGAATCCAAACACACCACTGTGTTTCTCACTGGCTCAGGTGTTGAGTGTTGATATAGCACACCTTTATCATCAATAATGGGTAGTTAGATATAGAGTCATTCAGCATGGAAACAGGCCCTTTGGCCCAACTTGCCCATGCCAACCAGGATTCCCTATCTACAGTAGTCCCACCTGCCATACATTTGGCCCATATCCCTCTAAACCTTTCCTATCCATGTACCTGTCCAAATGTCTTTTAAATGTTAATATAGTACCTGTCTCAACTATGTCCTCTGGCAGTTCGTTCCATACACCCACAACCCTCTGTGTGAAGAAGTTGCATCTCAGGCCCCAACTAAATCTTTTCCCTCTCATCTTAAACCAATATCCTCTGGTTCTCGATCCCCTCTAGATCTAGAATGTCGTGCTTGATTTTTAATAGAGAAAGTTGTACGAGGGGCGACATTAATGTATCTCAGCCCTGGGCATCCTGGCTGCAGAAAAGGCCCAAGGGCCTAAGTGCTAATCGTGCTGCTCTGTTGTTATGGTTGATTTAATAATAATATATTTTATTGTCATTGCACATAGGTGCAACAAGATTTTATTTGAAATGGACATTGGCCAACACTGTACAGGATGCCGAATGAATGGAGTTTGGTGCATTTATCATTCCCTCCCATGAACAGAACATGTAGAGCAGTTAGCCTTTGGAGTGCATGATCAATAGTAAAAGAAAACTGGTATTAGGTGCTCAGTGATTCAGGCAGCATCTATGGAGGGATATGCGCAGATGATGTTTTGGATTAGGGCCCTTCTTCAGACTTTTAAAAGGCTTTAGGACAGAGATATATATATACTGTAGGAAGGGTTTAGAGGGATCTGGACCAAATGCAAGCAAATGGAACTCGTCCAAAATGCCAACTTGATCGACATGGGCAAGATGAGGTGAAGAGTTGGTTTCAGTGTTGTGCAGCTATATGGCTTCAGACCCACTGAGTTCCATCAACAAGATTTCAGAATCTGTAGTTCCTCGTGTCTCCAATAGTAAAAGCCCTGCCCCACTGTACGAGTTCATTCCAAGAGCTCTCCCGAATTTTAAAGAAATCGTGGTAAGCACGGCGAATGAATGTAGCGGGTACGCCGGAGCTCGGGGACGTCTCTTAGCGGCTCTTAACGCTGACGGCAGGTAAGCACGGGAAGACTCGTGAAGATTTTTCAACATGTTGAAAAATGCCCACTTGAGCCTCGAGTACCGACGAGCGGCCATTACCGTAAATCTCCGAGTTCGAATCAGGGCAAACTCGGGAAGAACTCTTGGAATGAACTCGTACCGTGGGACAGGGCTTTAATCAAAGGAGATAGAAGACTAGTGAAGATATCTTCCCTCATACTTTACATAACAGTGGAAGAGAGAGCCAACTCTTCAAATTTTTAACAACATTACAATTCAACACAGTAGTAAGCTCCATTGCAGTTCATAGCATGCTAATTATGTAAATCACCAAAATAGCGAAGGTTTGGGAGTGTCAGTTTTGGATCCGATGGTTACCTCTCTCCAGGTTGTTGGGAATTTCATTCTCTGGAGCCACTTCTCTTGAATTAATAATCTTCACCTCACCTACAGAAAACATTCAATTAGCACAAGTTGAATTTGATCACTTGGGGAGGAGTTTTGTCAATTTTTAAATCATTTCTGTAGTATTTTCCCAATTACTTTACTCTCCGCTGGGCACTCTCCACAGCAGAGAGTGAGAGTTGTCACCATTTACAATGTTACTTTCAGCAATAAAATCTCAAGATGGGCAGATCATGGGATATCCAGAATTAGACGGAATTTCCTTTCTTCCTGACTGTACAGATTAATGCGCCCCACCAAACAAAATCACAATGTCAGCTTTTATGTTTGTGTTCATGCCCCTCTCTGGAATCTGATCTTCAAAATTAAGATGACTCTAATGAAGCCCTGCGGGACTCGGTCACATCAGAGTTGCCAGTCAGATGGGGTGACAATGTAGTTATGGGTATCGCAACCTGCCACCCTGAACTGTCAAACAAGAACCCAGGAATTGCTCATTCCTTTCAACACCTTACACTGCCACAGTGCAGCCATGTTGGCGCAGCGGTAGAGTTGCAGCCTTGGACCCGGGTTCGATCCCGACTACGGGTGCTCAAGAAGGAACTGCAGATGCTGGAAAATCAAAGGTACACAAAGATGCTGGAGAAACTCAGCGGGTGCAGCAACATCTATGGAGCGAAGGAAATAGGTAACGTTTCGGGACGAAACCCTTCTTCAGACTGATAGGGGGTGGCGGGGAGAAGGAAGGAAAAAGGGAGGAGGAGGAGCCTGAGGGCTGGGGGATGGGAGGAGACAGCTCGAGGGATAAGGAAGGGGAGGAGACAGCAAGGGCTAACAAAATTGGGAGAATTCAATGTTCATGCCCGCCAGATGCAGGCTCCCCAAGCGGAATACGAGGTGCTGTTCCTCCAATTTCCGGTGTTGCTCACTCTGGCAATGGAGATGACCCAGGACAGAGAGGTCGGATTGGGAATGGGAGGGGGAGTTGAAGTGCTGAGCCACCGGGAATTCAGGTAGGCTCTTGCGGACCGAGCGGAGGTGTTCGGCGAAACGATCGCCCAACCTCCGCTTAGTCTCACCGATGTAGATCAGCTGACATGTAGAGCAGCGGATGCAGTAGATGAGGTTGGAGGAGATACAAGTGAACCTTTGTCGCACCTGGAACGACTGCTTGGGTCCTTGAATGGAATCGAGGGGGAAGGTAAAGGGACAGGTGTTGCATTTCTTGCGGTTGCAACGGAAAGTGCCCGGGGAGGGGGTGGTACGGGAGGGAAGGGAAGGCTGCCTGTTCGGAGTTTGTCTGAGGTCTTCGGTTTCCTACCACACCCCAAAGATGTACAGGTATGTAGGTTAATTGGCTTTGTGTATGTGTAAATTGTCCCTAGTGTGTGTAGGATACTTTTAGTGTGCGGGGATCGCTGGTTGTTTCGGATTCAGTGGGCCGAAGGGCCCATTTCTGCGTTATATCTCGAAACTAAACTAAAATTTTACACCAGAAATGTTTGCACACTTTGTAATTGAACTTTATCCAAAAAAAACCCACGAGCAGCCTATTTCAAATTTCAGTTGAAAAGAGAGCATGGAAATAATATACTACAAGGACTGGCTGAATGATGAGGAAGTGGACCTGTTGATGCACTGTAGACGGTGAGGATCAGGCCCCCTCCGATGCCCATACTGTGGGGATTCATCAGACCGATGCAGAGCAGCGCTGCGATGGCGGCATCAACCACGGAGCCGTTCCTCTTCATGATGTCCCTGGAACCACAAAGAAACGCAGAACATTTGGCTCAACATTGCTTCAAAGATCTATCCAATGAATCCCACTCCTCGTATTTCTCTCCTACTGCCGTGGAATTATTTTCTTCCTGGATATCTAGGGCAGCACGGTGGCGCAGCGGGTGGAGCTGCTGCCTTACAGCGCCAGAGCCCCAGGTTTGATCCTGACTGTGGGTGCGGTCCACACGGAGTTTGTACGTTCTCCCTGTGACCGCGTGGGTTTTCTACAGGTGCCCCGGTTTCCTCCCACTCTCCAAAGTCCTACAGGTTTGTAGGTTAATTGGCTTTGGTAAAGATTGTAAATTGTCCCTAGTGTGTGTAGGATAGAACTAGTGTATGGGTGATCACTGGTCGGCATGGACTCAATGGGCCGAAGGGCCTGTTTCCAAGCTATTCATTTTGGTCTTACCAAACTGGCAGATTTCAAAAGACATTTTTCTCACTCTTAAGAAAGACTCAAAGTGCTGAAGTAACTGGGTGAGTCAGGCAGCACCTCTGGAGAACATGGATGGGTGACATTTTGAGATGGGACCCTTCTTAAGACTGATTTGGAAGGGGAGCGGGAAAGAAAGCTGGAAGAGAGATGGGAGGGTAGAGCATGGCCGGCAATTGGTGAACACAGGTGAGGTCGTTTTTTATAGGCAGTTTGTTGGACAAAGGCCAAGAATGACAAAAAAAACCTCTCACACTTAACTTGGTTCACAGGCAGGGAACTTGGACAAACGCAGCCTTCATGTTGGAAGAGCAATTATTACAAGTCAAGTCAAGTCAAGACACATTTCCCACTTGCCACCATTTTCCCAGGGAACCTTTTACATGGCTATTCTTGTTCCTATGGAAACCTCGTTAAATTGTGCAAATCATTGTCCTAGCGCTAATATGGGATGTAAGTATTACAGCATTGACAGGACATACTGTACATGGCTGCATATTTATTGATGCAATAAAAATTGAGCACCCACCCTCCCCAAAATTTGGGATTATGTAAAGAGTTAGGATTCCGTTATGTTGTAAATTTAACATTAGCATAAGACAGCATCGGTTTGCTCAAATGTCCTCATCTCGTATGTTCTAGATCAGATTTTAAGACCAGGGTTGACTACAACGTGGTATCTGGAGAGTTTTGTTCCAGGCCACCTAGAGGGTAGATACCCCTGCTGATCTGCCAGCAAGTACATTAACATTTGCATGAACAGGACGGCCAGAATTAGCAAAACGATAAACAATGTTGATGGGACAAGTAATTGAAAGTGGTTCGAATGAGGAACTAGCTATCCACTGTCTGAAGAAGGGTCTTGACCCGAAACGTCACCCATTCCTTCTCTCCAGAGATGCTGCCTGTCCCGCTGAGTTACTCCAGCATTTTGTGACTAGCCACCAGATGATGCTTGATACAAATAACCTGACCTAGTTAAGCTGAGCTTTGACTAAAACATATTCCTTTTGGCCTTAAAAACCTGGCAGATTTCAAAAGATACATATTTTTCTCACTCTTAAGAAAGGCACAAAGTGCTGGAGTAACTCAGTGGGTCAAGCAGCATCTTTGGACAGCATGGATAGGTGAAGGTTCAAGTCTGGACCCTCCTTCAGAATGATTGAAAGGGGAGCGGGGACGAAAGCTGGAAGAGAGATGGAATGTGGCTGGCAATAGATGGACACAGGCAAGGACATTTTTGATGGGCAGATTGGATAAAGGCCAGGAATGAAAAAAAACCCATCTCGCTCTTAACTCGATCCACGGGCAGGGAACTTGGACAATAGCAGGAGAGAAACACAATCCAAGGACGTGGGGACATTTTTGGATCACATCTTTCTGACATAGAAGAAGACCATTTGGCCCATTGAATCTACGCAGACAAGATTAGATAATGCAAGGTGGGAAGAGGCTCATGTTGAGAAGGAACATCCCATCTACGACCAATGCAACATGAGTCCGGTGTGCGGCATTTTCAAGATGCATTGCAGCTGCTTGGTAAATAGTCTTCCACGGCACATCCAAACATCACACGTCTACCATCTGGAAGAACAACATGTGCTTGGGAATACCATCCAAACTTGGGAATACCATCCAAACATGCTGCCTCACCCGCTGAGTTTCTCCGACATTCTGTATCTACCTTCGATTTTACCAGCATCTGCAGTTCTTTCTTAAACATTTCGTCCACTCCACAGTGAAATCTCCTCAAGGTATGCCTACTTTGAAGAAGTTCTCCCCCTCTCTTCGACGAGAGTTTAGCAACATCCTCTCTCACTGCTCCCCCTTTCTGATTCCTCCTTCCCTACGTCTCTACGACCACGTCTTAACCCAGCAGTCTGAAGAAGGGTCTCGACCCGAAACATCGCCCGTTCCTTCTCTCCTTAGATGCTGCCTCACCCACTGAGTTTCTCCAGCATTTTGTATCTGCCATCCAAACTTGCAAATACATCACTATGTATTTTGAACAAGTTTATTCGTTGATAACCCCTTGAGATGGACAGTCATCTCGTTTTCGAGGGGGTCCAACATAGAACATAGAGCACAAGACATAACATACATAGAGGCTCTCATTGACCCACCTACCCACACACCAATCCCAAAGCCCCTGCCAAGTTGTTTTCCATTTTCAGGGCTCAAACACAACAGGGGTCACCAACTAGAAGTTTGCGGCAGGTCTCTCAGGAGTGGAGGTCCTGCATGGACATTTTAAAACTTCTTTAAAAACATGTAGAATCCTCTGGAGATGACAACTTGGACTGACATTTACTCAATGCAGTTGGTATTGGATCACAAGAGTGAATTCACAGATAGTAAAGTTGCTAATTGGCCACGATGTGATGTATGTGTCAAGATGTAGTTCTGGATGAGTCATTGAGCATTAGGAAGCTGATGGGGCATGGATATGTCAACTTCGATTGTTCAAACACAGTTTATTAACCAGGACTTAAGTAATTCACATGTCATGATTAATTTGCTGAAATCAAAGACAACCTAAGCGCACCCACATTTAACACTTAGCAAGAGGGCGGTGAGTTTATGAATGGTGCCCATATGGAATAAGCTGCCAATTGAGGCAGATACTATAACACAGATAAGAAAACACTTGGACAGGTACATGGACAGGAAAGGTTTAGAGGGATTGGGACCAAATGAGACTAGCATAGATGGGACATCTTGGTTGGCAGGGACGTGTTGGGCCAAAGGGCCTTTTATCATACTGTATGACGATAAAATGATAAAATAACATGATTATGTGGAACTTAAGGGCACACACAAGAGATTACTATGGCAGAGTGTGGCATTATAATGGCCCTGTCCCAATGGACGAGTTCATTCAAGAGCTCTCCCGAGTTTAAAAAAAATATCAAACTCGTGGTAAGCACGTAGAATGAACGTAGCGGGTACGTCGGAGCTCGGGGACGTCTATTAGCGGCTCGTAACGCTAACGGCAGGTACTCGGGAAGACTAGCTAATGGCAGGTAAGCTCTGGAAGACTCGTGAAGATTTTTCAACATGTTGAAAAATGTCCACGAGAGCCCCGAGTACTTACGAGCGGCCATTACCGTAAATCTCCGAGTTCGAATCAGGGCAAACTCGGGGAGAACTTGAATGAACTCGCACAGTGGGACAGGGCTCTTAGCAACTCAAGGATTTCAGCATATTATAGATACATTTCCGATGTTACATTAAAATAATATAGCGGCTTACCTGCCAATTTGAGAGCAAGGAGCTGCATCTGAGGCGATAGCAGTGTTCTTATGAATTTCACAGGCATCACATGTCCAGGCCTGATGCATAATTACTCCAACACTAATAATAATAATGATAATCAGAAGGATCCCAGTGATGTAGCACATCTTCTTTCTGGAAGAAGAACTCAGGTATCATGGATTAGCCTTGAATAAATGCAAATAATATTCAAACCAAGGTGTTGTGATGGTGACAGGTGGGTAATGAAATACTTCGTCAAATGTTTTTATGTCTGTGTTTGCAGCCGAAACAAAGTCCTTGTAAATTTCAGGAGGGGAGATGCTCCAAGGGAAATTAATAACTGGAATAAAGGGCAGAGAAGAATACAATTTGACCAAAGAGTATTATGGTTTATAGGCACTAAATGCTGGAGTAACTCAGCAGGAAAGGCAGCATCTCTGGAGAGAAGGAATGGGTAACATTTCGGGTCGAGACCCTTCTCCAGACCTGAGTATTATTGTTTTATTGATTACATTAGTGGAAAGAGAAATGCCAAATGAACATTCTGAAGAAGGGTCTCGACCCGAAATGTTACCTTTTCCTCCGCTCCATAAATGCTGCCTCACCCGCTGAGTTTCTCCAGCTTTTTAATCTACCTTCTGAATGTTTCAGCATCCAAGGCTTTCAAATTAAAGAAAAGGAAATATTTGATGATGATCATTGTTTTTGCTGGTTTACCAAAGAGAACAAACACAGTGCTGGATGGAGTAGCTCAAGGGGTCAGGCAGCATCTCTGGAGAACATGGATAAGCCTGGATAGAGTGACTGTGGAGAGGATGTTTCCACTAGTAGGGGAAACCTAGGACCAGAGGCAGCAGCCTCAGAATAAAGGGATATCCATTTAGAAAGGTGATGAGAAGCAAAATGATTTGAGTATAGGAGCAGGGAGGTTCTACTGCAGTTGTACAGGGTGTTGGTGAGACCACACCTTGAGTATTGCGTACAGTTTTGGTCTCCAAATCTGAGGAAGGACATTCTTGCCATAGAGGGAGTGCAGAGAAGGTTCACCAGACTGATTCCTGGGATGTCAGGACTGTCTTATGAAGAAAGACTGGATAGACTTGGTTTATACTCTCTGGAATTTAGGAGACTGAGAGGGGATCTTATAGAAACTTACAAAATTCTTAAGGGGTTGGACAGGCTAGATGCAGGAAGATTGCTCCCGATGTTGGGGAAGTCCAGGAGAAGGAGTCACAGCTTAAGGATAAGGGGGAAATCCTTTAAAACTGAGATGAGAAGAACTTTTTTCACTCAGAGAGTGGTGAATCTCTGGAACTCTCTGCCACAGAGGGTAGTCGAGGCCAGTTCATTGGCTATATTTAAGAGGGAGTTAGATGTGGCCCTTGTGGCTAGGGGATCAGGGGGTATGGAGAGAAGGCAGGTACGGGATACTGAGTTGGATGATCAGCCATGATCATATTGAATGGCGGTGCAGGCTCGAAGGGCCGAATGGCCTCTACTCCTGCACCTAATTTCTATGTTTCTATGTTTCTATGAGAAGGAATTTATTTAGTCACAGGGTGGTGAATCAGGTGGAATTCAGTGCCACGGGCGGCTGTGGTGGCTAAGTCAATGGATCTCAGGCGGAGATTGACAAATTCTTGATTTGTATGGGTGTCAAGTGTTATGGGGCGAGGGCAGGAGAATGGGGTTGAATAAATCAGCCGTGATTCAATGGCAGAGTAGGCTTGATGGACCCACTGGCTTTATTCTGCTCCAAGAACTTATGAACTATCGGGTCTCTTCTTCATACTGAATTTGTTACAATGGGCACCTACCTAAGCAAAGAGATCAGCAATGCCTCCTTGTGTAATCATGACCAAAGATTATAGAGCAGAGCAAGATGCGCCACTCTGCGAAAAAAAAGCGTAGTATGACATGGGTATGACATGACGCCATTTTATTGAGCTGCAATTGTTTACAATAATATTAATAAAATTTACAATAACATTAACTAAATATGTGAAGTGATGGATTATATATAAAACACTGTTCCCTACAACACTGATTACACCAAAGATGATAGAGCAGATCCATCTTTGGAACGGATTACACCAAAGATACTAGAGGAGTATCGCCCGCTGCCTCCCACGGGAGCGCTGACCACGGGCAGACGCTTGAGGCTCTCCCGCCGGTCGCCTTCATCTGGTATCGGGGGGACCGACCGAGAATCAGTCCTGGATCAACTCAGGAGTGGAGGAAACGTCCTCTTCCCCCAAAGATACTAGAGGGGCCTCTAGTATCTTTGCTTTTCCCTGCGACCTGATGTAAGAGCAGATTGTACAACTGTGGAGTCCGTCCCTGCTACCGAAGATGTCGAGTTTGGCATAAACAAATGGCGGCCGTGACCTTCCGTTACGTACTACACGTCAGTCCATTGGATTTTAGAGGAGTGGTCCATCTTGCTCTGCTCTACAATCTTTGATCATAGACTCGGCTTGTACTCGCTAGAATTCAGAAGATTGAGGGGGGATCTCATAGAAACTTACAAAATTCTTAAGGGGTTGGACAGGCTAGATGTAGGAGGATTGTTCCCGATGTTGGGGAAGTCCAGAACAAGGGGTCACAGTTTAAGGATAAGAGGGAAGACTTTTAGGACCGAGATGAGAAAATCATTTTTCACACAGAGAGTGGTGAATCAGTGGAATTCTCTGCCACAGAGGGTAGTTGAGGCCACAGTTCATTGGCTTTATGTAAGAGGGAGTTAGATGTGGCCCTTGTGGCTAAAGGGATGAGGGGGTATGGAGAGAAGGCAGGTACAGGATACTGAGTTGGATGATCAGCCATGATCATATTGAATGGCGGTGCTGGCTCGAAGGGCCGAATGGCCTACTCCTGCACCTATTGTCTATGTTTCTATGTTTCTATCCTGACAGCCATCGTGTAATCTTGTTACATGCATACAAAGCAGTGCAATTTTACCGGCTGTGCTGATGGTTCTTTGGTTGCCGTTGAGAACCAGGTTGTGGTTCCATGATGTGTAAACAGTATTGGCTGGCAACAATGCACATGATGTAAAAATCACCTCCCTTGACTTCTCTTATTGTCCCTCTGTTTCCAGGTAAACAGCAGGTATCCCCGTCTAACCGTTTTCCTGCCTTCGTACTCTGCATCTTCATTGAAATTCTGCAACAGCCTCTCGCACTGTACATTTGGAGCTCCCTTTGTCAATCCCTAAAGCTTCTTGTCATCTTCCGCCACCCACTATCATATTAACAGGCAAACAAAAATGCTGAGAAACTCAGCGGGTGCAGCAGCATCTATGGAGCGAAGGAAATAGGCAACGTTCCGCCCCACATTTGAACTGATGTACAGGTTGGAAAAGGTTAGCAAATGTGAGCAAATGGGAACAAGCTTAGATGAGCATCCTGGCTGCCACGGGCAAATGGGGCCAAAGGGCCTGTTACATACTGGATGACTCTATCGCTATGAGGCGTGCAGCCTAAGCTAGTGTTTGCACTGAATGGAGAACCAGTTGCTCCCAGCTGCGATGCAAATTCTTCAATATCAAACCCCAGCTTGTCGCTACGGCATTGTTTTGCATTTTAATAAGTCGTTCTTTTCAACCATGTTTGTCACCTCAACATAATTATGACAAAGGGCTCTGAAGACTTTCAAGGAGTGCCCTGTACTTACTGAGTCTATCGTTTTCATCTTTCTGCCTCACTTTTTAAAAAAAATAATGGGCCGGTTACTTAATAACCTTAATAACTGAGAGGCAAATAGGTAGGCTCCTGGCAACTCTGTAGATCACCGGAAATATGTCTAGATCTCTATGGCACACATTCCAGTTGAGAAGTTATGCTTTGTATATTGCCAACCGCAGCGAGTCCGTCTGACCCCTTCTTCAATGAACAACTTCCTAATAAAGCATTCACAACACTACCATAGGGGGTCATCTGATCTGATGCTTCTCACAATCTTCCCTTGCCTTTTGTTCCTGATGAGCCATCCCATTCCAAATCCTCACCCCCCCAACCCATGGGGTAAGTAAATGGCTCTTTGGAGCTGGTCAAATTGCTCTGTGACAAATTTAGGACAATTATTTTAAAAAACCCACGAAACTTGTAAATCAACATCATTTATCATGGAAATTCTGCCAATAACAACAGCCTGGGTGTAATAGAATAATTTATCCAGTCTTTCTCTTCCATGCCCTACAAACATGGACTGTCATTTAGGCTTCCCACTAGTTCTGGCCTACATGGCAATTTTCAACACTTTAGGATGTAATTGACCTGAAAAGAAGAACAGTTCTCAAGCCGGTTCTGGTCGGCCTCCATTTTTATGGACAATTTAATAACGACTCGGAAAATAACATTCACGTAAATGAAAGAGCAAACTGATCATCCACCAATTCATCAATTAATGCACGATCACTCCTAAGGCTAGAATATTTCAAAGCCACTTCTGAGCTCCGCTATTTCAAATCATCGGAGATGGGGAGTTAATGTTCCAGTTTCACATTGTGTGTTTCAACTCCCTGGTGAAGAACTATCGCTTACAAGAAGCTCACCATCCATCAGCATCTTTAGCGCAGTCAAAGACAATCACGGAATATGGACACTAAATGCTGGAGTAACTCAGTGGGACAGGCAGCGTCTCCGGAGAGAAGGAACAGGTGACCCATTCCTTCTCTCCAGAGATACTGCCTAGTCTGCTGAGTTACTCAAGCATTTTGTGTCTATCTTCGGTGTAAACCAGCATCTGCAGTTCCTTCCCACACAGAGTCACAGAAACATAGAAAATAGGTGCAGAAGTAGGCCATTCAGCCCTTCGAGCCTGCACCGCCATTCAATATGATCATGGCTGATCATCCAACTCAGTATCCCATCCCTGCCTTCTCTCCATACCCCCTGATCCCTTTAGCCACAAGGGCCACATATAACCATATAACCATATAACAATTACAGCACGGAAACAGGCCATCTCGGCCCTACAAGTCCGTGCCGAACAAATTTTTTTTTCCCCTTATTCCCACCTGCCTGCACTCATACCATAACCCTCCATTCCCTTCTCATCCATATGCCTATCCAATTTATTTTTAAATGATACCAATGAACCTGCCTCCACCACTTCCACTGGAAGCTCATTCCACACCGCAACCACTCTCTGAGTAAAGAAGTTCCCCCCTCATATTACCCCTAAACTTCTGTCCCTTAATTCTGAAGTCATGTCCTCTTGTTTGAATCTTCCCTATTCTCAAAGGGAAAAGCTTGTCCACGTCAACTCTGTCTATCCCTCTCATCATTTTAAAGACCTCTATCAGGTCCCCCATTAACCTTCTGCGCTCCAGAGAATAAAGACCTAACTTATTCAACCTATCTCTGTAACTTAGTTGTTGAAACCCAGGCAACATTCTAGTAAATCTCCTCTGTACTCTCTCTATTTTGTTGACATCCTTCCTATAATTGGGCGACCAAAATTGTACACCATACTCCAGATTTGGTCTCACCAATGCCTTGTACAATTTTACACATCTAACTCCCTCTTAAATATAGCCAATGAACTGGCCTCAACTACCTTCTGTGGCAGAGAATTCCACAGATTAGACTGGTGTCGCTCAGAATGCAATTCAGTCCAATGTGCTCCTTCGTTACAAGGATTATCCAGGCTATTCCATTTCAAAATCGGCCTGTATTTGTTTTTAACCCTTTTTTTTAACATATCTATCCCATCCCCATTTTGAAAGCTGTTATTGTATCCGCTCCTTCCGTCCAATCCGAGAATGCACCCAGATCATAACAAGAGGAGAAAAGCAGGTTTTACCTGTTTCCCAAACACCCAGAGTCGAACGATGCAGGGTTGTCAGTGGCGTCTGGTTTAATTCTGGGTTGCAGTGGGATTGTGTTTGAGCAATTCTCATTAAGTGCTCCGAGTTCAGATGGATTTGCATCGACCATGTTTGCGTTGGCTCAGTGAGTCCTGTGCAGCATAGATTTTCTCTGACCAGGGCCTTCAGTTCACATGAACAGTTGCTCCTTTCTCTCAATTGACAACAATCGTTTGCAATTCTTCCCTCAAATCACCATGGCAATGGCTTTTGCAACAGTTGCTTTTAAAACGAAAGTTGATTTTCCAGTGGGATTGAAATGAAGAGATCTCTGGTCCTGATATTGATGTCAACAGCTTACCTTACTGCAACATTGGTTAGGATTGGATTAACGTTGATCCAATTGAAAGCAAGATTGTGAACACTGTGGAGGATAATGGTGGGGGAGGGTTAGTTAGTAATGCCTTCGAATCATAATCATGCTTCAGAATATGCAGAGAGGTTTGTACCTAGGTGACCCAGGCAGTTATAGCATTCTGTCAGACCACAGCTTAGACAAAATGAAAATGACTTGCAAATGCAGGGACACTGCACAAGAACCGGAAAATCATGAAAACACACATCAGTCCCATCAGCAACCGTGACAAGAATTTTTTTGAATGTAGGTTAGACAAACATGCCTTTTCTTTCCCACGTCTGCTGGCTAGCCTGCACTGTATCACAACAGTAGCTGTGTTTCAAAAACTGAACTTCATTGCAGTAAAGTGCTTTGTCATAGCCATGCAGTCATACAGCGTGGAAGCAGTCCCCTTCGGCCCAACTTGCCCACACCCACCAACATGCCCCACCTACACTAGTCCCACCTGCCTGCATTTGGCCCATACCCCTCTAAACCTGTCCTACCCATGTACCTGTGTAAATGTTTCTTAACATCATTCTTCGCGACATCACGAAACTAAAAGAGGCACCATGTTCTTACTTTCCGTTAATTCCATCACTTTCCATAAGTAATAAATGAGTTGCTATATTAATAAAGTGCTCTTCAAATTAGCAGCGGTACTTTATACGTTGTTGCTTTTCAGCGTTCAATTTTCATTTGTAAAGATTCCCAGTGTAAAGAGCCTGTCACACTTGCCGATTTTTTTCGGCGATTGCCGGCGTCATATCAGTGTTGCCAAAAGATTTGGAACATTTCAAAATCCAGCGGTGACAAAAAAAATGTTGCGACACTTGAAAAAACTCCACGTGTCAATACGTTATCACGGCGCGTCATGCCGCGAATTTTTCAGTGACCTGAGACGTCAGTCAATGATGCCGGCAGTCGCTGAAAAAAATCACCAAGTGTGACAGGCCCTAAAAGCTTTCCATAAGTGAATGGAAGTTATTCAAATATTTGCTTCAGGACTTGAAGAAATCACTGTATGTAAAACATCAAGACAAAGCAATTCACCCTTCATGATACCTTTCAGCCCAAAGGAAGTTAGTAATTTGAAGAGCAGTTTCCAGTTTAGTTTAAAGGTTCAGCCCACCATGCCCACACCCACCATCGATCACCCTTTCACAAGCCTTCTTTTTATCCCATTTATAACTTTGTTTCAATGTCGGAAACTGTTGGTGACATTATGAACTTTTAAATCTGTCGCTCTTGTTGTAACAATCAGAGCAATTCTTCGCAGTGGACTTGTAATGTTGCTCGTGCATTGTAATCAGACTAAATCTTCCCTCATCCCTAGGATTTGTCTTTTTTTGTTTCCATTTAAAGGCACATTCAGTGACCAGAAGGAATGCAAGCTCTAACAGATAGAGCAGATATCTTCCCTGTTTGATTCAAAGCTGGATTCTAAATTATGGCAAATCTTTCACTCAATTCTCCGACCCTGCTCTTTGTGAAACTTGAAGCGGAGTCATTGACTGATGCAGTGTTGAAACAAGCCCTTCAACCCATCGAGTCTTGCTACTCATCAGCCACCCCTACGATAATCCCCTGTTAATTCTCCCCATTCTCTTATCAACTAACCCTCAGATTCTACCACTCACTTGCATAGAGGAGCAAATTACAGCGGCTGATTAACCTGTTAACCCGCACGTCCTTAGGATGTGGAAGGAAACTGGAAGCCCTTGTGGAAACCCATGTAGTCACAGGGAGAGCCTGCAAACTCCACACAGACAGGACCTAAGGTCATCATTAAAGCTGGGCCTCTGGCGCTTTAATGCTCCTGCACTTCTTTCTTGCTTGCGTGTGGCGTGCACAGCCTAAAGTTGTAGATCAAGGGTAGACATCCAGGCCAGGACAGCATCAGTTACTGGGTGGATGGCTTTGATGCCCCCAGGGAAAAGCCTCAGTGAGCAGTCATTCACCGTGTGTGGGATGGTCTGGTCTGGATGTCCGCACTTGCAAGCAGGGCTGTCTGTCACCCCCCCCCCACTAATGCAGGTGATGGGCTGTTCTTGCATGGAGGGTGTAGATTCTGCTCAGGGTTAGCCATTGCTTGCGATGGAGGTCAAATCCCAGTGGTTTCACTGTGGGGGTCCATGATGACCTTGTTGGAGTTGGGTTTTTTTTTGTTTGTGCACGTGCATTAGTGGACCACGTGAAGGTTGCAATCTCCCACTAACTCTGTGTAACTGCATCTCCCTGAAGAATGAGACTGGCACTGGATTCAGTGTTATGAAATAATCAGCTTTAAAACAGAACTGTAGATGAACATTTCAGGAGTCTGTTGATCATAATTACATTCAGATTTTTCTACTTGTCTTTCCTGCCAATTTCTAATCCACAATGTATTTTATTTTTCTGTCAGCGCTGTAATTCTTTGGGGTAATAACCTTAAATGTCTGTGATTGGGCTTGCTGTGTAAAACGTGGACAAATAAATGGCCAGAACTCGCTTGGTGTTTCAAATCCCTGGCATCATGAGAGATCATTAGAGAGGTGGTTTGATGAGACTCGCTGCAGGTACAGAGCCATGGTGACTGGGAATTACAACCGTGTGGAATCTTCCCTGGAGTACCTAGTCATGTAACTAAAACCAATCAAGCAAATCTCAAGGTGGACACAAATTCTTTCCTGGAATCTGATCTCAAGGACGAGTCGCACCGTGGCCACTCCCTCTTCCCCACTCTTCCCTCAGGCAAAAGGTATAGAAGTGTGAAAAAGCACAACTCCAGATTCTGGGACAGTTTCTTCCCAGCTGTTATCAGGCAACTGAATTATCCTACCACAACCAGATAGCAGTGTGAACTACTGCCTACCTCTTTGATGACCCTCGGACTGTCCTTGACTGGACTTTGCTGGCTTTACCTTGCACTCAACGTTATTCCCCGTATCATGAATCTGTACACTGTAAATGGCTCAATTGTAATCATGTATTTTCTTTCCGCTGACTGGTTTGCACGCAACAAAAGCTTTTCACTGTACCTCGCTACACGTGACAATAAACTAAACTGACTCTGAACTGAAATCTCTGGTGCATCGAATGCTTACTTTGTTGTCTAAGCTGTATGACCTTGTGACAGTACCACGCTGACAGATCACAATCGCTAATGTCTCTCGATATTTTGTCATTTTTACGATTCTTGGCGCGGACTCAACTATTGCCTGGGAGGAAGCATCAGGGACAGTTGAATCAAATTGTTCATTGTCAAAGGCCATACAGCAGCATCCTCACTGTGAGACCGCATTAAATACCGCCTTCCCTTCGACATCCACAATGGAATTGGTTGTAAGAGGCAACTCAATGAAGCTCGCAGAAGAGTGAAAGGCTTGGATCGAGTGGATGTGGAGAGGATGTTTCCACTAGTGGGAGAGTCTAAGACCAGAGGTCATAGCCTCAGAATTAAAGGACGTTCCTTTGGGAAGGAATTGAGGAGGAATTTCTTCCGTCAGAGGGTGGTTAATCCGTGGAATTCGTTGCCACAGAGACCTCAGGAGGCCATCAGCGGATATTTTTAAGGCAGAGATAGATAAATTCTTGATTGTACGGGTGTCAGGGGTTATGGGGAAAAGGCAGAAGAATAGGGTTGGAAGGGAAAGGTAGATCAGCCATGATTGAATGGCGGAGTAGACTTGATGGGCCCATGGCCTAATTCTGCTCCTATCACATGAACTTATGAACAACTTAAGTACAGGAAACCCTTGCCCATTTTTTGGAGAAACGGTTATTAAGCAATCTTTTGCCTATTTATTAGTACATAATTAACAAGAAGGAAAACACATACTACAGCATCAATAGTTTATGAGCTTTCTATGATGTCTGTGGGCTCTCTTGAGTTGCTGCTTACCAGATACCGCAATGCTGGTTTAAACCGAAGGTAGACTTGAGTTTTGATCGTACTGAAATTCAAAGCCTTCTGTCTTTACTCAGAGAGTGGTAGCTGTGTGGAATGAGCTTCCAGTGGAAGTGGTGGAGGCAGGTTCGATTTTATCATTTAAAAATAAATTGGATAGGTATATGGACGGGAAAGGAATGGAGGGTTATCTGAGTGCAGGTAGATGGGACGGGGAGAATAAGTGTTCGGCACGGACTAGAAGGGCCGAGATGGCCTGTTTCCATGCTGTAATTGGTATATGGTTATAAGGTTATCTTCCAATGATCGCACGGGGAATCCAAACCATTTCATAGACAATTTATTGGTGTCGGGTTTCTGGTGCTTCCTATCCAAGAGTGTAATCGGCCAAAAAGAAATGAAATCAAAACAAAAACTGCAGGAAGTACTCAATGGGTTAGTCAGCATGTGTGGTGAAAGGAAAAAGGATAACGTTGGCCTTTTTATCAGAATTGGTAAACAATTAGGTAGTCGGTTTAAATTTAATACAGGAAAGGGGTGGGAAAGTGAATGAAGGGAAATTTAAAGCTGAGGGGGAAGGTGTTCTCCGCAGAGGCTGGTAGTTATGTGGAACAAGCTGCCAGGGCTGGTTGTGGAGACAAGATACCATTAGAAATGTTTAAAAGCCATTTTGACAACTTCGATACAAAATTTCAGACATGGGCTTATGCAGGTGAATGAGATTCGAGTAGATAGGTATTAGACAATAGACAAAAAACAATAGGTGCAGGAGTAGGCCATTCAGCCCTTCGAGCCAGCACCACCAATCAATGTGATCATGGCTGATCGTCCCCAATCAGTGCCCCGTTCCTGTGAGGTGCTGTTCCTCCGTGTGGCCTCGGGAAGATGTGATCTCAAGAGATGTGGATAATTGTGGACCTGGGAAAGTGGCTAGGGTGAAAGATTGGGGGGGGGGGGGCAAGGAGGGAAGTGTAAGGTAAAGTTACTTAAAGTTTGAGAATTCAATGTTCATACTGCTAGGTTGTAAGTTGTCCCAGCAAAATATGAGGTGGTGTTCCTCCCCAATCAGTACCCCGATCTTGGCTTCTCTCCATATCCCCCGACTCCGCTATCTTTCTTTATTGTGGCCAGAATGGGCAAGCTGGGCCAAAAGGCGTTTTTTCTGTGCTGGAGAATTCTATTAAGTTTGATACGAGTCTCCCTGACAATTAGTCTTTGACCTTTGACTAAAAAGGAGAAATCTTTGTGTGAATGTGCGAACATGCTTGATCAGTGCACGAGACAATGATTACCTGTCAGTTTCTCAAAGGGTAAGTACAGAGCTCTCTACAAGTGACTGCCACTCATTTTGCTCTCAAAATTTCAGCATTTTGATGTATGACATTCAGAAAAATAAACACAGCTCCACATGTTTGAACGGGCTCACAATCTCGTGTCACTTTAGCTGATCATAAATCTCATGGATTACATTTTCCTGCTGCTGACAGCCCTGATGCCTGCGTGTACACATGAGGAATGTAAATGGGACAAAGTGCCAAGGGGAGCACGGATTCACATCCACCTGGGTGGCCTCTCACAACTTGACGTAATTGATGTAGAGCAAAGAACTTGAGTGTGAAGAAAGGGTCCTGAACCGAAATGTCATCTATTCATTTCCATCCACAGATGCTGCCTGACCCGCTGAGATTCTCCATCATTTTGTTTTCTGCTCAAGATCCCAGCATCTGCAGTCTCTTGTGCCTCTAAAGTTGAAGTATTACTATTCGAGGCCTTGGCCACATTCAGTCCTCCTCAGCACCTACAACTTAGTTGACTTTGGTTTAGAGAAACAGCGCGGAAACAGGCCTTTCGGCCCACCGTATCCACGCCAACCAGTGATCCCCGCAAACTTACACTGTCCTATACACACTAGGGACAATTAGCACACACACCAAGCCAATTAATCCACAAACCTGTGCATCTTTGGAGTGTGGGAGGAAACTGAAGATCTCGGAGAAAACCCACGCAGGTCACGGGGAGAACGTACAAACTCTGTACAGACAGCGCCCGTAGTCAGGATCGAACCCGGGTCTCTGGCGCTGTAGGGCAGTAGCTCCACCGTTACGACACCATGCCACCCTAAAGCTCTCTGCAATCCTGATGCACGGCTGTTCCCAAACCAAGTTCAAGTTCGTTACATTTATTGTAATTTGCACCAATTGGCACATGATGCATCTGTAGAAGTTTGTAAGAGTCAGCAGAGACGTACAGAATTTCCTCAGTCCCCTCAGGAAGCAGAGACATTGGTGTTCCTTCTTGGCTGTCAGTGTGGTGGCCACACAACAGATCACTGGTAATATTAACACCAAGGAACTTGAAGTTCACAACCATCTCCACATCCGCACCATTGATACTGATTGTGGCCTGTCTTCCACCGTGCTAGCTGAAGTCAATAACTGGCTGTTTCATCCAGTTGACGTAGAGGGAGAGGACAATGTCCTGACCACATGCCACTAAGATCTCTATCTCCTTCCTGTACTCCACCTGATCATTGTCCGTGATTTGGCCCACCACAGTGGTGTCATCTGCAAACTTGGAGTTGAAAATTTGAACGTACGAATATGAGTGATGGACGGGGAGCTTCCAGAACCAGCTTCAGGTTAAAAGAGGTAGTGCTGATGGGCAAGTGATTATCCCAGCCTCATGAGGTTTGCTTAATCACTAAATGGTGACATTTGAGAAATGAGTGACATTTGAGAAATGGTCACTCAATGAGATATAAGATGTAATGAAATACCAAGGAGAGGTCCAGAGTATTGCTTGAAATGAAATTGCGCAGTAGAACAAAAGGACACTGGCTGACAGCAAACGATCAAGGAATGAATCTTCATAGAATAGTCGATTAATTGTTGGAAAAGTTCCGGAAGTGAAATGTCGGCAAGGATTAGATGCTACGGAGGAATCTTGCAATCATTCAAGATAGATGTCAATTAGAATGGGATGAACACACATCAAACAAACCTTTCAATACAGAGAGTGCAGTCTTACATGGATACAGTGATGTGGAAGCACCTTGTGTACAACAGGTTAGTGCAGGTGATTATCTGCCACACTATTCACTGCACCACTTTCATCTTGTCCCTCTCTGTAGATTTCTTCTCTTCTGTTCTCCCTCATATATCTACCTGCTTGTGCATATGCGACAATAGACAGTAGACAATAGACAATGGGTGCAGGAGTAGGCCATTCAGCCCTTCGAGCCAGCACCGCCATTCACTGTGATCATTGCTGATCATTCACAATCTGTACCCCGTTCCTGCCTTCTCCCCATATCCCTTGAGTCCGCTATCTTTAAGAGCTCTATCTAACTCTCTCTTGAAAGCATCCAGAGAATTGGCCTCCGCTGCCTTCTGAGGCAGAGAATTCCACAGATTCACAACTCTGGGTAAATAGGTTTTTCCTCATCCTTCTAAATGGCCAACCCCCTTATTCTTTAACTGTGGCCCCTGGTTCTGGACTCCCCCAACATTGGGAACATGTTTCCTGCCTCTAGTGTATCCAATCACTTAATAATCATATGTTTCAATAAGATCCCGTCTTATCCTTCTAAATTCCAGTGTATACAAGCCTAGTCGCTCCATTCTTTCAACATATGACAGTCCCACCATCCCAGGAACTAACCTCATTAACCTACGCTGCACTCCCTCAATAGCAAGAATGTCCTTCCTCAAATTTGGAGACCAATTGGAGGCGTGGGTTCGTATCCCACTTCTGACACCATGTTGAGCTTCTGCTGTTGGAATAACTTAGGTCACACACAGTGATGAAGATCCAAAGACTTTATTAGTGTTACAAAAATGGCACACAATACTCCAGGTGTGGTCTCACTAGGGCCCTGTACAACTGCAGAAGGACCTCTTTGCTCCCATACTCAACTCCTCTTGTTATGAAGGGCAATAAGCCATTAGCTATTCATCCCTGCTCCTGGTGGAGTTTGATACGATACAATAGAACTTTACTTAACCCAGGAAAAAAATTGATCTGCCAATGGTGATAAAAGCACAAGATATATGAAACATGAAGTTAAAGTGATGAGTGGAAAGGATTGGGGATGTGTAAAGATTTGGGGGGGAGAGTCAGTCTACCCCACGACAGTAGGGGGAGGAATTGTACAGTTTGATAGCCACAGGGAAGAAGGATCTCCTGGGCGTTCTTGTGCTGCATCTTGGTGGAACCAGTCTGTTGCTGAAGGGGTTCCTCAGGTTGACCAGCGTGTCATGGAGGGGGTGAGCTGTATTGTCCAGCATACTCTGCAGTTTGAGGAGCATCCTCCCCTCCAAGACCACCTCCCATGAATCCAACTGCGCCCCAGGACGGAGCTGGCCTTCGTGATGAGTTTGTTAACCATGTTGCCGTCCGCAGCCTTCGACCTGCTGCCCCGACCGGCACACGGCAGCAAAGACGATGGATGGCACTGGCCACCACCGATTGTTAGAACATCTGCAGCATCTCACTGCAGATGTTGAAGGAGTGGAGCATCCTCAAAAAGTACAGGCGGCTCTGTCCCTTCCTTTAGACAATAGACAATAGGTGCAGGAGTAGGCCATTCGGCCCTTCGAACCAGCACCGCCATTCAATGTGATCATGGCTGATCATCCCCAATCAGTACCCTGTTCTTGCCTTCTCCCCATATCCCCTGACTCCGCTATTTTTAAGAGCCCTATCTAGCTCTCTCTTGAAAGCATCCAAGGAACCGGACACATTTTCACAAAGTCTATGTGAAGAAACACTCCCCCTTCAGAATGTTTTTCTGACCTCCACAGCCCAAGCATCTCCCTTTGCAAGATAATCCTCCCGTTTACAACGCAACACTGCTAGAATCATCTTAGCCATTCATTAATAGGCATTACCACAACAACCACATGCTCCTGAGTCAGGAAACATGCTGACTCCATCAGCTTGGTATTTAACTAGCTTAAAGCAGGATGCATGATGCAGCTGTCTGTGATTTAATGTAACTGATCCACTAACAACCTGTACCAAGAGGGATGCTGCACAAACACCACAGCACAGCTACAACCCCTTTCACCAACGCATGCAGCTCAGCATCCCAAGGTACATTACAGGAGGGTCATTGAACAGTCCCGAACCACACGAGGAAGTGCAAGTCAAACAAATGTTGGTGGAAGAGGAGGGTTTCAAGTAGCAAATTAAATCAGCTAAAAAGCAACGCATGTTTCAGAGCAGAATTCAACATCTGAGAGTACACAAAAAATCTGGAGAAACTCAGCGGGTGCAGCAGCATCTATGGAGCGAAGGAAATAGGCAACGTTTCGGGCTGAAACCCTTCTTCAGACTGATCGGGGGGGGGGGGGGGGGGGGGCGGGGAGAAGAAAGGAAAAAGGAGGAGGAACCCGAAGGCTGGGGGATGGGAGGAGACAGCAGGAGGGCTGAGGAAGGGGAGGAGACAGCAGGGACTAACATGAACATTGAATTGTCCCAATTTTGTTAGTCCCTGCTGTCTCCTCCCATCCCCCAGCCTACGGGCTCCTCCTCCTTTTTACTTTCTTGTCCCCGCCCCCGATCAGTCTGAAGAAGGGTTTTGGCCTGAAACGTTGCCTATTTCCTTCGCTACATAGATGCTGCTGCACCCGCTGAGTTTCTCCAGCTTTTTTGCAGCAGCACCTATGGAGCGAAGGAAATAGGCAACGTTTCGGGCCGAAACCCTTCAGGAAGGAAATAGGTAACGTTTCGGGCCGAAACCCTTGCGGGTTTCGGCCCGAAACGTTGCCTATTTCCTTCGCTCCATAGATGCTGCTGCACCCGCTGCGTTTCTCCAGCTTTTTTGTGTACCTTCGATTTTCCAGCATCTGCAGTTCCTTCTTAAATTCTTCAACATCTGAGAGTTTTGGTAGCCGACCACTTCAATGCTGTAGTTGAAATCACAGGGCTTTAAGAGACTGGAATTGGGGGATGGGAAAGGTCGCAAGGAGTTGAAGGGCTAGATTTGGGGATCATTGCAGAAACTAGTGGAGGAATTAAAACTAAGTACGGTGAATATTCTTGGGATCCCATTTGGATTGTGACCTTCAAACCCCCTCATTTCAACCGATTACATCTACCAACGACTCCCTGCTAATCACACTCCACAATCCAATTGATATATCATGATTTTTGTCAAAGCAAAGATCTGCAAATGCTGGTTCAGTACCAAAAATAGACACAAAATGCTGGAGTAACAACACAATGGGTCTGGCAGCATCTGTGGAGAAAAAGGATTTGGCCCTCCCCTCCGCCGTATGGAGCTCCTATCTTCCGTACCTTTCCCTTATATCTCAGCCGTGACCCCCTGGTCCCTGATTCCTGACACACTTGAGTTCCTTCACTAAAGGGCGGAACAGTGGCACAGCAGCAGTGCTGCTGCCTTACAGCGCCAGAGCTCGGGTTCGATCCTGACGATGGATGCTGTCTGAATGGAGTCTGTACGCTCTCCCCGTGACCACGTGGGTTTCCTCCGGGTGCCCCGGTTTCCTCCCACACTCCGAAGACGTACCGGCCTATCGGTTAATTAGGCTTTGGTAAATTATGAATTGTCCCTAGTGTGTAGGATAAGGCTAGTGCACGTGGGGCGATTGCTGGTCGGCGCAGACTCGACGGGCCGAAGAACCTGTTTCCGCGCTGCATCTCCAAAGTCTAAAAGTCCAAAGTAATGTCTAACCAAAGAGAAGGTCAAATGTACCCTTTGCATGTAAGGCCTCTTCTAAGCCTCCATGACTGTATGCAGAGTAACTTATTGTTGCAGGGAGATTGATCACAGGGAAAACAAAACATTGAAAATCCCCATGCATGGGGGAGAGAGTGAGTGTGGTATTGAAACACTGAGTCGGCCATGTTCAAATTGAATGGTGGAGTCGGCTTGGATGTCCTATCCCCCTTCCTGTTTTTTCCAATGTTTCTGTGAAATTACTGCAGTAATACAGAACAATTTCTAGGCATTTGATAAAGTACCACCTAGTTGAACATTTTTTAAATAAAGTGGAAGCGCTTAAGGATTAGGGCAGTGACAGAATGGATACAAATGACCTGATGGACAAAGGCAGAACGCTGTTATTTCAAACTGGATGGCAGATGAAATTAGCTCTGTTGTGCATTCTTTTTATTAATAACCTGGAAATAAGTGGAAGTGGTGAAACGCACAAATCCAAACCTGAAAATGGAATGGAATGTGAGGAGAAGAGCGGCAGACTTCTATGCCAGAGATAGACAAAGAAATTAATATTTCATAAGTGATAGGAGCAGAATTAGGCCACGTAACCCATCAAGTCTACTCTGCCATTCAATCATGGCTGATCAATCTCTCCCTCCTCCTAACCCCATTCTCCTGCCTTCTCCCCATAATCCCTGACACCCGTACTAATCAAGAATCTAGCTATCTCTGCCTTAAAGATATCCATTGACTTGGCCTCCACAGTCTGTGGCTATGAATTCCACAGATTCACCAACTCTGACTAACAATAATTCCCCCTCATCTCCGTCCTAAGGGAACTCCCTTTAATTCTGAGACTATGACCTCTGGTCTTAGACTCTCCCACTAGTGGAAACATCCTCTCCACATCCACTCTATCCAGGCCTTTCGCTATTCGGTAAGTTTCGGATCCCCCCTCATCCTCCTGAACTCCAGCGAGTAGATGGCCAACATTTTTTATGTTGGAAAGTGCAGCGGGCAGCACGTTGGAAGAAGATCGCACTCTTCCAAATTCTGCTGCTTGAGGATGGAGAAAGAGATTCCAGGAAATGCTCAAAGCTTCCCTGAAGAAGCGTAATGTGCCAACTGGGTAGCGGGGGCCTCTAGCAGATCTGAGCAGCAACACTCACAGTAGCATGCAGAACCCCGGCCAAGCCTCGGGAACATCACAGAAACCAGCGTTAAGTAGCAGATTTCGTTTAGCCTCATGCGTGGCTGAACAGACTTGGATTGTTTTCTGTGGAACACCGGAGTTTGCAGAGAGACCTCATAGAAGTATATAAAATTATCAGAGGCATAGCTAGGGTAAACAGACAGAATCTTTGTTCCCAGAATGGAAAAATGAAAGATTAGAGAGCACAGCTTTAAGATGAGAGGGGCAAAGTCTAAAGATGTGCGGGACAACTTTGTAACACAGAGAGTGCTGGGTACCTGGAACACACTACTGGGGCTGATGGAGGGGTTAGATACGATAGTGTATGTAAGAGATTTTGTACAGGCATGTGGAAATTCAGAGGACAGAGAATTATGGATTATGTGCAAACATTGTGGGCCAAAGGTCCTGTGCTGTACTGTTCTATATTCTATCTTCTAAATATGAAATAAAAGCTCTCGTTTGAATAAATGGTTTTAGATTTAAAGTCAAACTCATAAGGGCCTGCCTCACTTACACGATTTTTTCAGCGACTTACCGTCACCCATCATAACCTATGTTGAAAATCCAGCGGCGATCAGAAAAAGGTACGACTCTTTGAGCGACATGTCGCGGGGGTGATGCCTGTATGGTTGTGAGCAGTCGCCCAAAGAGTCGTACCTTTTTCTGATTGCCGCTGGATTTTCGCCATTTTGAAATTTTCAGCAAGTCGTGGGAAAGATCGCGCAAGTGGGACAGGCCCTTGAACTAGAGAAGATAAAATAGAATCTAGAAAAAGAGATCCTTTGATATTAAATATCTTCCCTCACATTTCCTGCACAAACTGGCTGATGATAAAGAAAAAGGCAATAATATTATTCCACAGCCATTTGCTGGCTCCACTTTAAAAACTTGTCTACGTTTGTTTCAACTTGTCATAGATTCTACTTTCACCAATGTTTTCTGGATGAGTCATTCCATGAATTAATAGCTGCGCACAAATACAATTTTTAGCCTTTCTCTTTGATCCTTTGACAATTATTTTTCGTGTAGCTGTTCCACTTGTTGGCTCATTATTCAGCCAGAACCCATGGGAAAAGAGGTCCAGAAAAATCTAAAGCAAATTGGAGCTTTCTCTTAAAATTCCCTCCCTCTTCCTACGGGAATCTCTTTGTCCACAGTTTTGGACAAGGTTTTCTAATATCTTTTCTAATATCTAACAGAATTATTCACTGCATCTCAGCACTCTGCAACTCTGGAATGTGCAAGGAATCCAGCAAATTCATTTCAAGAGGGACTTGTATACAAAAGCAGGGATGTAATGCTGAGGCTCCATCAGGCGCTGGTAAGGCCACATTTAGAATATTGTGAGCAATTTTGGGCACCCTATCTGAAGAATGATGGCTCTGGAGAGGGTCCAGAGGTGGTTTACAAGAATGACCCCAGCAATGAGTAGGTTAACACATGATGAACGTTTGTCGGCACTGGGCCTGTACTTGCTGGAGTTTAGAAGAAAGAGGGGGGGGACCTCATTGAAACATACAGAATAGTGAAAGGCTTGGATGTGGAGAGGATGTTTTAACTAGTGGGAGAGTCTAAGACTAGAGGTCATAGCCTCAGAATTGAAGGACGTTCTTTAAGGAAGGAGATGAGGAGAAATTTATTTCGTCAGAGGATGGTGAATCTGTGGAATTCTTTGCCAGAGAAGGGTGTAGAGGCCAAGTCAGTGGATATTTTTAAGGCAGAGATAAATGGATTTTTGATTAGTACGGGTGTCAGAGGTTATGGGGAGAAGGCAGGAGAATGGGGTTAGGAGGGAGAGATAGATCAGTCATGATTAATTGGCAGAGTAGACTTGATGGGCCAAACTGCCTAATCCATCCTAATCCTATCACTTATGACCTTATGACCTAAGTGGAGAGATAAGGACACAGAGTGCTGGAGCCACTCAGCAGGTCAGGCAGCATCTCTGGAGAACACGGAGGTTTCGGGCCAAGATCCTTCTTCAGTTTCCCACCACTTTGAAGCAACTTGATTCCACCATTTGAATGGAGAGGAATAGCCACGAGGGAGAACAACAAGGATAAGGTGTTTTTTATTTATTGGATCGAAGCAAATTAACTTATGTATTCTTAAGGGTTATAGAGTTTAAACCTCTCGATAATTATATCTGGAGGAGATGGGACTGGAAATAGCAGAATCAAATCTGAGACAAATTAACCTGTAACATCCATTGTAGGTCTGATGCTTTCCATCTATGAGGGCTTGGCAACGTGGAACATGGATTATGTTCTTACCCAGCAGATACTGTCTTAAAGGCTGAGTATCCCTACATTTTCAGTTTCTATTTTAGATTCCCAATGCCTGTGGTATTTAGATTATGATTTTGTTATTGATGTCTGTTCTAGTGACACAAGTTCAAAACACAAAGTTAACTCAGCAAGTCAGGCAGCATCTGTGGAATGGACAGGTAACATTTTGGGTTACCGAGTCAAGTGTGAAGAGTCAAGAGTGTTTTGTTGTCACATGTCCCAGATAGGACAATGGAATTCCTTTTCTCCAGAGATGCTGCCTGACCTGCTGGGTTACTCCAGCATTTCGTGTCTATCTTTGGTGTAAACCAGCATCTGCAGTTCCTTCCTATACACCTTAACATTTTGGACACTTTGATTTTCCCAAAACGATACCTGTCCATTCATTCTCTCTAGAGTTGCTGCCTGGTCTGCTGGGTTCCTCCAACACTTTGTGCTTTGCTCAAGATTCCAGCATCTGCAGTTCCTTGCACTATCCTGCAATAGACAATAGACAACAGACAATAGACAATAGGTGCAGGAGTAGGCCATTCGGCCCTTCGAGCCAGCACCGCCATTCAATGTGATCATGGCTGATCATCCCCAATCAGTACCCCGTTCCTGCCTTCTCCCCATAATCCCCTGACTCCGCTATTTTTATGAGCACTATCTAGCTCTCTCTTGAAAGCACCCAGAGAACCTGCCTCCACCGGCCTCTGAGGCAGAGAATTCCACAGTCACACTGGTGACAATTTATAATTTACAGAAGCCAATTAACCTACAAACCTGCACGTCTTTGGAGCGTGGGAGGCAAGCGGAGCACCGGGAGAATGTACCAACTCCATACAGGCAGCACCCGAGGTCAGGATCGAAAGCGGGTCTCTGGCGCTGTGAGGCAGCAACACTACCCGCTGCGCCACCGTGCCGCCCTGACCATTCAGAACAAATCAAAATGAAGAATCAAAAGCAACATTCAAACAACAATGTCCCATAAATTAATCGGAAAACCCCCCCAAAAAGTTGCCTAATTCTTCTCTATTAAGCTTGCGACTCAACTCATTTTCACCGGCCCCAAAGTATTCTGGAAGCTGCCACCTGTTGCCACTTGGACTTTCTGCCAAACCGTACAATTGTTTTTTGTCCAAATCAGTTCCCTGTATTTTTTATTCCGAAAGCAAAAACGACATGTGAGATACAGTAAAATGCTATCATAATAAATTTATATTATAATAACCATTCTTGCTTTTAGATCGTTTTTAAGTTGTTGGACTACTTAAAACGTTATCTGGAATTTCTATTAAAGACAGAGAATCTCCTGGTTTGTCAAGGCGAGTTGATTTTGGGCATGTGTTTAAGAGGGAACTGCAGATGCTGGAGAATCGAAGGTTACACAAAAAAAAAGCTGGAGAAACTCAGCGGGTGCAGCAGCATCTATGGAGCGAAGGAAATAGGCAACGTTTCGGGCCGAAACCCGGAAGGGTTTCGGCCCGAAACGTTGCCTATTTCCTTCGCTCCATAGGTGCTGCTGCACCTGCTGAGTTTCTCCAGCTTTTTTTTGTGTAACCTTTGATTTTGGGCATGGTGTGTTTCGCAGTGATTGCCATCATGGGAATTTTTATTGATGATTTTGAAGATGCAATTTTGAAGCAATCACTTTGGTAAGCTCCAGTGCCAAGATGATCTAGATTGTATTTCTCAAAGTGCCTTTCAGGGATCACTATTATGAAAATTAAAGTGAACAGCATTGGTGTTTTACAATAGAGGCAGCAAAGGGCTTTGTGAAACCATCGCAACAAGGAGCTTTCATTCTCCGCTGAAGAGCAGCTCAATATCAAATCACCACTATTAGATCATTCTTCTGTCAGAAATCCTATCTCAGAATGGTAGGTTCAAGATTAATTCCGCAGTGTCCATCTTTCCCCTGTAATTGATCAACTTTCCTCCATTGTTAAAACCAAAGTTACAAAGGAACTTCTGAAGTAATCTAACACCTATTCTTCCTTTATCTTGCTCTGTGTCTTTACTGCGTCTTGCGATATATTCTGGCACATCAGCCTCCAGGTCTAGCTTGGCGGCACTGTTCTTGCTGGTTTACATCTGATCATGGCTAGGGTATGTCTAACAAAGTGTCTGCTCCCAGCAAAGTAACGTTAACTCAAGGACCTCTTGCCCTTCTTTCTACCTAGTTTAGTTTAGTTCAGAGATAGAGCGATAGAGATAGAGAACAGGCCCTTCGGCCCACCGAGCTTGCGCCGACCAGCAATCCCCACACACAAACACCATCCTACACACACTGGGGACAATTTACATTTATACCAAGCCAATTACGCTACAAACCTGTACGTCTTTGGAGTGTGGGAGGAAACCGAAGATCTCGGAGAAAACCCACGCAAGTCACGGGGAGAACGTACAAAGTCTATGCCACCATGCCGCCCCTAGCTTGCTGCATGTTTGGAGATCTTAAGACCACCTGAATAAGTGCAAGGAATGGCAGGAAGATCGGAGAACAGACCAGGCTGGAGTTGTTTCCTGGAACAAGAGAGACTAAACAAGATTTAATTGACCCACGTAATATCATGAGAAGTTTGATCGAATGAGCAGAGAGGATCTGCTCCAAAAATACTGCAGATCTAGGAATCTTAAATAAAGTAGAAAAAGTTTACAATCAGTACGATAAAGAAACATGGATAACATTTTAGATCAATGATAAATTCTGGTGGAATGATCTGTTTTCTTCAGTAAATATGTCACTAATTGGTTAGGGAGGAGGGGAGGGGGTCAAGGATTTCAGGCATTAGATAAGAGTCCGTGGGTGGTGATGATCTTGAAGGTCACCACCCATGAAGATGATGGAGGCAGAATCTTGCACTGCATTTAAAAACTGCTCACTTTTACACTGAAACAGCCATTAGCTGCAAGGCTAGAGACTAAGAGGTGGAAGGTGGGACAACTTCAGATGTAACAAGGCACATAGTTGAGCACAGGAGACCCAGGCCAGACAGATCTGAGTGTCAGGGGTTATGGGGAGAAGGAAGGCAAATGGATTTGAGAGGGAAAGATAGATCGAATGGCGGGGTGGACTTGATGGGCCGAATGGCCTATTTCTGCTCCTATTACTTATGAACTCATGTGTGTACATGGGACAAATAATCACAGTGGCAAGCTACTGCAGGCTTGGGATCAAAATGGATGCCAGATGGGTGGTTGAGCTTTGCAGTGAGAAAGAGATTGCATTCACAACCAGCAAATGCAGTGCACAAGATTGAGGGTCGTACAGTAAATCCCGGCTTCACGTGGAATGGTAGGAAGCGAAGAGGTAAAAGTGCAAGGGTCGTATTGTCTCTATTTGCATTGGAAGGTGCAAGGGGTGGGCGAAAGGGTGAGAAGTCAGTGATAATAATCAACTTGTGCGATGCTTTACTGATCGAAGATGAGAAGGTGGACGGTGGCAATGAGATCAAGCCGCCATTTGATAAATGTTAGAGGGATGGTAGAAATATAAGAAACTGGCAATGAGAGGCTAATTCCACAATTTGATGTTGCTACTCGTGTCCCCAGAGACCATCTTATCTGTGCAGGTAGGAACTGCGGATGCTGGTTTATACCGAAGAGAGACACAAAATGCTGGAGTAACTCAGCGACACAGGCAGCATCTCTGGAGAAAAAGGATGTGTGTGATGTTTCGGGTCAAGACCCTTCTTCAGACTCCTTCTTCAGACCATATTATCTGTGTTTTCGATGTCAAAGGACTTGGTAAATTCCTCAAATAACCCTGTGCTCCACGCTAACGACTGGAGGACAAACTGAAAGGGAATCTGATTGTTACCATAGTAACTGTCGCTGCCTCAAGGGGTCGACACGGAACAATACAGGCTGGCCTCCACCAGTACAGGCTGGCCTCCACCAGTTCAGTAGGTTGCAGAAACTCAAATATGCAATTTAATGAAGATTATTTTTAGATTCACACATATCATTGGCATAATTTTCAGAGTATTCTTGCTCCGTAATAAAAAAATAGAAAACACATTTTAGACAGTCCTTCAGGATTCTGCACTGATGGAAAGCCTAGGAATTATGTTTCACACTGTGGCCTGTGGAGGCTGGGATAAATATTAATACTTTAATTTAAATTTTGAAATTATCTCAATGTACAAGCATGGGGGATTTCACACAAAGGTACACTCTACAACAATGCTTTGAGAACGATTTAATTCCAACGTTGCCTTGTAATATATCATCCATAATACTGAATCATTCATGCAGAGTGCAACTACTTTGTGTATTTCTCCCACTTTGGACTGAATAATTCTGAGCTATAAACCAGTGAGTGCTGAAAATCGCTTTATTTTCTACTGGGCGATAGATGGCCGCAGAATCTGTTCACCGGCTTTAAATCTCTGCTCAGCTCAGAGTTTGAAGGAACAGATTTCTTATGCCCTGGAGTGGCACCAATATTCCTTTGAGCTGCATTATACTCAACCGCTGATCTACCTGGTACCAAGTGGAGGTTACAGGACCTCCTTGAACAGCGGGAAGAAGAGCAGGAGTTTGTCATTGGGCTACTTGAGAGTACAGAGGAGATTTACTAGAATGTTGCCTGGGTTTCAACAACTAAGTTACAGAGATAGGTTGAATATGTTAGGTCTTTATTCTCTGGAGCGCAGAAGGTTAAGGGGGGACTTGATAGAGGACTTTAAAATGATGAGAGGGATAGACAGAGTTGATGTGGACAAGCTTTTCCCTTTGAGAATAGGGAAGATTCAAACAAGAGGACATGACTTCAGAATTAAGGGACAGAAGTTTAGGGGTAATATAAGGGGGAACTTCTTTACTCAGAGAGTGGTAACGGTGTGGAATGAGCTTCCAGTGGAAGTGGTGGAGGCAGGTTCATTGGTATCATTTAAAAATAAATTGGATAGGCATATGGATGAGAAGGGAATGGAGGGTTATGGTATGAGTGCAGGCAGGTGGGACTAAGGAAAAAAAAAAAAAAATTTGTTCGGCACAGACTTGTAGGGCCGAGATGGCCTGTTTCCGTGCTGTAATTGTTATATGGTTATACTTGAGCTCACTCTGCCATTTATTGAGATCGTGAGGAGGCTTTCCAAAGCTTCCCTCCTCTTGCGAAATAATCCATCCATCTCAGAACTAAAACCTGAGGCAACATCTCCTGTTTACATGTTTCTCGGTTCTATAGATGTCTATATTAAGAATTGTTTCTTATGAGTAGCCGAGGCCTGTTTTTTAAGATTATGGCAAAGAAAGTCCTTCACCTGTGACACTGCATCTGTCTAATGACCCACTTAAAGCTCTTTCTCAAGATTCATTGGACTTTTACATAAAGGTCACAGTGCATTCAGTCGCAATCCTGAACCAAGCAACAGAATTAAACTAACGATTATTGTTTGCAACCAATGTTATCTCAACCACAATGCCTTGGTAGTTTCTAGTTCATCAGCCCCACTCTTCAACAAGGCTTGTAGTGCCGACATAACCTTCCAAGGTGTGAACTATGAAGATACTCCAAACCTGAGAAACACACAAACACACAGGTCAGGCAGACCTTATAGAGGTGTACAACATCGTGAGAGGAATACTGTAGATCGGGTAAACGCACAAAGTCTCTTGCCTAGAGTAGGGGTTTCGAGGACCAGAGGACATAGATTTAAGGTGAGGGGGGGGGAAAGATTTAATAGGAACCTGAGGGATAACCTTTTCACACAATGGATGGTGGGTAAAAGAATGAGTTACCGGAGAAGGTAGTTGAGGCAGGCCATATTGCAATATTTATGAAACATTTGGACAGGTACGTGGATAAGACAGGTTTAGAGGGATATGGACCAAGCACAGGAAGGTGGGGCCAATGTAGATGGGACATGGTGGTTGGAATGGGGAAGTTGGGCAGAAGGGCCTGTTTCTACAATGTATGACTTATGGCAAAAACTCCAGAGGGAGTGGACAGGCGATGTTTTGGACCAGGACCCTTCTTCAGACTGATTGTAGAGTGTAAATTTGTAGAGTGTAGACTGAAGAAGGGTCTTGACCCGAAACGTCACCCATTCCTTCTCTCCAGAGATGCTGCCTGTCCTGTCCCGCTGAGTTACTCCAGCTTTTTGAGTCTATCTTTGATGGTAGAGGATGTATAAAGGGAGCAACATTTTTTCACATGTATGTTTTAGAAAGAGTCACATCTAGGGGAGAGGAATGTAGAGTACTTTTGCTGAGCATCCTAAGGAAACCTGAACGGAAGCCTCTGGTGACCTTGCGCCCCACCCAAGGTTTCCGTGAGGTTCTCGGAGGTTCCCGAAGGTTTTGGTCACTCTCCCTAATGGTCGAAAGTGGTTTCCGCGCAGTCGAGGCTTCTTCTATGTTCCTGCGATTATTTCAACAAAATCAAAACCGGCCTCGACTAAAAATAGGTTGCCGTTTGGTCGAAGACGGTGGTTTCCGTTCAGGTTTCCTAAGTGGGACAGGGGTATAAGCAATCTCAGAGAAATAGCCTTAAGATCGTTAATCCTCCATAATTGCTGTCGAACCCACAGACCTGGTTTAAATTTGATCGTGGGGATTTGGTGAGGGAGAAAATGGCTTCAGATACATTGTCTAAGGATAGTTGGTTGTTGGCATGGTGGACCTCTTCTGTGCTTTGTAAAGCAAATCAATGTGGATGATACTGGGAACATGACATAAAAGCAACACGGTGACATTATCCGGCATCTGTAGAGAGTGAACCAGAATTAAGTGTGGTGAATCTGTGGAGTTCATTGCCACAGACAACTGTGAAGGTCAAGACATTGGGTATTTTTAAAGCAGAGATTTAAAGCCCATCAAGTCTACTCTGACATTCAAGCATGGATGATCTAACTCTCCCACCTAACCCCATTCTCCTGCCTTCTCCACATAACCTCTGACACCCGTATCAATCAAGAATCTATCTATCTCCGCCTTAAATATATCCACTGACTTTGCCTCCACAGCCACCTGTGGCAAAGATTTCCACCGATTCACCACACTCTTGACTAAATAAATTCCTCCTCATCTCCTTCCTAAAGGAGTGTCCTTTAATTGTGGGGCTATGACCTCTAATCCTAGACTCTCCCACTAGTGGAAACATCCTCTCCACATCCACTCTATCCAAGCCTTTCACTATTCTGTAAGTTTCAATGAGGTCAATAGACAATATGTGCAGGAGTAGGCCATTCGGCCCTTCGAGCCAGCACAGCCATTCAATGTGATTATGGCTGATCATCCCCAATCAGTACCCCGTTCCTGCCTTCTCCCCATATCCCCTGACTCCGCTATTTTTAAGAGCCCTACCTAGCTCTCTCTTGAAAGCATCCAGAGAACCTGCCTCCACCGCCCTCTGAGGCAGGTCCCCCCTTTTCTTCTAAACTCCAGCGCGTACAGACCCAGTGCCGTCAAACGCTCATCATAGATTAACCTACTCATTTCTGGGAGCTGCTAAGCACAACTTCCCACCTTTTAATTCCCTTTCATGCAGTTCAACCATATTATTTTTTAAAGTATGAGCTGACCCAGCTGAGGATTTCCAATCTATCTGTTTGGTTTTTTTTCTGCTGTTTCCTTTTCCCAGACAATGGGGCAAAACTAGGCTGAGGAGAACTATTGTGCTGCTTGTGACTTTCTGAAGACCTAAGATATCTGTACATTAGCAGTTCCGCTCACAAGGAAACGCTCTTCAAAAGACAATGGCTTTGTTTTAACCAACCGCTCCAAATCACAGGGCAATTGGTTTAATCAGCAACAAACATGGCAGCACTTAGACACCGGTGACAAATGCTACATGTGCAGGACTATTTCAACAATAGCTTGCATTTATCTCATCAATTGCACGGGAGTGAAACATGCTGAGCCATAATTGCAAAACATGGTTTGACTTGAAGCTCTATTAGCTGTTCTGGTATCTCTTTGAATTTCCTAAGTAGAATATCCCACCTTTTACTTCCCTTTCATTCAGTTCAACCACGTTATGTTTTAACATATGAGTGAAGTCCTTTCACCAAGATTTCCCAGATAAAGGTTGCAATAGGAAATGATAATATAGATCAACCCTAATGGACCAGCACAAATACCCCAGTTTAAAATCCCAATGAAGTATGTTCTACCTAATGAACAACAAGAGATGGGTCAGCGGTCAATAGATAATAGACAATAGACAATGGGTGCAGGAGTAGGCCATTCGGCCCTTTGAGCCAGCACCGCCATTCAATGTGATCATGGCTGATCATCCCCAATCAGTACCCGGTCAACTGGAAATTGGGAAACTTCACATAGAATAGAATAGTTTCTTTATTGTCATTGTAACATGAACTATGTACAACAAAATTTAAAAATGTCAGCCAGTCAGTGCACCATTCAAACATTTCTAAAAGCTAACGATACATACAAGGTAAAATATTAAAAAAAGATAAACAACTAAAATAAATATCATGAAAATAGCACGCATAAACACCCAACCCTCCATCCTTCTGTCGATTTCACAGTGTACCACAGTCCCTTAGTCTGTATCGCCCCTGCGTTCCTTGGCAGCTACATTTAGTGCCTTTATAGCAGTGGGGTAAAAACTGTTTTTAAGTCTGTTTGTCGTTGTCCTTGTAGATCTGTACTGTCTGCCTGACGGCAACAGTTCAAACAGGGAGTGTCCGGGGTGGGAAATGTCCTTTATAATGCTCTGGGATTTTTTGATGCAGCGGGAACTGTGTAAGTGCTCCAAGGTAAGGAGAGGCCAGCCGACAATCCTCTGGGCGTTGTCAATGGCCCTCTGGAGCGCTTTCCTCTGAGCCGCTGTGCAGCTGGTGAACCATACAGGAATTGGTGGTAATACTGGTGAGATGGTTTGGAGTCATTTCTGGCCGTGTATATTTCTGAAGATCTTTCCTGGGCCCAGCACACTGATGCAATTATAAAGACAGCACTTCAACGCCTCTACTTCCTGAGAAGATTACGGTGATTCGGTATGTCAGAGAAGATTCTGCAGGTGTACAGTAGAGAGCACATTGACTGGGTGCATCAGGGCCTGGTTCAGCAACTTGAATGCCCAGGAGCGAAGAAGACTGCAAAATGTTGTGATCAATGTCCGGTCCATCACGGGTTCTGACCCCCCCCCCCCCCCCCCCTCCCCACTATCGAATGGATTTACCGGAGTCACTGCCTCAAAAAGGCAGCCAGCATCATCAGAGACCTACACCACCCTGGCCACGCTCTCATTTCACCCCTGCCATCAGGAAGAAGGTACAGGAGTCTGAAAACTGTAACATCCAGGTTCTGGAACAGCTTCTTCCCTGCAACCATTAGGCTATTAAACACTACAAACTCAAATAAGCTCTGAACTACATAGACTATGTTTGTTATTATTGCCCTTCTATCGTCTGGTGTTTTTTTATGTGTTCATATGCATGTGTACACACACACTGAGCTTTTTTCTTCTCATTTATTATATTGGTTACATATTCAGTTGTGCTGCCGCAAGAAAGAATTTCATTGCTCTGTCTGGGACATATGATATAAGGTCATAAGGAATAGGAGTAGAATTAAGCCATTTGGCCCGTCAATAAAACACTCTTGACTCGATTTGACGCTAGTTTGGGTTGCCATGGTGTTGAAGGACCTGATTAGTCTACTTTATGTTTTAGTTTAGAGGTTCAGCGCAGAACTAGGCCCTTCAGCCCACCAAGTCCATGCTGACCAGCGATCCCTGCACACCAACGCCATCCTACACACACTAGGGATGTTTCCACTAGTGGGAGAGTCTAAGATCGGGAGAGATGGAGTGGCGGAGTGGGCCGGACTTGATGGGCCGAATGACTTAATTCCACTCCTATCACATAGGACCTTATGACCTTACGCACAAGCACCCACAGTCAGGATCGAACCCGGGTCTCTGGCGCTGTAAGGCAGCAACTCTACCGCTGCGCCACTGTGCCTACCCTTCGATTCTGCACTGTAAATTCTTGCAGGGAGACTGATGAATGAAGAGTTACACAGAAGTTTCTCCTTTTGGAGCCTGGATGTGAACAATAGACGATAGACAATAGACAATAGGTGCAGGAGTAGGCCATTCGGCCCTTCGAGCCAGCACCGCCACTCAATGTGATCATGGCTGATCATCCCCTATCAGTACCCCCGTTCCTGCCTTCTCCCCATATCCCCTGACTCCGCTATCTTTAAGAGCCCTATCTAGCTCTCTCTTGAAAGCATCCAGAGAACCGGCCTCCACCGCCCGGCCCTCTGAGGCAGAGAAGTCCACAGAAATAAACGAAGCCGTCAGCTGGTCGAAGTAGGCCCGCTCTGTTCCAACCACGCACTCAGTCCTGACGGGAGTCTGATACCAAATGAGAGGGAAATCATGCAATTCATGATAGTCTTGGTATCTCAGAATGTCTGAAATCCTGGTTCACCCTCACCTCTGTCAAAGACAAATCAAAGCTTTCCCGGATCATCAATCAGGCAAGCAAAATAACTGGCAAAACTCAAAATCAATTATCAGTACTCCACACCCAGGCAGTTAAAAGGAAAGCCAATCTCATTACACAGGATCTCACCCACCCACCCCCTGCACAAGTCTTTCCAACTTCTGCCATCAGGCCGCCGATATAAAGTCCCCCTATCCAAGAAAAACATCCACAAAAACTCATTCATACCCATTGCCATAAACAGCTTAAATAAAAAATGAACAATGGACAAATGAACCCTGATGCATTGTCACTTTACACGTATCCACAACTTTTATCTTGTCTATTTTTACAGTTTTTAATCTTTATATTTGCTTTTAAGATCGATACACACTGTGTGTGCTCGCAGAAATCTGTGCTGTATGACTGCTTATCAGTACATTGTCCTGTCTGTATGTTGAGCCACGTCAAAGAAGATTTTCTGTTATGACAGACAATAAAGTTTTCTGAATCTGAATCTGAATCTGAATCTGAATCTGAAGGCTCTTTTCAGCCAATGATTCCCTTTTGAAACATGATGATGAATGAAAGGCAGGGAATCTGCCAGTCAACAGTTGCACAGCAATCGCCCACAAACAGCAATGTGATAATGGTGAGGGGACCCGACAGATATTTAATGAAGGTACACAAAAAAGCTGGAGAAACTCAGCGGGTGCAGCAGCATCTATGGAGCGAAGGAAATAGGCAACGTTTCGGGCCGAAACCCGGAAGGGTTTCGGCCCGAAACGTTACCTATTTCCTTCCTGAAGGGTTTCGGCCCGAAACGTTACCTATTTCCTTCCTGAAGGGTTTCGGCCCGAAACGTTATCTATTTCCTTCCTGAAGGGTTTCGGCCCGAAACGTTGCCTATTTCCTTCGATCCATAGATGCTGCTGCACCCGCTGAGTTTCTCCATCATTTTTGTCCACCTTCGATTTTCCAGCATCTGCAGTTCCTTCTTGAACACAGATATTTAATGAATTCTATTTCTTCCACCAGGATTGTCACCACTGTCTCAATATTAATTTTTTTCCTCTCTTAGGGACAGCAATGTTCAACAGAGCCTGAAGAAGGGTCTCGACCCGAAACGTTGCCTGTTTCCTTCGCTCCCTAGATGCTGCCTCACCCGCTGAGTTTCAGGGGTTCTAAGAGATCTAAGAGATTAAGCAGTTGTTCGCATAGGCATGTGGATACGCATAGAATGGAGGGTTATGTATCATGAACAGGCAGAGGAGATTAGTTTACCTTGGTATCTTTACTGGCACGGACATTGTAGGCCAAAGGGCCCGTTCCTGTGTTGTACTGTTCTATGTCTAAATGTCACGGGTAGATAAAAATGCTGGAAAAACTCAGCGGCGGAGGCAGCATCTATGGAGCAAAGGAATGGGTGACGTTTCGGGTCAAGACCCTTCTTCAGACTTTTCACATTGATAAATATTGAAGAAGCATCTCGACCCGAAACGTCACCTATTCCTTTGCTCCATAGATGCTGCCTCACCCGCTGAGTTTCTCCAGCATTTTTTCTCTACCTTCGATTTTTCCAGCATCTGCAGTTCTTTCTTAAACAAACATGTCTAAGTGTCAATGGGGAACATGCAGAAAATCCAGGATCACATTGGCTTAAATCGTAATGAAGGGTAGAGCATGCTCAAGGAACCATGTGGCCCCTTCCTGCACCTATTGTTTGCGATCCCCACTGGAGGAGGAGTGCTGGACGGAGCAAGAACTATGAAACATAGAAACATAGAAATTAGGTGCAGGAGTAGGCCATTCGGCCCTTCGAGCCTGCACCGCCATTTAATATGATCATGGCTGATCATCCAACTCAGTATCCCGTACCTGCCTTCTCTCCATACCCTCTGATCCCCTTGGCCACAAGGGCCACATCTAACTCCCTCTTAAATATAGCCAATGAACTGGCCTCAACTACCCTCTGTGGCAGAGAGTTCCAGAGATTCACCACTCTCTGTGTGAAAAAAGTTCTCCTCATCTCGGTTTTAAAGGATTTCCCCCTTATCCTTAAACTGTGACCCCTTGTCCTGGACTTCCCCAACATCGGGAACAATCTTCCTGCATCTAGCCTGTCCAACCCCTTAAGAATTTTGTACGTTTCTATAAGATCCCCTCTCAATCTCCTAAGCACGTACACCTCTTCCCTCGTCATCCCAGCAGTTGCCTCTGTTTGTTGCTGGATGTTCATAGCCTCAAGGAGATTGACGTTGCTGTTCCAATGACCCCTCTAATCGGAAAGAGCTCGAATAATCGCTGGAACTGATTCGCCCGAACAGAGCCGAGGAAAGGCCATGAATTTCAATTCCTGTCAGTCTGTCGCTGTCTTGGAATTACAGATGCTGGATTACAACAGAGAGCGCTGAAATAAGTCATTAAGAGAAATAATCGGTTACTGGAGTGTTACATTGAGCAGCCTGCTAATTGAATCATCATTGTGGGCATGCTGCATGAGTGCATGCTTAAGCAAACAATAACACCAGCAGAAAATGTTTAAAAGCCATTAATTCTATCGTGACGTGATCACTGACATTTTCCGAGTCACATGAAAATAAATGTACTGTGTTTGGATTGATTCCGCAACCTTTAGAGATCCATCCTTTCAAAACACTCAGTACAAAACCAGGGTAATACCCTGAGAAATTGAATCTTAATCTGCTTTCCGCAACCCGCTGACAGAAATACGTGTTCCTCTTTTATTACGTTCTCCATCCTAAGTTTCAAAGGGAGCTTTCTTCCATGAAATGGATGGCCACATTTTTTTTATAAAGAGATAGAAAACTGCCTCGGCCCAAGGGCGCAAGAAAGTTCAGAGTTTCAGACCCAGCTCAGTCCATCCAGCAAAACACTCTCCCCTCCATTCAATGCCCACTACACTTCACAGTGGCACAGGAGAGCAGCCAACATAATCAAGAACCACTCACAGCCGGTCATCTTTTCTCCTCAGATTCGGATTCAGATTCAGAAAACTTTATTGTCTGTCGTAACAGAAAATCTTCTTTGACGTGGCTCAACATACAGACAGGACAATGTACTGATAAGCAGTCATACAGCACAGATTTCTGCGAGCACACACAGTGTGTATCGATCTTAAAAGCAAATATAAAGATTAGAATCTGTAAAAATAGACAAAATAAAAGTTGTGGTTACGTGTAAAGTGACAATGCGTCAGGGTTAATTTGTCCATTGTTCATTTTTTATTTAAGCTGTTTATGGCAATGGGTATGAATGAGTTTTTGTGGATGTTTTTCTTGGATAGGGGGACTTTATATCGGCAGCCTGATGGCAGACACCCCTGTCGGGCAGAAGATATGTAATCTTGAAAGCACGCACCACCAGATTCAAGAACATCTTCCGCCCCACTGTTATCACACTCTGGAGTGGACCATATATGCTAAGGATGAATTCCTGATCTTCCAATCAACCTTCTTGTTGCCCTTGCACATTTTATTCTCTGCACTTTCTCTGTGGCTTTAACACTATATTTTGCACTCTATTTATTTTCTCTTTTGCGGTACCACTTGTACTCGGGTATGGTGTGACTTTCCCGGATAGCATGCAAAGCAAAGTGTTTACTCACTGTATCTCGTTACAAGTGTCAGAAAGAATAAACTAGTACTAATGGCAAGACTATCGCATACGGGATCAGACAGGAAAGGTGAACAACAAATTATTTTCCTGGTGATTCTCTGGCTGTGTTGCCTTGCTCAATGATTATGATCTCAGTCAATGTTGATAACAAAATCAACAACAGGGCAGCTCTGCCTTTGGAAATACATTGTGGGAATGTAGAGGAATCAACCTAAAGACCTGTGTTGTGCTGGTGTCATCCCAATCTATGCTTGTGAGACAGGGCCAGTATATAGAAGGAATGCCAGACAGATTAACCACATCCACATGATCTGCCTGCACACAATGCTTCACACCAAGTGGCAAGACAAGATGCAGAAACAAGGACTTCAGCCTAAAGCGTCGCCTGTACATGTTCTCCAGGGATGCTGCCTGGCCCGCTGAGTTTAGTTTAGTTTTTGTAGTTTAGAAATACAGCGCGGAAACAGGCCCTTCGGCCCACTGCGTGCATGTCGACCAGCGATCCCCGCACACAAATACTATCCTACACACCCTAAGGACAATTTGTGCCTTCCCCCACAGTGGGAACCATTGTGGGGGGATGTTTTTATGTTTTAATGTTAAATTTCATCTTTAATGTTATGTTGTATTTTTATTAGTGTGCTGCATCTGAATTCCCCCTGAAAATGGGGATTAATAAAGTACTTATCATTATTATTATTATTATTATTTACAATCTTTACTGAAGCCAATTAAACGTACAAACCTGGAATGGAAGTCTTTGGAGCGTGGGAGGAAACCAGAGCACCAATTAGCTATATTTAAGAGGGAGTTAGATGTGGCCCTTGTGGCCAAGGGGATCAGAGGGTATGGAGAGAAGGCAGGTACGGGATACTGAGTTGGATGATCAGCCATGATCATATTGAATGGCGGTGCAGGCTCGAAGGGCCGAATGGCCTACTCCTGCACCTAATTTCTATGTTTCTATGTTTCACCCGGAGAAAAGCCACACGGTCACAGGGAGAAAGTACAAACTCCGTACAGACAGCACCCGAGGTCAGGATTGAACCCGGGTCTCTGGCGCTGTAAGGCAGCAACTCTACCGCTGCGCCACCGTGCGAGTTACTCCAGCACTCTGTGCCTTTCCTTGGCAAGACAAGACACCAGCCACACAGACTCTGATCCAGACAAACCTCCCTGCCCTCTACACATTGTGGAAAGAATCACAGGTGAGGTGGGCAGAACGCGGAGGCTGCTTTGTAGCGCCAAGGACCTGGGTTCGATCGTGAAGGGCCTGTTTCTGCACGGTATCTCCAAACTAAACCAAACCAAAATCTTAACTAGGCAGTGAATCGGAACTTGCCAGCAATGGTTCCCCCCATGGATGATTTTAGTATTTTTCTCTTGGGTCATCTCCCCAGGGCAATTGATAATTTATAGTGACCTGCTCCACCTAGTGGCTGGATAGAATCAACTCCTAAATCGTCAATTTGTGAAATACTATTGCTGACATAGACAATAGAACTGCAGAGTCAGCATACAGCATGGAAACAGGCCATTCGGCCCACCAAGTCCATGCCTACAAGTAGGCACCCATCCATATTAATGCCACCTGAATTAATCCACTCAGGAGGTTAACATATGTGAGCGTTTGACGGCACTGGACCTATATTCGTGGAGTTTAGAAAAAAGAGGGGGGGACCTCATTGAAATGTACGGAATAGTGAAAGGCTTGGATAAAATGGATGTGGAGAGGATGTTTCCACTAGTGGGAGAGTCTAGGACTAGAGGTCACGGCCTCAGAATTAAAGGATGTTCTTTTATACTATTAGTGACCCTGCTTCCACCATTCTCTCTCTGGCACTTCAGATTCCCTCTCAAACTCTTACCTTTTAACCCCAACTCGATGCCCTCCTGCCCTGCCTATTCCCCACGTCTGCCTGGGGTTTCCGTTCCAGGTTTGGCCAGTGATTGTAGCTACTCACCTTGCCCTGAGGTGCGACAGTCTGGGGATGTCCATCCTTGCTTTCGCCATCGGTTGTTGAACATGAAGAGAAAAACATTTTTCACACAATGAAAGAGTGATGAATCTGTGGAATTCTCTGCTACAGAAGGTAGTTGAGGCCACAGTTCATTGGCTACATTTAAGATGGAGTTAGATGTCGCCCTTGTGGCTAAAGGGATCAGGGGGTATGGAGAGAAGGCAGGTACAGGATACTGAGTTGGATGATCAGTCATGATCATATTGAATGGCGGTGCAGGCTCGAAGGGCCGAATGGCCTACTCCTGCACCTATTTTCTATGTTCTATGTTTCTAAGCTGTCCTTGGTGTCTGCGTGAATGTGGCACTTGGTGAGCTTCACTTGACGGACAGTGGTTGTGTGTGGTGAGATACCGTCTGGTGCAGGTCCTGCCCAGGTTACCCCCCACCCCGGCCTGTGCATCGCCCGCACGTGCCAACCAGCGTCTGGGAGACCGGCGACAAGATTTGCCGGATGCCGCAGAGCTGCGGGCATCTTCTGCCGTGTGTGAACTTGGTGAACTTTGAGTGTGGCACAGTGGGCAGCACAATGACACAACGGTAGAGCTACTGCCTCACAGCGCCAGAGACCCGGGTTCCATCCTGACTACCGGTGCTGTCTGCACGGAGTTTGTGCGTTCTCCCCGTGACCGCGTGGGTTCTCTCCGGGTTCCCCGGTTTCCTCCCACACTCCGAAGACGTGCAGGTTTGTAGGTTAATTGGCTTTGATAAAATTTTGCAAATCGTTCCTAGTTTGTAGGATAGTGCTAGCGTACGGGGTGATCGCTGGTCGGCGCGGACTCGGTGGGCCGGAGAGCATACTTCCGCGCACTGAAGTCTAAAAAAAAAATTACATCTGAATGGTTGGTGTTTAAGAAGGAACTGCAGATGCTGGAAAATCGAAGGTACACAAAAATGCTGGAGAAACTCAGCGGGTGCAGCAGCATCTATGGAGCGAAGGAAATAGGCAATGTTTCGGCCCGAAACGTTACCTATTTCCTTCCTGAAGGGTTTCGGCCTGAAACGTTGCCTATTTCCTTCGCTCCATAGGTGCTGCTGCACCCGCTGAGTTTCTCCAGCATTTTTGCGTACCATCTGAATGGGTTGGGTTACGTTGACGCCTTGGTTAATTACTCCTTGGACAACGTTTTATTGAAACACATTGCTGGGTAGGACACATTTCCGACTCGTGAACTGATGGTTTGCGAACACTCCCGAACACAGAAACCCAGGGAGGACCTGTAACCTGATGGAAGTATATAAAATGATGAGTGGCCAGAACCTTTACCCCAGGGTGGAAGTGACCAAGGAAGTGACCAAGTCCTGACATCCCAGGAATCAGTCTGGTGAACCTTCTCTGCACTCCCTCTATGGCAATAATGTCCTTCCTCAGATTTGGAGAACAAAACTGTACGCAATACTCCAGGTGTGGTCTCACCAAGACCCTGCAGTTGTACAGGGTCTTGGTGAGACCACACCTGGAGTATTGCATACAGTTTTGGTCTCCAAATCTGAGGAAGGACATTATTGCCATAGAGGGAGTGCAGAGACGGTTCACCAGACTGATTCCTGGGATGTCAGGACTGTCTTATGAAGAAAGACTGGATAGACTTGGTTTATACTCTCTAGAATTTAGGAGATTGAGAGGGGATCTTATAGAAACTTACAAATTTCTTAAGGGGTTGGATAGGCTAGATGCAGGAAGATTGTTCCCGATGTTAGGGAAGTCCAGGACAAGGGGTCACAGCTTAAGGATAAGGGGGAAACCCTTTAAAACCGAGATGAGAAGAACTTTTTTCACACAGAGAGTGGTGAATCTCTGGAACTCTCTGCCACAGAGGGTAGTTGAGGCCAGTTCATTGGCTATATTTAAGAGGAAGTTAGATGTGGCCCTTGTGGCTAAGGGGATCAGGGGGTATGGAGAGAAGGCAGGTACGGGATACTAAGTTGGATGATCAGCCATGATCATATTGAATGGCGGTGCAGGCTCAAAGGGCCGAATGGCCTACTCCTGCACCTAATTTCTATGTTTCTATGTTAGAGGGCATAGCTTTAAAACGAGAGGGGTAACGTTTGAAGATTTTCGGGATGGGTTTTTTGCCAGGGGTGGTGGGGGAGGCCAACACGATATGATAGTGGCATCTAAGCAGCTTTTGGATAGGCACTTAAACCTGCAGTCATAGATAGAGATGGATCACATGCATGCAGAGGAGATTAGTTTAACCTGGCAGCATGTTTGTCACCGACACTGTGGGCTTGTTCCTGCGCTGTACTGTTGTACCTTCTATATATCCCTAAAAAACCCCATCACCGAAAGGTTTACGCAGCTCACTTCCCCGTTGCTATTTCCTTTGCACACTTTAATTTGTCCGCTGGTACACAGCGAGCAGCAATAGGAGGAATGACTCTTAACCATATAACCATATAACCATATAACAATTACAGCACGGAAACAGGCCATCTCGGCCCTACAAGTCCATGCCGAACAAATTTTTTTCCCCTTAGTCCCACCTGCCTGCACTCGTACCATAACCCTCCATTCCCTTCTCATCCATATGCCTATCCAATTTATTTTTAAATGATACCAATGAACCTGCCTCCACCACTTCCACTGGGAGCTCATTCCACACCGCCACCACTCTCTGCGTAAAGAAGTTCCCCCTCATATTACCCCTAAACTTCTGTCCCTTAATTCTGAAGTCATGTCCTCTTGTTTGAATCTTCCCTATTCTCAAAGGGAAAAGCTTGTCCACATCAACTCTGTCTATCCCTCTCATCATTTTAAAGACCTCTATCAAGTCCCCCCTTAACCTTCTGCGCTCCAGAGAATAAAGACCTAACTTATTCTCTTTGTGAGAGGTTCAGGATTCACGCAGCGATGGGAGATGCGGATGGATGTGATCGGCTGTCAAAGGTGCGAGAACAGAGAGTTAAGGGCCTGTCCCACTTCACGACCTCTGCCGAGTTTGCCCTTGACTCATACTCGCAGCACAGTCGTCACGAGGTCGTAAGTAGGTCGTAGTAGGTCGTGATGCTTGTCGTAGGTACTCGTGGCATCAAGTAGGTCGGGGCGTTTTTTCTAGCCTGATGAAAAATGTCCACGCGTAGAAAAGGTCGTGAATTGGGTTGTGAAAATGGGGCGGGCCCTTTAAGGAGACTACCCAGGTGGGCTGTTGGGGGATTTTGTGCACTCCTCTGCTGTTTACAGATGATGGTTCTCACTGTGTCTTGGTCACGTGGGAGAGAACAGTGTTATTGCTGGGCAAATTGCCTGCTGTCAGCTCGGAAACATTTGAAGTCTTTGGCTGTCGAAAAAAAAAAAAACCCTCCCTTCTTGCAGGTTGTTCCAGGGCTCTGGAGGTGATGGTGGTGGTGAGTTATGTCATCAGTGTCTGTTGACACAGGCCCAGCTGGTAATGAGTTATGTCATCGGTCTCTGTGGGCACAAAACAACTCCCTCATAATAATTGGCAGGCCAGTTTCCACCGCGGCAAGCACTGCGCTCAGAGTTGCTGGGGGGGGGGGGGAAGAAGCATTGCTGCAACGATGTGATTAATAGTGCAAGACCAGCAAGGATAAGGCATCCTTCCTCGAACAAGTTGCGAAGAATGCATTTCGTTGTCTCTGTACTGTACACTGACAATGACAATTAAAATTGAATCTGAATCTGAATCTGAAGAAACAGCCTGGGGAAATGGGTAGAAACCATTCACGTTTTCGATCTTAATTAACAAGTCCTCCACTCCCAATCAAAGGCAAATTTCCCCCTTCATATTCTTTTCCACTTTATCCCACTCATAGAAAACATAGAAACATAGAAAATAGGTGCAGGAGTAGAGGCCATTCGGCCCTTCGAGCCTGCACCGCCATTCGATATGATCATGGCTGATCATCCAACTCAGTATCCCATCCCTGCCTTCTCTCCATACCCCCTGATACCTTTAGCCACAAGGGCCACATCTAACTCCCTCTTAAATCCAGCCAATGAACTGGCCTCAACTACCTTCTGTGGCAGTGAATTCCACAGATTCACCACTCTCTGTGTGAAAAATGATTTTCTCATCTCGGTCCTAAAAGACTTCCCTCTTATCCTTAAACTGTGACCCCTAGTTCTGGACTTCCCCAACATCGGGAATAATCTTCCTGCATCTAGCCTGCCCAACCCCTTAAGAATTTTGTAAGTTTCTATAAGATCCCCCCTCAATCTTCTAAATTCTAGCGTGTACAAGCCGAGTCGCTGGCTGCTAGTCCTACAGTGACCTCCATTTACACGCACTGTCAATGTGGCTCAGTTCTCAACGTTCCCTGAGGCAATGTAATGGCTCGGCTGCATAACCTGGGCTGACGCTAAAACACGGAGGGAGCTCTCCATCAGCCGCACGCTGGTGTTTGGAGGAGACAGTAAAAGCAAGTTCCATGGACGGCTGAAATCCCAAGGCAATGTGGAAATAAAACCTTCCCTTCTTGAACCAGTGCGGCACATTTTAGCTGTAGTCCGTGATTTTGGCTGGTCGCCATTACAGCTCAAGAAGAACAGATTCAATGGCCATTCGCCCCATTACTGTTTCCGACAGGATTGTCTGCAGAGCGACCACTCACGTAATTCATTGTAAGGTATCTCTGAAAGATTTAAAATAGAAAAACGTTGCATAAACGCAAGCATTTTCCAATTCATATCCTGGTGTTTCTGCTTCAAAACTCCATAATAATTGCCATCTAGGTTTCAATAAATGATATGATGACAACTGCATTAGCACTCCAATGATTTATGTAGAGTATGTCATTGCAAGAGCAGATAAGTCTGAACATGTCTATTGTGTAATCTACTCAAGCAGGCAGCCTGCTTATTCTTGGCTGAAATTTCAATTTGCAATCTTCCTCTCTGTAATCATAAATGTAATTATCCCACCACCCATATCTTTCTCTCTCTCTTTCTCGCTCTCTCTCTTTCTCTCTCTCCCTGAATTCTAATTGTGGCTACACTGATTTGATGCTCCTTTGCCCCCCTTTTCCCACTGACTCCGAAGCAATTGTTTGCTCTTCATCACCTTGAGAACTTCCCTCGTTTTGAGAGTATCTATCAGGTGCCCTTCCCTGCCTCCGAGCCTCCAGTCAATTGGAAGGAGATCCGTTTGGAGGAGGTCACAAAGGGGATGAGTAAGAAGGATGGAGAAGACATTTTCACATGAAAGAGACGCTCACAATTAAATAGGACCACCTCAGTATATCTCGGAGTGTTTCTCAGTCCATGAAATGCGGTTGAAGTCACTGTTACAGCAGCTAAAGGATGGCAAATGTTGGAGGGAAAGTGGACACTGAGGTACTTGATGATCCATGACCTGGGTCAAGGTCAAAGGACAAATTAGTCCTTCGCAGACCAAATCCTTATCCTTGATCCCAAAATAGGGGTTGGACAGGCTAGATGCAGGAAGATTGTTTCCGATGTTGGGGAAGTCCAGAACAAGGGGTCACAGTTTAAGGATAAGGGGGAAATCTTTTAGGACCGAGATGAGAAAAACTCATTTTTTACACAGAGAGCGGTGAATCTGTGGAATTCTCTGCCACAGAAGGTAGTTGAGGCCAGTTTGTTGGCTATATTTAAGAGGGAGTTAGATGTGGCCCTTGTGGCTAAAGGGATCAGGGGGTATGGAGAGAAGGCAGGTACAGGATACTGATTTGGATGATCAGCCATGATCATATTGAATGGAGGTGCAGGCTCGAAGGGCCGAATGGCCTACTCCTGCACCTATTTTCTATGTTTCTATCCTGTATACAGCGTTCCAATCTTAGGCAGCACAGTGATGGAGATGCTGCCTTACAGTGCTAGAGACACAGGTTCAATCCTGACTATGGGTGCTGTCTGTACGGAGTTTGTATGTTCTCCCTGTGACCACGTGGGTTTTCTCCTGGTGCTCCGTTTCCTCCCACATTCCAAAAGACGTCCAGGTTTGTAGGTTATTGGGCTTCGGTAAGATTGTAAATTGGCCCTAATGTGTGGGATTGGGCAAGTGTACTGGTCATTGTGGAGTCGGTGGTCCAAAGGGTTGTTTCCATGCTGTATCTCTAAAGTCTAAAGGCTAAAGTAAAGTCTAGTACAGCCAGCCGCAATGAGGCAGTAAAGATTCGAGGGAGACCCATTTTCGGCTATGTTCATGCCCCACCTGCCTTCCTCCACAACAGGAGGAATGAAGAGAGGGGAGAGAGAGAAGGAGAGAGGGGAGCGAGAGGGGAGAAAGAGAGTAGAGAGAGAGCGGAGAGAGAGGAGAGAGAGAGAGGAGAGAGAGAGGGGAGAGGGGAGGGGAGTGGAGAGAGGAGAGGAGAGAGGAGAGGAGAGAGAGAGAGGAGAGAGGAGAGAGGAGAGAGAGAGAGAGAGAGGAGAGAGGGACAAAAGTAGATAATGCAATTGGAGGAGGGGAGAGAGAGAGAGAAGGAGACAGAGAGAGGAGAGGAGAGAGAGGAGAAGAGAGGAGAGGAGAGGAGAGGAGAGGAGAGGAGAGGAGAGGAGAGGAGAGGGGAGAAGGGGAGTAGAGGGGAGGGAGAGGTGGAGGAGAGGTGAGGAGAGGAGCGGGGAGGGGAGGAGAGGGGAGGAGAGGGGGGGAGAGGGGAGGAGAGGGGGGAGAGGGGGAGAGGGGAGAGGGGAGAGGGGGAGAGGGGGAGAGGGGAGAGAGAGAGAGAGAGAGAGAGAGAGAGTTACTCAAGCCCTCAGCATCCCCCTAATCAATCTTGGTTTGGATGCCTGTTGCACCAGTACTAAGCTTGTGCTGTGTACGCCACAACCCTCTCAGCAGACAGAGTGATCCCTGGTTAAATTGTACTTCAGTTAGAAGCACGTATCTGCCCGTCCTTGATGACAACTGATGACAGTCTAGGGGAAACCAAACACTTGAGCTCTTCAGTCTTGAAAGGAGCAACCAAGAGTGAGACTCAAAAACCGTGTGAAGACGGAAAATGCCAAATGAAAGCGTGACAGCAGGACGAGGGGTAAAAGCTCCATGGATGGATGTCAGAGAAGTTGTCCTTCAGCAAAGTATGCAACAGAGTGAATCTTCACACAGCTAAACTTCACACAGTGAAGCGTTTCTCAAGCTCGGGACGAGCCACAGTGTTTCCTGGTAAATGACAGGTAGACAAAAATGCTGGAGAAACTCAGCGGGTGAGGCAGCATCTGTGGAGCGAAGGAATAGGTCACGTTACGGGGTTGGACCTTAAGGGGTTGGACAGGCTAGATGCAGGAAGATTATTCCCGATGTTGGGGAAGTCCAGAACAAGGGGGTCACAGTTTAAGGATAAGGGGGAAATCTTTTAGGACCGAGATGAGGAAAACATTTTTCACACAGAGAGTGGTGAATCTGTGGAATTCTCTCCCGCAGAAGGTAGTTGAGGCCAGTTCATTGGCTATATTTAAGAGGTAGTTAGATGTGGCCCTTGTGGCTAAAGGGATCAGGGGGTATGGAGAGAAGGCAGGTACGGGATACTGAGTTGGATGATCAGCCATGATCATATTGAATGGCGGTGCAGGCTCAAAGGGCCGAATGGCCTACTCCTGCACCTATTTTCTATGTTTCTATGTTTCTATGTTACGGGTCGAGACCCTTCTTCAGAGCCACATGATATACCTTTTGAAGGTTAGTCTGTGGCAGTGCAGGGTATGTGGCAATCAGGTCATTGTCAATAAATCACATGATAAGCTGAACATAGTTAGGTTCAATTCAAGGCCAGTATTGTGCTGGGTAGCAGGGGGCTCGTCCCGACCAATGTCATCGGATCTTTTCCTTTCATTCCAAAGGCCAGGCTGAGTCTCAGTTTAAATTATCTTCTGCAAGACAGCGCCTTCAACAAAGCAGCGTTCCCTCAGTACCACACCACAGCGCTGGTCTGGGGATTAAGTGCTGAAGAGTCTGGAGAGAGATTTGAACCCACTATCTTGTAACTCTGAGATATGAATATTCTCCAGGGAGCCCTTGCTGACTCCTAGACGATTGCCTTTAAAAATAAAGCATCTACTATACTTTCGATGTATGTATGTATGTATGTATGTATGTACTTTATCTGTCATATATACTGAGGTACAGTGAAATGCATACAGTGTGGAAACAGTGCCCTTTGGCCCACCGAGTCCATGCCAACCATCGATCATCCCGCACACTTATGCCCCTGTCCCACTTAGGAAACCTGAACGGAAACCTCTGGAGACTTTGCGCCCCACCCAAGGTTTCCGTGCGGTTCCCGGAGGTTGCAGGTGGTTGCCGGAGGTTGCAGGTAGTGGAAGCAGGTAGGGAGACTGACAAAAACTTCCGGGAACCGCACGGAAACCTTGGGCGGGGGGCAAAGTCTCCAGAGGTTCCCGTTCAGGTTTCCTAAGTGGGACAGGGGGCATTACACTATGCTACATCACTGGAATAATTAACCTGCAAACTTGCAATTCTTTGGAGTGTGGGATGAAACCGGAGCACCCACAGGGTACGTCACAGGGAGAACATACAAACTCCGTACAGGCAGTATCCATGGTCAGGGTCGAACCCGGGTCTCTGGCGCTGAGAGGCAGCAACTCTACCGCTGCGCCACCGTGCCGACCCATCAGGATCACTGGATTTGTACATGGCCCCCATTGGACACATTGATGGTTGGGAAAGCACGGTTTGTGCACAACGTGTAAAACAAGATGGGCCAAATGGTCTCCCTCTCTTGCCTCCAGTCGATGATTTTGTGCAGATCTTATTGCACCCTATTGCTCAAATTGAATCTGAACACACACAAGAATACCTCGAGGAGCAGAGAGAAATTGCAACACATGAAATGGAGGATTAAATAGCAGAAACTTGGTAAGAATCTTGTGATGGAATGGAATGAAATGCTATTTATTGTCATTCAAACCTAGGTTTGAACAACATTTCATTTCTACAGTTTTTTTACATTACAAACAAAAACCAAGACCGAGATGAAGAAAGATTTAGGAGGCAAAACTAAACAGTAGAAGTGTTGGGCAAAATCATCTGTTTCTACACTGTAAATTACAATGGAATTAACCCCTGGAGTAACAACTACAGGATGATTAATGATACATAGTTTAAACTAAAATTAAAGTAAGAGACTATGGAAGTAAACTTCAAAACAAATTCCTTTAAACTAGGAAAATAAATTCTGAGGCAGGATATTTTCAGATCATTTTCTATTTTCGTTTCGGCAATTCACACGTTAGCTCCCTAATTATAAGCAGGAGGCTCACTAGCCTGCTGTTCGATGTAAAACGGGGTGGGGAGAATGGCATACATCGCTGTCTCTGGCATTCCCAATCATCTGCCCGTTATATTAATTAAACCATTAGAGCAAAGAACCCCAGAGTCAGTTAAAATCATAACGTCGCCTCTTGACACTGCTGTGGTTGAATAATTCATGGCTTGTCATTGCCTGTGCCATGTGTACTTTTACCAGTCAAATAGCACCAGGATATTAGGTGAAAAGCCGTTGAATTTCACAGTAACAGGTCCCCAACCTCCCATTGAATCTGCAGGCTGCACTCACAATGCATGTCGTCAGAATTTTCACAGCAGAACTTTGTGCCATGGCATCCCTATCCAATTATAGGGGAAGGATATAACACTAACTTGAATTCATAGAGCATCTTCAATGTGACATTATATTGAGGGGTGCCTCTAAGGCAGGGGCTCGCAACCATTTTCATCCCGTTTACCCCAGGCAAATTTAATAGCACATATCCATGTCATTTCACTTACTTATGAACAACTAATGATGAACAGATACCGGTATACCAGAACCAAACACAGTCAGTCAATGAGAAAAAAATATGTACAGATCCAGAATCGACAAATTTACTTACCCCCTGGGTTGGTGAAATTTACCCCAGGTTTGGAACCCTTGCTCTAAGGCGCATTAGTTAACAAAATGACACAACCGTTTGTGGAAAAATACATCAGGGCAGGTGACGCCGTTCCTACCGCAGGAAGGAAAGCAAGAAGAATATAACCGCTTTGTTTCACCGTTTAACAGTCACAATTTATTGGAAGGACCTCAATACCAGGCATTTTTTGTACATTAAAGCAGTAGCTATCTTAATCTCCACTGTAATAAAAAGGAACTGCAGATGCCGGCTTATAACAAAGATAGCCACAAAATGTTGGCGCAAAAGCCCTGTCCCACTGTACGAGTTCATTCCAGAGTTCATACCCCCGAGTTTGCCCTGATTTGAACTTGGAGATTTACGGTAATGGCCGCTCGTCGGTACTCGGGGCTCTCGTGGACATTTTTCAACAAGTTGAAAAATCTTCACCAGTCTTCCCGAGCTAACTCCGTTTCCCGAGTACCTGCTGTTAGCGTTACAAGCCGCTAAGAGACGTCCCCGAGCTCCGACGTACCCGCTACGTTCATTCTACGTGCTTACCATGAGTTTGATTATTTTTAAAACTCGGGAGAGCCCTTGGAATGAACTCGTACCGTGGGACAGGGCTATTAGACTTTAGAGCTCCAGGCTGCTGCGGGCCTCCAGCCTTCCTTGGATACAAGGTCCCTCTTCCTCACCTCTCCAGTGGGCCTCCAAGGTCAGATCAAGATCCCTGAACTTACAACAACTGAGACCTGAAAATGAAACCAAGCCGGCGGTTCTGTCTACTGTCCCATGGCAGGACTTTCATATGAAGAAAGACTGGATAGACTCGGCTTGTACACACTGGATTTCAGAAGATTGAGGGGGGATCTTATAGAAACTTACAAAATTCTCAAGGGGTTGGACAGGCTAGATGCAGGAAGATTGTTCCCGATGTTGGGGAAGTCCAGAACAAGGGGTCACAGTTTAAGGATAAGGGGGAAATCTTTTAGGACCGAGATGAGAAAAACTCATTTTTTACACAGAGAGTGGTGAATCTGTGGAATTCTCTGCCATAGAAGGTAGTTGAGGCCACAGTTCATTGGCTATATTCAAGAGGGAGTTAGATGTGGCCATTGTGGCTAAAGGGATCAAGGGGGTATGGAGAGAAGGCAGGGATGGGATACTGAGTTGGATGATCAGCCATGATCGCATTGAATGGCGGTGCAGGCTCGAAGGGCCGAATGGCCTACTCCTGCACCTATTTTCTATGTTTCTATGTTTCTATCACACCATATCCACTTTTGTGGACTGGCGGTGCGTCCTGCGGCCGTGGTGTGTGCAGGCGCGGAAGGTGAGGGCGCGGTGGGTGGGCCCAACTCTGGTTCCCTCACCTCTTCGATCAGCCTCACTCCTTGTCCATTGCTCCATCCTCTGGACCTCAGCTGCCGGCCAGTGGCCGGCTCAGTGGCTCCCCCTGCAGGCAGAGCCGAGCTGAGCTGAGAGTTTCTCCCCCACAATCTCTGTCCTCGCATTGAATTTTAGGGTTCAGCAATATTTTTGAATTTGAATTATGAACATGGGTCTGGGGTGAGCACTGATGCTGGGATTTCTGGTCAGGTCAGTTCAGTTCGGGTCTAGTTTGTGCATGTGTACCGAGGTACAGTGAAAAGCTTTTGCTGCGCGCTAACCAGTCAGCAGAAGGACAATACATGAGTACAGTCAAGCTATCCACAGTGTAACAATAATACATGATAAGGGAAATGCTGCTGTAGGAGTAGAGATATATAAGTGTGGAGCGATTGTAATGTGTGATTGCAGATCTGCTTCTGTGACTAGTGCACAAATAGTCGCCTGGGCCGGACTTTACCCAATCAACATCATTTAACCCCTGAATGATCTCTAACATCCGCATCACGTAACTGGTTCCAACACATCATCACCTAAACCGACTTTGCAAGCTGCCTGCTAGGCTTTCTTTCAAGTGATGTAATCACACAATCTGGTTCCACTCCACCAAGGAGAGTGGAAAGAAATTTTCCACAACATTTCATCCCTTAGTAGTTTTACTTATTCTCATTTGGTTATCTGTTATCCTTCTCATGTAAGTTGCAAGGTGCACTGTGGTTTATGTGGAGGTGCCTTGACTGGGGGTGAGTTGGGGAAGAAGCGTTTTGCCCCAATGCTCCAGCCATTAGAGCGGCACGGTGGCGCAGCGGTAGAGTTGCTACCTTGCAGCGCCAGAGGTTCGATCCTGACTGCGGGTGCTGTCTGTACGGAGTTTGTACCGTTCTCCCTATGAACACATGGGTTTTCTCTGGGTGCTCTGGTTTCCTCCTGCACTCCAAAGACATACAGGTCTGCATGGACTCGGTGGGCCGAAGGGCCTGTTTCCACGTTGTATCTCTAAACTAAACTAAATGTTATTGGACTGACTGATGGAACAATCGCATCCCAGTTACCTGATCTGATTCTATCAATCACTGGCCTACTGCTGCTCCTTTCAATCTTCAGGAAATGCAACGCCAGAGACCCGGGTTCGATCCCGGCTGCGGGTGCTGTCTGTACGGAGTTTGTACATTCTCCCCGCGATCGCCGAGATCTTCGGTTTCCTCCCACACTCGAAAGACGTCCAGATTTGTAGGTTAATTGGCTTGGTAAGTGTAAAGGTTGCCCCTGTTGGGTGTAGGATAGTGTTAATGTGCGGGGACCGCAGACTCTGTGGGCCAAAGGGCCTGTTTCCGCGCTGTGTCTCTAAACTAAACTGAACTATTTGCTGGACGTGTCTTCACATCCTAGCAGGGTCTGCATTCCAGTTCCTGATCATTCATTCCATAAAATAAACATTTCCACATCAAAAATAAGCAGGTGAGCAGTGCCAAGAGTCAAGAATGGCTGTGTGCTGGCCCCAAAGGCAACGTAGCAAATACGCAGGCCTTTCATCCGCACTGCGAACATTACTTCAGAGAACCTTTGGCCTGGTGCGTTTTTGTTTGCATATTCAGGATTCACACCCCTTGTGAAGTGCAACATTACATGATGCTCTCAATCTGTTTCTCTCTGTTTTACCAACCCTCCTTTCCCACCAGTGTCTCTCTGACAGATGGAGGAGCATAAATCACAACCCCAGGCACCAGAAGCAGCTCATATTAAATCTCTCCCTCTCTTGGAAAATGAGTAGTGTTCACTCATAGCAAAATACAAAAATGTCTCAGAATTATGCTGCCTGATTACTTTCCGGGCTGTGTGCTGGCTCGCTCTCTCCCGACTATGCTGGAGTCACAGTCGGATGGTCTACAGCTGTGGAGGGTCTTGTACACTATCAATACCTGGAAGATGAAACCACCTCGTGTACATGGCAACGACGTGTCATTCTGGTTTAGTTCAATGCCTTTCATGCACACTTTGAAAGGGAGAATTTGCTTAGTTTTTAGTTTAGTTTAGAGATACAGCGCGGAAACAGGCCCTTCAGCTCACCGGGCCCACGCCGACCAGCGATCCCCGACCAGTGATATTAACACCATCCTACACACACACGAGTGGCAATTAATTGCATTTACCAAGCCAATTTACCTACGCACCTGCACGTCTGTGGAGTACGTGAGGAAAACGAAGATCTCGGAGGAAACCCACGTGGTCACAGGGAGAACATACAAACTCCGTACAGACAGCACCCATAGACGGGATTTGACCTGGGTCACCACCGCTACAAGTGCCCGTAGTTTAGTTTATTATAGTCACATGTACCGAGGTACACCTAAAGCTTTTTGTCATGTGCCACCCAGTCAAAGACAATATGTTATAATCAAAACGGTCAAACATAGTACAGATAATGGATAAATGATGCAACATTTAGTGTAACATAAGGTCCAACAAAGTCCGGTTAAAGATAGATCAAAAGTCTCCAATGAGGCCGAGGGGAGGTCAGGACTGCACTCTGCCGGTGAGATGACAGATCAGTTGCTTGATAACATTTGGGAAGAAACGGTCCCGTTAGGAAAAAGATGAGGTGGATTTTATTTAGTCAGAGGGTGGTGAATCTGTGGAATTCTTCGCCACAGAAGGCTGTGGAGGCCAAGTCAGTGGATATTTTTAAGGCAGAGATAGATAGATTCTTCATTCATACGGATGTCAGGGGTTATGGGGAGAAGGCAGGAGAATGGGTCTGGGTGAGAGAGATCATTCAGCCATGATTGAATGGTGGAGTAGACTTGATTGGCCGAATGGCCTAATTCTGCTCCTGCCACATGACCTTATGACAATCTGGAGGTTTGCGTTATCAGACTTTTTGCCTGACGGGAGAGGGGAGAAGATGGAGTGACCAGGGTGAGACTCGTCCTTCATTATGTTGGTGGCCTTGCCTAGGCAGTGTGTAATGTGAATGGTAGTCGATGAAAGGGAGATTGGTTTGTGTGATGGTCTGGGCTGCGTCCACAACTCTGCAATTTCTTGCTGTCTTGGAAGGAGCAGTTCCCAAACCAAGCAGTGATGCATCCCGCTAAATTGCCTTCTACGGCGCAAACATTTATATCGTCTATCTCTGGCCTCGTGCACCAATGACCATCCACGTGCTACCACCACGGAACAGCTGTGGTTCAGAGGATGGGAAGTGCTCTTGTTTCGGAGACAAGAGGCTGTGGGTTCAAATTGCCGTCCAGAGACACGCTAGAGGCAGGAAACATGTTCCCGATGTTTGGAGGAGTCCAGAACCAGGGGCCACAGTTTAAGAATAAGGAGTAAGCCATTTATAACGGAGACGAGGAAACACTTTTTCTCACAGAGAGTGGTGAGTCTGTGGAATTCTCTGCCTCAGAGGATTGGTGGAGGCAGGTTCTCTGGATGCTTTCAAGAGAGAGCTAGATAGGGTTCTTAAAAATAGCGGAGTCAGGGGATATGGGGAGAAGGCAGGAACGGGGTACTGATTGGGGATGATCAGCCATGATCACATTGAATGACGGTGATGGCTCGAAGGGCCAAATGGCCTACTCCTGCACCTATTGTCTATTGTCTATTGTCTATTGACTTGAACACAGCACTCTAGCTTGGCAGAGTTGCTGCCTTACATCGCCAGAGACCTGGGCTCAATCCTGACCTCGGGTTCCGTCTGTGTGTAGTTTGCATGTTCTCCCAGTGTTCGTGTGGGTTCTCTCCGGGCGCTCCGGTTTCCTCCCACTCTCCAAATTCCTACAGAGTTGTAGGTTAATTGGCTTCTGTAAATTGTAAATTGTCCCCAGTGTGTAGGATAGTGCCAGTGTGCGGGTGATCGCTGGTCGGCGTGGACTTGGTGGGCCGAAGAGTCAGTTTCCACGCTGTATCTCTAAAGTCTAATGTCTAATAGCCCTGTCCCACGGTACGTGTTCATTCCAAGAGCTCTCCCGAGTTTTTAAAGAATTAAACGGAGAATGAACGCAGCGGGTATGTCGGAGCTCGGGGACGTCTCTTAGCGGCTCTTACCGCTAACGGCAGGTACTCGGGAAGACTCGCTAATGGCAGGTAAGCACGGGAAGACTCGCAAAGATTTTTCAACATGTTGAAAAATGTCCACGAGAGCCCCGAGTACCGACGAGTGGCCATTACCGTAAATCTCCGAGTTCGAATCAGGGCAAAGTCGGGGAGAGCTCTTGGAATGAACTCGTGCTGTGGGACAGGGATTTAAAGGTAGTAGATGCAAGATATTCTCTAAATGGCAAGACAGGTGTCAAAGGTTCTGTTGCCTGGGGTTCGCAGGTTATAAATCAAGTGGAACAATTTGCAGTTTTAAAATACAAAGCTGCCTAATGCATGTTCATCTCCATCTGTGGTACACAGGGAAACTCAGCAAACGAACCAAACTCAGGCCCTTGCATTGGCTCAGAAACGCAAACCCATCCATATTTTGCTATAAATATTTAGTTGTGCCTCATTTTATTTTGCGATGAAACATAATGCCCTGACTACTCCATCTGCTAATTACTAATTAATATGTAAATTGAGCTACTTTATGCAAATCAGACGCGAGTCCAATGTTAATCAGTGTTTACTTGGCAATGGGACATAGAGATGGTGGCGAAGGGAAAAACTGGTTTGCGTCGAGTGTGTATGGTGCTGTTGGAATGGTTCTTCACTCAAGCTGGGGGCAGGTGGGAGAGAAGCCAACTATCTTTGGCATGTGGATGGCTCGATTGTAACCATGTATAGTGGCGTTTAAGAGGCTTTTAGATAGGTACACGGAAGAGCAGGCAATAATGGGATATGGATCAAAGTACAGGCAGATCAGATCAGTTTAACTTGGCATTGTGTTGGCATCTTTGCCAGCTCTCAAGGAACACCCTTGCTCCAGCTCACAGCTCATGGGGATTGGGTGGTATTGGTGTGGTATAGTTTAGTTGAGTTTGGTTTAGAGATACAGCGCAGAAACAGGCCCTTCAGGCCCACCGAGTCCGCGCCGACCAGCGATCCCCGCACGCTAGCACTATCCTACGCACACTGGGGACAATTTACAATTATACCAAGCCAATTAACCCACAAACCTGGAGTGTGGGATGAAACCAGAGATCCTGGAGAGAACCCACGCAGGTCACGGGGCGAATGTATACTCAGTACAAACAGCACCCGTAGTCAGGATCGAACCCTGGTCTCTGGTGCTGTGAGGGACACAGCCCCAATTGATTTGCTGATGTGTGCAGCAGCAGGAGGCAGGAAAGGGCCACTGGTCTTCATGGTGGAGAAGGAGAACCGAGAGCTCCTGGTAGCTGGCAGGGACATAAAGCAGAGAGGCAACAAATAAAAACTTGGCCGGTATCAAAGGAGATCAATGCTCCTGAAATGCTGCAGACAATTGCTTCATGCATTCATGTGAAGTCTCCTCAGTTCATGTTCCTCCTGTCCAAACCTCCACCCCCTTCTGCAACATCACACATGCACCAGTAATCGAAGTCAAAGGGTTCTGTTTACAATAGGCTCAGCACTGTTCAAGACCACATATTGATGCCTCGTGGGTTTTGTGAGGATTGGATTACCTGCAATGCTCAACGATTGAGTCATTTCACAAAGTACATGACCTTGAAAAGATTCAAAACTTCCTAGGCTTCTGATACTGTATTCTGCATGGATATTGTGCATGGATATTCCGCATGGATATTCTGCATGGATATTCTGCATGGATATTCCGCATGGAAATTCTGCATGGATATTCTGCATGGATATTTTGCATGGATATTTTGCATGGATATTCTGCATGGATATTCTGCATGGATATTCTGCATGGATATTCTGCATGGATATTTTGCATGGATATTCTGCATGGATATTCTGCATGGATATTCTGCATGGATATTCTGCATGGATATTCCGCATGGATATTCTGCATGGATATTCTGCATGGATATTCTGCATGGATATTCCACATGGATATTCTCAACAAGAAGAATTGTACAAGTGTACAGATACATGGAATAGGGGATAACATTGAGTGTAAGATAAATTCCAGTCAAGTCCGATTAAAGATAGTCTGAGAGCCTCCAATGACGCTCCATAGTTGTTGATAGGATATGCTCCATAGTTGTTGATAGGATGGTTCTGTTATCCCATTACAGCTGGAAGGTAAGTATGGGAAGTAAAGGCTCAGGCCTTTACTTCCAGAAACTTACAAAGTATTCAATGATAGTTGATTGTTTCATCCATCTATATTACTAAAAGTCTGTTCTTGATCGGTTTTGGCCATCTGTGCTGCGATTTCCGAGAGAACGCCGCCACCTACGGCCGTCATTTTTGGCCACCTTGCTCAGAGCTCCCCTCCGCCGCATGTGTGCCGAGGATTTTTCCCGTCGATTAAAAATGACAGAGATATTAATGTTTTTACAAAATTCCCCATTCTCTCTGCTGCCCCCGCTGGCGGCAGGGGGGAGGGACTATAAAACCAGGAAGTGGTGTGCCTCACTCACTCTTCAAGATGGAGGAAGGCAGAGGGTCACGTTTCTCTGAGCTGTGAATAACACTGAACACATGTCTACTCAAATGTAAGTGCCCTTAGTGGTTCTAAAATGCTTGCAGAATGTGTCTATTGGTTCTAAAGCTTGCAAAAAAAAGTGTATTGGTTCTAAAGCTTGCAAAAAAATGTCTATTGGTTCTAAAGTTTTCAAAAAAATGTCTATTGGTTCTAAAGCTTGCAAAAAAAATGTCTCTATTGGTTCTAAAGCTTGCAAAAAACATGTCTATTGGTTCTAAAGCTTGCAAAAAATGTCTATTGGTTCTAAAGCTTGCAAAAAAATCTCTATTGGTTCTAAAGCTTGCAAAAAAATGTCTATTGGTTCTAGAGCTTGCAAAAAAAATGTCTATTGGTTCTAAAGCTTGCAAAAAAAAAGGCTATTGGTTCTAAAGCTTGCAAAGAAATGTCTCATTGGTTCTATTGGTTCTAAAGCTTGCAAAAAAATGTCTATTGGTCCTAAACCTTGCAAAAAATGTATTGGTTCTAAAGCTAGCAAAAAGTGTCTCTATTGGTTCTAAAGCTTGCAAAAAATGTCTATTGGTTCTAAAGCTTGCAAAAAAAAAGTCTATTGGTTCTAAAGCTTGCAAAAAAATGTCTATTGGTTCTAAAGCTTGCAAAAAATGTCTATTGGTTCTAAGGCTTGCAAAAAAAATGTCTATTGGTTCTAAAGCTTGCAAAAAATGTCTATTGGTTCTAAAGCTAGCAAAAAGTGTCTCTATTGGTTCTGAAGCTTGCAAAAAAAGTCTATTGGTTCTAAAGCTTGCAAAAAAAAGTCTATTGGTTCTAAAGCTGGCAAAAATATGTCTCTATTGATTCTAAGCTTGCAGAAATATGTCTATAGGTTCTAAAGCTGGCAAAAATGTGTCTATTGGTTCTAAAGCTGGCAAAAAAATGTCTTGGTTCTAAAGCTTGCAAAAAAATGTAGGCACTACAACGAAAATATTTAATAGGAATCCGAGGGGTAACTTTTTCACACAGAGGGTGGTGGGTGTATGGAACAAGCTGCCAGAGGAGGTAGTTGAGGTTGGGATTATCCCATCGTTTAAGAAACAGTTGGACAGATACATGGATAGGACAGGTTTGGAGGGATATGGACCAAGCGCAGGCAAGTGGGACTAATGTGGCTGGGACATTGTTGGCCGGTGTGGATGAGTTGGGCCGAAGGGCCTGTTTCCACACTGTATCACTCTGTGACTAATGTGGTTAGGAGGGAGAGATAGATCAGCCATGATTGATTGGCGAAGTAGATTTGATGACCCAATGGTCTATTTCCGCTTCTATCACTTATGTTCTTATGATCTTATGAACCCTATTCTCCTGCCTTCGCCCCATAACCTTTGGCACACTTACTAATCAAGAATATCCAGCATTGCAAGTATATTCCCAAGCAGTTTTAATCTTATGACTTTGGGCTCCCACCAAATATTTCTCTCTTTTTTACCACCTGAAAGCATTCCCACCGAGGGTCTCTTGCTCCCGGTGAAGCCGTGTGTGTCTGTGGCACACACACTACATCAACACTCCCACTCTTGGCAAAGCAGAGGCTTGTTTGTAACAACTGGTGGAACTGGCACAAGCTTCCTTGTTGTCAAGTTGTCCTTGGACCGTGGCAGAGAATAAACACTCTCAGGCTAATTATCCACTGGCGATCACGCAGATTTATTGAAGGCAAGGGCTAAACAAAAAAACAAAGTTAACACAGGAAATGGGGCATTTCAGACTTCCAAACCTATTTCTCACGTCCACGAAAAAAAGAAACTAACTTTCCATAATAAAATTCACGAGTCTCCGCGGAGTCCTTACACAGAATTAGACTGAAATTACCACTTGTTGTAGCAATGCAGGCAGGAAGTTTGATTAGTAAGTATGTAAGGGGTTATGCTGTGAGGGCAGGAGAACGGGGTTGAGAGGGAAAGATAGATCAGCCACGATTGATTAGCGAAGTGGACTTAATGGGCCAAATGGCCTAATTCTGCTCCAGGAACTTATGTTCTTATGATGAGTGGCTGAATGCACCGACAGTAATGGGACTGGCATGCCGCACAATGCAAGTGTGAAATTGTCCAGAAGTGCAATATTCTTGTATCTTCAGGAGAGCAGCATCTTCAAGTCTACAAACTCTGGGGAAAGAGCAAATTATGGGGAAAGAGGGAGATGGAGACAGGTATGTGCCCCCCCCGTGACTTCTGACTGTCTACGGAGCTACATTATTCCCAATGATGTCGTAAAATGGGCTCCTTATGTCTGAGATTCATCCTCAAGAATCATTAGCAGTGTTATTAGTCAAAAATATTGAATTTTACTTCGGAGTCACGTGAGTGACTTCGTGAAGAACCCCGCTTCCACGCATGCGTGTCATATCGCTACACGCATTGCAACGAGTCACACAGGGGGAACGGCGTTCCCCAAGCGGGAGAATTTGAAAGTCGGGAACAGCAGGTAAGAGACTCTGCGTTTCCCTTTTTTACTACTTACTTTTAGGTGGCTGCGGAAAGCTGGCGGGGAGACCCGTGGAGGGCGAGCAGCCGGCAGCAGCAACAGCACGAGTTTCCCTGGAGGGGAACAACCTGTGCCCGACTTTGCTCCCGCACCGGCAAAATTCACCTCTCGGCCGGGCGGGAAGCAAAGTAAAGAGGTCCCTATGCCAGTCTCAAGCGGGACCAGTCGCTAGCAGCCAGCGCAGAGGCTGCGGGACAGACAGCACGGACCAGCGGTACCGGGGCTCGAAACACTCAGCGAGTGCAGAGGCACTGATGGAGTAGGAACGGGACGTTGGGGACGAAAACCTTCTCCAAAAGGTAGGCACCGGGATAGGAACAGCCGGGTTTTACCGGCTGCGGAACTGCCGCGAAGGACCAGGCCCGTGGATACCGGGGTCGGTCCGAGCGGCTCGAACCCGCAACGGAGGGAACGACGGTCACCAGCGGGAGAAGGAAAGTCGGGAACAGCAGGTAAGAGACCCTGCGTTTCCTTCCACTTACCTTCTAGGTGCAGACATGGACCGGGTCCATGTAAGCTGCAGAAGGCCAGCGGGAGAACCGCGGAGGAGTGGCAGCAGTGGCAGCAGCGGCAGCGGCAGCAGCAGTGGCAGCTGGCAGCTGCAGGAGTACCGGCAGCTGCAGGAGTACCGACAGCTGCACGAGCACTGGCAGCGGCAGCGGCAGCGGCAGCAGCAGTGGCAGCCGGCAGCTGCAGGAGCACTGACAGCTGCAGGGGCACTGGCAGCGGCAGGAGCAGCATGGGCACATCGATTCCCAACCTGTGCCCAACTTCGCTCCAGCACGGTGAAAAAATTCATTTCTCAGCAGCAAAGGACTTTGCAGTTGACTGGCTGCACTCTACTACAAGGGACCAGTATGTGAGTACCAGGGTCGGTCCCAGCAGGGTTTTTTAGTTACAATGATCGCTTCTAGGCTTTTTGGCTAAGATTAAGTGTAGTATCTGTTCTTATCAGTTTTAATACCTGATACGTCCCTTATCTAGGGACCATATATTAATAAAATCTATAGTAGCTGTTATCATCAGTTTTAATGTCTTATATGTCCCTTAGCTAAGGACCATATAAGTAGGAGTGCCCAGAATTGAGGGCATTACAGTGGGGTTGACCGGCTGCAACGAGCGGAAGGGACCAGTACCGTCAGTACGGGAGTCGGTCCCAGGGGTCTAAGATAAAGGAGCAGCCAGGAGCGCTGAGAGCGTTGGTGCCGGGTTTAAAGGAATAGATGGAAGCAGCTGTGCCAGTTATCCTCCACACCGGCCATATCCACTTCACGGAAGGAAGGACAATACTGGAGAAGGAGGACCGTGGAACAGCGGGCAGCCAGCAGCAGCCAGCGGCACTTGGATCATCCGTAGTGGGATCAGCTGTGCCCGATGTCGGCCCCGCACGGGCCAGCTCCATGCGGCCGAGCGGTAAGGCTAGACACAAATCAAACAAGGTAGTGGACTCAGAGGGTCCGACTTTGCATAAAACCGCCGGCAACCAGCGCCGAGAGGGCTGGAGCGGGAAGAAGCGGTGTATGGAGCCTTGCTCCAACGTGATAAAACCACAGCAGTACCTCTTTGAGGGCTGCACAATGCTTCTACCCCATCAGAGGGGAGCACTGTGGGTCAGTTCTGGGTTGACTTGCAAGAGGGGTCCGCAGAACAAAAGACAAGTGGGCAGCAGTTAAGCCCACATGGGTACCCCGTGCGGGACCCTAGAGATCTCTAACTCTATAAAAAAGAGTAGGCAGGACCCTGATGGGCCAGAGCCTGGTAATACAGTGTCCCATGATCCTAACACAGCAGGGACTCTGCTGGACATGGTGGCTGATTACTTTAACCAAGTCAAACATGGGTAGACTTGGATCCAGGATGGCAATAGTATTACTATATGTCTGGCCACAAACGCCAACAGGGAAAATTTACAGACACTGGCCAGACATCTGCCACCTGGCAACGGTGAGGCATTACAGGTGCCCAGTGTAAACCAATGCATTTGGCAGCATATGGGGACGAACATCAGGAACAGGAACCTTAAAGGAATTGACGGAAGGCATCATAGAATACACCCGCACCCTGGACTAAACGTAGGTAACCAAAGACCATCAAGACGCACTAGCTCTGTTTAGTAATATGCAATATGACCTGAACTACACGTGGAAGGCGGCCATTCAGCCAGCACTGGGACCCCAAAAAATGCTACCATTTGCAAACAAAGAACCGTGAGTGGACAAAGCCAAGACACTGGGGCTCATCAAGGCCAGCGCAAGGGCCTATTTTGGAGCATGATACCGGCCACAGGCAACGCCATAAAAAATGTGGCTCATACCAGTGGCAGTGCTAGAAATCAATAACCCGCAGGATCCTTTTTTAGGGTATGGCCAAGGCGGCCACCCTGGAAGATGCGGAAACCTCAACCTCCCACACAACCCCGAACAAGAGATATCAAACCAGAACCTCCTTTTTTCAAAACAAAAACAAAAAACAAGGAAATAACGCAACCACCAGTAACCATGGAGGTAGGTGGGTGGGGTTTCTTCTGTTTAAAATAGGGACCTACGATGGTAGGGGAGGTTACAACAGTACAGTTATGTATGGTATATAATCACTACAGATTCATATAATCTCAGCAGTATTCAGGGTTATCTGATAAGATTTACTCATCCCAATAACCACAGTACAACATACACCAGAAGGGCATTTTGTCCTTACATAAAACCCACATGGTCTACAAAAATTGTACACAAAAGATGTGATTGAGCATACTTTTCATGGAACATTAGAATTGTATCAAACATATTTATTAAAAATAAAATAGAGTAGGGTTGCAGGATTATCATTGATTTTAACCCTAAACACATTTGTTCTAGATATTCATTTTAAGATGGATACTCTTATTCTTGATAAGACTTGGTGTCAGCTGCGGGGTTCTATATGGCAGGCATTGACTTAAAAGAGGAACTTTGGCAATAGAGCTTACAATAGGGGTAATTATTAGCTCCAATATTATTTACTAAAATTCTAAAACCAGCTTGGCATTGTTATGTAACAAAACCATAGGGTGATGTTTTTCCCCCGTTCGGCCCCATCAATGGGGGTACTAGGGAAAATTCATCTACACTCGGCATCTGGAATTCTCAGAGTTCTGACTGACCTTCTAAATCATGGTATTCGGTCATACAGGGGATGGTTTAGAACCATGTTCCCTAATGAACATAGCCAAAATGATTAATTTATCCAGTGACTGCGGGCAGTCATCCATGCCATAAGACTATGGATTATGGGTTTATAGAGTCTAAAAGACCCACTGCACGGCATTGGGCTGTCAGACAGGACGATGAATCTCATCTCATCTGCACTAAGACTGTCAACACGGAAGCAGTACCTTTGGACACATCAAGAAATGGGGCATATACTGCTTGGACAACAACCTCGACCAAAAGGCCAAGAACATTCTGGCCGTATTGGAATTTTAACAAGCCTCCATTATGATAATCGATGGAGCTACAGTGCCATCAATAGTGCCACAGGTGCACTCTCCAATTACCTATCACAAGGAACGGAGCGGCACGCGGTGGGAACGCACCCCTGGTAAGAAAACCAGGTACTCCGAAATCTGGGACGTGGGTGTCGTTTCTCAACATGCTGAGGAGCTTGTAGCTCATAACAGCGTTGTCACTTCAGTAACAGACCAGGAAGATGGTTATGCTCATGGTGTTATTTACCGCACAACAAGTCCAGCCATTTAGCAAACTGAGCCTGGACTCCCTGATCATCTCACCGAGAAACTGGTGTTGTCATACAGGATTTAATATAAGAAAACAGATCGGGTTTCCTCAGGTCAAGTGTTTGAATTTATGGTACACCCATATGGCAACCGACTGTGTATAGCAAGACACATCTAACAATATATGGAATATACTAAGAACATTCGAGGTCAGAAAATGGAGTTGTTTATCTCTTAAAAGAAACCGCATGAAAGGGTCACGACTCAAACTATATTAGGTGGCTCAAATAGGTCCTAAAAATGACACTAATGTTTTAACTCTCATTCCACCAGGGCTGCAGCAACATCCGCAGCAAAAATTTGTACAGGTACCCACAGACCAAATCCTCAGAATGGCAGGATGGTCATTCAAAAAGGGTTTTTCCACAGGTTTTTATAATAAACCAGTTAAATTTTGGAGCCATCATTTGTATTAAGAATACATTTTATGTCCAACAAAATAATTGCCCGAAAGGTTACAGGGCTATGATTCTCAAATAAAAAAAAAAAAAAAAAAAAAAAAAAAAAATGTTATATAATTTTTTTTCATTATACCACACAACTCTTTGTATAATTGTGTTTTAAAATTACTAATGATGCTCTCTCCCAATACCCAAGGCAGTTGTGAAGCATGGACTCGTTCCACGGCATGAGGTCACAGAGCTTTGAAATCTTCACGAAGTCACTCACGTGACTCCGAAGTAAAATAGTAAGATTAAACGAGAACTTACCAGTTTGAAGTTTGATCTGTATTTTATGAGGAGTTACGATGAGGGATTTCGTGCCCTCCGCTCCCACCCTCTTATGATCATATCAAAAACTGGTATCTCTTTGATAATCTTACTATGTTAGATCATTATAGGTTCCTGTGACCTCACACCGCTGCTTTGAAGAATGACACGCATGCGTGGAAGCGGGGTTCTTCACGAAATCCCTCATCGTAACTCCTCATAAAATACAGATCAAACTTCAAACTGGTAAGTTCTCGTTTAATCTTACTATCTTTTTGCTTTGTTTAGTTTAGTTTAGAGATATACAGTGCGGAAACGGGCCCTTTGGTCCACCGAGTCCCATCCCCGCACACTAAAGCTATCCGACACACTCTAGGGACAATTTACAATAATACCAAGCCGATTAACCTACAAATCTCTACGTCTTTGTATTGCGGGAGGAAACTGGAGATCCTGGAGAAAATCCACGCAAGTCACAGGGAGAACGTACAAACTCTGTAAAGACAGCACCCATCGAACCCGGGTCTCTGGCACGGTAAGGCAGCAACTACCGCTGCGCCACCGTGCCGTCATCTGTTAAATGTACTCAGAAAGATGCACATGGCAATTCATGCCAAGTGTTTGGAAGAAAGCAGGTGTGAAGAACCTTTTTTTAATATTTCCATCTCCTCCCTTCCAATACTGAATGCATTTGCAATTCCACTGAAACAGGTTTTCTACCTGTAACCTCATTGAAGCTAATTAACCCATTTATGACTTGTGAAACTGTGCTTAAACACGTGGAATATAATGAAGAACTTATATAACGTTATAGAAATAGTGTCATACATTTGCCATGGATACCTGACAGGAAGGTGTGGGGTGGAGGGGAGGGAAAGACTTAGGTAGACACAAAATGCTGGAGAAACTCAGCGGGTGAGGCAGCATCTATGGAGAGAAGGAATGGGTGACGTTTCGGGTCGAGACCTTTCTTCAGACTGGGGGGGAGGCGGGAAAAAGATAGAAAGTGGGCGGAGACAGTAGGACGTAGTCGAATTGGGAAGGGGGAGGGGAAGGAGGGAGAAAGCGAGGGCTATCTGAAATTAGAGAAGTCAATGTTCATCCAGCTGGGGTGTAAGCTACCCAAGCAACATATGAGGTGCTGTTCTTTCAATTTGCGCTGGGCCTCACTCTGACAATGGAGGAGGCCCAGGACAGAAAGATCAGATTGGGAATGGGAGGGGGAGTTAAAGTGCTGAGCAACCGGGAGATCGGATAAGTTAACGCGGACTGAGCGGAGGTGTTCAATGAAATGATCGCCGAGCCTGCGTTGGTCTCGCCGATGTAGAGAAGTTGACACCTGGAACAGCGGATGCGGTAGATGAGGTTGGAGGAGGTGCATGTGAACCTCTGCCTCACCTGAGAAGACTGTCGGGGTCCTTGAATGGAGTCGAGGGGGGAGGTAAAGTGACAGGTGCTGCATCTCCTGCAGTTGCAGGGGAAAGTACCCGGGGAGGGGGTGCGTGGTTTGACTATGGGTGCTGTCAGTATGGAATTTGTACGTTCACCCCGTGAGCTGCGTGGGTTTTCTCCGGGTGCTCCGGTTTCCTCCCACACTCCAAAGACGTTGGCGAGGTAAAATTGTAAATTTGTCCCTAGTGTGTGTAGGATAGTGTTAGTGTGCGGGGATTGTTGGCCGTCGTGGACTCGGTGGGCCGAAGGGCCTGTTTCCGCGCTGTATCTCTAAACTAAACTAAACTCATTGTATCATCAGCAGAGTGGTCCCAGGATGGTGCTGATTGTAGGCAGGATTTAGCTGGTAGTACAGAGAGAAAGAGAAAGTTTCTCCAGCATTTCTGTCTACCTTAGAGAGAAAGAGAAGGCTATCTTGGTGCGTTAAGATTACTGCAATCTTTCAACCTCGTACAAAGGACAAAGGACATTTATTGTCACGTATTGTACACCAATTGGTGTAGAGAAATTTGAGTTGCCATTGCAGCACACCAATAAAAATAAATATAAATTTATTTAAATAATTTAACATTAAACATAAAAACATCCCCCCACAATGGTTCCCACTGTGATGGAAGGCAGCAAAGTCCAGTCCTCATAGTCTATGCAAGATGAGGAATACTCTTTTCTTTTGCTGGTTATTAGAAATCTCTAAATAGGATTAAATACAGAAATTTACAGAAATATTTTGCAGGTCAGGCGGCATCTGTGGTGAGAGAAACACAGTTAACGTTTCACACCACTTGGGCTTCACTAATGTAGCAGTAAAATGATCTGGATTTTGACTGGCAGACACATAGAGACATAGGTGCAGGAATAGGACATTCGGACCTTCGAGCCTGCACCACCATTCAATATGATCATGGCTGATCATCCAACTCAGTATCCTGTACCTGCCTTCTCTCCATACCCCCTGATCCCGCTAGCCACAAGGGCCACATCTACCTCCCTCTTAAATATAGCCAATGAACTGGCCTCAACCACCTTCTGTGGCAGAGAGTTCCAGAGATTCACCACTCTCTGCGTGAAAAATGTTCTTCTCATCTCGGTTCTAAAGGATTTCCCCTCTGTCCTTAAGCTGTGACCCCTTGTCCTGGACTTCCCCAACATCGGGAACAATCTTCCTGCATCTAGCCTGTCCAATCCCTTAAGAATTTTGTACGTTTCTATAAGATTCCCACTCAATCTCAGGCACTGAGTCTGAAGAAGGGTCCCGACCCGAAACTTAGTCCATCCTTTTTCTCCAGAGATGTTGCCTGGCCCGCTGAGTTACTCCAGCACTTCGGCAGACATGTTGAATTGGCACAAAGACCACACGGTTCTTCAAAAGATCCTCTCTCCGAGCCTACGTGATGTAGAACTCCTCCACTCAAAGACAGAGTGTGACTCACAGAGTCTGTTATTCCCCGATCCCTAATGTATTTTAAGAACTTTAATAACTTCGGAATCTGTGTCAGCATTATCATTAGGGGTGGGAACCAACTAGGCTTCCTCTGTCTGCCATTTTAACACAGACATTAATCCAGTTAATATAAGCGGATTAGCATCCCTGCTATAACAGGACATGACACATTTTAAAATATCAAACCTAAACCTCAAGTACAAAAACCCCCCAAAAAAATTGGATTTTGGGCTTTTGTTAAATTAATTTTCTGTAATAACATAAAGGCATGAGGAATTAAAATGATTATTCACAAACGTCAGGCAAAGTATGAAGGAGCTGATGTCAATGTTCAAAATGATCAGGAATGTGGTTCCTTAATAATGAAATTCATGAGACATACTGAAAGATTATCTGGAAGAATGATACAATTCTTACTTGGAAGCAGAGGGCCAGAGTAGGATTGTCTATTCTATATTATTATTCCAGTACATGTCCTCGCGACCTCCCATAATGCGAGCTTGTGTGTAAATGGCCACTCCTGTCATTTACAAAAGCACTGTTTGCACAGTTTCTTCATACATCTCGCAGAGCTCCTTATGGATCTTGTTATGGAGATTAACTCAGCAGTTAACCTGCATAGAGTCATACAGTGTGGAAACAGGCCCCATCGGCCCAACTTACCCACCCCCACCAACATGTCCCATCTACACTAGTCCCACTTGCCTGCGTTTGGCCCATATCCCTCGAAACCTGTCCTATCCATGTACCTAAGTTAGACACCAAGAGCTGGAGTAACGCAGTGGGTTTATGCCCCTGTCCCACTTAGGAAACCTGAACGGAAACCTCTCGAGACTTTGCGCCCCACCCAAGGTTTCCGTGAGGTTCCCGGAGGTTGCAGGTGGTTGCCGGAGGTTGCAGGTAGTGGAAGCAGGTAGGGAGACTGTCAAAAACCTCCGGGAACCGCACGGAAACCTTGGGTGGGGCGCAAAGTCTCCAGAGGCTTCCGTTCAGGTTTCCTAAGTGGGACAGGGGCATTTTTAAGAGTGCATCTCTGGAGAAAAGGAATAGGTGACATTTTGGGTCGAGGCCCTTCTTCAGAAAGTCTAGCCATTTGCATATGAGTGTGAAGATGGGTCTCCTATTCCTTTTCTCCAGAGATGCTGTCGGACCCGGTGAGTTACTCCAGCTTTTTGTGTCTGTCTTCGATTTAAACCAGCATCTGCAGTCTCTTCTATGTACCTGTCTAATTGTTGCAATAGTCCCTGCCTCAACTACCTCCTCCAGCAGCTCGTTCCATGCACCCACCACCCTTTGTGTGAAAAAGCTACCTATAAAATCTTTCTCCCTTCACCTTAAACCTATGTCCTATTGTTCTTGGTTTCCCGACTCTGGGCAAGAGACTGTGCGTCTCCCCGATCTTGTCCTCGCATGATTTTATGCAACAACAGTGACGTCCTGCACCAGATGCCAAGATAAAGAAAGCAAAACTCAACCCTTTGTAGCTAATCCTGGTAGCTAAGGTAGGAACAGTTTCCTTTTCAAATTATGGGATACTTAAAGTCAATCTGATCTGCTAAAGTAGTCAGCTCAGGCAGCAATTTTATTGTCCACGTCAAGGTTCATTTACTCCATCAATACAATAGTCTCGGTATTTGGCAGCGGGCATGCAGCGCTTCAGCCAAGATGCGAGGTTTCCAGCCACAGTCTTCTGGCCCAACGTCAAGAGGCAATCTCCCACCTTAATAAATCATTTCATCACCAAACCCTACAGCAGAAATGGAGGCCATTTGGCCCATTGTGTCGATGCTATCTGAACATGAGTGAATGAATCTAATCTAATTCCATCTTAGTGAATAGCCTTGTAGTTTATGGCGCATCAAATGTTCATTCAGCAACTTGGTTTTCAAGCAGTTATGTTTAGGTGGCACTAGTTTGGATTGCAACAATTCTCCACATATTTATCCTAAACCTTTGGCTCCGAGATATTGTTCTCACTGCCAAGGATAATAGGTCTTTTCTTTTCCACCACGTTGGGGCCTCTCACTGTTCCGTTCAAACATTCCCTCAACATTCTTCTTTCAAACCTTGTCTTTGAAGGCGAATTCTGTTTGTAAATCATCTCTGAACATACTCTCTAGCTCATCATCTTTCAATGTGGAACTATTTATGATATTAAGCTCTAGCCTTAACATGGTTTCATAACAGTCTGCAAATGCATTTGTTTTAAGACTGCTACCATCGTGCCTGTACCCAAAAAAACATCCATTACCAGCTTGAATTACTATAGACCTGTTGCTCTCACTTCAACGGTGATGAAGTGTTTTGAACGGCTGGTCCTGGCCCACATTAAGTCCTCACTCCCATCCACCCTGGATCAGCATCAGTTTGCATACAGAGCTAATAGGTCAACGGAGGATGCCATCAACATAGCTCTACATTCTGCAGTGACACATCTGGAGCGTCCTGGCTCATATGTGAGGATGTTATTTGTAGATTTTAGTTCTGCATTTAATACCATCATCCCCAGCAGAATGGTGGACAAACTGTCTGATCTGGGTGTTAATGCAAACACATGCGGATGGATTAAGGACTTTTAAACAGACCGCCCACAGACTGTCAGGATGGGGTGCAATTACTCCCCAGTCCTGACGCTCAGCACAGGAGCGCCACAAGGTTGTGTGCTGAATCCCACCTTGTATACAATATACACTTATGACTGTATACCAACACACAGTACAAACAGGATCATCGTTTGCAGACGACACGACTGTGGTGGGACTGATAAACAACAACGACGAGTCTGCCTACAGGGATGAAGTCCAAAAACTGACTGGCTGGTGTACCAAAAACAACCTGGTACTCAACCCATCAAAGACAAAAGAACTGGTCGTCGACTTCAGGAGGAAGAGGAGAGAGGAACCTGCTCCCTTATACTTCAAAGGAGACATGGTGGAGAGAGTCACTGGCTTTAAGTTCCTGGGAATAAACATCTCTCAGGACCTCAAATTGACAATGAAGTAGGTTTATTGCAGAGATACAACGTGGAAATAGGCCCTTCGGCACCATTGAATCCACGCCGACCATTGATCACCCATACACTAGTTCTATGTTATCCCACTTTTCCATCTTACACACTAGGGGCAGTTTACAGAAGCCAATTAACCTGGAAACCTTTGGAGTGTGGGAGGAAACCGGGGCACCCGGAGACAACCCACGCAGTCACAGGGAGAACGTACAAACTCCTTAGTGAGGTTCTCTGGCTGCCGCTAGCTTTAGGACAGAAGATGTATCTTAGAATGAATGTTTCTGATCATTGAGTAAACGTAGGCTTAACCCCAAAGCAACGCAACGCCAACAATATTTTGGTCGCAAGCGGGTAAGAGCCACATACAATCGCCCTGTAATATCAACAGCCAAAGGGATTTTTACAGAGAATGAGGAGATGAATCTTATCTTATCAAGGGGGCCTCGAATGCTGGCCAGCCCAATACTGACTAAACTATTGACCCCAATGTTGTAAGAATGGTGAAACAAAGAACTGCAGATGCTGGTTCATACCAGAGAGAGACACATAGTGCAGGAGTAACTCAGCGGGTCAGGCAGCATCTCTGGAAAAAAATGAAAGGTGACATTTCATTGGGGGCCCTTCTTCAGACTTAAAGTATTCGATGGGGGGTGGAGGGCTACGGGTAAGAATAGACCAAGACTAATCAAGGCCAGCCGCAAATTACCTTGGGCAGGGCAGCGGGTCCATTGTTGGCTCGGGATGGTGTTACCGCAAGAGAAACAATGTGGAGAACTGGGGAGCTGGTAAAATAACCAGGGTGGAGGAAGGGGGCAAAGAGGGATGGGGGCAGGGGAGTGGAGGGATGTAAGATAAAGGTTCTTAAAATTAGAGAATTCAATGTTCATAGCACCAGGTTGGAAGCGACCCAAGCGAAATAGACAATAGGTGCAGGAGTAGGCCATTCGGCCCTTCGAGCCAGCACCGCCATTCAATGTGATCATGGCTGATCATCCCCAATCAGTACCCCGTTCCTGCGAGGTGCTGTTCCTCCAATTTGCGTGTGGTCTCGGGAAGGTGTGATCTCAAGAGGAACAATGTGGAGAATTGTGGACCTGGGAAAATTACTAGGGTGAGAGATTGGGGGGGTGGGGGCAAGCAGGGAAGTGTAAGGTAAAGTTACTTAAGCTTTGAGAATTCAATGTTCATACCGCTAGGTTTGTAAGTTGTCCAAGCAAAATGTGAGGTGTTGTTCCTCCAATTTGCATGTGGCCTCACTCCAGTGATGGGCGGAGGCCAGAGTAGCAGCGGGAACAAGCAACAATGAGGTTTCTTTTCTGTAGGTGCCACAGCTCTGGAACAGAACCAGCAAACACTAGAAATATTCAGCGAGACAAACAGAAAAGAAGGAGAGGATCAGAGGCAATGATTTAGGTCGATGAAAGATTACTTCCCTCGAACAGTAACCTGTTTCCCTTTGAACAGGTAGCACACGCCCCCTTGAGTATTTCAAGTCAAGTCAAGTCAAGTTTATTTGTCACATACACATACGAGATGTGCAGTGAAATGAAAGTGGCAATGCTCGCGGACTTTTGTGCAAAAGACAAACAACAAAACAACCAAACAAATTATAAACACAATCATAACACGCATATTCTTTTACATAATACATATTTCCAGCATGTTTTGCTCTTTTTAAAACATTTTAACGTCCTGCCGGCACTGTTGAAGAAGTCCAGGGCTCCGCTGCAGGAAGGTGGAGAGAAGGGAAGATAAAGCTTCATTGGAGAGATGATTTCTGACGGCGGATTTGCAAGAAGGAAGCCCCGGTGACAAAAGAGTAGTCGAGTTTGGAACGTCGTCAAACAAACTAACCAAGCGGAGACTGAAAGACCAGCCAACAATTGTGGATCAGAGGTTGAGGGCGGGCCCTGCTCCAAATTCCACTCGCTGTAGGATACAGGTTGGAATTCAATCAAAGACTGTCTTTTCCCACATTAAACAGCAGCGCGTGATTCTGTAGTCGACAGCCATAAACTCCTCAAGTGAGACTGTCGGGAGGGAGAGGCACGCCGGAGACGAGACAATTGGCCAACATACGGTGGAGGCGGGAGGGAGTCCATGCTGCGAGGCCCTGCATCACTGAATGCCCCCTCCACTCCCGACTGTGTGAGAAATCTTTCACTGTAACAATCTCTAAGAGTCAAGACGGAGCCATTTAGCAGCTTCTCATCTTCTTGCCCGGGGCTGTCAGTCACTGAGGTGGAATATAGACGGGTTTATCCATTGGTTTAGGCTTGTGGAGTGAGGAAAATATCTGAAGACAAACATAGGTAAACATTGAGGATGGAAGGGATTTATCCCGTCTCCTGTTGTTGAGCCTGATTTTGGAGATTATGTTCCCGATGTTGGGGGAGTCCAGAACCAGGGGCCACAGTTTAAGAATAAGGAGTAAGCCATTTAGAACGGAGATGAGGAAACACTTTTCCTCACAGAGAGTGGTGAGTCTGTGGAATTCTCTGCCTCAGAGGGCGGTGGAGGCAGGTTCTCTGGACGCTTTCAAGAGAGAGCTAGATGGGGCTCTTAAAAATAGCGGAATCAGGGGATATGGGGAGAAGGCAGGAACGGGGTACTGATTGGGGATGATCAGCCATTGAATGGCGGTGCTGGCTCAAAAGGGCCGAATGGCCTACTCCTGCACCTATTGTCTATTGTCTATTATCCAATTGAAATAACACAACAACTCAATAATTGGTTTAGTTTAGTTGAGAGATACAGTGCGGAAACAGGCCCTTCGACCCACCGAGTCCGTGCTGACCAGTGATCCCCGCACATTGGGATTGGTTTATTATTGTCACGTGCCCCGATACAATGAAATACGACACAATGGCATTTTATTATCAGGACGAGGTCTGAAATTTGATTTTTGCATACAGCCATACAGTAAAATAAAGACACAATAGAGTCCAACATAAAACATCCCCACACAGCAGAATCGAAAAGTTTCCCACTGTAAGGGAAGGCACCAAAGCCAGTCATCTTCCTCTGATGTTCCTGAAGTTCACCCGTGGTCGGGGCCTCCGGAGCCCTCCGCAGTCGCCGCTACGGGGGGGCCCGCCACTCAGGCCCACTCGCTGGGATGTTGGAACTCCGACGTCGGGACTGGAGGACACCCCCAGCGGCTTGGACCTCCCAATCGGTCGCTAGGGATGTCCTCCAGATGCTTTGTCTTTTGCTCAGGCTTCCAGTATCTGCAGTTTCTTGTGTCTCCACAGACGTGGGAAAATGCGTTTAAAGTGTTTGGACCACTGAGATGTAGAATTATCGCAAACAATTCTCAAGTTTGCTGTTATTTAAAATTTACAGATAAGCAGAGATCTGCAGGAGTTGGAACGGAACATGTTTGATTGCTGGTACTACATTGACAGATCAATAACATTTGTTATGCATTCTGTAAAATCAATAATTAGATCAATAGGATTAAGATTCAATAATCAGCAGACATGGATTGATGGAATAACCCTGACCAACTATAACTGACAAGCATATACATCCAATTTATTCACATTATTCAAATTGTGTCTATAGATCTTTTTACCACCAAAAGTCATGTAATTCCGTTAAAAAAATTAAATCAAAACGTATTAATTAAAATTCAAACAGTCCCATTGAAATTTAACTTTACAATACTGGTTTAAGAACTTGGAGATTATTTTTTTTTAAATGAGGTGCATTTAGTGAATCAATAGACAATAGACAATGGGTGCAGGAGTAGGCCATTTGGCCCTTTGAGTCAGCACCGCCATTCAATGTGATCATGGCTGATCATCCCCAATCAAGACCACGGTAGTGTTGTACTTTCTAGTTTGTCTGTAGTTTGTATTCATGCAAACTTTTAGGATAACGTAGAACTCGTGTGAACGGGTGATCGATGGCCAATGTAGACTTGGTTCGTCCGAAGGACCTGTTTCCATGCTGTATCTTTTAATCAATCAATCAATGATTCTGGTCATAGTTGGTATATTCAAAGCATGACGGGTAATTTTGTCAAACGACCCGCTCTTTCAGCTCTCTAATAATACTTTGAATTGTCCCAAAAAGGAAGAGAAGGGCACTTTGTAAGACCACACATTCGTGTTGTTGAATGCACCAGGTGGATTGGGTTAATATTCACCCAGCATTTCTTGAGTTACTGTGATTTAGTCTTCAGAGATGCAGTGTGGAAACAGGCCCTTCAACCCACGCCGACCCGCCATCACTAAAACTACCCAACACACCAGGGACAATTTATGATTCGTAGAAGCCAATTAGCCTACAAAGCTGTATTTCTTTGGAATGTGTGAGGAAACCGGAACACCTGGAGAAAACCCACGTGGTCACAGGGAAGAAAGTACAGACTGTACCCTTAGTTGGGATCGAACCTGGGTCTCTGGCGCTGTAAAACAGCAACTCTACCGCTGTGTCACCTTGCCACCCGATAATCAATAATCACCTGTGTTCAAGAAGGAACTGCAGATGCTGGAAGATCGAAGGTACACAAAATTGCTGGAGAAACTCAGCGGGTGCAGCAGCATCTATGGAGCGAAGGAAATAGGCGACGTTTCGGCACGAAACGTCGCCTATTTCCTTCGCTCCGTAGATGCTGCTGCACCCGCTGAGTTTCTCCAGCAATTTTGTGTACAATCAATAATCACCTGCCTTGACTTGATTAAGATGAATTTGGAATCTAAATTCCACCAGTTCACACTTGTGGGTTGTGGGTGCATGGAACAAGCTGCCAGATTAGGTCATTGAATCCGGGATTAGCTGTTGTGTTGTACATATAAGGTAGACTCAATATGGGAGGAAGATTGGCTTCCCTAAAGAGCAGTAGTGAACCAGAGTGTTTTTTGTTACAGCAATAAATGATCACAATTGAGATTTACAAACTTGAATTAAAATTATCAATTGCCATGCTGGGAATTTAACTCGTGTCTCTGGATCGACAATTGCAACCTTTAAATACTACAGCAGCCATTTAGCGAGATCGCTACAGTGTACCTATTGATCATTTCCCTACTTTGTATTTGAAAATTCAAATTCAATCAATGAAAAATCAAGACATCCCATCTATTAAAATCTCCCAGGATAAATTCCGACCACCACTGTTGTTATAAGAAGCACTGCCGGAGTAGGCATCACGGATTTAAACCATTGCCCCTATAAAGTCCTTAAATCACAGTCAAAATCTGTCCTCCTTTGTCGAATGCTCCCATCGTCTTAAGCAAGTGTGCAGCTGCTCAGCTGAGATGTTTTTTTGCTGCCTTGAGCAGTGACATAAAATAAATGTATTTAACCATTATAAAGGCACAAGATAAATACTTGTGTTGTCTGGCCTCGGATTATGAGACCCTGCAGCGGGGAAATTCAGAACATGCTATTACCGCGGCATCTTAACAAGACCAGAACAAGTTGAACACTGTCACAGGCATTGATTCTGTAAACATTGCCTCAAGTATCCGAAATAAAGGTAGAGTCATAGAGTGATTCAGCGTGGAAACAGGCCCTTCAGCCCAACTTGTTTGGAGAGAGTTGCCGGGTCTGGCATTTGAGGCAGGCACTATTGCAATGTTTAAGGAACATTTAGATAGGTACATGGATAGGACAGGTTTAGAGGGATGTTGGCCAAACACAGGCAGGCGGCACTCATGTAGATGGGACATGTTGGTCGGCATGGGCAAGTCGGGCCGAATGGCCTGTTCCCCCACTGTACGACTCTATGACTCCCTAGACCACAAACTTCAGAATCTCCTGTGTAGGAAAGAACTGCAGATGCTGGTTTAAAGAAGTGAAGAAAGCGAATGGTATGTTAGCTTTCATAGCAAAAGGATTTGGGTATAGGAGCAGGGAGGTTCTACTGCAGTTGTACAGGGTCTTGGTGAGACCACACCTGGAGTATTGCGTACAGTTTGGTCTCCAAATCTGAGGAAGGACATTATTGCCATAGAGGGAGTGCAGAGAAGGTTCACCAGACTGATTCCTGGGATGTCAGGACTGTCTTATGAAGAAAGACTAGATAGACTTGGTTTATACTCTCTAGAATTTAGGAGATTGAGAGGGGATCTTATAGAAACTTACAAAATTCTTAAGGGGTTGGACAGGTTAGATACAGGAAGATTGCTCCCGATGTTGGGGAAGTCCAGGACAAGGGGTCACAGCTTAAGGATAAGGGGGAAATCCTTTAAAACCGAGATGAGAAGAACTTTTTTCACACAGAGAGTGGTGAATCTCTGGAACTCTCTGCCACAGAGGGTAGTCGAGGCCAGTTCATTGGCTATATTTAAGAGGGAGTTAGATGTGGTCCTTGTGGTTAAGGGGATCAGAGGGTATGGAGAGAAGGCAGGTATGGGATACTGAGTTGGATGATCAGCCATGATCATATTGAATGGCGGTGCAGGCTCGAAGGGCCGAATGGCCTACTCCTGCACCTATTTTCTATGTTTCTATGTTTCTAAATCGAAGATAGACACAAAATGCTGGAATAACTCAGCGGGTCAGGCAGCATCTCTGGAGAGAAGGAATGGGTGACGTCTCGACCTGAAGCATCAACCATTCCTTCTCTCCAGAGATGCTGCCTCTGTGAGTTACTCAAGCGTTTTGTGTCTATCTTCAGAATCACTTGCCTGTTTTTAAAATAAGCATTTTACGAAAACCAGATTTATACAGTTGCTGGCATTATGAAAATCCTCTAAACGGCTCCAGTTCCTTCACTTTTGTGAGTGATTCAAGGTGGTGGCGGGAGACGTGGGTGTTGCATGGGAGAGTGGCGATGGGAAGGTAACACAAGCACACGGCGGCAGCACCTGGTGACACGTGGCACCTTGGCTCAGACGTTACCTCATCCTCTCCAACCATCCCTTTCATTCCCTCACTTCCATTAATCCTGGGTTTCCATGGCAGCCCAGCTTTTGTCCGCTCCACATTAGATGAGAATATTGGATATCTAAGCAACAGAGCAATAAATTTGTAGATAATGAGACTGCCTTCCTTTTATTAGTCTTTGTTCCGGATGACACCGTCCTATTGTTTATTTAACCAGGAGTATGAAAAGGTTTTGAACAAAAAATCAAATCCTTGTAGATGGTGATGACAAATGGGCTCAGCAGGTTTGTTATGGAGCATTTCACTTAGCTCACACACCAGGGATGCACGGTGGCACAGCGGTAGAGTTGCTGCCTTACAGCGCTTACACCACCCGAGACCAGGGTTCGATCCTGACTACGGGTGCTGCCTGTGCGTTCTCCCAGTGAGTTCTCCCGCGTGGGTTTTCTCCGAGATCTTCGGTTTCCTCCCACACTCCAAAGCCGTACAGGTTTGTAGGTTGACCGGCTTGGTGTAAATGTAAAAATTGTCCCTAGTGTGTGTAGGATAGTGTTGGTGGGCGGGGATCGCTGGTCGGCGCGGACTCGGTGGGCCGAAGGGCCTGTTTCCGCGCTGTATCTCTAAACAAAACTAAACTAAGCATACTGTTTAAGAAGGAACTGTTGTGCTGGAAAATCGAAGGTACACAAAAAGCTGGAGAAACTCAGCGGGTGCAGCAGCATCTATGGAGGGTTTTGTTTAAGAAGGAACTGCAGATGCTGGAAAATCGAAGGTACACAAAAAAGCTGGAGAAACTCAGCGGGTGCAGCAGCATCGATGGAGCGAAGGAAATAGGCAACGTTTCGGCCCGAAACCCGCAAGGGTTTCGGCCCGAAACGTTGCCTATTTCCTTCCTGCAGGGTTTTGGCCCGAAACGTTGCCTATTTCCTTCGCTCCATAGATGCTGCTGCACCCGCTGAATTTCTCCAGCTTTTTTGTGTACCTTAAACTAAACATACTTGCTGCCGTACAAATGACGTATCTAACAAGGCAATGCCATTTTATTAAAATGAGGAACCCCATTAAACAAAAACAGTTCAGATCAATTGGAATTCTGGTTCATTGGAGGGCAAATGATTCTCCCTTTTCAATGAACAGATCCTTGTGTTTTACAGCAAAATTGTACAGCATGGGAATTTTTATAATATCGGGTGTTAGCTGTGACTTTTTTGGTAACAATCCATGTCTAAGATCCACTCAAGGATCAAAGTGCCAGAATCGACATTGACTTTACAGCGCCATAGAGTCATAGTCATTGAGTCGTATAGCACGCACACAGGACCTTCGGCCCAACTCACCCATGCTGACCAAGTAGACCCATCTACTCTACTCCCACCTGCCCGTGTTGTTAACTTTACAAGATCCCACTTTGAGAAGGATTTGGTCAAATCTGCACTGGCAGCGAGCAGCCATGACGTCACAATGGGTTTGTAGCTCTACCGGCTACCATGTTGCTATCCCAGGAGATCGAGTCCTTGGCAGCAAACGTCCTTCAGGGGACGAATCTGCCAGCCTAACCCAGCACATATGTGATTGCAAAGCCTTTTAATTGCTCTCTTAAGGAGCCTGTACCACTGGGCGATTTTTTCGGCAACTGCCGGCATCATTGACTGACGTATCAAGTCACTGAAAAATACGCAGCGTGATGACATATTGACCCGCGGTGTTTTTTCAAGTGTTGCAACATTTTTTTCGTCGCCGCTGGATTTTGAAATGTTCAAAATCTTTTGGCCACACTGATATGATGCCGGCAGTCACCGAAAAAAATCAGCCGAGTGGGACAGGCCCTTGAATTGAAAGGTGAATGATTAGGTTTGGATAACAGAAGATGGCCTTGTCAGTGGCACCTACATCACACTAAAGAATAAAATAATGTTAGTGCAATTGCATTTTTGTTTACGTTTAAAGTGAGGGAGAGCTGACCTGCACAGTTGGGGGCTATGGGTGCGTGGTGGAATATTGTGTTGGGGAATGGGTTGCATTGGGGGAGCGGGGGAGTGGTGGAATATTGTGTTGGGGAACGGGTTGCGTTGGGGGAGCGGGGGAGTGGTGGAATATTATGTTGGTGAACGGGTTGCGTTGGGGGACCAGGGCTCCTGTGGGGGCTATGGGTGCATGGTGGAATATTGTGTTGGGGAACGGGTTGCATTGGGGGAGCGGGGGAGTGGTGGGAATATTATGTTGGGGAACGGGTTGCGTTGGGGGACCAGGCCTCCCGTGGGGGCTATGGGTGCATGGTGGAATATTGTGTTGGGGGAGCGGAGGAGTGGTGGAATATTATGTTGGGGAACGGGTTGCGTTGGGGGAGCGGGGGAGTGGTGGAATATTATGTTGGGGAACGGGTTGCGTTGGGGGACCAGGCCTCCCTGCGGGTGAGTGGTGGAATATTGCGTTGGGGGAACGGGTTCTCAGCCAAGCCGTGCACCAACTGTGTGGAGAAACCATGGATACTGGGGACAGAGAGCCTGCAGAAATCCTCTGCTTAGACTCTGCCTCCTCCGACTCAATGTTTCAAACAATGTTTATCGAGCTAACCTACTTACGCCTAAAGAGAGTAAGGGAAACACTTATTTATTGCCACATCAGGATGTTTCAAAGCGCGTTAGATATAATGAACCACTCTGCCTGTAAATCATGTGTTTATTCAATGCCAACATACTGTAAATATCAAATTGTCATTGGGGTTTTGTAGCATTTTACCGAACTAGAGAGTGTTTTATTGGGCCAGAATTATATGGCTCTCTGTCTGAATCATTGCTTTAGACTTTAAAGATACAGCATGGAAACAGGCCCTTCGGCCCGCCGAGTCCATGCTAACCAGCGATCGCCCCGCACACTATCATTATCCCATGCACTAGAGACCATTTACAATTTACATAAGCCAATTAACCTACAAACCTGCATGTCTTTGGAGTGTGGGAGGAAACTGGAGCACCTGGAGAAAACCCACACAGTCACAGGGAGAATGTACAAACTCCGTACAGATGGTACCCGTAGCCAGGTCTCTGGCACTGAGTGGCAGCAGCTCTACCACTGCACCACTGTGCCGCCCAATAGATTGGTTCGTGGACTCAGCCGATCAGATGGGCTCAAGATATTTTATAGCTCTCATTTTATAAGGAATCAGATTTTGCAAAAAGAGTTATCATAAATCTGGATACTCTCAGCCAAATAGTTTCTTCTGCTGGAGGTGAATGGAAGTATTCAGGACAGGGATCAATTGTTTGGACAGACGAGAAACTGCAGATGCTGGAATCATGAGCATAACACGTTGCTGGAGGAACTCAGTGGGTCAGACAGCATTTGGGAGGGAATGGAAAGGCAATGATATGAGCTGGAATCCTCCTTCAGATGTAGGTTGATAGGCCTCTGAAAAATTCCCCTAGTCTGTAGCAAGTGGATGCGAAAGTGGAATAACACAGAACTATGTTATTTCACGTTCGGGCAGTCATGGTGGAGCAACGGTAGAGGTGCTGCCTTGCAGCAAATGCAGCGCCGGAGACCCAGGTTCGATCCCAATTACGGGTGCCATCTATACAGAGTTTGTACGTTCTCCCCGTGACCTGCTTGGGTTCTCTCCGAGATCTTCGATTTCCTCCCACACTCCAAAGACGTACAGGTTTGTAGGTTGATTGGCTTGGTAAATGTCATAATTGTCCGTAGTGCGTGTAGGATAGTGTTAATGTACGGGGATCTCTGGTCGGCGGGGACCCAGTGGGCCGAAGGGCCTGTTTCCGTGCTGTATCACTAAACTAAACTAAACTAAACTAAACTAAACTAAACTAGTGAAAAGGTGGAATCAATGGTGAATGTGGGGCTCGATGGGCCGAAGGGCCTGTTTCCATGCTATATCCAACCCGAGTCATGGCTGTCCATTCTCTTTTCAGATGTAACCTGGACCGCTGAGTCCCTCCAGAGCTTGCTCAATAGTTTGGGCAATGAATGAAGTCTGGATACAGATCTGGCATGATGTCATCTACAGGATAACAAATTAATGAGTGAAATTAGTTTAACGTCGAATCATATAATGGAGGCACCGTTCAAGAATGATTTGTTCACGAGTGCAAAATCTAGATTGATCACAGCACTCTTTAATTTTAGGAAGCTCCAAGAGAAAATGCCATTACATATCTTGTCTCACAAGAAATGGTCATTTTGGTACATGTTTGTGAAAATGAGTTGGCAAGGTAATTGTGGGAAAATGAATATCTCACAACTTCCTGTAAATGAGGGGACTGGGAATTGTAATGTGCAATTACTCCACCGGTTTTCTGAAAAAGTTCGGGCGACACAATGTGTGACATGCTTTTTCAGACAGGAGAGATGCCAGTGCAACAATTAATTAGAGAGGTTTCGTACATGCTAAAAGGAATGAGACAAATTAGTGGCTTCATAATTTCCACGTTCCTTGAATTAAACAAAAAAACATTTATGTTAAAGAGTCATCGAGTCATAGAGTGATACGGCGTGGAAACAGGCCCTTCGGCCCAACTTGCCCACACCATCCAACATGTCCCAGCTACATTCGTCCCACCTGCCTGCGTTTGGTCCATATACTTCCAAACCTGTCCTATCCATGTTAATCTGCTTAAATTTGACGTTTCACAATAAAGTAATCACATATAGAACTTACATAAAAGTACGCAGTGTTTCAGGCCAGTGTCTGTGTCTGGGGCAGCCAGGCAGGCCAGGATACAGGATACTTCACTATTTGATTATGTCTGTGGGGATTTACCCGACAGCTGGGTGTTAATTGGATTATTTTATAGGGCGGCATGGTGGCACAGCGGTAGAGTTGCTGCCTTACAGCGCCAGGGACCCGGGTTCGATCCTAACTACGGGTGCTGTCTGTGCATAGTTCGTACGTTCTCCCTGTGACCTGTGTGGGTTTTCTCCAGGTGCTCCAGTTTTCTCCCACACTCCAAAGATGTACAGGTTTGTAGATTAATTGTACTTCGGTGAGGTGTAAAATTGCCCCTAGTGTGTAGGATAGTGTCAGTGTTCGGGGTGATCGCTGGTCGGCAAAGGGCTCAATGGGCCTAAGGGCTTATTTCCACGCTGTATCTCTATAGTCTAAAGTCTCTAAAACCGACCTTGATGCCCACAGAGAGAAGCTCATTTGCATAATTGATTGAAAGATACAGTATGGAAACAGGCCCTTTGATCCACCGCGTCCAAATTCACCATTGATCACCCGTTCACACTAGTTCTATGTTGTTCAAGAAAGGAACTGCAGATGCTGGAAAATCGAAGGTACACAAAATTGCTGGAGAAACTCAGCGGGTGCAGCAGCATCTATGGAGCGAAGGAAATAGGCAACGTTTCGGGCCGAAACCCTTCAGGAAGGAAATAGGTAACGTTTCGGGCCGAAACCCTTCAGGAAGGAAATAGGTAACGTTTCGGGCCGAAACCCTTCAGGAAGGAAATAGGTAACGTTTCGGGCCGAAACCCTTCCGGGTTTCGGCCCGAAACGTTGCCTATTTCCTTCGCTCCATAGGTGCTGCTGCACCCGCTGAGTTTCTCCAGCAATTTTGTGTACCCACACTAGTTCTATGTTATCTCATATTCACATCCACTTGCTACACACTAGGGGGCATTTGACAGAGGCCACTCAATGTACAAACCTGCTCATCTTTGGGATGTGGGAGGAAGCCAGAGCATCCAGAGAAGACCCACATGGTCATAGGGAGAACGTGCTAGCTCCACACAGACAGCACCCAAGGTCGGGGTCAAACCTGGGTCTCTGGCGCTGTGAGGCATCAGCTCTACCCGCTGCGCTGCCCTCTTTAAATATACAGCCCCTGGCCTGCACAGAACCATATTATTTATCCGGTTGAATGAAAATGCCCATGCATGCTTGTTGTACGGCATGTGTGTGTAATTGATACACTGCCTGGGGTTGCAACCACTTCCCTAAGCAAGAAGCGTGTAGGAAGGAAGAAGGGTCTCAACCCGTAACATCACCCATTCCTTCTCTCCAGAGATGCTGCCTGTCCCGCTGAGTTACGCCAGCATTTTGTGTCTATCCCTGAGCAAGATGCCAGACCGTAGAATTAAGATCACATAAGATTTTTTCTTCAGTGTAGCCTGATTCCAAATCGATGTTAGCAGGAATCAATCATGCTGGTGATTACTGCTGGGTGAAATGTTGCCAATCGCTTATTGGACTGGGCACTTCCAATTGTGCTTCTTATCAATGCTGTTGACGTTTCCCTGGCTTCAGGCATCTGTGCAGTGCTGTCAATCTTGTTGCAATGCATATCCCAGCCCACTCCAGCAAAGCTTCGCAACAGAAGCATCGTGGAGCAGTCTCTGAGGGCAGGAAGCACTTCACACTGAGTTCTTGCCTCGCTTGCAATTCCGACGTTGACATTGATATATTCCAGAAATTCTCTGAAGAACACTTACACACGGAGCAAATCGTTCCTTTGTGTTCACCTGGGAGAAGGTAATTAGTGAAAAAATAACATCACACTTGGGTCAATGAACATGCGGCTGGGAGTGGAATTTGGGAGGCGAGGTGTGGCTGGTGATTCTGGCACTGTAGCTAATGACTCATAACTTTTCTATTTTTCATCGATGGGAAAAATCCTCGGGGCCTGGTCAGCGGAGGAGGACTGTGAGTAAGATGGCCAAAAATCATAGCGATATATGGTAGCGTTTTTTCTAAATTCATATGCAGCGCAGACAGGAAGTGGTCAAGATGAGACTTTTAATTATATAGATGTATGTTTGTGTGTCTTGGTGCTTTTTATTCATATGACTGTATGGCAAATCATATTCCTCGTATGTTGCAAAACTTACTTGGCTAATAACGTATGATTATGGTTATGATGATTATAATGACTACCTTACATCCACTTCAAAGACACCATCAACTGCAAGGTCCTTCATTGAAGGTATGAAGCATTCAAGGCCTGGAGGCTTTGGTGCTCGGTGCCCTGGCTAACCACACTATCGTATGGTGCAACCTGAATCCAACCTAACAGCAAATGCCTCCATTCTTGGACGCACTAGGCAAGCTGAACTCAATGTCAGAATGAGACCAAATGCAAATTGGAGGAACAGCACCTCATATTTCGCTTGCAACCCAGCAATATGAATATACGCGGACCCGGAGGGCCGAAGGGTCCATTTCACTCTGTATCTCTAAAAACTAAAACTAAAACAGTATTGATGTGCAGATGGATCTTGGGGTCCAATTCCATAGTTCCCTGTAAGTGGTAACATGAGTAGATGGAGTGGTAAAGAAGGTGCATGGTATGCTTGCCTTCATGGGTCAAGGCATAGAAACATAGAAACATAGAAATTAGGTGCAGGAGTAGGCCATTCGGCCCTTCGAGCCTGCACCGCCATTCAATATGATCATGGCTGATCATCCAACTCAGTATCCCGTACCTGCCTTCTCTCTATACCCCCTGATCCCCTTAGCCACAAGCGCCACAGCTCACCCTCTCTGAAATGTAGCCAATTAAGTGGCGTCAACTACCCTCTGTGGCAGAGTCCAGAGATTCACACTCTCTGCGGGGTATTCGGTGTGTGGAGGGTTTGGTGCGACCCCTTGGGACTTCCCTAACATCGGGAACAGCATCTAGCCTGTCCAACCCCTTAAGAATTTTGAAGTTTCTATAAGCTAAATTCTAGAGAGTATAAACCAAGTCTATCCAGTCTTTCTTCATAAGACAGTCCTGACATCCCAAGAGTACAAGAGTCAGGAAATCATACTGCAGCTTGATAAAACGTTGGTCAGGTCACATTTGGGGTATTGTGTGTGCAGTTCCAGTTACCCCATTACAGGAAGAATGTGGAGGGTTTGGTGATGGGTCCAGCAGAGGTGTATCCGGATGCTGCCTGGATTAGCAGGTTCTACCGATAAAGAGAGGTTGGACAAACTTGAATTGTGTTCCTTGGAACATTGGAGGTTGAGGGGAGACCTGATAGCCGTATCAAAATTTAGATAAGTTGGACAGTCAGAACCTTTTTCCCCGGATAGAGCTGTCAAAGGTCTAACTAAACCTGATCTCCCGGTGGCCCAGCACTTCAACCCATTCCACATCCGACCTTTCAGTCCTGGGTCTCCTCCATGGCCAGAGTGAGTCCCACCGCAAATTGGAGGAGCAGCACCTCATATTTCGCTTGGGCAGTTTACACCCCAGCGGTATGAACATTGACTTCTCCAATTTCAGGTAGTCCTTGTTTTCTCCCTCCTTCCCCTCCCCTTCCCAGCTCTCCCACAGCCTACTGTCTCCGCCTCTTCCTTTCTGCCCCCCCCCACCTCACCTCCACATCAGTCTGAAGAAGGGTCTCGACCCGAAACGTCACCTATTCCTTCGCTCCATAGATGCTGCCTTACCCGCTGAGTTTCTCCAGCATTTTTGTCTACCTCCTGTCAAAGATTAGAGGGCACACAGTAGCTTTAAGCTGAGAGGAACAAAATTCAGTGGAGTTGCGCGGGGGCAAGATTTTTAACACAGAGTGGGGGGTGCCAGTGGGGAGTGATGGGGGCAGATATGATAGTGGCATTTAAGAGGCTTTTAGATATGGCTTCACAGGGGATGGAAGGATATTGATCACGTGCAGGCAGATGAGGTTAGTTTAATTTGTGCAACACTATGTGGGCAGAAGGGCCTGTTGTAGTGGGCTGCTGTTCTAGGTTCTATGGTCTAAGAATTGCTTACTTTTTGGTCCAATGGAAAAATGAGTCGTCAACTATTTTCCAAAATTAATCTGGAGCTCCACAAATGTTAAGATTCATCAAAACTAATCGATCTGTTATTTGTTGTGCAGGGCTTTGCATTGAACTTCCTCCAACTTCTAAGAATGCCGTGTGGTTGCACCTATTAAGCCTTTTCATGTTGACATTGGAATTAATGACAGAGTCTCGGAGGACTGGCCCTTGCAGCACATATTTATCCAGATCAGCTAAGAAATTGGTAATTGTACGTTTTCCCCAGCAGCTTAATTACAGCGATGTGTAACTTGGAGGGAAGCAATGCTTTTGGGTTCATGAGTTGGGAATGTTTAATGAGGAAAATAATGGCCATGGACACAACTAGAACTCACATTTTTATATAAACTCTGATTAGTTTAAAATATGTTCAAGATGACTTGGCCAGATGTTGTTTTTTACAGCTTTAGTAACAGTTTAAATAATTGCAACTATATGGTGCTTTCTTGACATTGGAATGCCTCAAAAAACTGTCAGAGTTAATGAGATTTCTGTAATTTAATTATGGCAGCTAATATTTGGTTCAACAAACCCCCATAAAGAGCAATGGCACACAGTCCATGCAGTTTGATTTTTTGCACAGTAGGACTTGGGATGAATAATATAAGTTTCTTATAGAAACTTACAATATTGTTAAGGGGTTTGACAGGCTAGATGCAGGAAGATTGTTCCCCATGTTGGGGAAGTCGAGGACAAGAGGTCACAGTTTAAGGATAAGGGGGAAGTCCTTTAGGACCGAGATGAGAAAAACATTTTTCACACAGAGAGTGGTGAATCTCTGGAACTCTCTGCCACAGAAGGTAGTTGAGGCCAGTTCATTGGCTATATTTAGTTAGATGTGGCCCTTGTGGCTAAAGGGATCAGGGGGTATGGAGAGAAGGCAGGTACAGGATGATCAGCCATGATCATATTGAATGGCGGTGCAGGCTCGAAAGGCTGAATGGCCTACTCCTGCACCTATGTTTCTATGTTTCTATGAACAGAAGGGGTATCTTTCTCTTGAGTTGGTACCACGGAATTGGTTACATCATGCTGAGTGCAGACGGAGGCTTGGTTTCCCATTTTCCACCTGAAGCACACCAAACATGTCAACTTTCTAATCGGCGCAGTGGCACAGTGGCACAGTGGTAGAGTTGCTGCCTTACAGCGGCAGTGTCCCAGGATCGATCCTGCCTACGGGTGCTGTCTGCACGGAGTTTGTATGTTCTCCCCGCGACCGTGTGGGTTTTCTCCAGGTGCTTTGGTTTCCTCCCACACTCCAAAGACATGCAGGCCTGTAGCGAAATTGGCATTTGTAAATTGTCCCTGTGGTGTAGGATAGAAGTAGTGTACGGGTGACTGTTGGTCAGAGTGGGCTGAAGGGCCTGTTTCCATGCTGCATCTCTAAGCAAACAATCTAATGGCATTGGCTTTGGATCACTTGTCTGCTCTGGTTTGAGAAATAATCAATAGTGGAAAGTCATTCTCATCAATACTGATTTCAATCAATACCATTATCAATTCCATGCATACCAATGTGAAAATATGGCTAAAAGACATGAGGAGAATGTGTAATGAAAGTTCTTTATACTGTATATAGAGACCAGTTGCATTGACTCGGTGGACTAACTGGCTTCACCCAGCTCTGTGGATTAATTTAACTGCACTGACACAATCCCCACTGTACAGGTGGAAGCGCTGACAGGGGTGGTAGTGTAGGTAGATAGGAGAGTGGCGTTTAATAATCTTTTAGAAAGGCACATGGATATATTTTTTAAATTGAGTTTATTGCAAGGTGAACCGAGAAAATTTCAATTTAATCTACATGTCTAAATTATTGTTTAAAATATATATATTCTTTTATTTTAGTTGTGTGCAGTTTCTTTTTCTATTTCCCTATCTCTTTATCCTATTCAGAACGTTTCTGATGCGTTAATGATTTCTCATTAACTTTCCCCCTCTGACCTCGAGTGCCTGTTCTCTGCGTTTGCAATTCTATGATTCAATCTAAGTTTATATTCCCACACAATTGAGTTGAAGTTTACGTTCTTAGTCAGACGGCATGGAAACAGGTTTACACGCATCAAACTTAATTCTTTGACTTTTCACTGATTTGGAATGTAATAGAAGGCATTGTAACAATCTAAATCCTTTACTCTATAGGTGAACACTCACACAATGCATTTGAACAAAATTGAAACGGGCTCAAATTAGTCTCAAATCATTGCCCTGAAGAGAATTTTATTAAATGTTACAAGCAGAAAATGAAGTTACAAAGTGGATGTGTGCACTATCTCGTAACTCCCTCCCCCCCCCCCCCCCCCCCCCCCTCTTCCATCCCCCTCAATAGATGTGAAATGTTTCACGATTCACATGCATAGAGCAGCATCTCTGCCAAGCCTGGATGAAAGATCAGCCTAACCTGCAATATCAGCAGCAAACGCAGAGAACAGGCACTCGAGGTCAGAGGGGGAAAGTTAATGAGAAATCATTAACGCATCAGAAACGTTCTGAAAAGGATAAAGAGATAGGGAAATAGAAAAAGAAACTGCACACAACCTGCTCTAAAATAAAAGAATATATATATTTTAAACAATAATTTAGACATGTAGATTAAATTGAAATTTTCTCGGTTCACCTTGCAATAAACTCAATTAAAAAAATATATCCATGTGCCTTTCTAAAAGATTATTAAACGCCACTGTCCTATCTACCTACACTACCACCCCTGTCAGCGCTTCCACCTGTACAGTGGGGATTGTGTCAATGCAGTTAAATTAATCCACAGAGCTGGGTGAATGGTCTGGATAAACACGAGTTTAGATCCCTCGACAGCAGCTGGGAACTTTAAATTCAGTCAATTAAATAATCTGAAAGTAAACGTTAAAGTGCAAGGCAAACACAAAACATTTGTCACCAACATCTGCAGGTTCCCCTCCAATTCATAAACCAACCTGCGCTGAAAAAATGCAGCCAGTGTAGGGACATGGACAGGCGATCGGTCTGAAGAAGGGCCCTTGACCTGACACGTCGCCTAACCATGCTCTCCAAGGATGCTGCCTGATCTGCTGAGTTACTCCAGCTTTTTGTGTCTATCTTCGGTGCATCTGCAGTTCCTTCCTTCGTACGAACTGGACCAAACTAGGAAATTGTTTTGTTTTTTAAAGCAGACAAGTCCTTGGCTTTATTAATGGAGAAATAGATCACAAACGCAAGAGGGTTGCGCTGGATCTTTATATAAGAGTCTCAGTTGGCATTGTATTAGGAAGCACATCAAGGTCTTGGGGAGAGTGACAATGAGATTTATTGCAACGATGATCTTGACGCAATGCTTCAATTTGGAGAAGATGGGATTATTCTCCTTGGAGCAGAGATGGTTAAAGGGAGATTTGCTTGAGGCATGTCAAAACGTGGCTGGTTTTGATAGAGTAAACGAGGTCAGCAACCAAAGAACACAGAGTTAAGATGACCGACTGAATACTCGGCTTGACAATTAGACATGTTTATCACACCATAAGATTGTAAAAATACTGTGCCTGGAAAGTGGAAGAAGAAAATTCAATGACGACTTTGGAAAGTTAGATACGTTCTTGAAGATAAAATATATTGTCCTTTGGACAGAATTAAGGACTAGGATTTATTGGGTAACTGCTGGACAGCTTGTACAATCTAAACGGCCCACGTTGTTTTCCGCATTGGGCCATTCTTTGGCTCCTCAATCTGAATAAAGGTAACAGTTTGATCACTGAGGCCAAACATCTCTCCCCATAAAAAGGGATGAAGCAGATGACCCAAAGAACAGATGCAAAGCACAATGAAGCCACATTTAATGGCCTGGATACAGTGAGTGCGGAGAGGATATTGAGGAGAATCTAGGATCAGAGGCCATTAACCTCAGAATAATAGGATGTACCTTTAGAAAGGAGATGAGGGGGAATTCCTTTAGACAGAAGGTGGTGAATCTTTGGAGATCATTACCACTGATATATGTGGAGGCCAAGTCAATAGATAATTTTAAGGTGGACATTAATAGATTCTTGATTAGTATGGGCATCAGGGGTTATGGGGAGGAGGCAGGAGAATGGAGTTGAGAGGGAGAGGTAAATCAGCCATGATTGAATGGTGGAGTAGACCTGATGGGCCGAATGGCCTAATTCTGCTCCTAGAACTTATTAACTTAACCCGACTGAATGCGAAATAGAAGTGGAAATGGAGCAGATTTTATAATTGGTAATTGGCTACACTAGTTCATCATGGCAAGAATAAAAATAGCCCAGACAGAGACTCATGAGTCTTTACATCACATCCACACAACCAGCAGAATGAATCCAAGTTTAATGTTTCCTGTCAACTCAACAAACAACCTAACTGTTGGACCATCATAATGTCATGTACATGGCCATTCAGCCCATTAAGTCTCTGCTACTCCCAATAGAACAACCCTGTCATGCTTATTTACTGCACGTTACATTAAAGATACAGCATGGGAACATGCCCTTCAGCCCATCGAGTCCTGCCGACCAGCGAAAACCCGGTACGCAAGCACTATCCTATGCACTAGTGACGATTTACAATTTACAGAAGCCAATTAACCCACAAAGCTGTATGTCTTTGGAGTGTGGAAGGAAACCGGAGCACCCGGAGAAAACCCACATGGTCACAGGGAGAAGTCAGTACAGACAGCACCCGTGGTCAGGATTGAACCTGGGTCTCTGGCGCTGTAAGGCCTCAACTCGACCATTGGGCCACTGTGCCACAGTCCATGGTCTTTCCCCATAGCCTTCTAATTTAATCTTCCTCAGGGTCCTGCCTTTTGCTCGTAAAGGCTGTGAATTCGAGATAGCTACTTCTCTTTATGGTGGAAACATTTTTCTCAAATTTCCTTTGCATCCTTGTAAAAATCATGACCTTTTTCTCCTCAGGTCCTTGGACCACCCATTCCCCCCCTGTCTATGTTATCTAAACTAGACATGATTATATACGCCTCTATCAAATCTCCAAGAAGTAGACATACTTTAGTCCTTAAAGTTTGGACAGTTCTCTGGCTCAGACCTAATTATAACCTCCTTTACTGGATAGTATTTCTGGTTTATGGATACTAACAAGCAATTTTTATTCAACAGATAAGAAGAAAAGAGAACCAGATGTAATGAGAAATGCTCATAAATCTCCGTAGAAAAATCATTAGCGCTCAAGGGACTAACAAACGAGGGCATTTTAATTGCAGTGAAAACATTTTTATGTTAGTTTGAAGTCTATTTTTTAACAGCTTCCTCCAGTGGAGTTATTAATTACAGAAGGGTTGGTAAGACTCTTGCCAAAAACGAGACATGAATCCATTTGGTTTCATTAAGCCTCCCAGTTTTCCCTTGGTTTGGATCCAAAGATTCAATCATGAAATTCATCAAGGTAGATTCGGATAGCACGGTTGATAAGTTCATAAGTTCTAGGTGCAGAAATAGGCCATTCGGCCCATCAAGGCTACTCTGCCATTCAATCATGGTTGATCTATCTTTCCCTCTCAATCCCATTCTCTCCATAACCCCGACACCTGTACTAATCAAGAATCTTTCTATCACTGCCTTAAAAATATCCATTGACTTGGCCTCCACAGCCTTCTGTGGCAATGAATTCCAGATTCACCACCATCTGTGGAATTCACGCTTGTGAGATCCTGAGAGCGATGCCGTCTGGGACTATGTTCCTGGTAGGGCCACCCATGGCGGTAAAGTCGAGGGGGAGGTCTCTGACAAAGAGCAATCCAACCAAGAGCTCAACGGTGGAACAGGCGGAGGACGATGGCTGACTTCAGTGGAGCATCGCAACGGCTGGGTAGGCGGATGAAGGCTGCAGCAGAAAAGGGTCTCTACTTGTCTTGGATTTCATGCCACTGGATCCTGACCCAGGCTGTCTGTGCACCAGTCTCCCCGCGTTAAACAAAGTCACGCACAGGCGTCCTCCATGAGAGGACAGTCATACTCGTTTCGAGTGACCGCTGATGATGAGAGGTGTGAAACCATGCACACGTGTACATATGTGGAATATCCAGAGAGTGTGATTTAAACAAAGGGTCTATGCTGGTGATTATGCTCACGAGCCACTTCCTATCTCATTTCACCTCCCCTCCATCTACATATTGTTCTATTTTTCCTCAATTCATTATACTGAATATTTATCCATGCATTAATATTTCACAATGTGATGGAAACTGTTCTATCCAAGGTATATTAAAAGAACAAATCAGATGTGCTGGTACACAAAAATGCTGGAGAAACTCAGCGGGTGCAGCAGCATCTATGGAGCGAAGGATATAGGCAACGTTTCGGGCCGAAACCCTTCTTCAGACTCTCCGGAAAGAGGAGGAGAACTTCTTCAAAGTAGGCATAACTTGAGGAGATATCACAGTGGAGTAGACAAAGTGTTCAAGAAGGAACTGCAGATGCTGGAAGATTGAAGGTACACAAAAATGCTGGAGAAACTCAGCGGGTGCAGCAGCATCTATGGAGCGAAGGAAATAGGCAACGTTTCGGGCCGAAACCCTTCTTCAGACTGTGCTTTCTGCTGGCTGTTCCATCCTTCAAGCTACTGACCAACCTTCCTGTCTCAACTTTCAGAGAAATAATGGGAAGAGGACACAGAGATGGAGCAACTCAGTGACTCAGGCAGCATATGCCAGGAGAACATGAATAGGCAATGTTTTGGCTGCCTGGGGCCATTCTTCAGACTAAAGAAGGATCCTGAGCCAAATCGCCCTCTATCTGTGATCTCCAGTGATGTTGCCTGACCCTCTGAATTACTCCAGCACTCTGTGTCTTCTTTTGTAAACCACCATCATCTGTATTTCCTTGATTTCTGAAATAAGGGGAATCTGGCGTTGCTGATCATTGCGTAATATCCAGCAGCTTCCTGGATTTAAAAAAACATGTTCTCGATGTTGGGGAAGTCCAGAACAAGGGGTCACAGTTTAAGGATAAGGGGGAAATCTTTTAGGACCGAGATGAGGAAAACATTTTTCACAGAGAGAGTGGTGAATCTCTGGAATTCTCTCCTGCAGAAGGTAGTTGAGGCCAGTTCATTCACTATATTTAAGAGGGAGTTAGATGTGGCCCTTGTGGCTAAAGGGATCAGGGGGTATGGAGAGAAGGCAGGTACAGGATACTGAGTTGGATGATCAGCCATGATCATATTGAATGGCGGTGCAGGCTCGAAGGGCCGAATGGCCTCCTCCTGCACCTATTTTCTATGTTTCTATGTTTTTCCTTGGCACTGCTTCAAAATGATAGCAAGAGAAAAGTTTCACAAGGCAAGGGCAACAGTGGGGAAAAAATGGTGCATTCATCTCACTGGCAATGAACGCAGATCTTTTAATATTACTGATCTTTTAATATTTCAGGTCAGACAATAGACAATAGGTGCAAGAGTAGGCCATTCGGCCCTTTGAGCCAGCAACGCCATTCAATGTGATCATGGCTGATCATCCCCAATCAGTACCCCGTTCCTGCCTTCTCCCCATATCCCCTGACTCCGCTGTTTTTAAGAGCCCTATCTAGCTCTCTCTTGAAAGCATCCAGAGAACCTGTCTCCACCGCCCTCTGAGGCAGGGAATTCCACAGACTCGCCACTCTCTGTGAGAAAAAGTGTTTCCTCGTGTCCGTTCTCAATGGCTTACTCCTTATTCTTAAAGACATGCCAGGGAATTTCAGCTCCACCTGTCCCCTGGAGAAACAGTATAAAAGGCTACTTTGAGATTTCCATACCGTATCTCCAGAGACTTTGTTCATTTTCCACTAGGGTCGCATCAATGGACTGAGAGAATGCCCAAGGAAACTCCAGACATATTGTCAATGTGCCGATCCAGATAAGTCTGCTTTTGGTAATGCCCCACCAATTTCAACTCTTTGCTATCCAGCATTATCATGTATTTAACTGAAGCCAGCTCCCCACTGCTATTCTTTTCAAGGAAACAGGGGCAGTACAATGGCGCAGTGGTAGAGTTGCTGCCTTGCAGCGCCAGAGACACGGGTTCGATCCTGACCATGGGTGCTGTCTCCACGAAGTTTGTACCTTCTCCCCGTGACCTGCGCGGGTTTTCTCCAGGAGCTCCGGTTTCCTCCCACACTCCAAAGACTTACAGGGTTGTAAGTTAATTGTTGTTTTTTTTTTTTTTTTATATATTTTATTTTATTAGAAGTAAGTACAGTCATATGGCACCAAAGTGCCTAATATATATTTTCATAATACATTTTATGTACAACTTCTTTTTTTTTTGTTACATTGAAAAAAGATTAGAATAAGAAAAAGAAGTTAGATAGTAAAGGATAGAAAGATGTGAAATATATAGTGTGTGAAGAAAGAAAACGAGTAAATGAAGAAAGTTGAGAGAGAAAATAGAGAAAAGAAAATAAAAGAAAAAAGAAAAGGAGATCATTATTTATAATCTTGACCAACCCTCGTCCAGTCCTGGAACAGTTATTTTTTTACAATTGTTTTGCACCATATGATTCCAAAAAAACGACGAATGGAGATAATTGGTGTTTAAGGAGGAACTGCAGATGCTGGAAAATCAAAGGTACACAAAAATGCTGGAGAAACTCAGCGGGTGCAGCAGCATCTATGGGTTGAAGGAAATAGGCAACGTTTCGGGCCGAAACCCTAAAGGGTTTCGGCCTGAAACGTTACCGATTTCCTTCCTGAAGGGTTTTGGCCCGAAACGTTGCCTATTTCCTTCACTCCATAGATGCTGCTGCACCCGCTGAGTTTCTCCAGCATTTTTGTGTACCTGTAAGTTAATTGGCATGGTCTAACGGTAAATTGTGCGTAGATTCGTGTTGATGTGCGGGGATCGCTGGCCAGCGTGGACTCGGTGGGCCGAAGGACCCGTTTCCACACTGTATCTCTGAACGAAATAAAACTAAACCAAACCGGGGTGGCTGGTGATGTGTGAAATGGAAAGACATGCCTATGGCAACACTGCAATCACTTGTATTTATTTAATCACTTCCCCCATCTTACGGCGCTTAAATTTGACTTTGACTTTGACTTAACAAAGGCGTTGACCAAAAGTGGCAACTGCGGCAAAGAAAGAAAGGTAAATGTGGACACTTTCAAGAGCAGACTATAAGATATTGAAGCAGGTGAGACAATTAGTAAGATTTACGCCCTGCAGGGTGCCCGAAGGAAATCAATAATTCACAAGAGACCAAAACTTTGAAGAAGGGAGATCTTTAGAGGGTTACCGGCTCAGAGAGGGTTACAAGGATTTCGGATGATGTACCACAGTAAGGACATTTTCGTCGTCTGTGTATAATCACCTTCAGTTTGAAGAACTAAATGTACCATGAAGAGCACAGAAAATGATATTCAATGCAGAAGCGTACACAATTAAACTTGCAGTACCCATAGTATTTGATTCATTAAAGTATATCGGGCTTATAGCATATGGCTAATAATGAGCAACTTGAACATAATTTAGATGGGAAAATGTAATTGCTAATTGCTTTTCTCCATAATTTTTAATTAACTTGATTAGATATTAATATCATGGGAAGAAGTTATGAGATGTAAAAGGATGGCTCAATTTAGCTGAGAATAGCTGCTCCCTAACAGTATTCACAAAGAGGAAGGTACACAAAAATGCTGGAGAAACTCAGCGGGTGCAGCAGCATCTATGGAGGGAAGGAAATAGGCAACGTTTCGGGCCGAAACCCTTCAGGAAGGAAATAGGTAACGTTTCGGGCCGAAACCCAGAAGGGTTTCGGCCCGAACCGTTGCCTATTTCCTTCGCTCCATAGATGCTGCTGCACCTGCTGAGTTTCTCCAGTATTTTTGTGTACCTTCGATTTTCCAGCATCTGCAGTTCCTTCTTAAGCGCTTCAAAAAGAGGAAAATCTGTTTCTATCGTATAAATTGTAAATGGTGCATAATCCATTGTTCTGGCTGATGCTGGTCTCTCAGTGTCACAGGGGACAATAGACAATAGGTGCAGGAGGAGGCCATTCGGCCCTTCGAGCCAGCACCGCCATTCAATGTGATCATGGCTGATCATCCCCAATCAGTACCCCGTTCCTGCCTTCTCCCCATATCTCCTGACTCCGTTATTTTTAAGAGCCCTATCTAGCTCTCTCTTGAAAGCACCCAGAGAACCTGCCTCCACCGCCCTCCGATTACCTAGTTACCTAGGTTAACTAGTCATTGTTTTCATAAATTCATAAGTGATTGGAGCAGAATTAGGCCATTCGGACCATCAAGTCTACTCCGCCATTCAATCATGGCTGATCTATCTCTCCCTCCTAACCCCATTCTCCTGCTTTCTCCCCATAGCCCCTGACACCCGTATTTGACACTTGTTAGTTCTTTCTGTTTGGTAAAAAAAACGGGCGTGGTGTATTTCACAATCCTTGGCATTTGTTTTATTCATTCACTTGATTGGGACCTTGGTGACAAAGCCAACACCAATTTGCACGGTGGCACAGCAGTAGAATTGCTGCCTAAAGGGCCGGTCCCACGAGCATGCGACTCCATGCGGCAAGCGCAACCTAACATGGTCGCTTGAGCGTACGGCCTCGCGGGGCCGGTCCCACTTCGATCGCCGGAGCCGTATGGAGTTGTGCGGACATTGTATTGTACTTCCGGTGGCGCTGGTGCCAGCAGCCTCCACCTTCAGCCGGGTATCTTTTTGTTCTTTTTGTTTTTTTAGTTATGTTGAAGTGTGTTTTTTATGATTTTTTTAATGTTTTTATGTGGGGGAAGAGGGCACGGTGCGGGGGATACCGTCCTTCAGCCGCTTCCTGGTGAGGACGCGACTATTATTCGAGTCGCGTCCTCCCCCCCCCCCCCCCCCACAGCGGCCTACCTACCTGGATTGGCGCGGCCTTTCCTGCCGGGATCGACCGGAGCTCCAGCAGCGGCGGGACAGCGCTGGAACATCGCGGGGCTGGCGATGCCTTACCGGGGGTCGCCGTCTGGAGACCGGAGTGCTGGACCGACATCCTGGAGCTGCGGTTTGCGGAGCTCCCAACGCGGGCGGCGCTGACTAACAACGCGGGGTCCTGTGACTCTGCCCGGCTCGGCCTGTGGACTCAGGAGCTGCAGACTCCGGCTGCGGGAGGCGGCTGATCAGGAGGTCCGGGCCGCTGAGGAGGAGGATGCTCACCGTCGGGGTTCGGCGTCGGCGTTCCACCAGCCCGGCGTGAGGGCCTGAACATCGGGCCACCCGGGGCGGCGACTGCGGGTGCTCGGAAGGCCCCGACCACGGATGAACATCTGGGAAGATCGGAGGGGAGGCTGGCTGGACTATGGTGCCTTCCTCACCTCGGTGCCACTGTGTTGTGTCGTGGACTTTCTGTGTTTGTGCTTTTTTTTTAAATTCTATTTTATTTTTTTAATATGTTTTAATATTTATTATTTATTTATTTTTATGATACTGACTGTAAAGGGAAATTCATTTCGTTGTCTCTAATTGAGACAATGACAATAAATTTGAATACAATACAATACAGCTGGTCCCGACATTGCACAGGGCTCCGAAAAACTGACCGTGCTCAAAAATTCCACGCGGCAACGGCCTGCCGGCCCGCAGCCGCCTAAACGCCATATGCAACGCCTCGACGGGCATACGCAGTGTCTCGACGACGGATGCAGCGTTTTGACGCCGTACGTCACACGCGAATTTCCCGCGAACTTCGCTTGAACTTCATGTCACTCACTCGACCTCCGCGCGGCCCCTGCTTCTGGTTTGGTCGCGCTCGCCGCATGCAGGTCGCATGCTCGTGGGACAGGCCCTGTACGGGGATCACTCGACCTCCGCGCGGCCCCCGCTTCTGGTTTGGTCGCGCTTGCTGCATGCAGGTCGCATGCTGGTGGGTCAGGCCCTTTACAGTGCCAGGGACCCGGGTTTGATCCTGACTACAGCCGCTGTCTGTACAGAGTTTGTACGTTCTCCCTATGTTCGAGTCACTCCAGTATTTTGTGTCTCTCTTTGATTTAAACCAGCATCTGCAGTTCCTTCCTAGGACAGAGACAAGGGTTGGTAGGAACAGGGCCTTGAGCTTACACACAGGCAAACAGGTTGTCCACAAGTCTGTGAACGGCTAAAGAGAGCCAGCTATATTTCTGGAAATTAAAAAAAAAACAATAACTTAGAAAAGCAGACGTTGGATTTCTTAAAGGCTGACTTTAAAACGTTGCTATTGATGGGTTTTTGGTCGTGAACGCTGGAATAGTTAAATGATGAATAGTGTAATCGTCCGTTAGCAAATTTTGGTACTATTAGGGTAGCAGCAGAAACAGCATATCATTTTTCTGTAAGTATGGTGTACTTTAAGAAAAGGCAGTTCATCTTAATGAGCAATGATCTAAGATCTCAGTTTATGATCGTCCTTTTAAGGGGGTGATTGATCTGCACTGCAAAGGAACATACCCATACAACAAAGCTATTATGTACCGCTGGGATGAGTGTAGATAGAACATGTTAGTCAGTGTGGGCCTTAGGCCGAAGGCTTGTTTCCACACTCTGTGTCTCTATGAGTGTTCTAGCATGCCATGTCTTTGGTCGAACCCTGTACTTTCCCTATTTCAGATGTTATGCGATGGGAACTGCTGAGCTGATTGCCCAGTTCTGAAACCCTCTGAGACACTGTTGCACGGGAACTCATCGCCCTGCCACCCTCCCTTGTACGTCGATGGATCACAGTTTTATGGTCACAAAACGCTGGAGGAACTCGGCGGGACAAGCAGCATCTCGGGATAGAAGGAACGGATGACGTTTCGGGTCGAGACCCTTCTTCAAACTCGACCCGAAATGTCGGAGGTAAGTACCTGTGATGGACTACTCTGCTCCAATATGAGTGTCCAATATGTGTTGTACAATGGTACAACTGTCCAACTCTTTATCTGAAATCTAGTTCCACTGAAGTCAATAGAACTAACCTTTAATCCATTCTAAACATCGACAGCTGTAGAACAAATTTACAACACATATGGAGAGTCGGTTTGTCAAGGAGGACTCTCTCTAACTTCTACAGGTGCACAGCAGAGAGCATGCTGACTGGTTGCATCGTGGCGTGGTTCGGCAACTTGAGCGCCCAGGAGAGGAAAAGGCTACAAAAAGTAGTAAACACTGCCCAGTCCATCATCGGCTCTGACCTCCCTTCCATCGAGGGGATTTATCGCAGTCGCTGCCTCAAAAAGGCTGGCAGTATCATCAAAGACCCACACCATCCTGGCCACACATTCATCTCCCTGCTACCTTCAGGTAGAAGGTACAGGAGCCTGAAGACTGCAACAGCCAGGTTCAGGAATAGCTGCTTCCCCACAGTCATCAGGCTATTAAACTTGGCTCGGACAAAACTCTGATTATTAATAGCCCATTATCTGTTATTTGCACTTTATCAGTTTATTTATCCATGTGTGTATATATTTGTATAATGGTATATGGACACACTGATCTGTTTTGTAGTCAATGCCTACTATGTTCTGTTGTGCTGAAGCAAAGCGAGAATTTCATTGTCCTATCAGGGACACATGACAATAAACTCACTTTAACTTGAACTTGAAGTAATGTTTCCTCCTCCCCAACCCAACCTTCAACTTTATACATTTTAAGCTCCACCTAATTTAATCTCATGCATATGTTCTATTTTAATTTAGTTTAAAGAAACAGTGCGGAAACAGGCCCTTCGGCCCTCCGAGTCCGTGCCGAGCAGAGATCCCTGCACACAAACACCATCCTACACATGTTCAGGACAATTTACAATCTTTACTAAAGACAATTAGCCTACAAACCTGTACGTCTCTGGATCGTGGGAGGCAACTGGAAAATCTGGAGAAAACCCACGCAGGTCACGGGGCGAAAGTGCAAACTCCGTACAGAAAGCATCTGCAGTCAGGATCGAACCCGGTTCTCTGGCACCGTAAGGCAGCAACTCTACCGCTGCGCCACCGTGCCGCCCTTTACATCTTTACTGTAAAAAAAATCAGAGACTAAATTATTCAAATCACAAAAGCATGCACTTGAGCGGAAAGGCCAACTTGCAACCCCTGAGGATTAGTTCAGTTTAGTTTATTGCCACGTGTACCGAGGTACAGTGCAAAGCTTTTGATGAGTGCTAACCAGTCAACGGAAAGACAAAGCATGATTACAATGGAGCCAATTACATGAGATAGATACATGATAAGGGAATAACGTTTAGTGCAAGGTAAAGCCGGTAAACTCCGAGCAAGGATAGTCCGAGGGTCACCAATGAGGTGAATAGTAGTTCAGCACTGCTCTCTGGTCGTGGTAGGATGATTCAGTTGTCTGATAACAGCTGGGAAGAAACGGATTAATGGATCACACTGTTAAATTCATCACTAAGAGTCATAGTCCTGGCATCATAAGCACAGAAAACAGGACCTTCAGCCCAACTTGCCCATGCAGACCAAGATTCTAAGTCACAAGAGCAGAATTAGACCATTCAGCCCATTAGTCTACTCCGCCATTCAATCCTGACTGATCTATCTTACATAGAAACATAGAAACATAGAAAACAGGTGCAGGAGTAGGCCATTCGGCCCTTCGAGCCTGCACCGCCATTCAATATGATCATGGCTGGTCATCCAACTCAGTATTCCATACCTGCCTTCTCTCCATACCCCCTGATCCCCTTAGCCACAAGGGCCACATCTAATTCCCCATTAAATATAGCCAATGAACTGGCCTCAACTAGCTTCTGTGGCAGATAATTCCAGAGATTCACCTCTCTGTGTGAAAAATGTTTTTCTCATCTCGGTCCTAAAAGATTTCCCCCTTATCCTTAAACTGTGACCCCTTGTTCTGGACTTCCCCAACATCGGGAACAATCTTCCTGCATCTAGCCTGTCCAACCCCTTAAGAATTTTGTAAGTTTCTATAAGACCCCCCCCTCAATCTTCTAAATTCTAGTGAACTTTCCTCTCAATCCCATTCTCCTGCCTTCTCCCCTTAACCTTTGACACTGATCTATGCTAGTCTAACTTGCCCACGTCTGGCCCATGTCCCTCAAAAAATCCTCCCTATCCATTAACTGGAGATGTCTTCAAAAAGGATTAGGATACATTTAAAATTGTTGTACCTTTTCAGCATCAATAGGGAACGGTTTCAATCAAATGCCAATCCATGTGGATAAAATGACTGCTTGATGTCAATTGTGGAAGATACATCATGTTGACTTGTATTGATACAACTACGCTCTCAAATATTTATGATTGGCTTATTGATATTTGACAGGAAACTACACAGCCTGGATCAAATGCCTGTCAGTAAGCAGCAATAAGAAGATTAGCAAAGTCCTGGAACGCAAATCAGAATATTGATCTTTGTAAATCTGTAGACGTCAAACCTGTTGTACATGACAGATATTTAACACTGCAGTTTCAATGGAAATCTTTAGCAGCATGCAAAACACCTGATAAAACGTATTAAATGTTTCCTTTACGATTTAAATTTGACTTTAGGTCTTGGTTGATATCGCTGCCAGCCAGGCGATCAAAGTTAGGTACATGTCGAGTTTGTTCCTGTCTGCTGCTGATGAAACAATCACCTTTTCTGGGCAAAATGTTGCGTATGAATAGAACCTGCTGGTACAAACTCAGAGTATTGTAGTGACAGGATTCTGCTCTGAGACTAGGTTCAGTTTGATAAAGGCACCAATCGGAATGCATCGCAGCTTGGTTTGGGAACAGCTCCATCCAGGACCGTAGGAAAATGCAGAGAATTGTGGATGCAGCCCGGACCATCAGGCAAACCAACCTCCCGTCCGTTGACTCCATCTACACCTCACGCTGCCTCGGCAAGGCCAGCAGCATCATCAAGGACAAGTCGTACTCAGGCCACTCCCTCTTCTCCCCTCTCCTATCCGGCACAAGGTATAGAAGTGTGAAAACGCACACCTGAAGATTCAGAGACAGTTTCTTCCCAGCTGTTATCAGGCAACTGAATCATCCTACCACAACCAGAGAGCAGCGCTGAACTACTATCTACCTCTTTGATGTCCCTCGGACTATCCTTGACTGGACTTTGCTGGTTTTACCTTGCACTAAACATTATCCCCTTATCATGTATCGATACACTGTAAATGGATCGATTGTAATCATGTATTGTCTTTCCGCTGACTGGTTACCATGCAACAAAAAGCTTGTCACTAAACCTCGGTACACGTGACAATAAACTAAACTGAAACTGAAACTATCTGCCACTAGAGAAACCGGAATAGAAGTCTGGCGGAAGATGGGCACAAAATGCTGGAGTAACTCAGCATGTCAGGCACCATCTCTGGAGAGCTTGGATTGGTGACATCTGAGAAAGGCTCCCGACCTGAAATGTCACCTACCCATGCTCTCCAGAGATGCTGCCTGGTCTGCTGAGTTACTCCAGCACTTTTAGCCCTTTTGGGCATTAACCAGCATCTGAAAGTAAGCATGCAGGTACAGCACGCAGTGAGGAAAGCTAATAGCATGTTGGCCTTCATTGCGGGAGGATTTGAGTTTAGGAGCAAGGAGTTCCTACTGCAGTTGTGCAGGGCCCTGGTGAGACCACACCTGGAGTATTGTGTGCAATTCTGGTCTCCGAATTTGAGGAAGGACTTTATTGCTATTGAGGAAGTGCAGCATTTGTTCACCATGTTAATTCCCAGTATAGAAGGACTGACATATGATTAAAGAATGGGTCGACTGGGCTTGTATTCACTGGAATTTAGAATGATGAGAGGGAATCTTATAGAACCAGATAAAATTATTGAAGGACCATATACTAGACTAAGTGGTACCAACGGATACTGGCCTGTCGCGTAAGTGACGGCACAAGTGGGACAGGCCCTTTAGTGTGCGGGGATCGTTGATCGACGTGGGCTGAAGGGCCTGTTTCCGTGCCGTGGTAGTAAACTAAACTGAACACTGGGCCATAAAAAAGTATTTTGTAATCACAATGAAACGTATCCTCACACAAAACAAAGCAAATTAGATTCATGTTCAGTAAGCCTGTCAATGAATTGACAAATATGCATCTGTGCCGTGACTGTCTTCAACATGCTCTCCTCTCGGCCGCATGGAATATATTACAGTATCTACAGTCTTCAAGGCCTTCAGCTCTGCATTGATCCAGTTCAAGTGATCTCATCCTTCAGGTCTTGGATTTGAATAATTCACACAGGAACCTTTGGCAGTGTCTCCTGCTTAGCAGCTCAGCCAACTGGAAGATTGGCCTCCAGTGCAGAACACATTAAAAAATCTAATAATTCAGCTATGTGTTTACTGTTAAGTTTCAGGCTAAAAATAATTGCATGGGAAAACATACCAACGGGTTTATGAATCCTATTTCCTTACTGCCTTGCACATTGTGAACGTTTCGGGTCAAGACACTTCTTTCAGACTGAAGAAAAGGACTCGACCCGAATCCACCATTCACCCATTGCTTCTCTCCAGAGATGCTGCCGGTCCCGCGAAGTTACTCCCGGCAGTCCATCTTCAAATTGTCACGCGATCCAGTATGTCAAGAGGCATGAGCAAAGCCAGGCGCAAGAAGCAAACTGCATTGTATGGACCTGTTTTAATAATTCAATGATACTTTATTGTCACAAGTACCTAGGTACAGTGAACTGCTTTGTTTCTGCATGCAACACCGCAGACCTCACTGAGGCAGTACACAAGAGTCTGGTGCCGCCAGAAAGGCTTGGATAGAGTGGATGTGGGCAGGATGTTTCCACTAGTGGGAGAGTCAAGGACCAGAGGTCACAGCCTCAGAATTAAAGGACGTTAACCATATAACCATATAACAATTACAGCACGGAAACAGGCCATCTCGGCCCTACAAGTCCATGCCGAACAAATTTTTTTCCCCTTAGTCCCACCTGCCTGCACTCGTACCATAACCCTTCATTCCCTTCTCATCCATATGCCTATCCAATTTATTTTTAAATGATACCAACGAACCTGCCTCCACCACTTCCACTGGGAGCTCATTCCACACCGCCACCACTCTCTGAGTAAAGAAGTTCCCCCTCATGTTACCCCTAAACTTCTGTCCCTTAATTCTGAAGTCAGAATTGACGTTCTTTTAGGAAGGAGAAGAGTAGGAATTTCTTTAGTCAGAGGGTAGTGAAACTGTGGAATTCATTGCCACAGAAGGCTGTGGAGGCCAAGTCAGTGGATATTTTACAGCAGAGATAGACAGATTCTGGATTGGTACGGGTGTCAGGAGTTATGGGGAGAAGGCAGGAGAATGGGGTTGGGAGCGAGAGAATTGAATGGCGGAGTGGACTTGATGGGCCGAATGGCCTAATTCTGCTCCTATCACTTACTATCGCGACCTGAAACGTCACCTACTCCTTTTCTCCATAGATGCTGCCTGACCCGCTGAGTTTCTCCAGCATTTTTTGTCTACTGGGAGACCTTTAATTTTCATCTGCAGTGGGAGACCGGGCAGTGGTTTAACATCTGATCTGAAATGTAACGCCCATGATGATACACTCTCTGTTTTACTGGGACAACAAATTCCTAGGAGTAAACATTCCCAGCAATTTGTCCCAGACCACCCAAATCGAAGCAATGGTCAGGAAAGCGCAGCGACGCCTCTAGTTCATTGAAAGGCTTAAGAGGTTCGGCATGTCCCCAATAACTCTTGCCTACTTCTACAGATGCGTCGTGCAAATACATTCTATCCCGATGCATCACAGCATGGTTTGGGAACAGCTCTTCATCCAAGACCGCAAGAAATCCCAGCGAATTGTGGACGCAGCCCAGACCACCATCGACTTCACCGACATAACATACTGCCTCGGCAAGGCCACCAGCATAATCAGGGACCAGTCCCACCCTCTTCCCCCCTCTCCCATCAGGCAAGAGGTACAGAAGTGTGAAAACGCACACCTCCAGATTCAGGGACAGTTTCTTCCCAGCTGTCATCAGGTGACTGAACCATCCTATCACCAACTAGAGAGCGGTCCTGAGCTACCATCTATCTCATTGGAGACCCTTGGACTATTTTTAATCGGACTTTACTGGACACTAGACATCTTTACTTTTTTCCTGTATCTCCACACTGTGGACAGCTTGACCAATAATCACCCCGTGCATTAATTTACTAGGGGCTGCACGGTGGCGCAGCAGTAGAGTTGCCGCCTTACAGCGCTTGCAGTGCCGGAGACCCAGGTTCGATCTTGACCACGGGCCCTGTCTGAACGGAATTTGTACGTTCTCCCCGTGGCCCGCGTGGGTTTTCTCCGAGATCTTCGGTTTCCTCCCACATTCCAAAGACGCGCAGGTATGTAGGTAAATTGGCTTGGTACGTGTAAAAATTATCCCTAGTGTGTGCAGAATAGTGTTAATATGTGGTTGGCACGGACCCGGTGGGCCGAAGGGCCTGTTTCCGCGCTGTATCTCTAAACTAAACGAAATTAAACTAAACTAAACTATCATTAACCTACATACTAGGAACAATTTAGAATTTTTACTGAAGCCAAATTAACCTACAAACCTGTACGTCTTTGGAGTGTTGGAGAAAACCGTCGTGGTCACAGGGACTGCGTACAAACTCCGTACAGACAGCACCTGTGGTCAGAATTGAACCCGGACCTCAGGTGCTGTAAGGTGGCAATACCACTGTGCCACCGTGCCACCCAGGCTAGTTCTCTGACAGCCAACAGCAAGTTTATCCTGGAGAGATTTGGGTGGCTAAACAAAGTATTTGGGATGCAGTACTATTCCCTGTACACTGAATCGGACGGATTAATGATCCTGACGTCAGGATTACTTGTAAGAGAACCACGGCACTATCTTGTCCTGATGTACCAGCCAAGACACTAGTGGCTGTGAGCCGTGGGTACCAGCGATTCTCTGAGCAACTTCTACCAGGGCCTCAGGCCTTTTATCAGAACGAACAGCTTATTTGGAGGAGCGGGGATAATTAGACGAAAGTGTATTTCACGAGGATCGGGATAAATCTCCTTGTCAGTGACATTAATTTGATGTGCTAATTTGTAGTGGCTGCTGCAAAGTAATTAGACAAAACGTGCAAATTATTTAAAGAGTTTGCATTTATTACCGCCCGATTGGAAGATGTGTACCACCCTCCTACCATTCAGGAGTATGGTCTACAGGTCTACATCCTACAGGTCTCTCCGTTGCCGGACCAGCAGGTCCAGGAACAGTTTCTTCCCTGCGTTTATATACTAACTGCATTTCGTTGTCTCTGTACTGTACACTGCCCAATGACAATAAAATCTGAATCTGAATCTGAATCAGAATCTAAGTGTGGGTGTGTGTGTGGGTGAATATATGTGTGTGTGTGTGTGTGAATGTGTGTGTGTGTGTGTGTGTGTGTGTGTGTGTGTGTGTGTGTGTGTGTGTGTGTGTGTGTGTGTGTGGGTGTGTGTGTGTGCGTGTGTGTGTGTGTGTGTGGGTGTGTGTGTGTGTGTGTGTGTGTGTGTGTGTGTGTGTGTGTGTGTGTGTGTGTGTGTGTGTGTGTGTGTGTGTGTGTGTGTGTGTGTGTGTGTGTGTGTGTGTGTGTGTGTGTGTGAGAGTGAGTGTGTGCCCGCAAAAGAATAAAAGAGAAACACTCAAGATGGGATGGTGCGTGACGACTCGTGGCGATTTGAGTATAGGAGCAGGGAGGTTCTACTGCAGTTGTACAGGGTCTTGGTGAGACCACACCTGGAGTATTGCGTACATTTTGGTCTCCAAATCTGAGGAAAGACATTCTTGCCATAGAGGGAGTACAGAGAAGGTTCACCAGACTGATTCCTGGGATGTCAGGACTTTCATATGAAGAAAGACTGGATAGACTCGGTTTGTACTCGCTAGATTTTAGAAGATTGAGGGGGAATCTTATAGAAACGTACAAAATTCTTAAGGGGTTGGACAGGCTAGATGCAGGAAGATTGTTCCCGACGTTGGGGAAGTCCAGAACAAGGGGTCACAGTTTAAGGATAAGGGGGAAATCTTTTAGGATCGAGATGAGGAAAACATTTTTCACACAGAGAGTGGTGAATCTGTGGAATTCTCTGCCGCAGAAGGTAGTTGAGGCCAGTTCGTTGGCTATATTTAAGAGGGAGTTAGATGTGGCCCTTGTGGCTAAAGGGATCAGGGGTATGGAGAGAAGGCAGGTACAGGATACTGAGTTGGATGATCAGCCATGATTATATTGAATGGCGGTGCAGGCTCGAAGGGCTGAATGGCCTACTCCTGCACCTATTTTCTATGTTTCTATGTTTCAGTGCTGTCCATAAGTGATAGGAGCAGAATTTGGCCATTCGGCCCATCAAGTCTACTCCGCCATTCAATCATGGCTGATCCACTTTTCCCTTCCTAACCCCATTCTCCTGCCTTCCCGCCCATAACTGCTGGCACCCATACTAGTCAGGGATCAGGAAACTCTGCCTTAAAAATATTTATTGTGCTTGGCCACCGCAGCCGTCTGTGGCAATGAATTCCACAGATTCACCACCCTTCCCAGGGAATCATCTAACGCTGGTACACGAAAAAGCTGGAGAAACTCAGCGGGTGCAGCAGCATCTATGGAGCGAAGGAAATAGGCAACGTTTTGGGCCGAAACCCTTCGAAGGAAATAGGCAACGTTTCGGGCCGAAACCCTTCTTCGAAGGGTTTCGGCCCGAAACGTTGCCTATTTCCTTTGCTTCATAGATGCTGCTGCACCCGCTGAGTTTCTCCAGCTTTTTTGTGTACCTTCGATTTTCCAGCATCCTCAGTTCCTTCTTAAACTAATCATCTAACGCCATCTGATACAATCGCTCTGCTCTTAATCCTTTTTCTCCCTGTGAATATACCGCCATTTGCAATGCTGAGAGCTATATTCTGCACTGTGTGTATCTTCCCCTTTGCTCAATCTACTGTACAGATCTGAGCGGATTGTATCTATGTGTGGTGCCGTCTGATGTGCTTGGCGTGCAGGCCAAACAAAGCTGACATGTGACAACAATAAACGTAAATCTAACACTGAACCCAATGACATCGAGTCGATCCCACCCGGGTTAACACTTTGTATCTGTCCATTTTATCCTGTTCCAAAGATGGCACGGTGGCGCAGCGGTAGAGTTGCTGCCTTACAGCGCAGGAGACCCGAGTTCCGTCCGGAACACCCGTGCTGGCGGAAAGAGAAAGAGAGAAAGCATCCAGGAGTTGAAGATCAAGTTCAAGTGAGTTTATTGTCATGTGTCCCTATATAGGACAATGACATTCTTGCTTTGCTTAGCACACAGAACATAGTAGGCATTTACTACAAAACAGATAAGTGTGTCCATATACCATAATATAAATATATACACACATGAATAAGTAAACTGATAAGGTGCAAATAACAAAAAATAGATTCATAATAATCAGAGTCAGGTTTAATAGCCTGCTGGCTGGGGGGAAAGTCAAGTCAAGTCAAGTCAAGTCAAGTTTATTTGTCACATACACATACGAGATGTGCAGTGAAATGAAAGTGGCAATGCTCGCGGACTTTTTGTGCAAAAGACAAACAACAAAAAAACCAAACAAATTATAAACACAATCATAACACACATATTATTTTACATAATAAATAATGGAAGGAAAAACGTTCTGTAGAGTTAGTCCCTGGTGAGATAGGCGTTTACAGTCCGAATTGCCTCTGGGAAGAAACTCCTTCTCAACCTCTCCGTTCTCACCGCAGTGGCATCGGAGGCGTTTGCCTGACCGTAGCAGCTGGAACAGTCCGTTGCAGGGGTGGAAGGGGAAGTAGCTATCCCTGAACCTGAAGATGAATCTTTGGCAGAGTACAGTCAACAACCAGAGGATGTAGGTTTCAGTTAGCGGGGGAAATATTTCACAGGAACCTGAGGAGCAACTTTTTTTTACACAAAGGGAGGTGGGTGTGTGGAACAAGCTGCCTAATGCCCCTGTCCCACTTAGGAAACCTGAACGGAAAACTCTGGAGACTTTGCGCCCCACCCATGGTTTCGGTGCGGTTCCCGGAGGTTGCAGGTGGTTGCCGGAGGTTGGAGGTAGTGGCAGCAGGTAGGGGGACTGACAAAAACCTCCGGAAACCGCACGGAAACCTTGGGTGGGGCGCAAGGTCTCCAGAGGTTTCCGTTCTAGTTTCCTAAGTGGGACAGGGGCATTAGGAGGTAGTTGAGGCAGGTACTACTATCACTACATTGAAAAGACGTTTGGACAGGTACATGGACAGGGCAGCTTTAGAACGGTATGGGCCAAACGCAGGCAGGTGGGACTAGTGTAGATGGAGTATATTGGTCGGTGTGGGCAAGTTGGGCCAGAGACTTTTTGTATGACCCCATGACTACGCTTGGTGTTAATTGAGAGGGGTGTCATATTTAAATGCTTTTGCTGATTAAGAATCAAAATAAATGGCAAGACTCAACAATTAGGAAATCATCTTCTCCCAAACAGTCATGAAAAATTGTAGTGTGGAAGATCTGTTGACATTTCAAGATTCCTGCAACTTGAAATGTCAATAGATCTTCCATGCTGGGGCGGCCCAGTGGCACAGCGGTAAAGCCTTACAGCGTTCGATCCTGACCTCGGCTGCTGTCTGTGTGGAGTTTGTACGTTTGTACGTTCTCCCCATGACTCGTGTGGGTTTTTCCCGAGATCTTCAGTTTCCACCCACGCTCCAAAGACGTACTGTGCAGGTTTGTTGGTTAATTGGCTCGGTATGTATGTATAATTGTCCCTAGTGTGTGTAGGATAGAGTTAATGTGCAGGGAGTGCAGGTTGGTGCACACTTGGTGGGTTGTGGGGGCCTGTTTCCGCGCTGTATCTCTAAATAAAATTAATTCTCGCACCTGACGTGCGCTTGTATCATTGTGGTTCACATTTTGCAACAATGAGTTGTTTTTGTTAAGGGTCTCGACCTGAAACGTCACCTATTCCTTCGCCCCACAGACGCTGCATCAACCGTTGAGTTTCGCCAGCATTTTTGTCTACCTCCGATTTTTCCAGCATCTGCAGTTCTTTCTTAAACGTAAATGTTTTTGTTAACTGACTCTTTTACAACTGAACGAAAGTTAGCAGTGTCCAACCTGCTTCCCAGTAAAGGTAAAACTCAAGATGGAAATGCTTACAAGGTAATAGAATTAACATTGTATCGGACTGAAAAAACAGCTTGCTGCATTATTCGCAAAGCTAAATAAAGTGTGTCTCGTGACCCTTCACTATTATATTCATGAACCAAACAATGAACAATTTACACATCGTTAAAATATTGATATTTCCTTCAACAAAAATAATTAATTTTCCAGTTCCAGTCTCATCGTTGCCATGCAACCGTACACAATATTCCAGGGTCACTGCATGGGATAGTCAGCCTCTGTTAACCTGGTCCCCACAAGAGACTTGAGTGAGAAATAATGTGCCATGGAGAGGACTATTCTCAACGGAGAACAGAGAACACTGTAACAGTTAGAACAATTTCCCTAAAGATAAATCAGCGTTTCTATATGAAGGAGTCATAGAGTGATACAGTGTGGAAACATGCCCTTCGGCCCAACTTGCCCACAACGGCCAACATGTCCCCATCTACACTGGTCCTACCTGCCTGCGTTTGGCCCATATCCCTTCAAACCTGTCCTATCCACATACCTGTGTTATTGTCTTTCCGATATAAAAGTACCAAAACCACTTTTAGATTGTTTGGGCAACTATCTTGTTTTGCTTTCCGCACACACACACACACAGGAGTCCTGTGCAAAGGGGTCTTTCAGGTGTTGGAAGCTGAATCACTCTGTGCAGGACACACAGCCTTTTACCAGCTCTTGTAGCCAGGGAGTTTACATGGCTGATCCAGTCAAGGGTGTTGAAGATGAGAGGGCTGGCGATGGTAAATATTCCTGGATGTGCGCTGTGGGCAAGAATGGCCATGGAACTGGTCAGCTCGCCCTCGTCATCGCTGTTGGCAACCGGCCAATATTAAAGCCCATTGTCCCGGCCCTTCTCACAGCACGGCCCCTATCCCGTCTCTCTCCCCAGCTGCATTTTCATCCCTTGTTGATATTTACTCTTCTTGCTTCATTGACTCGGGCTCCCATTTGCATGAACCATTGATCATTGTAACGAGAGGCTCTGCCGCATCAAAACTCTGCAGCGTAAGCACTTGTGGGACTAAAAGCTTCTCGTGTCACGGCAGCACATAAATGCCAGGGGATGGAAGAAGCCTTACAATAAAGGGAAGCAGGAATAAACAAAGAAACACGAGGCAGACAATTGAATTCAACATTTATAAGTAAATATGTACGGGGAATGAGTCTGGGAGTGAGACTGACTGATACCGCCAAGGGATAGCAGGGGAAGATGGGCTGAGTGGTCGCCTTCCGCACTGTAATTATTTACAGCAGGTTAATCAGGAAACATGTTTCAAAATATTGGGTAGAATGTTAGGATTAAGTGAATAGAATGTTCTGACCTGGACTAGTCTTTTTGATTGATTGAAAGATGCAGCACGGAATCAGGCCATTCGGCCCATCATGTCCATGTTTTACCGGCACTCAAAGCTGTCAACGAGATTGAGTTTGATTCATGGAGTAACACAGCATTGAAACAGACTGTTCAGCACAACCGACCAACATGCCCCATCTGTGGTAGACAGAAGTACTGGAGAAACTCAGCGGGTACAGCAGCATCTATGGAGCGAAGGAAATAGGCAACATTTCGGGCCAAAAACCATCTATGCTAATCCCGCTTGCCTGCGTTTGGCCCATGTCCTTCTAAAACTGTCCCATCCGTGTGTTCATTCAATGTTAGACACAAAATGCTGGAGTAATTCAGCGGGTCAGGCAGCATCTGTGGAGAAAAGAAATAGGTGACGTTTTGGGGCGAGACCTCTGACTCAGACCAACGTCTCTGGCAAAAACACTCAAAAAACTTCAAAATACTATTAAAAATTACCAAAATTAAATCACTTTCATAAATAAAGATTATGAAAGAAGAAGGTGGGAGATTGCAACCTTCACGTGGTCCGCCCTGTTTCGACGAAGTAATGCAATCAACCCGGCGTGCACAATCAAATCAGATCAAATAGAACAAGTTGTCCTACAGCTTTGGGCTGTGTACGCAAGAAGAAGATAAATAAAAGATCGAAAACACTTAAAAAGACAAGGAAACTGTTACGCCTGAAGAAGGGTCTCGACCCGAAACGTCACCCATCCCTTCTCTCCAGAGATGCTGCCTGTCCCGCTGAGTTACTCCAGCATTTTGTCAAGTCAAGTCAAGTCAAGTTTATTTGTCACATACACACACGAGATGTGCAGTGAAATGAAAGTGGCAATGCTCGCGGACTTTTGTGCAAAAGACAAACAACAAAATAACCAAACAAATTATAAACACAATCATAACACATATATTCTTTTTCATAATAAATAGTGGAAGGAAAAACGTTCTGTAGAGTTAGTCCCTGGTGAGATAGGCGTTTACAGTCCGAATTGCCTCTGGGAAGAAACTCCTTCTCAACCTCTCTGTTCTCACCGCATGGCAACGGAGGCGTTTGCCTGACCGTAGCAGCTGGAACAGTCCGTTGCAGGGGTGGAAGGGGTCTCCCATGATTTTGTTTGCTCTGGAGTTGCACCTCCTGTTGTATAGTTCCTGCAGGGGGGTGAGTGAAGTTCCCATAGTGCGTTCGGCCGAACGCACTACTCTCTGCAGAGCCTTCTTGTCCTACCTAGGAAACAGTTAAATATGTTGAACTGAATTCTACCGCTTCACAGCTGTTTCTTGCTATTAAATTTAATGGGGTTGCGGGATTAGTTGCCCCGTTAACCTAGTGAAGGGACACTGGGCTGATTTGCCAGCTTAAGTGCTCGGAAAACATAGACGTCTGCGTTCAATTGTGGGTCTCCATTAGAAGTGAAACGACAGAGCAAAGTTACAACGTAAAAGATGCCACTTCCGAGCGGAGCTTTTAGCTTTTAGGCATAAGATGCAGTCAGTCCATTAAAATGGCTGTTACATTTATCCTGGACCGACCTGTAATTCTCACTTAAACTGTCAGCACTATTAACAATTCAGCCAACAAACTATTAATCGCCGATGCCCTTCGTTTCACATCCCTCCGCCAAAACTGTCTTTCAGATGTGTTCTTTATTCTGTATCTCCTCCGTAAGATGACAAGGAAATGAATGTTGCCAGATCTCAATGTTAGGAGTTCATGATTAATTGGTGAGATGACAATTTGATTCTTTAACACGCTGTGAAGAATTGTACGTGATTTATTTGGTCATTTTGCATGAAGACATTTGGAATGCAAAGATAAAAAATAACGGCCAGAAAAGTGAACTCTTATCCAGATTCAAGAGTGTTTTATGGTCATATTCAGTTTAGTTTAGTTTAGAGATACAGCACGGAAACAGGCCCTTCGGCCCACCGGGTCCGCGCCGACCGGCGATCCCCGCACATTAACACTAGCCGACACCCAGTAAAGACAAGTTTTACATTTACCAAAGGCAATTAACCTACAAACCTGTACGTCTTTGGAGTGTGGGAGGGAAGCGAAGATCTCGGACAAAACCCACGCAGGTCACAGGGAGAACGTACAAACTCCGTACAGGCAGCACCCGTAGTAGGGGATCGAACCCAGGTCTTCGGACCTGCATTCGCTGTAAGGCAGCAACTCTACCGCTACGCCACCGTAACAACCCATATGTCCCAGACTGAATAATGAAATTCTTACTTGCAGCAGCACAACACAATAGGTAAACATAGTACACTGTAAACAATATAATAAATGAAAGAAAAGTTCAATATACACACACACACACACGTATATATATTGAACTTTTCTTATATATATACACATGTGTGTGTGTGTGTGTGTGTGTCTATCTTAATAGATATATATATATATATATATACACACACACGTATACATACATACATACACACACACACACACATATATATATATATATGTATATAGAAGGTAGACACAAAATGCTGGAGTAATTCAGCGGGACAGGCAGCATCTCCGGAGAAAAGGAGAGAAGGGTCTCAACCCAAAACGTCACCCATTCCTTCTCTCCAGAGATGCTGTCTGTTCCTCTGAGTTACTCTAGCATTTTGTGTCTACCTTCGATTTGAACCAGAATCTGCAGTTCTTTCCTACAAATATATATATATGTGTGTGTGTGTGTGTGTTGTGTGTGTATACGTGTGTGTTTTTATACACACGCATATATATATATATATATACACCCATGCACACATGTGAAAACAAACAAACAAATGATAATAGTGCAAAAAAACAAAAGCAATGCCCCCGTCTATGTTGTTCAGAACTTATTTGGAGGTTGTAATGTTTAATAACCTAGTGGCTGTTAAAAATGTGGAAAATGGCATACATTTATTAATTTAATCAAGCTAATGCAATAATTGCAGTCTATATACTGCCATTCAAAAGTGTCCATCATCTCAGATTATTGTTGTGTATAAGTACCAGCTGGATATAAAGCTTATTTCAATTATGCGAACATTTCTTAAAGAGTTCCATCTGGTCTCATTTACTTCACTGTTGACAACAGCCACGTTTTCATGTGGATGCCCTTTTAACTCCAATCCACACAGAAAATGAACAAGGAAATCAATTCAAAAATTTAGTTGCATTGATCATTAAAACAAATCGATGATCCACCCCTGTCAGCCATATTGATTGAAGAGCGTTGAGATAAAGAATCTATGTTGCAACAGTTTAGTTTAGTTTAGTTTAGTTTAGTTTAGTTTAGTTTAGTTTAGTTTAGTTTATAGATTTATAGTTTAGTTTAGTTTATAGTTTATAGATACAGCGGGGAAACAGGCCCTTCGGCCCACCAAGTCCGCACCGACCAGCGATCCCCGCAAATTATCACTATCCTACACACACTAGGGACAACTTACATTGACTGATTTGACGCTAAGCCAATTAGCCTACAAACCTGTACGTCTTTTGAGTGTGGGAGGAAACCGTGGAGCTTGGAGAAAACCCACGCAGTCACGGGGAGAACGTACAAACTCCGTACAGACAGTACCCATAGTCAAGTCAAGTCAAGTTTATTCGTCACATACACATACGAGATGTGCAGTGAAATAAAAAGTGGCAGTGCTCGCGGAATTGCGGAATTGTGCAAAACAAAAACCGAATCAAAGTTGTGAGCACCAACATTTCAAGGTTTTCTCAAGGTTTATATTTTCCCTCCTGAAGTAGATAAACTCATATTTTTCTACACTCGATTACATCCACTATCTTGTTTCCCCGCACGCTCATTTTGTCCCCATCTCCCTGAAGTCTCTTTACATACTTTCTATATGTTCCATCCATAACATCCTCACTCCAGCACTGAAACCTGCAAATCCACCTTTACTTCAGAGATACAGCACGGAAAACACACACACACACACACACACACACACACACACACACACACGCACACACACACACACACACACACACACACACACACACACACACACACACACACACACACACACACACACACACACACACACACACACACACACACACACACACACACACACACACACACACACACACACACAGGACAATTTACAATTTTACCGAAGCCAATTCACGAATCCTGTTTGTCTTTGATTCTTCACCCCACAGATGCTGCTTCACCTGCTGTACGTTTCTAGAATGTTCTATTTCAGATCCAACAGCTGTAGTATTTACCATTTGGAAGCTAGGTAAATATATGCCCAATCACTCACATCTACATGCACACTTTTTTCAGGACCTTTTTTGACCTTTAGAGATACGCGGAAACAGGCCCTTCGGCCCACCGAGTCCGTGCCGACCTACGATCACCCCGCACACTAGCACTATCCTACACACACACACTAGGGACAATGCACAATTTAGCCAAAGCCAATTAACCTGTAAACCTGCACGTCTTTGGAGTTTGGGAGGAAACCGGAGCACTCGGAGAAAACCCACGTAGGTCACAGGAAGAACATACAGACTCTGTACAGACGGCACCCACAGTCAGGATCGAACCCGGGCCTCTGGCGCTGTAAGGCGGCAATTCTGCCACTGCGCCACCGTGCCACCCGGGACACAATCAGGATCACACACAGACAGAAAAACAGAGGCTCGCTGCACTGAATTTGCACTGAAGTAGATAGGTTTGCTTACACAGCCTTTAGCAAAGCACCTCAAACCTTATTACCTCACAATATTATTCCAAAGCACGAAGAAATCCTTCCAAGAATTCAATTGCTCGAGCCGTCTTATTATACGGAGTAAATTTATGGTAAGCAGAAGCTGTGGAATAACAAAGTTAATTTCATAACCAAACTCGCGGCGATTTAATGAATGATGTTGCAAGCACTATCTTTATAAATCCCCTTTTAATATTCTATTTGTGGCAAAGCTTGACAGTTCATTTGAACTGCTGTACAGATCATACAAAAATGTTATTAGAATCAGCATCAGTATCATGTCAGACATTAGCAGACATGCTCCTGCCTGTCTAGACTGTGGGTTTTAATATATCAGGAGGTAATGCGGATGCCGTTTCAGCTCTGTACAGTTCCGTGAGGGATCCTTATCACAATAGGATAAGGACTGCTGACGAATTTAGTTACAGGCTGGTTTATTATTCAATGGTTTCCTCATTCTGAAGGCATTTAATCAGCCTGAACTCTGGGTCAGTATACGTGAGGAGGCAGATAATAGCTTGCCCTACTGACCATTATATTTAAATGTGGAAGGATCTGAAACGCTGGTTCATACCCAAGACTAAGGGTTTCGTTTACTTTAGAGATACAGCGCGGAAACAGGCCCTTCGGCCCGCCGAGTCCGTACCGACCAGCGATCTCCGTACATCCTGCACACCCTGGGGACAATTTACAATGATACCAAGTCAATTGGCCGACAAAACCTGTGCGTCTTTGGAGAGTGGGAGGAACCCGGAGCACCCGGGGGAAACCCACGCAGTTCGCAGGGAGAACGTACAAAATCCATACAGGCAGCACCCGCGGTCAGGATCGAACCTGGGTCCCTGGCGCTGTGAGGGCAGCAATTCTACCCGCTACCACTGCACCACCGTGCCCCCAAGTGCTGGAGTAACTCAGCGGGTCAGGCAGCATCCCTGAAGAAAAGGTATAGGTGATGTTTCGGTTCGGAGATGGGGGGGGGGGGGGGGGAAGGGAAAAGGAAAAGGTAAATTTTACCCAAAAACAGGCAAACGGGGCCTTTTCCCGGGGGTCGTCCCCCCCCCCCTGGCCCCCCCCCCCTCCCACCCCCCCCCCCCCCACTCTCAGAGTACCAAGGAGTCCAACCCGAAATGTCCCCTATTCCTTTTCTCCAGAGATGTTGCCTGACCCACTGAGTTACTCCAACACTTTGTGCCCATATTCAGACGTGAGATGACTCAGCGTGTACTCCTGATTGTGGTCCATCAGTCAGTGCTGAGTCACAGCGGGCTGTGGTCAACTTGTTGTTGCATTTGTTTCTGAGTCAGAGGCTGGGAATTCCAGCCCTACTTTGGTGGGAACTTTGGTCCAGCCTGAAGCTTCTGTGTACTGCCACAGGAATACTGCACTGTCAAAGCTCAAAGGGAATAGTAGTCGAATTAGGCCATTCAGCCCATCAAGACTACTCCGCCATTCAATCATGACTGATCAACCTCTCCATCCGAACCACATTCTCCTGCCTTCTCCCCATAACATCTGACACCTGCACTAATCAAGAGTCTATCTATCTCTGCCTTAAAAATATCCACTGACTTGGCCTCCACAGCCTTCTGTGGCAATGAGTTCCACAGATTGGATGTCAGGACTGTCTTATGAAGAAAGACTGGATAGACTTGGTTTATACTCTCTAGAATTTAGGAGATTGAGGGCGGATCTTATAGAAACTTACACAATTCTTAAGGGGTTGGACAGGCTAGTTGCAGGAAGATTGTTCCCGATGTTAGGGAAGTCCAGGACAAGGGGTCACAGCTTAAGGATAAGGGGGAAATCCTTTAAAACCGAGATGAGAAGAACTTTTTTCACACAGAGAGTGGTGAATCTCTGGAACTCTCTGCCCCAGAGGGTAGTTGAGGCCAGTTCATTGGCTATATTTAAGAGGGAGTTAGATGTGGCCCTTGTGGCTAAGGGGATCAGAGGGTATGGAGAGAAGGCAGGTACGGGATACTGAGTTGGATGATCAGCCATGATCATATTGAATGGCGGTGCAGGCTCGAAGGGCCGAATGGCCTACTCCTGCACCTAATTTCTATGTTTCTATTCTCCGCCCCTCTATACTAAACAAATTTCTCCTCATCTCCTTCCTAAAAGGTACCAGTTGATGCTAAATTGTGGCCGCCTCTGTCCTTTCAAGGTGAGTTCAAAAGACCCAGCGTCATTCTTCTTTGATTAAAGAAAGGCAACTAATTGCTGGACTAACACAGCGGGTCAGACAACCGATCTAGAGAAAGTGAATAGGTGACGTTTCAGACTCTGAGGAAGTGTCTCGACCCCAAACGCCACCGATTCCTTTTCTCCAGAGATGCCGCCTGACCAGCTAAGTTACTCCAACATTTTGTGTCTATCTTCGATGTAGACCACTTCCTGCCCACACGTAGACCAGTCAGTATCCGGACCACGATATCTGTGATCTGTACATCTCTGTATTTGTACATAAGACCTCTTGGTTACACTCCTTAATGCAGATTAACAACAACTAACACATCTGCTTGTGCCTTACTTGTTTACAGATAGACCGCAGGAGGCAAGATCACTCAGATCACTCATTTGGAAAGTCGTGTTTTAAGCTGAGGGAATAATGAATAAGTAAATAATAAATGAATGAAGGAATAAGTTTATTGGCCAAGTATTCACATACAAGGAATTTGCCTTGGTGCTCCGCCCGCAAGTGACAACATGACATACAGTGACAGTCAGGAAGATACGCACAAAACATTAAACATTAATAATAAAACATTATTGATTAAACATGCGAATTAAATAAAATACCAGAGCAACAGGAGGCTACAGATATTTGGGTGTTGAGTAGAGCTACTACTCATGGGAAAAAAAGCTGTTTTTATGTCTACGACAATCAGTGAAGGAATTTGAGAACACAGATACACAAATGAGAAAGTAGGAAAGCAGAATAACAAAGTCAAACTATATTGTGCAGTTACTTCCAAGCCGAGAGGTGAAGCTAAATCTATTGAGCATGTTGATGTACTCGTTTATAAATACACAGGACTAGATGTTAAAAGTCCAAAGTGCCAAATATCAATTTACTCCCGATGGTGATGGGAGCCTTCTGCACTCATCTATGCTCCTCTGATGTTGAGAAAGGCGAGACAGACACGTCATTGAGGTTATCAAGCGGGAACCTACTTTTATCGACGTTTCTCTGATTGAATGCACGACGTCTCCAGTCGGCTCAGCGGTGCATCCTGGCGTCCCAGAGCCACCCCCCTCTGCATCTGTCTAGTCGGTTATCTGGGAGACCCAATGGGGTCTTTCCTCTTCAGTAAAGTATAAGGGGACACATGCAATAACAATGCCCAGTTGGAACTAATGAATTGCTACTCTACTGTAAAAACAGGACACAAAGTGCTGGAGTAACTCTGCGGGTCAGGCAGCATCTCCGGAGAACGTTTCGGGTCGAGACCCTTATTCAGCTACTGTACTGTACAGATTCAGATTCAGCTATTGTACAGAGACAACGAAATGCTGTAACTGATATGAACCACATATCGCCTTGGTGAACTACATTGATGGAATGGTACTTGGAACCATTGCAATGGCTGCTCGCTTACAAGTTGCACAACAACTTTCAAAGGTACATTTCAACAGGGCAGTGCTCCCAGCCCTGGGTTCAACATGGGAACATTTGTCATTTGTGTACTAGTCATGTCTCTACTATTTATTTTATTTCATTCCCCTTACATGTTTTTCCTCTATTTGCTAAATTTTTGTAAGGTGTCCTTGAGACTCTTGAAAGGCGCCCATAAATAACATTTATTATTATTATTATTAAAATTATTAATTGATTTTGACCAGCCTTATTGTCACAGTCACAGCTCACGGTAACAGATTCTAATCTTATTTCTAATTTAGTTTTTCACCAAGGGTATCATGGGCAAGTCTCATTCCCGGTTGCCCTTGAAACGTGCCTTGCTGAACCATGCCGGAGAGTTAGTTACCACTCTGTGTTTCTTCGTTCTTAATGACATTATTCAAGCGGATGAGTGTTTTTTAACCAACCATCTGCTGGTTTTGTGCTCACCGTCACCAATCTGAGATGTATCTGACTGACTGATTTTTAATTTCCCAGCTGCCAACAATCACTCTCATGCAGCGCCCGATCTAATACTGCGACATTAGTCGGAAGATCCAGAAAACAGTCTTTAATCAAAGCAAGGTAGACGAAAATGCTGGAGAAACACAGCGGGTGAGGCAGCATCTATGGAGCGAAGGAAATAGGCGACGTTTCGGGTCGAGACCCTTCTTCAGACTGATTTGATCTAAACACAATGTGCTGGAGTTTCCCAACAGGCCAGACAGCCTGTTGAGGGAATGGACAGAAACATAGAAACATAGAAAATAGGTGCAGGAGTAGGCCATTCGGCCCTTCGAGACTGCACCGCCATTCAATATGATCATGGCTGATCATCCAACTCAGTATCCCGTACCTGCCTTCTCTCCATACCCCCTGATCCCCTTGGCCACAAGGGCCACATCTAACTCCCTCTTAAATATAGCCAATGAACTGGCCTCAACTACCCTCTGTGGCAGAGAGTTCCAGAGATTCACCACTCTCTGTGTGAAAAAGGTTCTCCTCATCTCGGTTTTAAAGGATTTCCCCCTTATGCTTAAGCTGTGACCTCTTGTCCTGGACTTCCCCAACATCGGGAACAATCTTCCTGCATCTAGCCTGTCCAACCGCTTAAGAATTTTGTAAGTTTCTATACGATCCCCTCTCAATCTCCTAAATTCTAGAGAGTATAAACCAAGTCTATCCAGTCTTTCTTCATAAGACAGTCCTGACATCCCAGGAATCAGTCTGGTGAACCTTCTCTGCACTCCCTCTATGGCAATAATGTCCTTCCTCAGGTTTGGAGACCAAAACTGCACGCAATACTCCAGGTGTGGTCTCACCAAGACCCTGTACAACTGCAGTAGAACCTCCCTGCTCCTATACTCAAATCCTCTTGCTATGAAAGCCAACATACCATTCGCTTTCTTTACTGCCTGCTGCACCTGCATGCCTACCTTCAATGACTGGTGTACCATGACACCCAGGGCTCGCTGCATCTCCCCCTTTCCCAGGCAACATTTTGGCACAGTTTGGCCAAAACCTAGCGCCTCTTGCCTGCAGGTTCAGCGAACTATTTCTGAACATTGTGTTAATCGGGGATGTGCTTAGACATGGCAACACCTTACTGTAAGAAAGACATTTCACTATGCGTTTGCACATGAGGGAAACAAAAGCACCATTGTCCGCTGACACTTGTTCCCTTCATCCTGTACTTGTACACTGTGGACGGATTGATTAAAATTATGTGGAGGAAGGAACTGCAGATGCTGGTTTAAACCGAAGGTAGACACAAAAAGCTGGAGTAACTCAGCGGGTCAGGCAGCATTTCTGGAGGAAAGGAATAGGTGACGTTTCGGGTCGAGACCCTTCTTCAGACTCAGACTCGGATATATTATCAGATACATTATGTAGTCTTTCCGCTGACTGGATAGCAGGCAACAAAAAAAGCTTTTCACTGTACCTCGGTAGCAATAAACTAAACTAGAATATCTAATATTGAACACTACAGCACAAGAACAGGCCCTCTGTCCCACAAGGTCCGCTCCGAACACGATGACAAGACCAAAGGTAGACACAAAATGCTGGAGTAACTCAGCGGGTCAGGCAGCATTTCTGGAGAAAAAGGAATAGGTGACATTTCAGGTGGAGACCCCTGTTCGGAGGAATGAAGAAGGGTTCTGACCCGAAACGTCACCCATTCCTTCTCTCCAGAGATGCTGCCTGTCCCGCTGAGTTACTCCAGCATTTTGTGTCTATCTTGGGTTTAAACCAGCATCTGCAGTTCCTTCCTACACATGATACCAACTCCAATCTACCCGCCCATCATTCATATCCCTCCATTCCCTGCATGTCCATGGTCCACCATCGTATTTGCCTCCACCACCATCCCCGGCAGCACGTTCCAGGGACTCACCGTCCTCTGTGTAAAAATAACTTGCCCCGCATATCCCCTTTCAACTTTGCCCCTCTCACCTGAAAGCTATGCCGAATATGCTGCCCGACCCGTTGAGTTACTCCAGCTCTTTGCTTGAGATTCCAGCATCTGCAGTTTGTTGTATCTTCACTTCGGATCTAGTTACAAGCTGCGACTTTATGTGCAGTCGTCGTGCTTTTGGTCAGAAGCTTAAGGATTGAGAGTCCTCTCCCTCTCCCGAGACCTAAGCCCATAAATGAAACAGACACTGGATTATGTACTTTGGGAAGTGCTAACTGTAAAAAAGAGATATTAAGCTGAGCTCCCCTCTGCCCTAATGGTTTGACCTAAGAACCCAAGCTGCTCTTCATTGCACTGGCCAGTATTTATTTTTCAGCCTCAACCTCTAAGCATCTACTGAATGTAGAAATGGTGGCGCAGTGGTAGAGTTGCTGCCTTACAGCGCCAGAAACGCAGGTTCGACCCCGACTACGGGTGCTGTCTGTATGGAGATTGTACGCTCTCCCCGTGACCTGTGTGGGTTTCCTCCCCACTCCAAGGACCTACAGGTTTGTAGGTTAATTGGCTTTGGTATAAAAGTGAAATTGTCCCTTGTGTGTGTGGGATAGTGTTAACGTGCGGAGATCGCTGGTCGGTGTCGACTCGGTGAGGCAAAGGGTTTCCTCCCTGTATCTCCAAACTAAACTAAACCAAGAACTGCAGATGCTGGTTTATACCTAAGATAGACACAAAGTGCTGGAGTAACTCAGCGGGTCAGGCAGCATCTCCAGAGAAAAGGGATGGGTGACGTTTCGTCACCCTTCTTCAGACTCATCTCCAAACTCGTGGAAGTTGGAGCAATCACTCGAAGGGCCGAATGGCCCACTCCTGCACCTGTTGTCTATTGCCTCTGCAACTGGATCCTTGACTTCCTGACCAACAGTCAGAATCTGAAGAAGGGTTTCAACCCGAAACATCACCCAACCTTTTTCTCCAGAGGTGTCGCCTGGCCTGCTGAGTTACTCCAGCACTTTGTGTCCAACTCCAGTCCATTACAGGCTCATCACTTCCTTGTTACAGTTCATCTTTGTGGAGCTTTGCATCAGAAAGGCTGGGTGTATCATTTGAGGCAGGTGATATTGAAATGTTTAAGAAGGAATAAGACAGGTACATGGATAGGACAGGTAGGAATATTGAGGGGGGATCTAATAGAAACTTACAAAATTCTTAAGGGGTTGGACAGGCTAGATGCAGGAAGATTATTCCCGATGTTGGGGAAGTCCAGAACAAGGGGTCACAGTTTAAGGATAAGGGGGAAATCTTTTAGGACCGAGATGAGAAAAACATTTTTCACACAGAGAGTGGTGAATCTGTGGAACTCTCTGCCACAGAAGGTAGTTGAGGCCAATTCATTGGCTATATTTAAGAGGGAGTTAGATGTGGCCCTTGTGGCTAAAGGGATCAGGGGGTATGGAGAGAAGACAGGTACAGGATACTGAGTTGGATGATCAGCCATGATCATATTGAATGGTGGTGCAGGCTCGAAGGGCCGAATGGCCTACTCCTGCACCTATTTTCTATGTTTCTATGTTTGGACATGGGCCAAATGCAGGCAAGTGGGACTAGTATAGATGAAACATGTTGGTCGGTGTGGGCAATTGGGGCCGAAGGGCCTGTTTCCACACTATGATTATGTCTCTATTATCAAGGATGCCTACCATCCTAGCCATTCCCTTTTCTTGTATTTACTTCCTGGGAGATGATGCAGGAGCTTGAAAGCCCAGATAACTGGACAATCTGTAGTCTGTTCGTGATCACCTTTCTCTTTGTGGGTTTGCATGTTGGCTGCCTCCTCTCCCTATGTCCGTGACAGCATTTCAGAATCACTGTTGCTACACTGTTTATAGCTCTTTCAATTTTTATGCCCTGTGCACATTTGGAAATGATCAGCAAATCTAACTCATTATAACACCTCAGGGAAGCAGTTGGCACCCAGACTCCGCTTGGGGAATGGCTTCATCCGGCATCCCCCAACCTAATAAAACCCTGTTCATCCTCCTGACTCTCTGACCCAGAGACTGTTCTCTCTATGCTGCCATTGTACTCTTTTTTATTCCCCTGGCCTCAATTTGTTCTCTCTTCTCCTTTGGCAATCTCTCAGCAAAGGGGATGTCTCTTATACAGAGGTAGAGCTGCTGCCTCACAGCGCCAGAAACCTGAGTTCGATCCCGACCACGGGTGCTGTCTGTTCAGAGTTTGTACGTTCTTCCTGTGACCGCGTGACTTTTCTCCAGGTGCTCCAGTATATTTGCACATTCGCAAAACGTGCAGGTTTGTAGGTTAATTGGCTTCTGTAAATTGTCCCTTGTGTGTGGTATAGAGCTTGTATATAGAAACATAGAAACATAGAAATTAGGTGCAGGAGTAGGCCATTCGGCCCTTCGAGCCTGCACCGCCATTCAATATGATCATGGCTGATCATCCAACTCAGTATCCCGTACCTGCCTTCTCTCCATACCCCCTGATCCCCTTAGCCACAAGGGCCACATCTAACTCCCTCTTAAATATAGCCAATGAACTGGCCTCAACTACCCTCTGTGGCAGAGAGTTCCAGAGATTCACCACTCTCTGTGTGAAAAAAAGTTCTTCTCATCTCGGTTTTAAAGGATTTCCCCCTTATCCTTAAGCTGTGACCCCTTGTCCTGGACTTCCCTAACATCGGGAACAATCTTCCTGCATCTAGCCTGTCCAACCCCTTAAGAATTTTGTAAGTTTCTGAATATGGGTGATTGATGGGCGGTGCGGACTCGATGGGCCGAAGGGCCTGATTCCACACTGTGCTTCTAAAACTAAAGCTGAAACCAAAAACGAATATGTAGTTGTTCAAACTAGCTCACAACTCATTCATGAAATCACTTTGCCTCTTGAAGCAGATCGGAATTGATAGGGTAAGTGTACAGAATCTTTTACCCAGAATAGCGGGGTCAAGAACTAGAGGACAAAGGTTTAAGACCAGGGGGAAAAGATTTAACAGGAATCTGTGGGGGAACTTTTTTATGCAAAGGGTGGTAGGTGTATGGAACGAGCTACCAGAGGCGGTAGTTGAGGCTTTAGACTTTAGACTTTAAAGGTAGGTTTCCGTTCTGTATCTCTAAACTAAACTGATATTATAAATGTTAGAAATGTCAAGAATAGAATTTCAATCCATGACTCCAATGGAAACTGGGACCTGATCACAACCCCATAAACTGCTTGCTATTTATACACATGTACATACATACATACATACATACATACATACATACATACATACATACATACATACATACATACATACATACACACACACACATACATACATACATACATACATACATACACACACACACACATACATACACACACACATACACACACACATACACACATACATACACACACACACACACACACATACATACATACATACATACATACATACATACATACATACATACACACACACACATACATACATATTTACATACACACACATACATACATACATACACACACATACGCACAAACATACATACATACATACTACATGCATGCATATAAACATACCGGCACACATACATACATGCATTAATATATATACACAACACACATGCATACATACATGCCTACATACATGTGCGCGTGTGTGTGTCTATATACACACACGTACATACATGTAGACAGACATGTATGTGTGTGTGTCTATATATATATATATAACACAACACACGTACACACACACATTTAGAAAGTCTACATATGTCAACCCTCGCTGCTGTCGACAAAAAGAAAATCAATCAAGTTAAGTTTGCAGCCTCAGCAGATTTCACTTCAGCAATAGACCCACTTTAGTAAAGGAACATATTGTATGAACATAAAGCATTTTGCTCTCGCTCATATCCATCCTTGGCTGTCAGTGAATGTGTAATGGTTTTCCGTCGACCACTCATACTTTAGTTTCCAGATGACTACAAGTGATTAGTATTTCATGAGAAAGTTACGGTGGCATGAAGCAAGCTGCGCTACTCAGGCTAATGTTCCCATTTTGGGCGTTTCCATTTACATCAGTTAGCCCGTGCATCATTTAACAATCGATCAAATTTACAAAAAACCTGCAAATTGCTTTTTGCCAAAGAAATCTGTAAACAAAAGCAAAAACACAAATTAAAGCGCTGATCTCAAGAATGATCAAGTAATGTCCATGTGTAGGGAGGAGCTGCAGATGCTGGTTTAAAGACACAAAATGCTGGAGTAACTCAGCGGGACAGGCAGCATCTCTGGGGAGATGGAATGGGTGACGTTTCGGGTCGAGACTCTTCTTCAGACTCAGGGGAGATATAGATGGTGATATAGAGAGATATGGAACAATGGTGAATGAATGGTTTAAATTGATATCGGCCAGCCATGTCGTTGCCGTGACAATAGCTGGTCATTCCACTCTTCAGGAAAACGTATCATTCATAAATGCAATGCGCACCTTTCAGGAAGACTGTAAACGATATTTCTCTTTGTTTGAGTGGTGAGGCTGATTGTATTCATGGTTTGCATTAAGGCACACTCCGGCACTCTCTCAATCAGCTGCTTGGACAATCTTTCCCTGCTCCTTGCTGGGGGGGATGGGGTTGGAAGAAGCTGGAAATGAAGGAATGGCCTTTCAGGAGCGATTAGCTGGAAACAATGCTGACGAGCGAGCGCAAGCCTGCAGCCCGGCCTCTCGTCCCCGACCATGGGAAGAAACACTCGCACTTTGCAGCGTTTTTCACGACCCAAATGTTTCCTTGTCAGTGCAATAAATGTGAAATATCGTGGCTGTTGTAACACAGGAAATGTGGTAGCCCAGACATGCACAAAACCAGCCCTCGCACTGAAACGTGATAATGGTCTGATAATATGTTTCTGGCCATTTTGATTACATCATAGCACAGTACAGCATAGGAACAGGCCCTTCAGCCCACAATGTTTGTGCAAACATTATGCCATCTCTTATAGACAATAGTCAATAGAGAATAGGTGCAGGAGTAGGCCATTTGGCCCTTCGAGCCAGCCATGGCTGATCATCCCCAACCAGTACCCCGTTCCTGCCATCTCCCCATATCCCCTGACTCTGTTATTTTTAAGAGCCCTATCTAGCTCTGATTTCATCAAAAGTAAGTTAATAATGCCTTACTTTTGATGAAATTCAGCGAGCAAAAGCGATAATTCCCGATATTTTGGATCTTTAAACCTCCACGGCAAATGTCTGCTGTTCACTTCCGCTGTTTTTCCACCTTCAGCTCCCTCTTGTAATTACCTTACTTTCTATCTTTTTTTTTGCCTGAAAATTTAGGTCGCTGTGCTTCACGGTCACCCCGACTAGCACAGAAAATTTCAGCTAAAAAATCGGCCGTTTTCCATGTTTTTAGCGGGTGTGAAAGTGCGTGTTTCCCCATTCACTAACATGTACCGAAGTGACATATGTCCTCCAGTTAAATTTTTCGGTCACGTGAGGGGGGGATCTACGCTCATTTGACATTTGGTGAAATCATCCTATATCCATGTGCCTGTCCAAAAGTCTCCTTCCTGATTAGCATATTTTGGATTAGTGGGGATGTCAAGGATGACGGGGTGAAGATCAGCCATGATTGAGTGATTGAGTAGACCAATATATTCATACGTTCTCGGATCAGAATATGGCCACTCCGCCCATCCAGTCTCCTCCTCCATTCAATCGTGGCGGATCCGTCTCTCCCTCTCAACCCCATTCTCCTGCCTTCTCCCCATATCCCCTGACACCAGTACTAATCAAGAATATGGCGATCTCTGCCTCAAACATATGCATTGACTAGGCCTCCACAGCCATCTGTGGCAATGAATTCCACAGATGGACTTCCACAGATGGTCTGAATGGCCTAATTCTGCTCCTATGACTTAGGAACTTATGAACTCGTAAATGCCACGATCGTTCCTGCCCCCATCAACACTCTCAGCAGTGAGTTCCAGAAACCCACCACAAAAACTCACACCGTAAAACTCCTTAAAACTTTGCCCCCCCCCCCCCCCTCACCTCAAAGCTACGCTTTCAAGCATTTGATATCCTGGCAAAAGGGTTCTGACTCCACTTCGATCTATGCCTCATCCTTTTATATATAATCTTGCATAGGATTGAGTACACTGTGGTACGGTGGCGCTGTGGTAGAGCTGCTGCCTTACAGCACCAGGGACCCGGGTTCGGTGCTGACTACGGGTGCTTGTCTGCGCAGAGTGTGTACGTTCTCCCCGTGACCTGCGTGGATTTACTCCAGGATCGGTCTCCCTCCGCACTCCAAAACGTGCAGGTTTGCAGGTCAATTGGCAAGGTATAATTGTCAATTGAGCCTAGTGCGTGTAGGATAGTGCTTGTGTACGGGCTGATCGGCTGGCCGGCACGGACTCGATGGGCCGAAGGGCCTGTTTCCACGCTGTGTCTCTAAACTAAACTGAACATACATTGGCTGGGGGAGTGGGTTGGGTTGGGGGGGGGGGTGTCGGTGGGGGGGGGGGGGGGGGGGCAAGAACTTCTTGGCTTCCTCCCAAGTATTCCTTGGGATCATTTATATTCATCTGAGCGAGTGAACTATTAGGTTTCCAGTTATTTCAACATCTCCAGCAAAGGGATCTGGCAACACTGTATTCCTGGCAATTGTGCAAAACTTCTCCTTACATTACTAACAACATAAAGGAACATAGCACAGCTTTTCACTGGACCACAATACACATGACACTAATAAATCTAAACCTACACAGAAAAATTAATCAAAAAAGACAGTGTGTTTCTGGCAGTGGAGGCCACATATTCATCGTCATGCATTATGTTATTTTTCAATTCAGCATTTTATTTAGTTCAGTTTAGTTTTTATAGTTTGGTGATACAGCGCGGAAACAGGCCCTTCAGCCCACCGAGCCCATGCCGTACGCTGGCACAACCCTCCACACTAGGGACAATTTACAATTATATCAAGGCTATTAGCCGTCAAATCTGGACGTCTTTGGAGTGTGGGAGGAAACCGGAGCACCCGGTGAAAACCCACGCGGTCCAAGGGAGAACGTACAAACTCCGTACAGACAGCACCCGTAGTCAGGATCGAACCTGGCGCTGTAAGGCAGCAACTCTACCACTGCGCCACCGTGCCGTAATTTGTAGAATGATTGGAAAACAAATTAATTAGTCATTTCTATTCTAATTGTGAGCTAGAAAAACATTATAGCCGGGAGTACAAAGTAAATGAGTAAGTTAGCATTGTTGCATCTTTACAAGGAGTTGGTGAGATTACTTCTGGAGTACCGCTGGCAGTTATACTAGCCACATTTATGAAGGAATATACTTGCATTTTAAGCGGTGCAGAGCAAGTATGTAAATTCTAGAGGGATAGTGTAGGCTCCATGCCTTCTGTGCCATGCGATTCCTAGTTAGGGAATATTTAGGGAATGATAGCAGAAAATGCTGGAAATATTGAGCAAGTGAGGCAGCAATGAATGGTTGATAGCGCAGACTCGGCGGGCCAAAGGGCCCTTTTCTGTGCTGTATCCTTTAATCACTCTATAAGCAACTGTGAAAAGAGGGATAAAGTATTTGACATGGGAAAGAAACATTGATTAAGTTGGGCCCATGTTCATTGGAGTGTAGAACGTTCTTGTCCAACCCCCCTCTAACCCATGAGTGTAGAAGCATAGAGTATAGCTTTACATGGCCATTTCTTTGTTTTTTCTCTCAAGAAGTACCCTCACCAAATTCACCCTCCAGACAACTCCATAAACAGTGGAACCTAAAACGGGAACATTGGAACCTAAACACCTAAGTCTGAAGAAGGGTCTCGACCCGAAACGTCACCTATCCTTTGCTCCATAGATGCTGCCTCACCCGCTGAGTTTCTCCAGCATTTTTGTCCACGTATGAGTATTTCCCTTGGTCACATCCATCTGTCTCCCACCCCATGTGCAGTTTATAACTGTTGTATTCTCTTTCTTCCAGTTCTGACCAGTGATTTTCCACCTGAAATGCTAACTATATTTATTTCCACAGTTGAGTGAATGAATGAATGAAATTTTATTGTTGCATGTGACAAGTCACAGTGATATTCTTTGTTTTGCTTACTCAAGGTATGCAAAGGGTCACCACACAAAGGGCGGCGATGGTTACAAAGTATTCCATTTTACACAGACCGTATTAAACACATTCCATTTGTGTTCCCTCTTAGTTCTTGCCAATTCCCCCACGCTGGGTCTCTCTTTATTCTCCCCCTCCCCCCATGATGGTCCCACCACGCCGGGTCCTCCTTTATTGTTGGCGGCGTGTTCGTCCTCCGGCGCCCACGTGTCCCGTCTTCGATCGTCGACGCCATCCTCGACCTCGAGCGCTGGCCCGACCTCCACGCCGACATAGACTCACTGAAGGAGGTAGCACTGGAAGGTCTCTTTGTCCCACCAAGTCTGCACCATCAACCACTCATTGCTGCCTGGCTCCATCAATGTTCCCAGATTTTTCTGCTTACGTATATATTCGCTATATATTCCCCATCATAGAATCGCACGGCAGAGAAACACTTGGAGCCAACATTATCCCTCTGGAAATTACACTTGAATTCTACAAGAGAAAGTAGCAAGACTGTCTATGGAGAACATCTCTGGAGAACATGGATGGGTCTGAAGAATGGTCCCGACACAAAACGTCACCGACCCATGTTTTCCAGAGATGCTGCCTGACCCACTGAGTTACTCCAGCACTCTGTGTCCTCTACTGTTCTATGTATTTTTTTTTTCTCTTTCAAAAACTTTATTCAACACAATCGTATGATACATCACATCGAAACACAGTCAGAAGTTACAATGTATCAAATTCATTATTTACAATCCTCATAACCCTACGCGGTGACCAGCGCCCACAGAAGGCCTCCAGGGTCCCTGTGGATACCGCAAGTTCCCTCTCCAGGGACACGTGTGCTCGGACGCAGGTCCGGAAGAGGGGCAGGCAGCCGACTCTAGCCTGACCATCGACTGCCTGCTGCCTGGAACCACGAATGACCATCTTGGCCAGGCCCAGGAGCAAACCGACAGGGAGGTCCCACCCCCCACTGATCGGCCCTCCCCACTCCCTGCCTTGTGTCCAAACACGAGAATCGTGGAACTAAAATGCAACCAGAACTTGAGGAACAACCTCTTCAGATATTGGTACAGTGGCAGTAGCCTCACACACTCCGTATACGCGTGGAACACGGTCTCTTCCTCTGTTCTATGTACTCTCTCTCTCCCTCTCTCTCTCTCCCCCCCCCCCCCCCCCTCTCCCTCCCTCTCTCCCTCTCTCTCTCTCTCTCTCTCTCTCTCTCTCCCTCTCTCTCTCCCTCTCTCCCTCTCCCCCTCCCTCTCTCTCCCTCTCTCTCTCTCTCTCTCTCTCGCTCTCTCTCTCTCTCTCTCGCTCCTCCCCCTCTCTCTCCCTCTCCCTCTCCCTCTCTCTCTCTCTCTCTCTCTTCTCTCTCTCTCATACTCATTTATTTTATATGTTCTGCCTGCTAACTTTAGCCCTGGCATCATACTCTTTATCATATATATATGTATTTATATATAGAAATATGTGTGTGTGTGTGTGACAAGCAGTTCCCTCATCATCTCTCTCTCTGTAAATATGTCAGCATTCAGTGCCTTGTCAAAAGTCAAAAGACTGAGGCCCCTGTCGAGATGATTAGGGAAGTCAGTGACAGTCCCATAAACCATAGTTGAACTATTGCAGGTAAACATAGAGCGAGATCAGCTAACAAATACAAATTTCCAATGGTTTAGCTTGACTCCTCAACACGTTTGTATTTGGGCTCCACTTAATTAATATTGATACGAAGCTCTCCAGCAAATCCCCACGACATTAATTCAATGACAAACGCTGATATTTTATTCATGTGGATTTGTGTCTGGTCACTCACGGCAGATGGTGTGAATTGGAAGTGAATTTGAAGCATTCTGCAGCCAACCTGAGAGTGAGGCGTTTCATGTCAGTGTTTTCATATGCAGACAGATCCATTGCGCAAATCAATTCTCTCAGCTTCAGGACAGGCAGCTGTGATTGATGTCACCGCACCTAGGAACAACCGGAAATATCCCAGTGATATTGGCTCCGCACTTGTAACATTAATCTGTATTTTCTCATTCAGATGCACTCTGAGTAAGTAGCAATTTTCATTTATATTTCTGATGAATAGCTTCAATGCTGTCTCTGGAAATTTCAAGCCCAGCATTTGATACAAATGGTGCTGCTGATGTAGTTGGTGGTGGGATATGTAGAGACGAGGAGCTAAAACTAACTTCCTCTGCTCTTCATCACCACCTTAACCTGCAGAGAGCGGTGAACACAGTGTGAAGAAGGGTCCTGACTAGAAGCGTCACCTATCCGTTTTCCCCAGAGATGCTGCCTGACCCACTGAGTTACTCCTCCAGCATGTTGCGTCCAACTCCAGCCCATCACAGGCTCATCACTTCCTTCCATCCTGTCCATCTTTGTGAGGGTTTTGCAACAGAAAAGCTTGGAGCATCAGTTGAGGCAGGTACTATCACAATGTTTAAGAAGCAATTAGACAGGTGCTTGGATAGGACAGGTTTTGGAGGAATATGGGACAAATGCAGGGATATGGGACAAATGCATGGGACAAGTGGGACTAGTGTGGATTGGACATGTTGGTTGGCATGGGCAAGTTGGGCCGAGTGGCTCCATTCCAAGCTATGACTATCATCAAAGCATCAACGTCCAGGTTCAGGAATAGCTCCTTCCCCACAGCCATCAGGCTATTAAACTCAACTCAAACAAAACTCTGAACATTAATAGCCCATTATCTGTTTATTTGCACTTTATCTGTTTCATTTATTCATGTGTGTATATATTTATATAATGGTATATGGACACACTGATCTGTTCTGTATTCATGCCTACTATGTTCTGTTGTGCTGAAGCAAAGCAAGAATTTCATTGTCCTATCTGGGACACATGACAACAAGCTCTCTTGAATCTTGAATCTTGGATGCCTGCCATTCTAGCCATTTTCTTTTCTCTTATTTACCTCCTGGGAGATGATACAGCAGCTTGAAAGCCCAGACATGTGGACTTAAGAATAGTTTCTTCCTCACTGTTATTGGTCTCCTGGGGTGGCACGGTGGCGCAGCGGTAGAGTTGCTGCCTTACAGCGCCAGGGTCGATCCTGACTACGGTCTTTGGAGTGTGGGAGGAAACCAAAGATCTCGGAGAAAACCCACGCGGTCACGGGGAGAACGTGCAAACGCCACACAGCCAGCACCCGTAGTGGGGATCGAACCTGGGTCTTTGGCACCGCATGTGCTGTGAGGCAGCAACTCTACCGCTGCGCCACCGTAATGATCTACTTGGATTGCATGTAAAACAAAACCTTCATACATGGACCTACTGTACTGTCTACCTCAGTGGAGACCCTCGCGCTACCATCAATCGATCTTTACTGGAAACTTTCTTGCACTAAGCATTATTCCCTTTGTCCTGTATATGTACACTGTGGACGGCTTGATTATAATCACGTGGCGTGTCTCCGCTGACTGGGTAGCAGGCAACAAAAAAGCTTTTCACTGTACCTCGGTGCCTGTGACAATAAACTAAACTGAACTACACTAAATGAAACATTAATAAACAGAACCCTAAATATAAACCCAACTCTAATTACATCAGAGTTGATCTCACCCGTATTCATACTTTATATGTGGGAAAGTACTGTGGGTGCTGGTTTACACTGAAGATAGACACAAAATACACTGAAGATGGACTGGAGTAACTCAGCGAGACACAAAATGCTGGAGTAACTCAGCGGGACAAGACCTGTTGAGTTATAGCCCTGTCCCACGGTATGAGTTCATTCCAAGAGCTCTCTCGAGTTAAAAAAAAAATCAAACTCGTGGTAAGCACGGAGAATTAACGTAGCGGGTACGTCGGAGCTCGGGGACGTCTCTTAGCGCTAACGGCAGGTACTCGAGAAGGCTCGCTAATGGCCGGTAAGCACGGGAAGACTCGTGATGATTTTTCAACATGATGAAAAATGTCCACGAGAGCCCCGAGTACCGACGGGTGGCCATTACCGTAAATTTCTGAGTTCAAATCAGTCGGGAGAACTCTTGGAATGAACTCGTACTGTGGGACAGGGGTTTAACTCCGGAATTTTGTGTCTATCTTCAAACTTTACATGTGTCCAGATCGTTCCTGTCCAAGTGTTTCGACTTAATGGTCTGTCTTCCAATCTTTACTTTGCTTGAACTAGCATTAACTATTTAATTTTCTCATAGTCTGTCCAGCCATAGACATCATTTGATAGCCCATCAAAAGTGCATCGTTTTCTGGCTGTTCGACAAGGACTGTAATGGGATGTGTTCCACTGTTTAGCTGCACCTTCTGATATTCATCCATGGAGAATGAACCACAGGGGGAGCATTTGTCCATCTAACCAATGACTAGAAACAGTGTCGTCCCTGGCCAGTTTCCTCTGCACCCTTCCCCCACCATTGCACCAAGGCAACCCTCCAAATGCCGCAGATGACCGATGGTTGCCGGTACAATAGTATGTCCCTGTAGGAGCTGAAGGCAAAGATCATCCCGCTGAGCCACATGACCACATGTCAACTACATGAAATAACTTTAATATATTAACCTGGGGACATCGTTCAGAAACCATATACGTCACTTCCAAGCTGGAATTCCACAGGGAAATCACACAATGAATGTTCATCAGTGAACCTTGAAATTGAAGTACTCCCTGACTGACCACACCACTGACCACAATGCGGTTTAATTAGGTTAGAGATACAGCATGGGAACAGTCCCTTCGGCCCACCGATTCCGTACGCTAGTTCTATCCTACACACTAGGGGACAATTTACAGGAGCCAATTAAAACCTGCACGTCTTTGGAATGTGGGAGGAAACCAGAGCACCCGGTGGGAAACCCCACCCAGTCACAGGGAGAACGTGCGAACTCCGTACAGGCAGCGCCCATTAGTCAGGATCAAACCCGGGTCTCTGGAGGCGTAAGGCAGCGCGACTCTACCGCTGCGCCACCGTGCTATCTAGAAGCACGTTAAACTAATTCAACAGTAAATCTCTGAATCATCTGATAACTTAATGTCTGAATTAAAAACAGCGCACTGCCAATTCAATATTTAGGTGCTACGACTGCTATGAACATTCAGCCCTGGGTTAGGATTCAAAACAATGAATGTTAAGGTATAACATTTGCCTGGTAGTCACGCAGAAAGAGGGAGTGCTGTGGAGTGGGTGAATTTTCGCTTTGGCCTGATTCTCCATTGTCACACATTCATAGCCCACGTAGAATTCCATGCATTATAAATGACACTGAACCATTTGTGTCCTCTAAGTCTTTGCATACTTCTAGAAGCATATGTTCAACCAGCAGCAAACAAGATGGTGCAATCTCAAGGAATGTCATCTCTTTTTTTTTGGCTGTGCATTACAAAATGGTGGACTCACCGTTGAGTTCAATGTTTGCAGCCAGTAATTCTGCTTCTCCCTTCTTCACATCTTCTCCAGACCCGACTTTCATCATCATCACCCATTGCCATCCAACCTCCACCCTGTCATCCATGTGATTCTATGACATTACATGATGTATAGAAGATGAATCTCTGGAACTCTCTGCCACAGAAGGTAGTTGAGGCCACAGTTCATTGACTATATTTAAGAGGGAGTTAGATGTGGCCCTTGTGGCTAAAGGGATCAGGGGATATGGAGAGAAGGCAGGTACAGGATACTGAGTTGGATGATCATCCATGATCATATTGAATGGCGGTGCAGGTTTGAATGGCCTACTCCTGCACCTATTATCTATGTTTCTATGTTTCTATGCATCACCCCATCACAGGCCATCCTTTAGATCTTCCCCATCTTCCCAGTTGCTTTCCTTGCTGGAGGACCAGTAATGTTGCAGGGACCAAGGACATTGATCTTTGCAGCCGTCAGGACATGTCCGTTGATTTATGGGTATAATTAATCATACTCCGCTTACAGCTGTTGGATATTGATCCATGTTTAACACCAACACCATTCGAAGGAGCTGAAGGCAAGATTTAACAGCCATGATCAGAGGCCTCCTTTCTCATTGCCATACCTTCTATGTTATGTTTTAAGTTAGAGATACAGCAAGGAAACAGGCTCTTTGCCTCACCGAGTCCACACCGACCGACCACCACCCACTTTCACAATCTACACACTCGGGGACATTTATAGGGCAGTTATAATAGGGCACTACAAACCGCATGCCTTTGGGATGTGGGAGGAAACTGGAGCACCCGGAGAGAACCCACACGGTCACAAGGGGAACGGACAAACTCCACACAGACAGCACTCAAGGTCCGGATCGAACCTGGGGTTCCGGCGCTGCGAGGCGGCAGGCCTACCACTGCGCCGCCGTTCATTTGGTTATTTATTGTGTTTTTAGCCTCATGCAGTAATTACAGGGTTAGAGCCGGGCTTTTAATTAAACAAAGGTAGACAAAAATGCTGGAGAAACTCAGCGGGGTGCAGCGGCATCTATCTATGGAGCGAAGGAAATAGGCCGAAACGTTTCGGCCCGAAACCCTTCTTCAGACTGATGCTGGTGCACCCCTGGGAGTTTCTCCAGCATTTTTGGTACCTTCGATTTTCCAGGGGGGGGGGGGGGGGGGCGGGGAGAAGAAAGGAAAAAGGAAGAGGAGGAGCCCGAGGGCTGAGGGAGAGCTGAAGAGGGGAGGAGACAGCAAGGACTACCGGAAATTGGAGAAGTCAATGTTTATGCCGCTAGGGTGCAGACCTAGCAGCAGAAACATATAGTTAAACAATACTCTTTTACAGCAGATTTAAAAATTAAAAGACGACAGAAAATAAATCGTCAGCTCACAAGACTTCCCCAAGAGAAACTCTTTGGTAGAGCTTACGAGGGCTAATAAAGTATAGTTTTTTTTGTTTGTTATATGTTATCTATGTATATGTGTTTACAGGCCTGTTATATGTCGCATGTGAGAATGTTATTGTTCATTTGTTGGTGTGATGCATACCATGACAATTAAACACACTTGACTCTATCATAAAAATAAAACACAGCACCATCTAGAAACGTAGAAGGCAGTTCAATTGTCATTTTATTTTATAAATGAGCACAGCACAGATATATATAATAAAAAAAGACCAATCCTTTTTTTTTTCTTAAATTCCTTTCTCATGGCCAGCAACTTGAAATGAAACAGTTTACAAATTGAGAAGACAAGGTTTTAGAGAAGGCCAGGCTGACTACCACTCTACAGGGATTATATACAAGACAACCAAGGTCCATTTATGATATACTTCCTATTAAAAATATTTACATGCTTCTCTCCAAAAAGGTGGAATTTCATAGCGCACACACGATACAATTGTACAAATAATCAGAAGCCGCCGTTCCAATTTCCACTTGATTCCTGTGTACTGCGCGCGTGCGGAATCACGGTTATACATTGTCGGAGGGAACAAGTTCTAAGACACACAATAATGCATTAAAATTTGTACAGTATTATTATTTTTTTAACTATTCACAGAATTTGTAAGAGGGAGGGCAAGATTCAAAGTGTGCTACATTTTCTTCAGTAACCCCACTGCGTGGATTCCGCCTATCACTGGTGAACACTTTGCGGACAAGATATAGCAAATCCTGCAGAAACGGTTCTGGGTGGTTTCACGTTCGATTGTCAGATACAGCGCTCATCGTTCAACTGATCTCTGCCCGTCTCTGGAGGCCCGCCCAATCGCAGGCCGTCCGTCGGGGCGGATCCAGAGGGACCCAACTCTATTTTGGCAGGGTAATTATTCTTGTCGAATGCCACTGAGGTAGCTGTGACAGGGATGTAATATAAAACATGACAGCAAGTGTACTGATGATACTCAGCGGGGGGAGGGGAGGGGAAGCATCCTACACCTCTCAGGTCTCTTGGTGACTACGATAGGTCCCTCACGGAAAATTGAGTCCTAATGAAAAGGCATAGACCTATCTATTCACGGTTGGCAAGATCCCGTCACATTAAATACTTCTGTCTTCCAGCTTTATGGAAAATATGTCTTTCTACTTGGGCAGTGGTATGAAGCGGGGTTATGGAAATTAAATGTATCAGGAATATCCCAACCCATCTACTGCTGTCGCTGATGTGAGGGTATTGAAAATAGACACAAAATGCTGGAGGAACTCAGCGGGGACTGGCAGCACCTGTAGATAGAGGGAATGGGTGAGGTTTTGGGTCAAGATTGAGAGTCGTGGGGAAAGGGAGACACAGAGGTATGGAAGGGTGTGAGGTGTGAATATTGAAGCTTTGCAACCAATCTAGGCCTACTAATCCCTCACCCTGCCAGACACACTATTGACCATTTGACCATCAAGCCATATTGCCCAGACATGATGCTTGCTCTTCATTATAACGTTCAAGCTTTGTCATTCAGGATAATTAATGATGATAGCTTTGGGATGAAATGCTCCTGAAAGGTTAGTTTGGATCCCCACCAGCCCCAGCTGATTCCACAACTCTAGACTGTCCCATCCAACAATTGATTAATGGCCGTAGACAATAGACGATAGAGCCTACAGGAGCAACATTTTAGACTTTAGAAATACAGCGCAGAAACAGGCCCTTCGGCCGACCAGCGATCACCCCGTACGCTAGCATTATCCTACACGTTAGGGACAATTTACAATCTTTACCGAAGCCAATTAACCTGCATGTCTTTGGAGTGTGGAAGGAAACTGGTGCACCCGGAGAAAACCAAGTTGGGTCACAGGGTCACGGGGAGAATGTACAAACTTCATGCAGGCAGCACCCGTAGTCAGGATCAAACCTGGGTCTTTGGTGCTGTAAGGCAGCAACTCTACCACTGTGCCACTGGGCCATCCCATCACCCTCAATAATTTAACGTTGACTTGTTGCCCATAGGGTTTGTTTGGTTGACTTCCCATTCACAGCATTCTGTCTGAATTCATCAAGGAGCAGAATGAGGCCATTCAGTCTATCGAGACTACACCACGGTTGATCTAATTTACCCTCTCAAACCCCATTCTCCTGCCTTCTCCCCGCAACTTTTGAATTTGATATGGGATAAGGGAATTTTGGCTACTGAAAAAGGAAAGTTGGTATCTTTAGTTGAAACAAGAACTTGGTCTCTGTTCAAGACAATCTTGAAACTTGAAAAGTGACAAAAAAAATATTGCATTCACATATCACCTTTCATAATCTCTGGACATTAATTTGTTTGTAGGTTACTTTTTTTTTATCAGTGAAGTGATTGAAGTTTTAATGCAGGAAATGATGCTGACAATTTGCAAACGTCGTTTCCCCAATCACCAAAGTAATAAAGGGCAGATATTATGGACCACCTTGGCCACACTCTCATTTCACTCCTGCTCTCGTGAAGAAGATTTAGAAGGCTGAAAACTGTAATGTCCAGGTTGAGGAGCAGCGACTGCCCAAACAACCATCACTACGAACTTCAGCTAAGCCCCGCACTATCTTGATTGCACGAGGGACTTAGGGGCACCGTTCTTGGCTTTGCACTGTATTGTTTGTCTGTTTTTATATATTGAAGTTATTTTTGTTATTCTTTATGGAGTCTATTGACTATTCCATGGATAGGACAAGTTTTGAGGGATATGGATCAAACGCTGGCAGGTGGGACTAGTGTAGATGGGACTGGTTGGTCGGTGTGGGCAAGTTGGGTCAAAGGGCCTGTTGCCACACTGTATGACCCTACTCCATGATGTTTAAGAAAGAACTGCAGATGCTGGAAAAATGGAAGGTAGACAAAAATGCTGGAGAAACTCAGTGGGTGAGGCAGCATCTATGGAGCGAAGGAATAGGTGACATTTCGGGTCGAGACATCTGAAGAAGGGTCTCGACCCGAAACGTCACCTATTCCTTCGCTCCATAGATGCTGCCTCACCCGCTGAGTTTCTCCAGTACTTTTGTCTACCTATGACTCTATGAGTACAGTGCTATGTTTACATAGAAGATAGACACACAATGCTGGAGTAACTCGGCGAGACAGGCAGCATCTCTGGTGAGGAGGAATGGGTAACGTTTTTTGGGCCTATATATTGTGCGGCAAGTAAAAATTTCATTGTTCCATTTCAGGACACACGTCAATAAAACACTCACGACTCTAGACGATTGCCAAGAAATTCAGCCTTGATTGGTCATGCCACATAGTACTAACACACTGTAATGAACCCAGAAACTGACCTCAATGCAACTACAGAACACAGTTTCCACCACATGATAGATTTACCACGACTGATCAGGATTGAAATTCCAGCCACATCTGTTTAAGTGATGTTGATTGAGGTATAAGTATTGGCTGGGATAAACATCTTTGTTTTTCTTTGAGACAAGGTACGGTGGCACGGTGGCTTAGCAGTAGAGCTAGAGTCCCGGGTTCGATCCTGACTATGGGTGCTTGTCTGTACGGAGTTTGTACCTTCTCCCCGTGACCTGTGTGGGTTTACTCCAGGAGCTCCGGTTTCCTCCCACACTCCAAAGAGGTTTGTAGGTTAATTGGTTTGGTATAAATGTACATTGCCCCTAGTGTGTGTAGGATAGTGTTAGTGTGCGGGGATCGCTGGTCGGTGTAGATGCGGTGGGCCAAAGGGCCTGTTTTTGTGCTGTATCTCTAAACTAAACTAAGTTAAAGGTACCACGGGGGTTTTTTTTAAATATCAGTGTGGTTCGATCTCACAGGCAACACTCTGACATGCACCATACATACCCTCAGTACTGCACTGAAGGTTTGTATACTTCATCTATTCAAAGTGACATCTTCTGGCTTAGATGTGAGAATTGTACCAACCAAGGCCTGGGCATCAGCACTAGAGGCAGAAGTAAGATGATCCATCATAAGTGAAGATTGCCCAATTACATTTACATCTAAAGACTGGCATGGACTAGTTGGGCCAAGCGTGGTCGTTAGGCTCTGTGGATACCGTGCCATTCATCCTTGGGGAGGGAGACTGCAACCTTCACGTAGTCCGCCCTGTTTCGACGAATGCAATCAACCCGGCGTGCACAATCAAATAAGATCAAATAGAACAAGTTGTCCTACAACTTTAGGCTGTGCACGCCATACGCAAGAAGAAAAAGTTGCCTTTCATCCTAACTTGGTTGCTCGATTCTGTTGAATTGTATTCTCGATGGATCAATTGATAATTTTAATTTAACCTGAATGGAATGTCTGAATCAGTCAGGCTTATTTAAAGTACCACAAACAATGTGTACATCACATTTGTTCAGAATCTCACTATTATCCTACTCACTAGATGACATCTCGGGCAGGTTCTAACTGGGAGGAGATTTTTTTCCCGTACTGTTGATATTTGCAGATGCAAATACCTTGGCCACATGGTCAGGATAATTTTCTATATACATATTTAAGTTAAAAAAAAGTAAGAGAGAAGAAAACAAGAGAAAGGACGGGGAGAAGAGGCTAAAACAGAAGAACACACTTGCGTCAGAAGAAGGGTCTCGACCCGAAACGTCACCCATTCCTTTTCTCCAGAGATGCTGCCTGACCCGCTGAGCTACTCCAGCATTTTGTGTCTATCTTCGGTTTAAACCAGCATCTGCAGTTCCTTCCTGCACAGAAGCCTGTTGTTGGTGTTTGAAGGCATTAGTTGTAGGGTGTGACAATTGGGGATTGCCCACCTCCATTCGTCCCATCTATTCCCAGGACCTCCCTCCTTTCAGCCGGATTTATTCCACCAAGTGGTTGGGAAACATGTTCCCGATGTTGGGGGAGTCCAGAACCAGGGGGTCATAGTTTCAGAATAAGGAGTAAGCCATTTAGAATGGAGACGAGGAAACATTTTTTCTCACAGAGAGTGGTGAGTCTGTGGAATTCTCTGCCTCGGAGGGCGGTGGAGGCAGGTTCTCTGGATGCTTTCAAGAGAGAGCTAGATAGGGCTCTTAAAAATAGCGGAGTCAGGGGATATGGGGAGAAGGCAGGAACGGGGTACTGATTGGGAATGATCAGCCATGATCACATTGAATGCTGGTGCTGGCTCGAAGGGCCGAATGGCCTACTCCTGCACCTATTGTTTATTGTCTATTGTCTATTGAAACGTACTGAGAGTGCTCTCGATGCAAGCCTAATTTGAAGGGGCAGATTTTGTTTTTTCTCATAGATGTCGGTTCAACAGATCACGTCCAAGTTTCCTCATCCCCATCTGAAGCACAGGGAGGGACACCTCTTTTAAAACAAATCCATTTTTTATTCAATTTGACACAAACATATATTTATTCAAAAATGTAGCGACATTAACTTAAGGATATGTTTCGTCACTTGCAATTCGTCCATCAGACTTTAATACTTCGTCATTACCATCTTAAACAATTTCAGCAACTCCATGGACATCAGTTATTGATTGTCTATTTTCACTGGGCAGTCAAACAGGAATGTGTTCCTTTAATATATGCATTGAAGAATAGAGAATAAGATAAACACAGTAGCAAGTTGTGGCTCACAAGAGGTTTTGGAGGGAAGTAGCCTTGGAAACAATTCAACTACTGACATTAAATAAAAGTATGTAGCAGTCTGGGTGAGCAACACGTCTTAAAAAATCCTATTTTCCTTTGATATGCAAACCTTTCAGCATCTCTCAGCCACAATGCTCTGCCCCAGCCCGTAACTCTATTGCGGTGTTGCAGCTCTCCGTAAGCAGTTACTGTGCTTTTTGTTTTATTCTAGTACAACCCCCCCCCCCCCCCCCCCCCCCCCCCCCCCCCCCCCCCCCCCCCCCCCCCCCCCCCCCCCCCCCCCCTTTGGAAGTCTTGGTTGGGACAGTGACAGTAAATTGGACAACACCAGTGGGAAAAAAAGACCAGCATTAAAACACGACTCTGCTACTCGCTCGCTTGCAGGACTCTGCTCAATCAGGAGACATCTGGCGCGGTTCCCCTTCCTTACGTAATTTGCTTGAAAGGGGAATGATCTGTTTACAGTCCGAACAGTTTCCGAGGCACTCGGGAAGGGTCTACGCGTAGAACTCCTCCTGCTTGTCAGGTTTTTGGTAAGCTATGCTCGCCTGCTTTGGCTCTTCCAACGTGTAGCTGCCTTCGTCCTTTTTCTTCATCCGGTAGATCAGCAGCATGACCAGGAAGGCAGCGAACAGGGCTCCGACCACTCTCCCGACGATGACCGCTGAGCGGGAGGGACAAGAGTTCAAACGTTAGTAGCACCAGCAGTGAGCGAGCAATTAAGACCATGATCAACCTTCCCCGCCACAGCCCAGCCTGTGGATTTCCTTTCCTTCTGGAAGGAAATAGTAACGTTTCGGGCCGAAACGTTTCGGGCCGAAACGTTGCCTATTTCCTTCGCTCCAATAGATGCTGACAACGAAATGCATTTAACATCTCCCGCTAGCAAACGATAGCATGATGCTGCTGCACCCGCTGAGTTTCTCCAGCATTTTTGTGCACCACCAAATGGAGCTCAGGGCCTGGCAGACATTGGCGCAGAGACAACAACCTGGCTGCTCAACACCCGGCTTAATCTCTAACTATTCCTTTGGTTTATGCTTCATTCACAAGAAGAAGATCACACCCCTGACATCAAGTTTCGACTCCTCAAGAGCAGTTAGGCATTTGGCATCATGTTTGGCCATGCGGCCTACTCTTGTGCAGGCCTAAAGGCCTACTCGTGCTGTAATATTCTATGTTGCGTCTTAGTTTAGTTTAGAAAACAGGCCCTTCAGCCCACCGAGTCCTCGCCAACCAGCGATCCCCGCACATTAACACTACCCTTACACACACGAGGGACAATTTACATTTACACCAAGCCAATTAACCTACAAACCCCTACGTCTTTGGAGTGTGGGCGGAAACCGAAGATCTTGGAGAAAACCCACGCATGTCACGGGGGGAAAGTATAAGCTCCGTTCAGGCAACACCCGTAGTCAGGATCGAACCCGGGTCTCCAGCGCTGCAAGCGCTGTAAGGCAGCAACTCTACCGCTGCGCTGTGCCTGTTCTAAGGCAGACGACATACTTGCCTTCGTCAGTTGGTGCATTGAATATAACATTTGGAGGTCATGTTGCAGCTGTATAAAGCCTTAGTTAACCATATAACATATAACCATATAACAATTACAGCACGGAAACAGGCCATCTCGACCCTTCTAGTCCGTGCCGAACACATAATCTCCCCTAGTCCCATATACCTGCGCTCAGAAGTTAGTTAGGCCAACTCTTGTTACCTTGTGGCTTGCAAAGCGATTCTGGCCTGAGCATTCACATCCTTGATTCACCACACATAGCCAACGTTGATGGAGTTTATAGGGAGACTACATTGATGTATAAACGGTCGAATCAGTCAGAAGAATGGTCTCGACCTGAAACTTAGTTGGTTTTATCGGTGTTTTGGGTGGACCCTTCCTCTCCAAACACCATCCCTGGCCAACAATCGACTGATTGGAACCACCTGCCTGATGTCATCTGTGGCCAGCCCCTGAATTGTCCTGGGTCTTGTTTTGCTTCCAGTTCCTCCCCGCTACGATCAGTCTGAAGAAGGGTCCTGGCCCGAAACGTCACCTGCCCATTTTCTCCAGCGATGCTGCCTGACCCGCTGAGTTACTCCAACACTATGTGCCTATATCCGATCAGCAGAGAAGATTGTTGGCTGCAACCTTCCCTCCATTGATGAACTGTACACTGCAAGGGCCAGGAAGCGAGCGGGCAAGATCATCTCTGACCCCTCTCACCCTGGCTACAAACTCTTTGAATCACTTCCCTCTGGAAGGCGCCTCCGGACTGTCAAAGCTGCCACAGCCAGACATAAACAACAGTTGTTATCCACGAGTAGTTGCTCTACTCAACAGCCAAAAATCTGTAGCCAACCCTTTGATCTGGTATTTTGTTGGTTCACATGCTTGATCAATGGTGTTTTATCATTAATGTTTTATTATTATTAATGTTTAGTGTTTTCTGAGTCATTCGTAACTGTCACTGTATGTCATGTTGTTTCTTGTGGGTGGAGCATCAAGGCAAATTCCTTGTATGTGAATACTTGGCCAATAAACTTACTTACTTACTTTTTTTAATGCAAACCATGGCAAAAATGAATTTTAGAAATTGCCTTACCTACTAACACCTCTTTCCTCTCCAATATGTTCTTCTGGGGGAGTTGAGCGGCTGATGAGGAGCTGCCAGAGTCTATTGCATTGTCTATAACGTCGGGCAGACCGATCTTCCCAGTGTCCCGGACGTTTGATTGTGTGACGGCACCAAACACTTCGTTGTTCGCGTCTGTGTTCTCCACCTCGCCTTCCTCCGTCAGCTCAAAGTCTCCGCTCGGCAACCCGGCTGCGGGAGCCTCCACCTCGTTGTTGATGGTCACGCCGACCGCCCGATCGCCGGTGCTCGCTTTCTGCGCGTGGCGGGGTTGGAAAGAAAGACATTTATACATCAAGAGAAGATCTCACTCCCCAAATCCTGTCAAGCCCACTCGATGGGCCGAATGGCCCTGATTCTGCTCCTATGATTTATGAACTTATGAAATCAAAACATCGAATTACCAGGGGAACCCGCTGCCTCGGCAAGGCCAGCAGCATAACCAAGGACCAGTCGCACCCTGGACACAACCTCTCCTCCCCTGATTGGGGATGATCAGCCATGATCAGAGTGAATGGCGGTGCTGGCGTGAAGGGCTGAATGGCCTACTCCTACACCTATTGTCTATTGTTTATTGTCTCTCCCATCGGGCAAAAGGTACAGGTGTGAAAACATGTACCTCCAGATACTTTGTGACTTTGTAAGCACCCTTTATGTGACTTTTATCAAATTATCCCAAGTGCAGAGGATGTGAAACTGGGATAATATAACATAAAACTGGTGTGCGGGTGATCAATGGACAGCATGGGCGTGGTGGGCCGAAGGGCCTGGTTGCACGCTGTATTTCTAATCTAAGCTTACCTAAACTCTACCCATAGAGCTTAAATGGCAATTGATGAGAATGACTGCACATGTCCTTCATGAATGTTTTGGCTGTGATGGAATGACAGGGTGCAGATCTCCTTGAGGTTGTCCCACCAAACAAACACGTTGAGACACAAAATGCTGGAGTGTCAGACTCAGGGGGACTGGAGGGCAGCATCTCTGGAGTGAAGGAAGGGGTGGCGCCCATTGCTTTTTGCTGGTTGAGTTGCTCCACCATTTTGTCTTTTCTGTTGATCAGTGCAAGAGCTGACTTTTTGGGTAGGGGGAGGGGGGGGGAAGCAGCATCTATGGAAGAAGCAAGGAAGAGGCGGAAACAGTGGGCTGTGGGAGAGCTGGGAAGGGGAGGGGAAGGAGGGAGTAAGCAAGGACTACCTGAAATTGGAGAAGCCAATGTTTATACCGCTGGGGTGCAGACTGCCCAAGCAAAATATGAGGTGCTGTTCCTCCAATTTGCGGTGGGACTCACTCTGGCCATGGAGGAGGCCCAGGACAGAAAGGTCGGATTTGGAATGGGAGGGGGAGTTGAAGTGCTGGGCCACCGGGAGATCAGGTTGATTAGACCTTTGACAGGTCTATCGTGGGAAAAAGGTTCAGACTGAAGAAGGGTCTCGACCCGAAACGTCGCTTATTCCTTCGCTCCGTAGATGCTGCCTCGCCCGCTGAGTTTCTCCAGCATTTTTGTCTACCTTTGATTTTTTCCAAGATCTGCAGTTCTTTCTTTAACACTTTTTGGGTGCATGTTGAAAAGGATTAAAGGGAAGGCACAGGGGACTAACACCCAGTGTGCATACGCATGTAATACAAAGGATAATAGTCAGTCATGAGCTCCTGAGGCACGATGCCCCCATTCACCAGGACTACACTGCCAGGGAGTTTTTTGCTATATGCCCCAACTAATCCCAGGATTAGGCGCGTTCTGACAAGCATTAAAGCAGTAAATTCACCATCGTACATTCTGCAAATCAAACGCAGGCAAATGTTGAAGGCATCCCTCAAAAATATGAACGTTTCTGTATCCAGATATGCTGGAACGTTAGCCATGCACATCTAAACTCTTGCCCCAGGCACTTGTTTCAGTGCACAGGGAGCTGTTAAACGATTTAAACACAGAAATACAATCGACTCCAGTTATTTTACAGAAATCTACTTATTACAGCATCGACAGGCCAATGACCAGGATTCCATCCTGACTATGGGTGCTGTCTGTACAGAGTTTGTACCTTCTCCCCGTGACCTGCGTGGGTTTTCTCTGGGAGCTCTGCTTTCCTCCCACACTCCAAAGACCACGGGTTTGTAGGCTAATTGGCTTGGTAAAACTGTACATCCCTTGTGTTTAGGATAGTGTTAATGTGCGGGGATCGCTGGTCGGCACGGACTCCGAGGGCCGAAGGGCTTGTTTCTGCGCTGTATATCTAAACTAAACTAAACTAAACTCAAAGGGACCATTGGGCCCATGGCAGCTTACAGCAGAGCAACCCTTACATTCCTCCTGTTTATTTCCCTGTAGCCTTGTAAATCATTCTCTCTCTCATTTCCTCTTTAGCTACTTATTAGACAGACATGTTTTGACGCAAGTACACCCCAGCAATGATTATTTTACACCACTCTGGATCCAATAATCTGCACTAAAAGCCAGTGGTGCAATCGCAGTGAAGAAGAACTTTAGTTTTTAATTAACTAAAAAATAAAACATGTGAAGTCACCAAGTTCAGGAATAGCTGCCTCCCAACAACCATCTATTTCTTGAACCATACTGCACAACTTTAATCCATCCGCAACATAGAAACAGAGAAACATAGAATATAGGTGCAGGAGTAGGCCATTCGGCCCTTCGAGCCTGCACCGCCATTCGATATGATCATGGCTGATCATCCAACTCAGTATCCCATCCCTGCCTTCTCTCCATACCCCCTGATCCCTTTAGCCACAAGGGCCACATCTAACTCCCTCTTAAATATAGCCAATTAACTGTGGCCTCAACTACCTTCTGTGGCAGAGAATTCCACAGATTCACCACTCTCTGTGTAAAAAATGATTTTCTCATCTCGGTCCTAAAAGACTTCCCTCTTATCCTTAAACTGTGACCCCTAGTTCTGGACTTCCCCAACATCGGGAACAATCTTCCTGCATCTAGCCGGTCCAACCCCTTAAGAATTTTATACGTTTCTATAAGATCCCCCCTCAATCTTCTAAATTCTAGCGTGTACAAGCCGAGTCTATTTAGTCTTTCTTCATATGAAAGTCCTGCCATCCCAGGAATCAGTCTGGTGAACCTTCTCTGTACTCCCTCTATGGCAAGAATGTCTTTCTTCAGATTAGGAGACAACTGAACACCACAGGCCACCTCTTGCACTACCATGGACTTTTTCCAATTGTGATTTTTGCACTAAGTCCTTGATTTTCTTTGCTGACTAGCATGTAAATCATGGATAATCTATGTGTGTTTTTGTTGCATTTTCTTGAGTCTAGTCTAGACTATAGAGATACACAGAGTGAAAAGAGCTCCCTAGCCCAGATTGACCAGCGATCACCCCGTACACTAACACTCTGCTACATACACTAGGAACAAGTTGTTTTACCGAAGCCAATTAACCTACAAACCTGCGCCTCTTTGGAGTGTGGGAGAAAACGGGAGCACCCGGAGGTCACAGGGAGACGGTACAAACTCCGTACAGACAAGCACCAGAGGTCAGGATCGAGCTCGGGGTCTCTGGCGCTGTGAGGCAGTAACTCTACCGCTGTGCCTGAGGTGTTGGGAAGACTCACCTCTGTGATGAGAGGAATGGACAGGATGGTTTTGCTGGTGCCTGCCGTGAACGTCTCCAGCGTTGGCCGATGTGCCCGTGTGTCCGGTGTGGAGACGGGCCGGGCCACGGGTCCCGGCCTGGTGACGGCGCTCTGCTTGGTGGTGACCGCCACGACGGTGGTGGCGAGAGGCACGACGGCCACGGTGTAGCCGCCGCCGCGGGTGTCCGGAACGATGGCGGCGGTGGTGGCCGTGGAGGTGGTGGCTGCTGCGGTGCTGACCCTGGTGGGTCGGTGGGCGGTGGGCCGGCGGGCGGTGGCGGTGGCGGCGATTGTGGCGGTGGTGGCGATTGTGGCGGTGGTGGCGATTGTGGCGGTGGTGGCGATTGTGGCGGTGGTGGCCGGCATGGTAGCGGGGGCGGGAGCGGACGTCACCGCCCTCTGGGTGGTGAGGGTGGCGGAGGTGGGTGGAGGTGCCCGGGCACCACTGCCACCTGCCAGGGTGGAGCTCCTGAAAGTGAAGGCAAAGGGCTGGATGGAGCTGAAGGCAGAAGCGGATGGTGTGGTTGTCACCGCCTGGGACAGACCGGTGGTAAATCGCAGCTCCGTGTCGTAATCAAAGTCTGAAAAAGAACGGAAATACTGAGGTAAATCAGGCAAGAATGGATCGACCGGGCTTGTACTCACTGGAATTTAAAAGGTTAAGGATAAGGGGGAAATCTTTTAGGACCGAGATGAGAAAAACATTTTTCACACAGAGTGTGGTGAATCTGTGGAATTCTCTGCCACAGAAGGTAGTTGAGGCCACAGTTCATTGGCTATATTTAAGAGGGAGTTAGATGTGGCTAAAGGGATCAGGGGGTATGGAGAGAAGGCAGGTACAGGATACTGAGTTGGATGATCAGCCATGATCATATTGAATGGCGGTGCAGCCTCGAAGGGCCGAATGGCCTACTCCTCTTCTAGAACCTATCTTCTATGTTTCTATGTTTCTATGAGAGGGGATCTTATAGAAACATATCAAATTCTTAAGGGATTGGACAGGCTAGGTGCAGGAAAAATGTCCCCGATGTTGGGGGTGTGCAGAACCAGGGGGGTCACAGTTTAAGAAGAAGATCCAGTTAGGACTGAAATGAGGAAAAACCTTTTCACCAAGAGAGGTGTGAATCTGTGGAATTCTCTGCCACACAAGGCAGTTGAGGCCAATTCACTGGATGTGTTCAAGAGAGAGTTAGATATAGCTCTTGGGGCTAATGGAATCAAGGGAACCGGTCCTGCTGAGTGCCCCCCACCCCACCCCCCATGGACTGTCTCCCTCGGATGGTCACGACACACAGCTTATTTATTTATTTTACTTTTCTTTTTCATCGGTTGGAGCTGCATACTAAATCTCGTTGCACTGACATGTAATGACAATAAAAAGATATTATTATTATTATTATTATTATATGGGGAGAAAGCAGGAACGGGGTACTGAATTTGGATGATCAGCGTGATCATATTGAATGGCGGCGCTGGCTCGATGCTTCTAATACTAAATCATAGTACCCTCAATGGGTAAGGAAGGACATTGCCAATGGGTAAACCTGTCCCAGGACCATGATATTGCCATTCGGCCCTTCAGCCAACCAAGTCCACACCGATCATCAATCACCGATTGCACTAGTTCTATTTTTAGTGATCCTACTTTCACATCCACTCCTTCCTAACTGGGGTCAATTTCACAGAGGCCAATTATCCTACAAACACACGCGCCTTTGGGATGTGGGAGGAAACTGGAGTGCCCAGAGGAAACTCACGCAGTCACAGGGAGAACTCCACACCCGAGCTTGGGATCGAACCCAGGTCTCTGGCGCACGAGGCAGCAACTCTACCAGCTGCGTCACCGTGCCACCCATGGGAATATGTGAAGCAGGCCAATGTTCAGTTCAGTATTCTGTATTGACTTTAATGTAATTTACATACACAGATGAAACGAAAAAAAATGTTTCTCAATCAGTTCCCATCAGCGCGGTTAATAAAAACAGAATAAATACTTATAGCTTTAAAAGTTAAAATTACTATATCTAAAATAGGCCTAAAAATTGAAATAAAATCAGACATTCAGACCGAACAGTGGCTTTGCTTTGACAGGTGCCTAGCTGTCAAAGTATGGGCGAGGTTAGATGTGTTATATAATGAATTCCCCTCTTCCCCTTCAAATATTGCCTGCCTCTCCTCTCTCCCATCTTGTAAACATGTACTGTCTGATCCCTAATAGCTGGAGTAACCCAGCGGGTCAGGCAGCATCTCTGGAGAAAAGGAATAGGGGACGTTTCGGATCGGAACCCTTCTACTGAAGAAGGAGTGTGAAGACGCCCTTCCTCAGACCGCTGACTGGTTAGCACGCAACGATAGCTTTTCACTGTACCTCGGTACATGTGTCAATAAACGAAACACCCCTCTCTCTATGTCCCTCACCCACCCCAATCATCCTGCTAGTTTCACTGTTTGTATCCCTTCGTTATCACCTCTTCCACAGCCAACAATGGACCATTGTGGGCTCCACCTTTCCAGACTCATCGGTGCCGGCTCTGGTTTGTTCTGCACCTTTTCATACCACTAGTGTCCCTCTCCCATGACTCTCAGTCTGAAGGATCTTGACCCGAAACGTCGCCTATTCCTGTTCTCCAGCGATGCTGCCTGTCCCGCTAAGTTACTCCAGCATTTTTTGTCTATCTACGGTAATAACCAGCATCTGCAGTCCCTTCCTGCACATTATTAAGTTTGGGAGTCAGTTTTTAGAACTTTGGTCAAAGGCAGTGATCAGGAGATTTGGAGGGTGGTGAATCTTTGGAATTCTTTGCCACAGGAGGCTGTGGAGGCAAAGTCAGTGCGTATATATTTAAGGCAGAGATAGATCGATTCTTGATTGGTACGGGTGTCAGAGGTTATGGGGAGAAGGCAGGAAAATGGGGTTGGGAGGGAGAGATAGATCAGCCATGATTGAATGGCGGAGTAGACTTGATGAGCCGAATGACCTAATTCTGCTCCTGTCATTTATATACTCATGAACTTGTCAACTACAATTCTGCTGAACAGTGCAACTCAGCCAAGGCACTGTATGGCCTCCTCCTGTTCCCAATGTAAAAACAGCAAAGTGTGGAAAAAAAATCAAAATGTCAGGTGAAGCACATTACAGATTGCAACGGGCAGACTGGGACCTCATTAGAGAGAGATTGCTACTTCTGTGCAATCTGCTCCTCCTGTTAAATAGGTATAAAAGAAGAGATTGAGTGGCATTTTCTGCATAGATGTCAGAACAGCTGCTCAGAAATAGACTTCACAGGACGGTCTGCTGTTCAGTTCACTTTTAGTTTCTAGTTACTGCTCGGAAACAGGCCCTTCGGCCCACTGAGTGAGCACCGATCCCCCGTTGAAACTATCTCTATGTTATCTCAGTTTCTCGTCTGCTCTCAACACATTACGGGCAATTTTACAGAGGCCAATTAACCTGGAATCCACGTCTTTGGCGTGTATGGGGAAACCGGAGCGCCTGGAGGAAACAGGGGGGAAAATGTGCAAATTCCCGCACAGACAGCACCCGAGGTCGGGATCGAACCGGGGTCTCTGGCACTGTGAGGCAGCAGCTCTACCAGCTGCGCCACCGTGCCGCTCTCTAATAGTCTATTAACTTGCCATCAGCCAGCTACTGCCTCCCTTCCTCATAACCTGCACCTCGTCCAAAAAATGTCTCCTCTCACCGTTTAGCACTGGCCTGGGTACCGGACTGGGTTGCCAGCACTGGTTTCAGTCTGAAGATGGGTCCCGACCCGAGAACATGGAACCTCTTCTCCAGAGATGCTGGCTGGCCCACTGAGTTACTCCAGCACTTTGTGTATTCCTTTGTAAACCAGCATCTGTAGCGTACTGGGTCTCAGAGTCAACGTAAGACTAGCAGCAGCAGTTCTTTGGGACCCTCAAAATCAAAGGTTGTCTTCATCTCGCTCCAATCTGAATGGTTGCCAACCTGAATGGTTCCCAACCCAATCTGAATGGTTCCCAACCCAACCTGAATGGTTCCCAACCCAACCTGAATGGTTCCCAACCCAACCTGAATGGTTCCCAACCCAACCTGAATGGTTTGGGTTGGGTTGGGCTGGGAATCTTTCCTACAACATTCTGCATTTTTTCTCACGTCATTCGTGTAAACGATGGAAGAGTTAACAGTGAAAACTGCACAGAGATTAACGAGGCGCTCAAAAGAGGCAGAAATTAATCTGTGATTACTGGTGCTAAACGTGATTGCAAATCCCAGCTTCATTGCTATGTACCATTATACATTCACGCTCCAAAGACGTACAGACTTGTAGGTTCATTGGCTTCGAAAAAATAGCAAAAATTGTCCCTAGTGTGTAGGATACGTGCAGGATGGTATTAGTGTACGGGATGATCGCTGGTCGGCACGGACTCGGTGGTCCGAAGGGGCAGTGTCCGTGCTGTATCTTTAAAGTCTAAAGTACGGCATCACTGGGGTCTGGGTTAGTGGTGGCATGGTGGCGCAGCGGTAGAGCTGCTGCCTTACAGCGCCAGAGACCCGCGTTCGATCCTGACTACAGGTGCTGTCTGTACGGAGTTTGTACGTTCTCCCCGTGACCTGAGTGGGTTTTCTCCGAGATCTTCAGTTTCCTCCTGCAGTCCAAATACGTACAGGCTTGTAGGTTAATTGTCTTAGAGTAAATGTACAAAAATTGTCCCTAGTGGGTGTAGGATAGCGATAATGTACGGGGCCCGTTGGTCGGCGCGGACTTGATCGGTTTCCGCACTGTACCTCTTAACTAAACTAAAGCAGAAGTTTCAATGGTGAACGACACACCATCGGTGAAAAGCCTTTTACAATCAATGGGACCCGCAAGATGTCAGAGCAATTGTAGCTGTTGCTCGTTATAAATGGAGACCAACATCATACAGGTTCGTTACGAGACACACAGTCGGCAGTTGCTACTTACATCCTGAACCGCCAGAACCAGAGTACAATCCTTCATCTTCATCATCCGACCCTGACCCTTCCATGTCTGTTAGTGTTGCCAGGTCCTGGGTTTGCCTGGATGTGCGATACATCTGCAATGAAAGAGACAAGAGGCATTTAAGGTTAGTTGTTATTTGGCTCCATTTGAATACCCAGGTAAACGTCGTACAACTCTATAGGCTGGAAAGACTGGGAAAGTGTTTAACACAATACACAATACAATTTATTTGTCACTTGAACCTCATAGAGGCTCAAATGAAATGTTGTTTCTACAGTCATACACACAAGAAAAATAGACCCAAGACACAACACAATTTACACAGACATCCATCACAGCACATCTCCTCCTCGCTGTGATGGAAGGCAAAAAAACTTATCTCTCCCCTGCACTCCCCTCTCCCCACCGATGTCAGTCAGAGCCCCCGGCGGGCGATGGCAATTGTCCCGCGGCCATTAACGCCGCGCCGGGCGATGCAAGGCCACGCTCCGGGTCTTCTTGTTGGAGCCCCCGGCCGGCGCTAGCAAAGTCCCGCCGCCATTTAAGCCGCGCCAGGCGATGTAAGGCCACGCTCCAGGTACACTTCAACCCCACGACTCGGGTGGGTAAAGTCGCCGTTGCGGAAGCCCCGAAAAGCGGTCTCCCAGCAGGGACCCGCGGGCTCCCGGTGTCACCCCGGGTTCGCCGTTCAGGGGAAAGATTTTTAAAGTCCGCCCCCCCCCCACACACACACACACACACACACACATACACAAACAAGACAAAAAACAACCAAAAGACAGACGGACTGCAGAGGCTACTGCGACGTGAGTCGCACCGCCCACCGGAACTGCAGATGCTGGAAAATCAAAGGTAGACAAAAGTGCTGGAGAAACTCAGCGGGTGCAGCAGCATCTATGGAGCGAAGGAAATAGGCAACGTTTCGGGCCGAAACCCTTCTAAGAACTGATTCAATGTAAACAATTTTGGAAGCTATGAAATAACAACTTCCCTTCTTCCCCTCAACCTACATTTCTTTGTTCATCGTCTGCTATGATCTGTTTGTTCACTCCTTACCCTTCCATATCTCTAATTTTCCTCACCCCTGACTCTCAGTCTGAGGAAGGGTCACAATCTGATATGTCCCCCATTCCTTCTCTCCAGAGCTGCTGCCTGTCCCGCTGAGTTACTCCAGCGTTATGTGCCTATCTTCGGGGGTAAACCAGCATCTACAGTCCCTTCCTGCACGCCTCCCTTCCATGGACTCCATCTACACTTCATTCTGCCTCAACGAGGCCAGCAGCATAATCAATGACCAGTCTCATCATCTTCCCCCCTCTCCCATCAGGCAAGAGGTACAGAAGTGAAAACACCCCCACCCCCAGCTTCTTCCCAGCTGTGATCAGGCAACTGAACTATCCTATCAACAATTAGAGAGCGGTCCTGACCTCCCATCTATTTCATTGGAGACCCTCGGACTATCTTTGATTGGACTTTAGACAATAGACAATAGACAATGATGCAGGAGTAGGCCATTTGGCCCATCGAGCCAGCACCGCCATTCAATGTGATCATGGCTGATCATCCCCAATCAGTACCCCGTTCCTGCCTTCTCCCCATATCCCCTGACTCCGCTATTTTTAAGAGCCCTATCTAGCTCTCTCTTGAAAGCTTCCAGTGAACCTGCCTCCACCGCCCTCTGAGGCATAGACTATCTTGCACTGAATGTCCTTCCCTTTATCCAGTATCTGTACACTGTGGATGGATTGATTGTAATCATGTATAGTCTTTTCACTGGAGGGAAAGACTAGTGACACACAACAAAAAAGCTTTTCACTCGACTTCAGTAGACGTGACAATAAACTAAACTAAACTAAACTGAAGTAACACGAGTGGTCGAGGATAAATCTCCTCCCGCACATTTCTTTCCCATTTTTGCGATATATTCCCACTGCTTCAAACACAAGGTTCAAATATGAAGGAGGTAAACTGGGGGCTAGACCACAACAAAACCAAAACTTACTGGAGTTATTTAAAGGCAGATAGAGATTTCACCAGTGGTGGAAATATATAAATGGGCTATTTTGTGCAAAGCATTCAAGATCGCTAAATGCAGACCGAGACATTAATATTATCACTTGTCTCCCTTCACACATTAGTTTGTAAGTGGATGGGCCCAATCTAATGGAGGCGTGCAAGCATGAACTGTTCGACAAGACTCCTCTAACCTGATGACTCTCCAAGCCTAGACGAAGATTAGTTTTAAATCTTTACTCCCACAGGGCTCTCAGACTGATAGTAATCAAACTTAAGTTTTTAAATTTTTAATTCATTTAAATTTTGTTCATTAAATTTAATTAATTTGAAGTTTGAGGTAATCAGGCTTCACACAGGCACAGCTGGTAGAGCTGCAACATCGCAGCGCCAGAGAACTGGGTTTCATCCTGATCCTGATCTCGAATGCCATCTGTGTGGAGTTTGCACGTTTGCACGTTGTCCCGATGACCGTGAGGGTTTCCTCCAGGTGCTCCGGTTTCCTCCCACACTGCGAAGGCGTACAGGTTTGAGGGTTAATTGGCTTCAGTAAAAATTGTAAATTGTCGCTAGTGTATGTGCAAGATAATGCCAGTGTCTGGAGATCACAGGTCGGCATGGACTCGGTGGGCTGAAGGGCCCGTTTCCGCACTGAACCTCGAAACTAAACTAAAGATCAGATCTTATTAAATGAGAGAACAGGTATGAAGGGCTGGAGGGCCTTATATCCCCCTGTTTATTGTATCCCTCGTTAGTATTTTGGTAAAATGCTTCCGCCCTTTTTAAAAATCATTTTTCACTCATTCACAACTAGGTTAATTTACAACTAGTTGACGTAATGACAGGGTAATGAAAAAATAGTTATTTTCTTCAGTGATAAACCCATTTCCGGCTGCTTTAATAAACTGCACCTGGTCGCCTTGCAATACGACAGGAAATATTTTTTTTTTAGAAAGGAGATTGGGTTGTAAAACACTGTCCAGTGTCATTGACTCCTGTCAGATGTGGTCTTTTCCAGCAGAGTTCAACATCGCCACAACTTTTGCCTGTTCGGCTGCAACTGTGTTTTTCCTGCATGCACCATGCTCATAAGTTCATAAATCAAAGCAGCAGAATCAGGCCATTCAGCCCATCAGCTCTCTGCATTGAATCATGGCTGATCTATCTTTCCCTCTCAACCCCATTCTCCTGCCTTCTCCCATTATCCCCTGACGCCCATACTAATCGGTCAACCTCCAAAACACCCATTGACGTGGCCTCCACAGCCGCCTGTGACAATGAACTCCACAGATTCACCACCCTCTGACTAAAGACTGAACTCCTCATCTCCGTTCTGAAGGTACGTCCTTTTATTCGGATGCTGTGCCCTCTGGTCCTAGACTCTCCCCACTAGTGGAAACTATCTGATGGCTTCACAAAGCGAGCGCTTAAACATAATCGTTTAAAATTGTAATAATAAAATAAGTCATTTTAAAAAATAATTCATGGAGCGTGGAAAATGCTAGGGTGGTCCATGTCTCCACTTTTAACTACCCGACAGGCTGGTGGTGGGACTTCTATTGTAAGTCGTATGTACAGCGTAGAAGCGCCCTTCAGCCCACCACATCCATGCTGACCAATAGCATCTAGCTCACCCCAGGTTCGATCCTGACTATGGGTGCTGTCTGTCTGGAGTTTGCACGTTCTCCCTGTGACCGCGTGGGTTTCTCTGGGTCTTCTGGTTTCCTCCCACACTCCAAAGACGTGCAGGTTTGTACGTTAATTGGCTTTGGTAAAATTGTAAAAAAAATTGTCCCTCGTGTGTAGGTTAGCGCTAGTGTACGGGATGATCACTAGGATCACATGTCGGTACGGACGTGGTGGGCCGAAGGGCCTGTTTCCGCGCTGTATCTCTAAAGTCTAAAGCCTCAACTACTTCCTCTGGCAGTTCGTTCCATACACCCACCATAATCTTCTCCCAATTCTGCAGCAGGACTGACAGGAGCCCCGAAAGAAATATTGAGTGAGAACAAGGGCCTTGGCTGGATGCCAATTAATTGTTGAAACAACTCGGCTCTTCAAAGCACAACATTAATCTACCGGCTCATTTTACACAATTCTGGCAGCAGAACAGAGGAAACCAAAAGTGCAACTAAATCTGAGATTTAATTTTGAGCGATGGCCTTAATTCATGAACCTGAAGCCATTTCCACCACTTAGAACCAGCGATGGCTTTATAACAAAACAGGACACAAAGTGCTGGAGTAGCTCAGTGGGTTAAGCAACATCTCTGGAGAACAAGAAGATAGTCTGAAGAAGGGTCCCGACCTAAAACATCACACATCCATGTTCTCCAGGGATGCTGCCTGATCTGTTGAGTTACTCCAGCACTTTGCGAGTTTTTTTATCTACAAAAACTAACATCTGCAGCCCCGTGTTTCTACATTATGGCAGGAACTGCAAAGGGTACAGAGAAGATATATGGCGATGTCGTTAGGACCTGAGGGCCTGAGCTATAGGGCGAGGTTGAGCAGGCTACGATTTTGTTCCTTGGAGTGCAAAACGATGTGAGGTGATCTTACAGAGGTGTACAAAATCACGAGAGGAATAGATTGGGTAAATGCACAGGGCCTTTAGCCCAGAGGAGGATAATCGAGAACCAGAAGACATAGGATTTAGGTGAGGGGGGGGGAAGATTGAATTCTGTTCCTATCACTTATCGCAACATAGAAACATAGGAAATAGGTGCAGGAGTAGGCCATTCGGCCCTTCGAGCTTGCACCGCCATTCAATATGATCATGGCTGATCATCCAACTCAGTATCCTGTACCTTATGAAGTTATGACCTTGAGAACTCCCCCACCCCCTCCACCTACATTCCTTCCTCTAGCTTCACAATTTGCAAATCTTCAATCCTATCGTCTCATGCTTTTTTTTCACCTCTGCCCTTCGTCTGACTGTCTGACTTTCAAAAATCCTACTCACCTGTTCACTGATTACCTGCCATGCTTTTGTCCTGCCCCTCCTCTCCTCCAGCTTTCTGACCCCCTGCAATCAGTCTGAAGAAGGGTCCCGACCCGAAACGTCGCCCATCCATGCCCTCCAGCGATGCTGCCTGACCCGCTGAGCTAACTCCAACACCATGTGCTTTATTTTTTCATCCTCTGGTCCAAAGTTTGGCCTCTCCGCGCCGGGAAGTGCGATGGCAGATCAGATCTCGTTTCTATTCCATTCTCGTCTTATCTCAGGAGAGAGATGGATCTATCTTTGTCCATGACACCCGCTGAGCTCCGTTAAAGGCTGAATTAGCTCAGCGAATGTAAAATGCGGGAGCAGGTGAGTTTTCAGCAACTTCCTCTGCATTTGGGCAACTTTCCAGAGGAATAGCACATTATCCCGTAATAGACCCATAAAATGCCAGATGCTCTGTGGAACTGAGCAACACGATTCTGCTGAGCTCTCGACATTGCTTTACAACTGCCTGCAGCCACTCGATATGGGGTTTGCAGTCAATTCTTGTCAATAAAGAAGCCATCTGATCACTTCTTTTAAAACAGGTGACGACTGACTTCCTTATTCCTGCAGCCAGTACCAAAAGCTCAGGGGCTCTTCCTAAGAACATGATCCCATTCTGGTGGTTTGGGATGTGATCCCTCAAGTCACGGCGCCCCTTTGCCACGCATGCCCGAGAGCTGCACCGCACAACACCAGCTGACGCTTCTAAGGCGGCCTTGGTCAAGACGACCAGTGGAAGTCAGCGGACCCATCTAGGCTACACCATTACATCGATGACCCCATGGACGTCCCTGGCCAGGACCTGCCCCAAAAGCAGTAGACAACCCTCAACCGCTTGAGGACAGGCATCAGATGCCAGTATGAAGAGGTGGGGCCTCGTGGCCAGTGAGCGCCTCCTGCGAGTGTGTGGGGACCCAACACAGACAGTGGAGCACATCGTCACCAGTTGCCCCAAACACCAGCCACCGGATGGTGAACGAGGTCCGATTGACCTGGATGATGACACATCGGCCTGGCTCGCCTCAACGGAGCTGCAGGTCTAAAAGACATACGGCAGAAGAAGAAATAGAAGAAGAAGAGATGTGATCCAGGTCCTCATTGAGGACTCCTGCACTGTCGTACTTAGGACAGTTGGACAAGAACACTACTTGTTGACCTCCCAGCAGAGTGAGATGTTCGTCGGGGAATGTTTGTGACTGGCCCGCTCCAGCCTGCGGGAGTACGTGCTGAGGGACGCACTGAAGCTTGTTGCAGCCAACGCCAAGGCCCAGTATTGGGTCCTCCCGCTGCTGGACATTTAGGGGGGGGGTCTGAGGTTGTGGCCTCTGGTCCCAGACTCCCCCACCAGTGGCAACATCCTCTCCACATCCACTCTATCTAGGCCTTCCACTATTCGGTAAGTTTCAATGAGGTCCCCACTCATCCTTCCAAACTCCAGCGTGTTTCAGGCCCAGCGCCGTCAAACGCTCATTGTTCATTAACCCACTCACTCCCGGGATCATTCTCGTAAACCTCCTCTGGGCCCCTCTCCAATGCCAGTGCATCCTTCAGATATGGGACCCAAAACGGCTCACGATACTCCAAATGCGGTTAGACCAGCGACTTATCGAGCCCCGGCATCACTTCCCTGCTTTTGTATTCTAGCCCCCTGGAAACAAATGCCAGCTGCCCTCTCCAAACTGGTCTGATCTCCAAATCAATAGCAGTGTGTCACCATTGTATTCTCCGATGAGTATCAACTCATTTTATGGACCAATTTTTTTTTTCGCGACGTTCGCTCGCTCGCTACGGCAGCTAAATCGAAGGTGAACGAACAACCTAATAAGGTTAAGGAATCATTGCTTACGAGCTGACAGTGGATCCTGACCCAGTGTGTGGCAAGAAGGCGCAGCTGAGCAGCGCAGCCAACACTCTTGCAGTGATCTCATTATGTTTATGTTCAAACATTAAAACAGGGTTCCTTTCTTTCCCACAGCCTAGGATCACAGTAACATTCCTCCCGGTCACACATTCTCTTAAATCAGTCGGAAGAAAAACACTATAATGAATAGAGTACAGACAATTTTAGTTCAAACTTCTAAAGTATTAACAAAGTTCCCTCCAGTTGCATGTTAAATACAGGCTGGGACAACATCATGACTGCGGTATGCAATTTATATTTGAACTATATCATACAATTAAATTAGGCTGCGTCCAGATTAAAGGGGGCATCGCTGTCAGGAATTAACATGCCAGATGGTCCTGCCTGTAATCTCCTGCAAATGTTACTCACATTTCCAGTCAAGTAAGCCCACATACACTGATAGGATGTGTTTTCATCCCATCCCTTCTAATTACCCTGATGGCAATGATGGGGGATGGGAGTCTGGATACCGAGCCCCACGATGTACAACACATACGGACTTTGTGCGTTCTCCCCGTGACCTGCATGGGGTTTTTCTCCGGGTGCCCCCTACACTCCAAGGACGGAGGGCAGTGCTGAACTACTGTCTATGTCTGGTGACCCCTTGGACTATCCTTGATCGGACTTTGCTGGCTTGACCTTGCACCAAAGGTTATTCCCTTATCATGTATCTGTACAATGTGGGCGGCTCGATTGTAATCATGTATTGTCTCATTGAAACAGAACATTGTTAAGAGGCAGGAAACATGTTCCCGATGTTGGGGGAGTCCAGAACCAGGGGCCACAGTTTAAGAATAAGGAGTAAGCCATTTCGAACGGAGACGAGGAAACACTTTTTCTCACAGAGAGTGTTGAGTCTGTGGAATTCTCTACCTCAGAGGGCTGTGGAGGCAGGTTCTCTGGATGCTTTCAAGAGAGAGCTAGATAGGGCTCTTAAAAATAGTGGTGTCAGGGGATATGGGGAGAAGGCAGGAATGGGGGGTACTGATTGGTGATGATCAGCCATGATCACAGTGAATGGCGGTGCTGGCTCGAAGGGCCAAATGGCCTACTCCTGCACCTATTGTCTATAGTCTATCGTCTTTCTACTGACTGGGTACCACGCAACAAAAGCTTTTCACTGTACCTCGGTACGCGTGACAATAAACTGAACTGATGCTGAAGACGTACAGGTTTGTAGGTTAATTGGCTGGGTATAATTGTAAATTGTTCCCAGTGTGTCGGACAGTGTAAGTGTACGGGGATTGCAGGTCGGCTCAAACCTGGTGGGCCACGCTGCCTCTGCTAAACCCTGAAAGGTCCAAGCCCTCCCCCCCCCCCCCCCCCCCCCCCCCCCCCTCTTCCTGATAGTCCTACAAACTAGGGGCGGCACGGTGGCACAGCGGGAGAGTCGCTGCCTTACGGCACGCCAGACCGGGTTCAATCCTGACCGCAGGCACTGTATGTACGGAGTTTGTACGTTCTCCCCGTGACCCCGTGGGCTTTCTCCGGGTGCTCCGGTTTCCTCCCACATCCTTAATAGATGCAGGTTTGTAGGATAATTGGCTACAATAAATTGTAAATTGTCCCTAGCGTGTGTAGGATAGAAGACGTGTGCAGGTGATCGGTGGTCAGCATGGACCAGCTGGGCCGAAGGGCCTGTTGCCACGCTGCAACTCTAAACTAAACTACTTTTCAAATATGTATGTGATTTCCTTTTCAAATATTCCCTTTGAATTTGCCAGTGGCCAATTCCTGATCACTACTCACTGGGAAAACACATCACTGCTATTCCCTGCTCTGCTGCTCTGAGGGATCTTACAACTGTGTTTTTGGGGTCAACAGCCCTCCTGCCAGTGGAAAGTCCTTCTTCTTTTCCGCTCAATAAGAACTCCTCATCATTTTTAACACTTTCCTCCTTTAGCCCAGTTGCTTTGAAGGAGGTATCCTTACAGCGTGCTACCATTGGACATATCAGCCTTCCTCTCACCTAATCCCATGCAGCTGCCTCACAGCGCCAGAAACCCAGGTTCCATTCCTACCTCCGGTGCTGTCTGTACGAGGTTTGCACGTTCGCCCTGTGACTGCGTGGGTTTTGTCCAGGTGCTCCGGGTTTCCTCCCACATCCCAAAGACGTGCCGGTTTGTCGGTTGTTTTAGTTTAGTTCAGCGATACGCTGCGGACACGGGGGCCCTTCGGCCCATCAAGTCCACGCCGACCAGACAAACGAGTACCTGTACACTAGTTCTATCCCACACACTCGGGACAATTTACAGAAGCCAATTAACCTACAAACCTGCACGTCTTTGGAATGTGAAAGGAAACTGGAGCACCCGGAGTAAAACCCACACGGTCACGTGCAAACACCGTACAGACAGCGCCCGTAGTCAGGATCGAACATGGGTCCCTAGTGCTGTAAGGCAGCAACTCTGCCGCTGTGCTGCCCAGATGCGAACACTACTGAGTATAACGTTACTGAATGTATAGACACTGAGAATGTATGAAGAGATTTTTTTTACACAGCTTTCGTTTCGTATATATTTTTTATTCTGAATGGAGTTTATTTTGGGGGAAAAAAATGATTTACACTTTGTGCGAGATGACTCTAGTGTGCCACCTGTACTTCTGGAGTCAATGACTCCACTGGGATGGTAAATAGCTGACAAACCTCATGGCTCAATGCTCTGCTTTTCCATCAGCGTCATTGCCGACTGGCCCGCTCCAGACTGCGGGAGTACGTGCTGAGGGACGCACTGAAGCTCGGTGCAGCCAACGCCAAGGCTCTGTGGGGGTGGACCACAGTCTCGGGCCCTTCCGCTGCTGGATATTGGGGGGCAGAGTATGGTGGAGATGTCCCTTAAATAAGGGAGTGGATGGATATCACATGGGTGGCAAGGGTCGGGGTAAAATTGGTAAACACTACGTTACAATGCAATACATGGATGTACAGCCTCCGAGAATGTCGGAAGAATTCTTTGCACAGTATTTATTTTTTACACTGAATAAAGCTGACTTTGAATAATCAAAACTCCGCACAGCCACAAAACTCCGAAAGCAGAGGTGTAACCAAAGCCCCCAGCATCGACTGCAAGCGGATTGTCTGCAAAGGTTTGATTGCAAGAGCCCAAACGATAAACAAGTTAGAGACAGTGTTGACAACAGGGGAACCTGATCCCAGAATCCACTCGCTGAAGAGATGACCCACGGACTTTTCAAGATGTTGAGACAGTTTTCATCGCGACTGGAATGTGGGCTTGGGTGCATGTCAACAATCTGCAGGAATTCATCCAGAACTTGTGCTGGATTTCCTTTTTAGGCAGTTTCTCTCTGGCTACACAGTTGGAATTAAAAGGGAAGACGCGCAATTGTATAGTAGCGTTCAATATCACCCGGCATCTCAACCTGTTTTACGGCCAATTGTACCGCTCGAGCCAGCACCGCCATGATCACAATGAATGGCGGTGCTGGCTCGATGGGGCCGAATGGCCTACTCCTGCACCTATTTTCTATGTTTCTATCTTCATTTTGTGTCTACCTTGGGTGTAAACCAGCATCTGCAGTTCCTTCCTACACATTAGAACAGCAAGTGCTGGAGTAACTCAGCGGGTCAGGCAGCATCTGTGTACTAACCTACAGCAGGTTTGGAAAAGTGACCTATTCAGATTCTTCAACATCCAACAGCACTCAGAATTCCCTGTTTTTTTTTAGTCAGAGGCTGTCGGGGGTTGTAAAGGTTAATCCTTAAGGCGGTGGAGCAGCGGGTAGAGCTGCTGCCTCACAGCACCAGAAACCCAGGTTCAATCCCAACTGCTGCCCCATAGCAGAAGAGTCCAGGTCGCGGGGCTGGAAACTGAAAGTATCCAGAGTCAATTCTGCTACCACCATCATAGAAACATAGAAACATAGAAAATAGGTGCAGGAGTAGGCCATTCAGCCCTTCGAGCCTGCACTGCCATTCAATATGATCATGGCTGATCATCCAACTCAATATCTTGTACCTGCCTTCTCTCCATACCCCCTGATCCCTTTAGCTACAAGGGCCATATCTAACTCCCTCTTAAATATAGCCAATGAACCGGCCTCAACTACCTTCTGTGGCAGAGAATTACAGAGATTCACCACTCCCTGTGTGAGTGGTGAATCATCTATTGCAACAAGTGATGGCTCCCACTGATTGTTGCCGGAAGCTTGCGTCCTTTTCGGGAATGGATGCAAGCCGGGTGCTGCACGTGTGGAGTTTGCACGTTCTCCCCGTGGCCATGATGTTCAGATACAGGATAAAGGAGAATATCGTTTAGTGAATCGACACATCTGGGAGGAGATTAAGACGAGGGGAGTTAGAGTAAGAAGTGAGACATACTGCTGTTGGAGGAGAGGTTAAAAAGAATGGAGCGATTGTGATGAATGATTACAGATACGCTTCTGGGACCCGCACGCAAAGAGTCGCCGGGCATGGCCACCATCTTGGGTAGCTGATTTGCTGCATTTGCTCCATGAGAGGTGGTCTTGGAGGGGAGGATGGCTCCTCAAACTGCGGAGAATCTTGGACAATACAGATCACCCAGACCATGACACACTGGTCAACCTGAGGAGTACCTTCAGCAACAGACTGGTTCCACCAAGATGCAGCACAGAACGCCACAGGAGATCCTTCTTCCCTGTGGCTGTCAAACTGTACAACTCCTCCCCCTTCTGTCAGTGGGTAGACTGGGATTAACTCCCTTCCACCACGCCCCTACCTCCCCTCCCCCGCCCCCGCCCCCGCTTTCCCAATCTTTAATTTCATGTCTCATGTATTTTATGTTTTTATGACTGTTGGCAGGATCAATTTCCCTGCTGGGATAAATACATTTCTATTGTATCGTATTGTATCATTAAAACCCAGCATGTTAATACAAGTTTCAGTTGTCATCATGCTTGAAAAGTAATTTTTAAAACTCAAAATGAACTTTATTCGGAATGAAACAGAATAATACAGCTTACATCCCAGCGGTATGAATATTAATTTCTCTAACCAAGTAACCCTTGCATCTCCTCTCTGTCTCTCCACCTCTCCCCCACCCTACTCGTTTCAATGTCGTCCCGGTGTGTCTCATTGTCTGAAACTCGTTTTCACATAGCCCATAGCTACCAATGGCCCATTGCCTTTATCATCCTTACTTTTTTGCATATCTTTCATTCATTTGTTCTATCTCTCTATATGGCCGTCTATATCTCTCCTTACCCTCTCCCCTGACTCTCAGTTGGAAGAAGGGTCTCGACCCAAAACATCGCCCATTCCTTCTCTCCAGAGATGCTGTCTGACCCGCTGAGTTACTCCGGCTTTTTGTGTCTATCAACTATGCCAAAAATTCCGACATTCTCAGTGGCTATACATTGGTGTTGTATTTGATAGTGTCCACAGAAATATAACTATACCAGGCACCATTGCTACTCATGTGAATCCTGGGGTGAAATACCTATTTAAGGGGTGTCTCCACCCCAATGTCCAGCAGCGGAAGGACCCTAGACTGTGGTCCTCCCCCCACCGAGCCTTGATGTTGGCTGCACCGAGCTTCAGTACATCCCTCAGTAAATTGTGCTTCTCTGATTCTGTGCTGGCAGTAAATTTCTTAAGGCATGAAGGCAGAACCAGCTTACTTTTATACCCTGCAGCTCACACCTATACGATTCTCAAAGGACTGCAGAGGTGATAAAGTTCTTTGAAGTACAATCAATGCTATAACACGGACAGAGTGGACAGTGTGTAATCACAGTGCGATGCTTGACCTTTGAGTAAGAGAGCTTGAGAGCATCTTGAACCGACGGAGACTTGTTCTAAATTACTTTCCCTCGCACTGAGGCCCATAAAAGTGATGCCGGTGAGGTGAGATGGGCCAATAATACTCGGCATAAGTGTGTGAATTTCACACGTGTGGTCTTGCAGTTTATGGATACCTGAAATTTACAAACTCCGCACGGACAAGCACCCATACTCATGATCAAACCCAGGTCTCTGGAACTGTAAGGCAGCAACTCTACCGCTGCGCCACCGTGCCGCTGACTGTAGTGGATGGCTTGATTGTAACCATGTATTCTATAAAGCTTTTCACTGTTTCTCAGTGCACGTGACAATAAACCAAACTCAAACGTAAGGGCAGATTCTTGATCAGGCTGCGTTGGGTGCCTGAGGGTGGGGGGGGGGGGGGGGGGGGGGGGGAGGGGGGTCAGGATGGGCGTCTCATCAGGAAACAATTAATAAATTGAGCGCCGTGTAGTTCCAAACACTCCGTGCCAAGGTTTGGGTGAAGTAAGTGGCCTCTGCCGGGACCCTCCCACCACCTCCCCTATTCCAGGGGGTCTCCCGTATCATCGGGGTTGAAGGGGGACAATGACTGGAGCAGGAACCTCAAACAAAATCTATCGGCAGTTGTGGCCTTCGATGGAGAAAGCAAACCCCTGACGTTTCAGCCCCTCCTGTCAGATATAGGCAGCAGATTAACATTCACCCCCAGGCTAAGGTTTAAGCCACAACGGCTTCTCTTGTCGAGATGTAATTAGAAGTGGTGGGAACATCAAACACAAGTGGGACACGCTTTGAAATGCACAGCTCCAACCCGCAAGGATGAAACATTTAGCATTATGATTTCCCTCCCCGCCTGCAACCGTGTGAAAGCGCGGGTTTAATATAGGGGAGGCCATTCAGCCCATCGAGAATACTCACCCCACAGAACCCAATCCCTCCACGCACTAGAGTCTCCCAACCCCTGCAGAGTGGTTACTAAGATGGCTGATCTGTGGGCGGTTGCTGCTGGGCCACGTCGGGGCCTGATCAACCCCGGCTGGGTCGCCTGGACGAAGGTGGCTGATGTTGTGAGACCTGAAACACCCGATGACCCCAGGTCATGTCACTGAGGATGTGTCCCAGAGCATCTGGAAGTTGTATATTTTTCACAATGTGTCTGTCCTTGACACTGGCCTTCCAAGAGTTGGGTGATGGGACGGGAGCAAGAAGTTTATTTTCTGTGCTTCCCCAAACATAGAAACATTGACACTAGGTGCAGGAGGAGGCCGTTCGGCCCTTCGTGCCAACACCGCCATTCATTGTGATCAGGGCTGATCGTCCCCTATCAATAACCCGTGCCTGCCTTCTCCCCATATCCCTTGACTCCACTAGCCCCCTAGAGCTCTATCTACCTCTCTCTTAAATCCATCCAGTGACTTGGCCTCCACTGCCCTCTGTGGCAGGGAATTCCATAAATTCACAACTCTCTGGGTGAAAACGTTTTTTCTCACCAAACAACATGCTGTCGGCCAGCTTCACCAACAGTGAGTGCCGACATCTGACTAACCACCAAGATGTGTTTTATCCTTAAACAGTTCAAACAGCACAAAACCAGTTATTTCCAGTTGCCACGGGGGGTGAAGCCTACTCATCACATTGCCAAACGCTGAATCTGATACTGGGGTGGGAGCTGTATCTTTGCGAATGTCTGGGTAAAAGGAACCGGCTGCTCTCCAAACCCCAGGCTGCCTCACACTGTGCCTCAACCTTGCAACTTCTGCCAGACGATCTCCAGATGGGCAAACCACAGGGCTTTGATTGCTGATTTACACGCAAACTTGAAATTGGATCTGTCGCAGCAGCGGCAGCAGCAGCAGCAGCAAAACCCCTATTCTGCACGTCGACCTCTCGTGTCCCCATCGTCCCTTGCAGCGGAGTACGACGATGACTGTAAACAGGCAGCTCCAGTGAAACGAGGGAGTTTGCAAGGGCTGCAAGGAGTGCTGGCTTCGAAGTCACCACGATCACCGTGTGGCGCTCTGACTGAAGAGTTGTAGAATCCTGGAGTCATATAACAGGGATATGACGTGGTCGCCATGGGCAGGTGGGGCCGAAGGGCCTAAGATGCCACATCTACACCAGTCCCACCTGCCCATCCTCTGACCCATATCCCGATTAATTTGACACAATTGCATATTTCACACAAAGGGTGGTGGGTGTGTGGAACAAGCTGCCAGAGGAGGTAGTTGAGGCTGGGACTATCCCAATGTTTAAGAAACAGGTAAGACAGGATATGACAAATTTGGATGGATATGGACCAAACGCAGGCAGGTGGTACCAGTGTAGCTGGGACATGTTGGCCGGTATGGGTAAGTTGGGCCGAAGGGCCTGTTTCCACGCTATATCACTCTATGATTCCATGACCATATCCCTTTCCTATCCAAATGTCTTGTATCTCTTCCCATAACTTGACAAAGCGATCTCTTATTCTTGCGGGATTTGCAGGAAACCATTTCTGTTCTTGGATATATTTTCACTCAAAGAGGGAGGGAGGGAGACCGCTTTTCAGGGCTCCTGCAACGGCGACTTCTCCCGCCCGAGTTGCGGGGTTGAAGAGCTCCTGGAGCGGGGCCTGACATCACCGCCCCGCGCGGCTTGGAATGGCCGCGGGACTCTGCGAGCGCACGCCGGGGGCTCTAACACCAAGACCCGGTGTGCGACCTCGCACCACCCGGCGTGGCTTTAATGGCCGCGGGACAATCGCCATCGCCAGCCGGGGGCTTTGACTTTGACTCTGACGGGGGGGGGGGGGGGGGGGGGGGGGGGAAGAATGCAGTGGAGAGATAAGTTTTTTTGGCCTTCCATCACAGCGATGTGATGGATGTTTATGTAAATTATGTTGTGTCTTGGGTCTATTTGTTTGTAATGTATGGCTGCAGAAACGGCATTTCGTTTGGACCTCAAGGGGTCCAAATGACAATTAAATTGAATCTTGAATCTTGAATCTCTTGGTGCATTTCCATTTGACTGGTATGGAAAGGGTGATGCTTGTGGAAGTGTTGTCCGTTACTGTGCAAGTGCGGCACCACTTTGAGACTTGTGGACTCTCCATTAGGGCTCTAAGGAACTGCAGGTGCTGGCTTACAGCAAAGAGAGACACTAAATGCCAGAGTAACTCATCGAGTCAGGCAGCATCTCTGGAGAACATGGATAGGTGACGTTTTGGATCGGGTGGGAAGAAGGATTCCGACCCAAAGCGTTCTCAATGTTCTCAGCTGCCTGACCCACTGAGTTGCCTCAGCACCTTGTGTCTTCCTCTGTTTCTGTTTTTTTTTGTGATGTAATGTTTGTGAAGTGTAACATTGTTATGTGTTTCCCCTGGATGAAACCCCCTTGTAAACAGACAAATTGTTCTTTGACAGAAGCAACTGAGACCTTTGTTGTACTAGTGGCAGGACATACAAGTCAAGTCAAGTCAAGTCTATTCGTCACATACACATACGAGATGTGCAATGAAATTAAAAGTGGCAATGCTTGCGGATTTGTGCAAAAAACCCCCTACAAAACAGGATAGAACAGAATCACATATTCACATATTACATGTTTGTGGGAAGAAATTTAACAGCAATTTAAAAAAGACACCGCACAACAGTAACATGGTACAGTAAAGTTAGTCTCTGGTGAGATAGGAGTTTTAAGAGCTTATAAAATTCTTAAGAGTTTGGACAGGCTAGATGCAGGAAGATTGTTCCTGATGTTGGGGAAGTCCAGCACAAGGGGTCACAGTTTAAGGATAAGGGGGAAATCTTTTAGGACCGAGATGAGAAAAACATTTTTCACACAGAGAGTGGTGAATCTCTGGAATTCTCTGCCACAGAAGGTAGTTGAGGCCAGTTCATTGACTATATTTAAGAGGGAGTTAGATGTGGCCCTTGTGGATAAAGGGATCAGGGGGTATGGAGAGAAGGCAGGGATGGGATACTGAGTTGGATGATAAGCCATGATCATATTGAATGGCGGTGCAGGCTCGAAGGGCCGAATGGCCTACTCCTGCACCTAATATCTATGTTTCTATGTTTCTATAGGAGAGTTTCCCTGTCATACTTTGTTAGTACTAGGGAGTTGGAGCTTAGAAATAAGTTAAAAAAGAACATGAAAGTTAAAAATATACGCACATTTTCCGCCGAGTTGCCACGACGGCGACTGGTCAGGGTGCGCCGTTCTCGGTCATGGGGAGCTGTTTCGGTTCTGTTGTGTCTATCAGTACCCAACGAGCCCTTGTAAAACCTCTCTTTCCCTCCCCAAATCATTTACACTGGATGGTGTGGACTCAATGGGCCAAAGGTCCCATAGCAGAAGTGTCTATGTCGAGGGGCTGGAGACTGGAAGTATCTGAGCTAATTCTGCTACAGTACCACCATCATCTATTGCGACAAGTGATGGCTCCCACTGATTGTCGCCGGAAGCTCGCGTCCTTTTCAGGACGGACGATGACAGCGAGGCCAACATTTGTAACAAGATGGACACGAAAAGAAAAAGAAGAAGTGGGCCTGCTTCCACATTAACACCATCCGACACAGATGGGGGACAACTTTTACATTTATACCAAGCCAATTAACCTACAGCCCTGTATGTCTTTGGAATGTGGGAGGAAACCAAAGTTCTCGGAGAAAAACCAATGCAGGTCAGGGGGAGAACGTGCAAACTCTGTACAGACAGCACCCGTAGTCGGGATCGAACCCGGGTCACTTTGAGGCAGCAGCTCTACCGCTGCGCAACCGCTCCGCCCCCTCTCGCAGGCGGGCGGGCGGGCGCTAATCTCACCCATGAAAACAATCACTTGAAAAATGTAATTGTGGTTTACAATTCACTTCAGAGCTGCTCGAGAATTTCAGGGACGGGTTTATTTCCCAGAAGACCATCATAGCAGCAGGGGGAGGAATTCTACAGTGAAGTTCGCTCACTTTAGCAGCCCGCGGACATCCTGGCCGGTTGCTCGCAGGTGAAATTAATGAATAACCACAAGCAAAATCATAATGGGAAATGAGTTCTACAATTCAATTATGTTTTTTTTAATGAATTCTCCAGTCATGTCATTAAATCAGAAACATCCATGAAACTACGATTGAATTTTGGCCGGAACGCCAGTTTTTTTTTCCTCTCTAAATGATTTTTCTATAAGTTCATAAATTGTAGGATCAGAATTAGGCCATTCGGCCCATCAAGTCTACTCTGCCTTCCATTCATGGCTGCCCCTGGGCAGAACAGTGGCGTTGCTGCCTTACGGCTCCAGAGACCTGGGTTCGATCCTGACTGCGGGCTGCCGTCTTCACGGAGTTTGTACGTTCTCCCCGTGACCACGTGGGGTTTTTGCCGGGTGCTCCGGTTTCCTCCCACACAAATGTACAGGTTTTTAGGTTAATTGGCTTTGGTAAAGATTGTAAATTTCCCCTCGTGTGTAGAATAGGACTAGTGTACGGGGATCGCTGGTCGGCACTGACTCGGTGGGCTGAACGGCCTGTTTCCATGCAAGATCTCTAATCTAAACTTAGATGGGCCATCTTAGGCGGCATGGACAATTTGGGCTGAGTTAGGCCGTGTTACTCTTATGACCCAATTTTCACACAAAGCGTGGTGGGTGTATGGAACGAGCTGCCAGAGGAGGTAGTAGAGGCAGGGACTATCACAATGTTTCAGAAGCAGTTAAGCAGGTACATAGATCAGACAGGTTTTGAGAGATAGAGGGCCAAGCGCAGGCAGGTGGGACTAGTGTAGATGGGGCATGTTGGTCAAGTTGGGCCAAAGCGCCTGTTTCCGTGCCATATGACTCTAGGACTCATGTCAGTGAAGAAATGCTCTTGTAAACGGAATGTAATTATAGATTCAGTTCACACTGTGCGTGGTTTACTTAAGACCCGAGGCTGTGGAGACAGTGAACTCACAGCCTATCATTTCATTTAAAGACCATATGGTAAATCAGCATTAATGGTCATTTATTTATCCTTGAGATGCCAGGGCAGCTCCGAGGTTGGCATTTATTGGCAATCGCAAAGTCCGCTGAGAAGGTGTCGAGTGATTGATTGGGGCTCAAGATATTTGTGAATGATGCAAGAAGATAGTCACAAAAAGCTGGAGTAACTCAGCGGGTCAGACAGCATCTCTGGAGAAAATGCTTTGAAGCACAGTCCTGTGACAGAACTCACAGCTCTGCCCAAACGGTTCAGCAGGAGTGTGCAGGAAGGAACTGCAGATGCTGGTTTAAACCAAAGATAGACACAAAAAGCTGGAATCTGAAGCTTCAGTCTGAGGAAGGGTCTCGACCCGAAACGTCACCCGTTCCTTCTCTCCAGAGACGCTACCTGTCCCGCTGAGATACTCCAGCTTTTTGTGTCTATCTTCAGCTCGGTGAGGATGACAGTTTTCCCAACTTCAAAGGACATTAATGATCAGTCCTAATGTGTAAGAAGGAACGGCAGATGCTGGCTTCAACTGAAGATAGACACAAAAAAGGTGGAGTAACTCAGCGGGACAGACAGTATCTCTGGAGAAAAGGAATAGGTGACGTTTTGGGTTGAAGCCTTTCCCTAGACTGAAGAAGGGTCTCGACCCGAAACGTCACAATAGACAATAGATAATAGGTGGAGGAGTAGGCCATTCGGCCCTTCGAGCCAGCACCGCCATTCAATGTGATCATGTCTGATCATCCACAATCAGTACCCCGTTCCTACCTTCTCCCCATATCCCTTAACTGCACTATTCCTAACAGCTCTATCTAACTCTCTCTTGAAAGCATCCAGCGAACCGGCCTCTACTGAGGCAGAGAATTCCACACACTCACAACTCTCTGTGTGAAAAAGTTTTTCCTCATCTCTGTTCCAAATGGCTTAAATCACCTCTTCCTTTCCTCCAGAGATGCTGTCTGACCCGCTGAGTTACTCCAGCTTTTGGAGCCAATTAATGATCAGTCGTTCTTTAACAGCGATCCAACAGTCCCCTTCCGCTGACACGGCCCTTTGTAACTTTTTTTTTTAATGAGATTTGAATGCAACTTTTCAGATAGGGGATGTGAACTCTTGTTCCACTCAATAATTCATCCAGATCACGAGTTTGTTAATAAGCCATGAGTCATCCATAACAAGCTTCAATAAAAAATAGGAAATTGATGCGAGCGTATGAATAATTTACAAATGATTCAAGTCAGTTGCTTTGAATCAAGTGATCGCGTTTGTTTCAAGGTTTGTTTTTTTCTTGGTTTCCAGTGGACACAAAGCCCTGTCCCACTGTACGAGTTCATTCCAAGAGCTCTCCCCGAGTTTGCCCTGATTCGAACTCGGAGATTTACGGTAATGGCCTCTCGTCGGTACTCGGGGCTCTCGTGGACATTTTTCAACCGTGTTGAAAAATCTTCACTAGTCTTCCCGAGCTTGCCTGCCGTTAGCGAGTCTTCCAAAGTACCTGCCGTTAGCGTTACGAGCCGCTAAGAGACGTCCCCGAGCTCCGATGTACCCGCTACGTTCATTCTCCGTGCTTACCACGAGTTTGATTTTTTTAAAACTCGGGAGAGCTCTTGAATGAACTCGTACAGTGGGACAGGGCCAATAGTCTGGTTTTTGAATATGTTTTAGGGTTTTCCACTCAGCACGGCCTCCCTGACACACGGGGAATTTCCAATGGGCATGTTTGTTAGTAATAGACACAGAAAGCTGGAGTAACTCAGCACCATCTCCGGAGAAAAGGAACAAATAGGCGACGTTTCGGGTCGAGACCCTTCTTCAGACTGCGAGTCGGGGGAGAGGGAAACAAGAGATATAGACAGTGACATAGATAGAACAAATGAATGAAAGATGTGCAAAAAGTAACAATAATCAAGGAAAGGGGTCCATTGTTATTCAGTTCAGCTATGCCTACTTTGAAGAAGTTCTCTCCTCTCTCCGATGAGAGTTCTGCTCTATATCTCTCATCTCCCTTTCCCCTGTCTCTGTCTGAAGAAGGGTCTTGGCCCGAAACGTCACCTATTCCTTTTCTCCAGAGATGTGGCCTACCCCGCTGAGTTGCTGCAGCCTTTTGTGTCTATCTTCGGTATAAGCCAGCATCAGCAGTTCCTTCCTTGACATCTTATGCTTTATGTAAGGTAGCAATCATTAATAATCACCAAAGGTTTTCATTGCAGTCCACTGGGCCCGGAATTGTTTATTTGCAGTCGTTTGTCTTTGACCTGGAAGTAGTTACTATAACGATACGTGACCCCGCAGGGTCAAGGGTCGTTTGTGGGCCGACATGGTTCAGATTTATTACAACTCGATGGCTTGTGTCTGTGTCTCCGAGGCATGTGGAACCAATCACAGGAACATGTGGGTCCTGGACAACACCGAATAAACACATCAAGTCATGTCTTCGGGAAGCGAGGAGTCACGGGCTATTCTTTACTCAGCGGCCCTCAGATACATTGGGTCAACGGCTTGCAGCCTTTGAGAATGAAAGCCCTGCTTGTTCACACTGGGTTCACAGGCAGCTAACTATAAACACCGCCCGATGACATCACTGGTCGCCCTTGTAGAAAGTTGAAGCAATTCCAGGAAGTCCCATCCACTGTCCACAGTCCCCTCTAGCGTGCCTAATATATTTTCATTCAACTTTTCTCAATAAAACTACAAATTAACAGCAGGTCCGCTGCCTCACAGATCCGGGTTGAACCCTGACCTCGGGTGCTCTCTGTGTCGAGTTTGCACGTTCTCCCCGTGACCGTGTGGATTTTTGCCACAAACTTATGCCATCTCGTCTTGGGCATTACTTCCCTGGGGAAAAGGTTCTGACTGTCCACCCTACCAATGCACCCATTATCTTATATACTTCTACAGATCTCCCCTCAGCCTACGACACGCCAGAGAAAACGATCCAAGTTTCACAAAGTTCACGTTCGTAAGTTATTGGAGTAGAATTAGGCCATTCAGCCCATCGAGTCCACTCCACCATTCAATCATTGGCTGATCTCTGCCTCCGCATCGCATTTCCCTGCCTTCACCCCGTAACCCTTGACACCCATTCTGTCCAATCTCTCCTTGTATCTAAATAGCCTCTATTCCAGGCAACATCCAGGTGAACCTCACCTGCATCCTCTCCAAAGTCACCACATCTTTCCTGTAATGAGGGTGACCAGAACTGCAAGCAGTACTGTGCGTGCGGCCTACACAAAGTCCGACAGAGCTGGGGCCAAAGTCCGCAAAAATATGGTGACTTATGCATGTATAAGTTATGCAAAAAGAATTCTACTGTGCAGTGCTTAAGGATAAGGGGGAAATCCTTTAAAACCGAGATGAGGAGAACTTTTTTCACACAGAGAGTGGTGAATCTCTGGAACTCTCTGCCACAGAGGGTAGTTGAGGCCAGTTCATTGGCTATATTTAAGAGGGAGTTAGAAGTGGCCCTTGTGGCCAAGGGGATCAGAGGGTATGGAGAGAAGGCAGGTACGGGATACTGAGTTGGATGATCAGCCATGATCATATTGAATGGCGGTGCAGGCTCGAAGGGCCGAATGGCCTACTCCTGCACCTAATTTCTATGTTTCTAATTCCACTGTGCAGTGCTTGCGTGACAAGAAGGGACCATGGAACTGCCTGGTGACTTAGAAAGATGGGATTTAGAAAGATAAAAGGGGATCTTATTGAAACATAAAAGATTATTGAGGGAATGGACATGCTAGAGGCAGGAAACATGTTCCTGATGTTGGGGGAGTCCAGAACCAGGAGCCACACACAGTTTAAGAATAAGGGGTAGGCCATTTAGAACCGAGATAAGGAAAACCTTTTTCACCCAGAGAGTTGTGAATCTGTGGAATTCTCTGCCTCAGAAGGCAGTGGAGGCCAATTCTCTGGTTGCTTTCAAGAGAGAGTTAGATAGAGCTCTTAAAGATAGCGGAGTCATGGGGATATGGTGCACAGGCAGGAACGGGGTACTGATTGTGGATGATCAGTCACGATCAGAGTGAAAGGTGGATGGTGCTGGCTCGGAGGCCCTACTCCAACACCTATTGTCTATTGCTGACTCTACTATTCAATGAATGTACAACATACGCCCAGTATGATTCAGAATCAATTTCAGGCTCCATCTTTATGTATACAAAGCCCTTAACGGGTTTGCCCCCACCTACATCCAAAATCTGCTAACCCACCATTCTACCTCCAGGTGCCTCAGGTCGGCCGACTTGGGGCTACTGAACAACCCGCGGTCCAGGTATAAGGGGCGACCGCGCTTTTGCGGTTGCATCACCTAGTCTGTGGAACCGCATCCCTCTTCTCACCAGAACTGCCCCCTTCATCGACACCTTTATGTCTAGACTTAGAACTTATTTCTACTCACAAGCGTTTCTTGAGGTCCACTGAGGGGGCACTGTGTGTATGTATTTATGTATGTATTGTTGATCTATGTACCACTGTATGTAGCATGTTAGTGCCTGCACTGATGTAAAGCACTTTGGTCAACGAGAGTTGTTGTTAAATGTGCTATAGAAATAAAATTGACTTGACTTGACTTCACCACTCTTATCTCATTGTGTTGCCACTTTCAGGGAGCTATGTAAAGCTATGTAAAAGATCCAAATCTGAGGAAGGACATTATTGCCATAGAGGGAGTGCAGAGACGGTTCACCAGACTGATTCCTGGGATGTCAGGACTGTCTTATGAAGAAAGACTGGATAGACTTGGTTTATACTCTCTAGAATTTAGAAGATTGAGAGGGGATCTTATAGAAACTTACAAAATTCTTAAGGGGTTGGACAGGCTAGATGCAGGAAGATTGTTCCCGATGTTGGGGAAGTCCAGGACAAAGGGGTCACAGCTTAAGGATAAGGGGGAAAATCTTTAAAACCGAGATGAGAAGAACTTTTTTCACACAGAGAGTGGTGAATCTCTGGAACTCTCTGCCACAGAGGGTAGTTGAGGCCAGTTCATTGGCTATATTTAAGAGGGAGTTAGATGTGCCCTTGTGGCTAAGGGGATCAGGGGGTATGGAGAGAAGGCAGGTACGGGATACTGAGTTGGATGATCAGCCATGATCATATTGAATGGCGGTGCAGGCTCGAAGGGCCGAATGGCCTACTCCTGCACCTAATTTCTATGTTTCTATGTTTCTATGTATGCACCCCAAAATCCATCTGTAGATCTGGTGATTACAACGTACTAAATCCTTTGGATTTATTTGGGCCATGTGACTCGAGCATCAATTCAGTTTAGTTTAGTGGTAGTTTAGTTTAGAGATACAGCACGGAAACAGGCCCTTCAGCCCACCGAGACCGCACCAACCGGCGATTCCCATACACCAACACTATCCCACACTCTAGAGACAATTTACAATATTCACCTAAGCCAATTAACCTGCAAACCTGTACATCGCTGGAGTGTAGGAAGTTACCGGAGCACCTGGAGAAAACCCACGCAGGTCACGGGGAGAACTTACAGACGGCACCCATAGTCGGGATCGAACCTGGGACTCTGGCTCTGAGAGTGCAGCAACTCTACCGCTGCGCCGCCCATACCGGCCCTGACGATAATACTCGGGGGCATTTGACGATGAGTTTAGGACGACTTCAATTCGCCTGCCCGGAAATTGAAAGTGGCAATTCCTGCGTAATCTTCAAACAGCTGTTTTCCAGACACTGCCTTCAGAGCAGGAAAAGAAATAAATTCCAATCTATCCAATCACCCTGTGCTTCCGGGAGACAATAAATATAAAGGGGCAAGAAAGGAAGGCAGATGTGAATATAAACCAGGCTGATTTACAACGACAAATTTTAATCACCTGGAACTTTTGTGGGGCTCTCCAACCCAACCACAGAACTAAATGGACTCTGCAAGGAACAGGACTTGTGGAGTGACGGCAGGTCACTGTCTCCTGCTATGTTCTCAGCAAGCTTTGTGAGTGACTTTAACCAGAGTATTAGAACTAGTTAATATGTGTGGGTTGAAGCTTACAATGAGCACACTGGAGCAGTGAAGTGAACAGGAAACAAGGTCAATTATCTGATGGGAAAACCCTCACTTACGTAAGCAATTCTTTAAGCCTGCTGCTTTATGCACGTCTCGCTAGCCATGCGCTACTGCCCTCACATGCAGCCATGTCCGCTATACACTCACCTATTCTCCTGCATGCTGCCATGTGGTCTCCATGCCGGAGCTAACCGCTGTGGTCTCCACGTCAGAGCTCCACCGCGGCCTCCACGTTTGACCTCCCCTATGGTGTCCACCTCAGAGTTCCAATGTGGTCTCCACGCTGGAGCTCCATCCGTGGTCTCCGCGCTGGAGCTCCCATGTGGTGTCTGCCTCAGTTCCAATGTGGTCTCCACATTGGAGCTTCCTCCGTAGTCTCCACGCTGGAGCTCCCTCCGTGGCCTCCATGTTGGAGCTCCCTCCGTGGTCCCCACGCTGGAGCTCCCGTGTGGTGTCCACCTCAGAGTTCTAATGTGGTCTCCACGCTGGAGCTCCCCCCTTAGTCTCCACGCTGGAGCTCCATCCGTGGTCTCCATGTTGGAGCTCCCACCATGGTCTCCACGCTGGAGCTCCCCCCGTGGTCAAGTTGGGCCTCCCTGTGGTGTTTGCTTCAGAGTTCCAATGTGGTCTCCACATCGGAGCTCCCCCTGTAGTCTCCACGCTGGAGCTCCCCCCGTAGTCTCCACGCTGGAGCTCCCCCCGTAGTCTTCACTTGGTCTGTTGTCCCCCGTTGGAATCTGTAACTGGAAGCTTACAGTTTGGTCTAAACCATGGAGTGTCTGGTCCAAACAATTAAATCAATAATTATTTAGTTGGAAAACATGAATACCATCCCATCTAAGCTACTTGCTCTTTGCACTGGTACAATATGGCCAAATATTCCTCAGGAACGCAGCTTAATGAACGCCTGACCCAATGTAACAACACAGGAAGAGTTGCGATCTCAAGAGACTTTTGCTCTCAAAATGGTTCCATTTCAATTAATTGGGGCGTGAGGTGGTATGAGTGATGGTACCATGCATGACGGCTTCTGACATGACTTTGTGAATGGCACAGATAGATTAAAGCAATCACACATGCACGTTGATTGGAAATGTCGGTGTGTTTAGAGGGAGATGCACTAATTACACATCTCCAACCACTGAAGGATGGGAGGACGTGGAGAGCCTTTGCAAAGGGTAAAATGTTCCCCGTGTTGGGGGAGCCCAGAATCGAGGGTCACAGTTTAGGAATAATGGGTAGGCTATTTAGGACTGAGATGAGGAAAAACGTTTTCACCCAGAGAGTTGCGAATCTGTGAAATTCTCTGCCGCAGAAGGCAGTGGAGGCCAACTAACTGGATGTTTTCAAGAGAGAGAGAGATATAGCTCATAGGGCTAAAGGAATGATCAGCCATGATCACATTGAATGGCGGTGCTGGCTCCAAGGGCTGAATGGCCTACTCCTGCACCTATATTTCTATGTTTCTATAGTACGGAAGAAGATTACCAGATGATGTTTAGATTAGTTTAAAAATAAGGTGCAAAAACAGATCCTTCAGCCCACTGAGTCCATGCCGACCAGCGATCCCTGTTCATTAACATTTTCCTACACACACTAGGAACAATTTTACAATTTTACTGAAGCTAATTGGCCTTCAAGCCTGGGGTGTGGGAGGAAAGCAGAGATCCTGAGAAAATCCATGCTGTGTAAGAAGGAACTGTGCAGATACGGGATTACACCCAAGATAGACACAAAATGCTGGAGTAACAGAGTGGGTCAGGCAGCATCTCTGAAGAAAAAGAATAGATGACATTTCGGGTCGAGACCCTTCTTCAGACCAAATTTTTTTCCCCCTTCTTCTTAATCGTTCAAAGTGTTTTTGAGCTGATTGATAGTAAATAATAGGTGTAACTTCGCATTTATGGACCTCTGAAATAGTAGAGTCCTCCCTGGAGACTTATCAAAGCCTTTTATGTGCCACAGTTCGTAACGGGAAATAAAATCAGAGCAGTTCAACAGATAATTTAAGACGTTTCTCGAAATAAATCAATAGTGTTTACCTGAATGGTTCAGTCAATAAAAACACTGACTGGTGTTACAATGGGCTGAGGATAATTCCTCCTCGTAGTTTAAAATACAATTAAAGCTTATGAGACTGATATTTGATATTTCGCCAAGTGATTTGTCTACAAGACATTCACTGCTCTTCAGAGGAATTGACTGCTGGTGAAATGTTGAAAGATAGTTGATGACTCAGTCTGACTGCACTTCAGTCCAATTTTCTTCATATCTTTCAAAGCTGAGGGATCATTTATCGGTGTAGGAAGGAACTGCAGATGCTGGTTTACACTGAAGATATGACACGAAAAGCTGGAGTAACTCATAGAAACATAGAAAAAAGGTGCAGGAGGAGGCCATTCGGCCCTTCGAGCCAGCGCCGCCATTCATTGTGATCATGGTTGATCGTCCCCTATCAATAACCCGTGCCTGCCTTCTCCCCATCTCCCTTGATTCCACTAGCCCCTAAAGCTCTATCTAACTCTTTCCATCCAGTGACTTGGCCTCCACTGCCCTCTGTGGCAGGGAATTCCACAAATTCACAACTCTCTGGGTGAAAACGTTTTTTCTCGCCTCAGTCTTAAATGACCTCCCCTTTATTCTAAGACTGTGGCCCCTGGTTCTGGACTCGCCCAACATTGGGAACATATTTCCTGCATCTCGCTTGTCCAGTCCGTTTCAGCGGGACAGGCAGCATCTCCGGAGAGAAGGAATAGGTGATGTTTCGGGTCGAGACCCTTCTTCAGGCTGAGAGTCAGGGGAGAGGAAAACGAGAGATATAGAAGGTGATGTAAAGAGATATGGAACAAATGACGAAGGGTCTCGACCCGAAACGTCACCTATTCCTTCGCTCCATAGATGCTGCCCCACCCACTGAGTTTCTCCAGCATTTTTATCTACCTTAGAACAAATGAATGAGAGATATGAAAAAAAGTAACAATGATAAAGGGAACAGGCCTTTGACCTAGGTGAAAACGAGTATAGACAATGATTTCTCTAACGTCAAGTAACCCCGGCATTCCCTCTCTCTCTATCCCTCCCCCACCCAAGTCGCACCAGCTTCTCGTTTTCACCCAACAAACAGCCAACAAAGGCCTGCTTCCTTTATAATTTTTACTATTTTACGTATCATTCATTCATTGTTCTTTATCTCTCTACATCATCATCTATATCTCTCGTTTCCCTTTTCCCTAACTAGTCTTGAGAAGGGTGTCGACCCAAAACATCACCCATTCCTTCTCTCCAGAGATGCTGCCTGTCCCACTGAGTTACTCCAGCTTTTTGTGTCTATCTACAGACAATGAGATTCACCAAGACAGCTTTGAAGCTTTGGGTGGTGGAGGGATGGAGGGGGAGGGAATGCAAGGGTTACTTGAAGTTAGAGTCCACTCACCTTCTCTGACTCAGGATGCATTTGCATTTAAAATGGTGCAATATGGGTCAGTGTACTGAAGGTCAAACATGACTCACTGCATCAAACTCGGAGTCAGAAGTTTGTGGATTCTATTAAATTCTTTTGGATTCATCTGTAAAGCAGTGCTTGTCTTGTGGACAAATTGTTCTGCAAAATATCAAGTTTGCCAAAACTCTTGCTCAGAGTAAGGGGATCGAGAATCAGAGGGCATAGGTTTAAGGTGAAGGGGGAACGGTTTAATGGGAACCCGAGTAGCAACTTTTCCACACAAAGGGTGGTGGGTGTATGGAACGAGTTGCCGGAGGAGGTAGTTGAGGCTGGGACATTTGAAAAATATAATTAAGACAGGTGTATGGATAGGCCAGGTTTAGAGGGATATGGGCCACATACAGGCAGATGGGACGAGTGTAGATGGGGCATGTTGGTCGGTGTGGGCCAGTTGGGCCTGTTTCCACACTGTGTGATTATCACTCGTAGAAACTATAATTTTCTGGAAAAGAAAGGGGTGGCACAGTGGCACAGTGGGAAGACCTGCTCGCATTACCCTACACACGAGGGACAATTTACAATTTTACCAAATCTCATGAACCTACAAACCGGCACGTCTTTGGATTGTGGGTGGAAACCGGAGCACCCGGAGAAAACCCACGCAGTCACGGGGAGAACGTACAAATTTCATACCGACAGCACCCGTAGTCAGGATTGAACCGGGATCTCTGGCGCTGTAAGGCAGCAACTCTACTGCTGAGACACCATGCCTATGTACATGTGACAATAAAGTATCATGGGATCATGGAATCATTCAATGTGTTCCCCCTATTTCTTGTTCATCCAAGTTGGGGAACAAAACTCTCAACATCCACTCTATCAAATCTACCTGAACACTTGGAAGAAACATTGGGCCGGACACTCATAGAAACATAGAAAATAGGTGCAGGAGTAGGCCATTCGGCCCTTCAAGCCAGCACCGCCACTCAATATGATCATGGCTGATCATTCAAAATCAGTACCCCGTTCCTGCTTTCTCCCCATACCCCTTGATTCCGTTAGAGCTATATCTAACTCTCTCTTGAATACATCCAGTGAATTGGCCTCCACTGCCTTCTGTGGCAGAGAATTCCACACATTCGCAACTCTCTGGGTGAAGACGTTTTTCCTCATCTCAGTTGAATGCCCGGTACAAGTAGCAGCCCTGTGGCAGAGCAGTGGGGAGAGACGGCTGCTCTGGAGGGGGGATGGTGAGAAACGGTGGGAGCTGTGGAATTATAAACAAGATCATTTGGCCCTGGCCTCTCGAGCAGTGAGACAACTATTTTTACCCATTTCTAACCGTGCAGCCGTCAAGGTGATTACTCACTCTCTGTGGATGGTTCATGTGTTTCGAACAAGCACCAGTAAAGTATCTGCTTAGAAATTAGCAGTTCAACTGTTATTAGCCTATATTAGATTAATAGCTTGCCTGAGGTTACCAAGATCGTCACGCCGACTGTGTGCGGCTCCGCTCCGTGTAAATTACATATTAAAATAAATATGGTTCAATTCTTTAATGAAGAGTTACATATTTCAGTGATTTCGCTCCTGGCATTGTGTGGAGTGTGGGAAAGTGTTCAGTTCTGACAGGGAGAGTTATTACTGTTGTAACATTTGTGCGGGATTTGATCCAACAGTGCAAAGAGTGAGTTGTCCGGTTAAATCCGTGACTGGAGGTGGATAAGATTCAGCTGGAGTAGTCTTCAACTGGTAGACAAAAGTGCTGGAGGAACTGGCAGCATCTATGGAGCAAAGGAAATAGGCAACGTTTCGGGCCGAATCCCTTCATCAGTCTGAAGAAGGGTTTCGGCCCGAAACGCTGCCTATTTACTTCTTGAACGTAGTCTTCAACGGATCAGGCACTGCGCGGAAACAGGTCCTTCGGCCCACCGAGTCCGCGCCGACCAACACTCATCCAGTACACTAACAGTATTAATACGCACTCGGGACAATTGACAATTATACCAAAGACAATTAACCTACAAGCCTGTACATCTTTGGAGCGTGGGCGGAAACCGGAGCACCCGGAGAAAACCCACGCGGTCACAGGAAGAACGCACAAATTCCGTACAGACCGATCCCGTAGTCGGGATCGAACCCGGGTCTCTGGCGCTGTGAGGCAGCAACTCTACCGCTGCGCCTCCGTTGCCACCCTATTCTCTGTGAAAGCAATGCTATAACAAACATGTGTAAGAAGGAACTGCAGATGCTGGTTTAATCCAAAGATAGGCACAAAAAGCTGGTGTAACTCAGCGGGACAGGCGGCATCTCTGGAGAGAAGGAATGGGTGACGTTTCGGGTCGAGACCCTTCTTCAGACCACCAATAACACCATGTTCTGCACGCTGGTATTACACTCTTTGCATGACATTGTACAAGTGTGTAGCGTGACTGTACTCAGGAAGAGGGTATGGGAGGACATCAGTAAAGGAAGAAGGCAGTGGGAGGAATTAAAAGTATCCAAGGTTATTCTCGGGCGACAAAGATGGAATTGGACTTAGCAAAGAGTAAAATTACATTGCACTCATTCAACTTCCTTAGCCTGTTGCGATCATTTTTCTGAGCTTGGTTTGGGGTCATTTGTCTTTGCTACAATCAACATCCTCTGAGCCATTCTCTGTGGAAAGTAAAGTCCTCTCTCTGAAATGCAAGCAAAGCTTTGATGTGCATAGCTGGAGTGTGTTATTTTGGACCATTTCCCCTTCTCGGATTCATTCCATTGTCCAACACACATAACTATATCCTGTTTTCCTCGGGGGTATTCAGGACTGGGCTTCTACGAGCTGATCCATTCGCCCAGCCTGTGTCCCAACCAACTCGCCCAAGAGATGGTGATAGTGGCCTTGGCCTTGGAACCAGTCTGTTGCTCCTTAGCTTGACCAATGTGCTGCTATCCACCTCATTGGAGACCCTTGGACTACCTTTGATCGCACTTTACCGGACTTTATCTTGCACTAAACGTTATTCATGCTGTTCCCTTTATCATGTATTTGTATTCCATATAACCATATAACAATTACAGCACGGAAACAGGCCATCTCGGCCCTACAAGTCCATGCCGAACAAATTTTTTTTCCCCTTAGTCCCACCTGCCTGCACTCATACCATAACCTTCCATTCCCTTCTCATCCATATGCCTATCCAATTTCTTTTTAAATGATACCAATGAACCTGCCTCCACCACTTCCACTGGGAGCTCATTCCACACCGCCACCACTCTCTGCGTAAAGAAGTTCCCCCTCATATTACCCCTAAACTTCTGTCCCTTAATTCTGAAGTCATGTCCTCTTGTTTGAATCTTCCCTATTCTCAAAGGGAAAAGCTTGTCCACATCAACTCTGTAACTATTCTGTGGATAACGCGATTGTAATCATGTATTGTCTTTCCGCTGACTGGTTAGCACGCAGCAAATGCTTTTCACTGTACCTCGGTACACGTGCCAACAAACTAAACTCAAACTCAATACTGATACCGTGTGGAATTTTAATAAACTGGAACAGTTAATTAATTCTGAGGTGACTTTTTATAAGCAAGTTTCAAA